>NC_084837.1:88761998-89361998 GCF_033115175.1 Lepus europaeus | reverse complement strand
TTCCAGTACCCAGGATCATCCTGAAGAAAGTGACCCACAAACAGTTCCAAATACTGCACCAAAACCTCCCATCCAAATATACATACACACTGAGCAAACCCTACAGATGGGGCCCCCTCCACCTCCCACTTAAAAAAAAAAAAAAAGGCTCGCTTGTCAGAGCTTGAGAAAGTGCAGTTTTATTTGACATTTCAATAAGTGGAACACAGCATTACAAATCCATCTAACTTTACTGAAACAATTATTGAAATTCGTACCTTCAGGCCATGTATGTTCCGTTCCCCAGGAGGCTTGCAGGCTGAAACAGTAATTGACTAAATTGTAGAACACATCAGGGCCATTTACAAATTTGCTCAAAATGAATCGTTTAAAAAGAAATGAGGGTGACACCAAAATTAGCAGAGAGAAATGATTGAAAAGTAGCTCCCAAGACCCAGAGTGGGAATTATGAACCAGGGCTTTAACTTGCAGCAGTGAGCATTTATAAATGCACAGAGCTTTCTGACACCACCTCGTATAAATTCCAATTTCTGCTTAAAACATATAAAAAATCAAGTTAACTGTGCTGAAATGGTTAGATTCCTTTCATAATTCAAATTTCTGTAATCTCTCCTCTATGAAATTGCGTATCAGCAATCACTTCAACTACTTTGGAAATGGCTGGGTTTTTTCTGGGGGAGAGGAGGCAGAAGAGGATCTTTTCATGCCAGAAAGGCTGCTGGAGACTCTGCGATGGAACATTCAGGTTTGGATACTTGCACAGCTAGAAGCAGCCGCATTTGCTGAGGGACAGACACATCACCAATTGCATCACTTTTTCTTGACAGATGTGAAATACTCAGGTCTAAAGATAAAACAGTGCCAGGAAAAATGACACCATCTTGAGTTACAGATTAGTACTCTTCCAATTTAGCAAATGCTTCTTCATCAAATGTTAAGAATCCAAAAGCCTCCCGCCCATGTGAAGGGCTGCGTCCTCTTGAAAGCCACAGTGGCCGACAAATCCTATGTTAAGGGGCCGTCAATTTTGATTGATTGTTTGGGGAAGGATGAATTTGATTTTTTTCTTTTTTTTTTTTTTTGCTCCTCTCTCAGATGCACATGTATTTTTTCTTCTGTTGCTTCTGACAACAAGAAATAGAGCTGTTTAATAAGAAGATGTGGGCAATAATTACGAAGCACATCAGTTTTAATTTCGCATATTTCAAATATTCAAATTTATTATGTTATTCTCCTAGAAAACATATCTAAACATATCTAAATCTTAATAAAGGCTCTTTGCTTGACTTTTTAAAATACATTAAAATTAAGACTCAAAGTCTTCTTTCCTTAACATGGAAATTAACTTTCTGAACGAAACGGCAGTCACATCCACGTTATCCCTGGTACTTGAGGGACCACCGATATTTCCTGAACTAATCCTTCACATGTCTCCCCTAAAGTGACGGGTGCATTCGTAAGCTTGCATTTATTTAGAAAGTGGCTAACCAAGGAGTTCAAGCCAGACATCAGCACAGCTGTGAGCACTCTGCTCTGGATCTAGCATCCCATATCAGATGTCTGTGATCAAGTCCAGCTCCACTTCTGATTCCAGCTTCCTGCACACATGCGCCCTGGGAGGCGGCAACATGATGGCAAAAAGCAGCTCAATCCTTGGCAAATCTGGATTGAGTTACCAGCTGCCAGCTTCAGTCCTGGGCCAGCCCTGGCCACTGTAGGCATTTGGGAAATGAACCAGTGAACGAAAAGATCTCTGTCAGTCTCTGTCTCTCTGCCTTCCAAATAAACTGTTGAACATAAGTAAATAAACCAGTAACCTTACAAGTCCTAAAGTTATAGAGTCAGAGTTACTAAAAAAAAACTAAGCTAGTAAATTTTCTAGTATTTAACATGTCTTTTACCTAGGAGAAGACACAGCCATGAGCAGGGAGTTACTCCCACAGGCAGCCACGGTACTTGGAACAAGAACATACATTATTAGAACAGACTCATTTTCTCATTTTCTTCCTACCTCTCCAGTCTGAAGACTCCTCTTCACCCAGGGCCTGGCCACAGAACCTCAGGCCTGAGAGCCTCTAACCAACCAGACAGAACTAGGTGAGACACCTACTATGTCCATAATCTCACTTATTACATAGGATACAATGAAGATAGGTAGCCAAAAGCAAAAGACCACAAAAAACAAGAGCTGTACTACAGTATACGAAAAAAAAAATCACAGAGATAGAGTAAATCATATTTTTGAAAATTTGAAATTTGGTTTAGAGGGGCCAGCATTGTGGTGTAGTGGGCTAAGCCTCCGCCTGCAGCACCAGCATCCCATATGGGCACCAGTTCACATCTCGGCTGCTCCTCTTCCAATCCAGCTCTCTGCTATGGCCTGGGAAAGCAGAAGATGCTCCACGTGCTTGGGCCCCTGCACACACATGAGAGACCCAGAGGAATCTCTTCTTGGCTTCTGGCTTTAGATCGGCCCAGCTCTGACCATGTGGCCATTTGGGAACTAAACCAGCAGATGGAAGACTTTTCTCTTTGTCTCTCCCTCTCTCTGTCTATAACTCTACCTCTCAAGTAAATAAATAAATCTTTAAAAAAGAAAGACTATATTTAGTAATTTACTGTAGTCTAGTAGGTCTTATGTTCAGTCTACATGAAACACTATTTTCTCCTGTTAAGCGTCCTCTTTACCCTACTCCTAGAGCACGCCCTCCAAACCACTCTCATGTACTTATATTCCATCAATATTTTAGTTTATATGACCTTCCACTTTAAGCAAATCATAATGTCAACAAAAGTTGTACTCATAAGGGTATATTAACCACTTATAAGCTGTGTGACTATGAGACTGCTTAACCTCTCTGAACCATAATATTATTATCAATAAGATGAAAAGCCATCATGCTTAACAGGTAGACCACTGGGACAGGCATTGAGTACAGCGGTCAGGCCACGGCACAGAATGCCACACAGGACACCCACACCCCACATCAGAATTGGTTTGGGTCCCGGCTCCACTCTTCATCCCAGTCTCCTGCTGACGTGGACCCAAGGACGTAGCAGGTGAGGCTCAAGTACTTGGGCCCCTTCCAGCCACAGGGGAGACCAAGACTCAATTTCTGGCTTCTGGCTTCAGCCTAGCACAGCCCAGGCTGTTGTGGGCATTTGGAGAGTGAAATTACAAATGGAAGATTTCTATCTTCAAAGAAATTAAATATATATTTAATGTATTAAACATATATTTAATATATCTTTATTTCAAACAAGTTATATAAATAATTTTTTAAAAAAGAAAGAAATGATGACACACAACAATACTTGTGTCTCAACAGAGCAGATGTCTAAAACTGGCTGTTACTATGCAAGGGGCAGCCGGTATGGACAGGGAGATTGGACAAGCACTGCTCACTCAATGAATGAAAACAAACAGAACTTGAATTCTGATGAAGAGAAGTACAAGTAAGTATTTTACTGAAAAAAGAAGGGGGAGCCGGCACTGTGGTGTAGTGGGTAAAGCCGCTGCCTGTACTGCCGGTATCCCATATGGCCGCTGGTTCCAGTCCTGGCTGATCCACTTCTGATCCGGCTCTCTGCTACTTTCCCAGGCAGTAGAAGATGGCCTGAGTCCCTGGGCCCCTGCACCTGCGTGGGATACCTGGAAGAAGCTCCTGGCTCCTGGCTTCAGATCGGCCCAGCTCAGGCCATTGTGGCCATTTCAGGAGTAAACCAGCAGATGGAAGACCTTTCTCTCTCTCTCTCTCTCCCTCCTTCTCTCTCTATATCTCTGCCTTTCAAATAAATAAATTTTTAAAAAGAAAGGAAGGAAGGGAGGGAAGGGAGAGAAACAAAGACCCACAGCACTGGAACTAAGATTCTCCAAGGACACCGAACTAGGCTTTGGCTACATCAGAGCCACAATGTCATCTGGCAGGGAGCATTAATGGAACTTTCCAGCGTATAAAATACCATTCCTTGTGCAGAAACAGTTCTGAAAGCTTCCCGTTCTCCAGTCATTGACAACATTAACAAGTCATCTGCTTTCTTGTCACCTGCCTATTGCACAGACATGATGAATGTCTTTCCCTCTCTGTCTGCCTTGTTTTGATGCTCAGCTCTCAAACACAGCGGAATCTGACCAATGGTAATCCTTGTTGCAGTCTACCCTGGTCCTGAAAGTTGTGTTTATTTACCTAGCACTCTACCCGTCCTCATTGACACTGTGATAAGCACTCCCCACTCCACCAGCTACACAGGCACAAGAAGAGCCGCACTGCCTCTGAGCCCACGTCTTGGTGTGGGCCGGCCCAGGCAGCTGTCTTTGGAGGCTTTTATCTGTGCAAATAGGAACCTACTGGTTAATTGAGCCATTCAAACTTCAGAGAGTTACAGGTAATGAACGTCTAGAATGTTTAATTGGAAAACTCATGCCACGATTATTTGTACAGTATCAGTTAACGAAGGTAAGTTTAACTTTTAATTATTTCAATTAAGTTATTTCTAGAAGAGTTACTTAGAGAATTTCCTTATCGGTTCCATTAGTTAGAAAACATGGATTTCAAGTGAGGCAATGTATGACAGGTGAAGGACTTTTAATGGTTTATATAATTAAACTGTTCTTTTTCACCATTATTCAAATTTTGAGGGAACGCTTATACACAGCTGAACAATGAGATCTCATACCAGACTGATACTGCCAAACCTAAAGGGGAAAAGAAAATTATTTAACCAGGTCATTCTCCAAGACACACCTCCAATGGCTCCTACTTAGGAGACCTCACAACCAAGCTCCCATTTATGAGGATTTTTCCATTATTTAGAAAATATCTCCCCAAAAAAGGACCCAAATTTCTCTCCCCAGACCCTGAGTAAATCTTAGCTCCTGTACTGGCTGAGCTTCCTCCCCTGGGGCTCCTCTGGCCACTGCCATGAGCCACACTCAGAAACGTCCAGAATTGAAGTCATTCACTTGCCTAGCTTTAGAAACCACGTGAACCCCCAAAGAGTTCTTTAAGCGAATGTAAGTATGTACTTCAAAAACAAAAAACAATCTAGTTAGTTTAATTTACTCTAGTAAATTAGAAATTTTATCTGCCATAACTATAATGTAGCCTGCAATCCCCACGATAATGAATACTTCTCTTGTTTTTTCACATTAAGAGCTAAACATCATGTTATGTGCATTTAAACCTTTGGAAAGCATAACTGTTGATGAAACAGCTTACTGAAATAATCATTGTTGATTAGTCAGAATTTGTTCAACATTACCTCTTGGAAATATCTGCAGAGGCTCTATTAACTGTCCATTTACTTGCTGTTCCATTACTGTGGAATAATACTGCAAAGAGATTACAGGAGAGATTACTCAGTAATGTATGAACACTGGCACACACATTTAGGGGCTGTTGCATGCACAAGGCTTGGGTAAACTGCTCGTACACACACATCAGTCCTGAGAATACTTCCCCCATCTGCACGGCAAAATGACTAGAGTAAACATTCAGGATTTAAAGCCCATATATGTTATCCTCTACACTGTCATTTATCTTTAAGAATAAAAGTGACTTTAAATTAGTACTTGACCTAAGAAATATTTTGAAAATAATATGTATTTAAAACAACACAAAAAGCACTTTAGTGGAAATTTCTCAAATTGCCTCTTGTTCATTTTCCATGGATTTTACAAAACAAAATGAAAATGCTTCACATTTGACTCGGACCTAATATCAGTTAATCAAACATATTCATATTAGCATAGAAAATGTACAACAGAAATCTCAATCACAGAGGCTGTGCAACCAGCAAACAAGACAGGACTCATCCAAAGACGGCAAGATGAGCAGGGAAGAATGTGGCCTACTACCAAGTACTTACCTTTGTTGTCTTATACACATTCTAGCACAGAACAGGTTTCCCTGTAAAATTCTGGCCACAAAAAAATAAAGCTTCCCCACTTCTCCTTCATAAACACAAATCATCCAGTAGGTGACCTGTGGTCTGAGCCCTATTTTCCTTAATACACCGAATGCTGAGCTCATGTCCGCCTAACTTGAGAGGGCTGCTGCATTCTCGCCGCTCTTAACGCCTGACAAACAACATGATGTTCTCGATGAGAGCTCTGCTGCTGGGTATTCAGGGGCCGGCAAAGCCCAGAACTCGCCTTTCATCCTTGCTGTTTCTATATGAAAAATACACGCATTTATTTAACTACCACACTTCTAGGAAACTCTTCCTTGATTATCAGTATATCTGTCACTCCGTGTTTCCTTTTAGAAGTCATCAAATAAATTTCCTATTGCTTTTATGTACATTAAAGTGACTGCAAGATCAAGTTGGGGTATTTTTTTTCCCTTAGAAAAAAAGAAGAGCTGTAAAATTCTACATCGTCTTGGGAATCACAAGTCTGAGGCTCTTGGCCCTAATAACAGTAAAGTGGGGATAGATTTTTGATAGCTATAGACTGATAAAAAGTGTAGCTGACTCTCAGGCGGTGAGGAAGGCGATCCTCTCCTGCTGGGCACCTGAGCACTCACAGGCATACAGCACAAACGTGGGCCACACGCTCTCTGCAACACGTACTACAGCAAACGTCTTTCAGGAGACTCTGTCCCTTAAATCCACAGAAATACAGCACTCGCCATTACTCAAACAGTGATGACAAGTAAATGAAATATCAATCATGTCGGCTGTCAACCTTTTGGGACAGCAATAACTGTTAACAAGTAGTCTGGAAAAATTGTCCGAAAATGACTTGTCCTCAGCACACAAGTATTTGAGGTTTCCATGGAAAATTAAGATGCCAGTGGCTATTTGGAACATTGCTCAGGTATTCTTTTTAATGGGAAATTTGCCGGTTATTGATCCACAGCATGTACCCCTTGCTTCTGGAAGGCTGCAAGCAACTTTCCAATCAGTGGCTGTCAAAAAAATTACTGCCTGTTTATACTGATACAAGACAACACCAGAGGTGATTTTCTCCTATTGTTAATGCTTTTCTTTAATTAACTGCTATGTACAATAGGTTAGTAATCTCAGTGACTACTTCACCATAGTTCCAGAAATCAAAACAAATAAAATATCCTTACGCTTTCTCTAACAAATTAATTACAGAGTTGTCTGAAACTGGTGCTTGGGGTCAAGTTTGAAAACAAATAACCTCAAATGTAAAGGGTCAGAACAGGTGCAATGTATTTTTTTCCTACTATAAAACCTTGCATGCATGAAATTGACCTGTTTTCCAGCTTTATTTATTTACTGCACAAAATAAATAAATAAAAATGGCTTTCCTTTCATTTTAGGTCTGTGCCAAATCAGTTCACAAACTATATATACTTGTATAAGCACTAGGAGAATTTTGATGTAACCTAGAAACATCTCTTTGCACTATGACTAACACAGTTACTGGAATGCTATGCCTGCTTATCATATCATTACCAGAAACTTGCCAGTTTGTCTAAAGCAAGCAGCTGGGCTTGGGTTTGGTTTCTCACAGTCCTCCCAACTCCAAGCATGTTTTCTCCTGCTGGCATACTGGTCTTGGTCTGTGTTTGTGCCAGTAGAAAATCTTTGTGTTCCACAAGGCAAAGTGGTGCACCACTGAGGACACGCTATAACCAAACCCAAGGGGTGGGCCATGACATGCTACTGCCAGTGACGTCCCAAATTTAGAAGCTCAGGCCACGGTGTAATGCTCCCTATGGCACAAGGGTAAAACACAAAGCTGTCTCACCCCTGCCAGCTCCCAGCACTGGACTTCAGTGAAGCTATGCTCACTGCCCCACTTCACCCAGCCGTAATAAGACAGGACATACGCGCAAGACACGCCACAACCAAACCCAAGGTGTGGGTCCGCCCACATTACTGGCCTCTGAGGAGAGGGCCTAGTAGCTGCCAACAATGTGTGAGTCCCAGCAGCTGAGGCCACTGTACTATAGGATTCCCTTCAGGGCAGTGCCGAGTACTCTGGGAGACTCACAGGAAAACCAACAAACTACAAAGTGGGACTGGCGTTGTGGCACAGTGAGCTAAGCAGCTGCTTGCCAGTTCTAGTCCTGGCTACTCCACTCCCAATCCAGCTCCCTGCTAAAGAGCCTGATAAGCAGTAAATGATGGTTCAAGTACTTGAGTCCCTGCCACCAACGTGGGAGAACTGGAGTTCCTGGCTCCTGGCTTCAGCCTGGCCCAGCCCTGGCTGTTACAGCCATTTGGGGACTGAACAGCAAATGGTAGATTTCTCTCTCTCTCTCTCATCAATCTTTCAAATGAATAAATCTTTTTTAAAAAAATAATCCACAAAGCTAGCTGTTTACAAAGCTTGATCTTCTGTGTCTTTTTAAGATATCCTTCCCTTCAAAAGAAAACTCTCTTCTTTTGTTCTACACAGTGATAAAATAAGCAGTAATGACAAAGATAAGGCTTCTACTAAACAAAAACAAAAGGAAACAAAATCCTAACTTAGTACATCAAGATATTTCACATACTTTGGACCAAAAAAGTAACAAAGTGATCATCATAATGCTAATGGAACCTTACCTTGAAGTTACCCAATTAACTTCATTATCTTCATCTCTACAGTCTATCCAGGCTTTGATTAACCCTAACACAAAGTCTTGCACATAGTAGGCATTCAATAAATATTTACTGATTAAAGTGGAGTTGAACCCTGTTTCTGCCACTCATTAACTTGTGTAGCCATCAGGAAGTTATTAAACCTTATTGAATGCTAGTTTCCTTCAAACCAGAATAAAAACACCTACCCTGACTATTACATAGGCTACTGGGAGGCTCAGAAATTAAACTGCAGCAATACAATTAGTGAAGGTACTCTGCAAACTGTAATGCATTATTAGTTGAGAAATTAAAATGTGAACTTCCTAATATTGAAACAATATTAAGCATAGCACTTTCTATCTTAGAAGTGTTCCAGCATGGAAAATAATTGTGTATGAAAAATACAAAGTGTTGTGCTCAAACTGGATACATCGGCAGCAGTTATCAAATGTGTTTTCTGCAGCCGTCCTTTGTATAATCCATTGCACATGCAGTAATTGCAGCAATAATCAATAAGCTACCCGCGTAAAAGATTAATCAGTTTTGCAATTGCTAATGGAATCTCCAGTACCGGACTCAGATTAGTTTCAGAGTCCCTCTGAGATGTTCTTCAAAACCTTTAAACAATTTTAATAAGGATGTGACAAAGTTTAGCATAGTTATCCAAAAATCTAATTAATTTGAAACACAGGGCCACATTCGACAAGGGGATAACAAGAACAATTTTTGGCTTTGTTTTGTCTGCAAGTTTATCAAACAGTGTTCCTACTTGTTACAAACCTAATTCTAATTAGAACAGCACAATTCAATCAACAATTACATTTTTTTTTCTTCATGGAAATCTGCCATATAAAAAACTTCAGTTCCAAAACAGTACAGTTTCATTTTGCAAGGCACAAGTTCTCCATTAAGACAGACAGGGGCTGGCGCTGTGTCACAGCAGGTTAATCCCTGGTCTGCAGACCCAGCATCCTACATGGGCATTGGTTCATGTTCCGGTTGCTCCACTTCTGATCCAGCTCCCTGCTGATGCACCTGAGAAAGCAGCAGAAAATGGCCCACGTCCCTGGGTCCCTGCACCCACGTAGGAGACCTGGAAGAAACTCCTGGCTCTTGACTTCAGCCTGTCACAGCACTAGTTGTTGCAGCCATTTGGGCGGTGAACTATTAGATGAAAGATCTCTTTGTCTCTCCCTCTCTGTGTACCTCTACCTTTCAAATAAATAAATAAATCTTAGAGAGAGAGAGAGAGAGAGAGAGAGAGAGAGAGAGAGAGAGAGAAAGAAGACAGGGAAACAGAGCAACACCTGTCACTCACTGAGCACATATGCATGTCAGGCGAGGTGCTCCACAGCTACGTCTGTTCACTTCCTTTCTCACAAGTCCAGCATCCTAACCTGGGACTATCATCACCGTACTGAGCAGATAAAGTAGTTTATTACTGAACACAAATGGCTTTTAATGAACAGAGGAAAATATGCCTTTCACTCCAGTCTATGCATTTGGAACATAAGATGCATGCTGACCATCTAAGAGCTGCAAGGTGGGTCATCTCGAATTTCTCCTAACACTTCACTCAGCTTCCTCGGCGCTTCTCTCCCCAGCTCGCCTCGCACTGCACTGTTCACCACCTTCCTTCCTAGTGTCCCATATCCTCTCCAGGCACCTCGGCCACTCCAAAGGTTTCAATTACCAGAGGAGTCGTTGACCCCAATTAGGGGCTGAGGAATCACGAATCTTTATTTCCAGGCCAGCTTTCTCTCCTAAGATTCGGAACACACCCAACTGCTCATGCAGTGTCCAGATTCAACAGGTACCAAACCAAACCCCCTCTCCTCCTCCCACCTCGCCCTGACTCCGGGGGTCCCGCCCTCAGGAAATGCTGTCTCCACGATCCAGATTCCCACAGCAGGACTCTGGAAATAACCCAGACCGTCTCCCCCGCCATTCTCCCGACAGCCAAGCGCCAGGTGTGATGGACTCCATCGACACGCTCCCCACTTCTCAGATCCGCTCATGTCCCGCCAGCCCCACAGCCCTCACCGCATCTCCCCGGTACAGCCCCCTAAGTGGCTGCAGGCCATGGAGCTTTTCTCCCCCAAGCCACCCTCCAGAGATGCACACCCTGCCCATGCCACTGTCCTGCTCCCTGGAGCTCAGGCCCGCTATGACCCGACCCCTTCCCTGGCTCATCGCAGGCTCTCCCTCCTGGCCTCTCCCCACTCACCACACTGCTCTGTGTGCCCACAGCAGCCTGCCCCATCCGTCCCCTCTGCCCCTCTTCCTGGACTCTGCGTTCTTCAGGATGCCCTGCCAGTCTCCAAGGTTAGGACAGGGACTCCTCTGTGCCCCTGGAGTGCCTGGATCACTGTGCCTGCTGCTCAGGGTGTCCCTTGTCCTCTTACTCTGAACTCCTCTCCCTGATGAGACCATGAGCGCCCTGAAGACGTGAAGGGTATGCTCACTGCACCTGCACCACCCAGCACGGTGCTGGACCAGAGGACTGCTCTGCAGTAAACGCGCATGAATGGTGGGCGGGCTGCATGCTCCAGGAGCCCATCAGCAAGGCAGTGACCTCAGGCCTGAGTCTCTAAGTCCCAGCTGTGCAGCTTCCTAAAAAGCATGCAGCAACTGCTTGTTGCCTCAGTTTCTTCTGCTGTAAAAATAGGAAAATATATGCTTCACTCACCTTACAAAGTTTTTAAGATCAAAATTAAAGGAGTTGGTTTATGGGAAAGCTTCTTAGAAAGTACTTGGGAAAAAAAAAAAAAAAAAAACAACCTTGACTTTGGGCACAGGGGTACAAAACTTCCACACCCAAGCAAGAGGACACAGCAGGGAAGAATGTACACAGCAGTAGGGCAACACAGGAATCACCACGCAAGAAAATGTGATGGGACCGGCCTTAGCAGGTAAAGCCACCACCTATGACATTGACATCCCTTATGTGTGTCGGTTCAAGTCCCAGCTGCTACACTTCCAATCCAGCTCCCCGCTAACAGCCTGGGAAAGCAGTGGAAGATGGCCCAAGTGCTCAGGCCCCTGCACCTATGTGGGACACCTGGCTTCAACCTGACCCAGCCCTGGCCACTGCAGCCATCTGTGGCGTGAACCAGCAGATGGAAGATCTCGCTCTGTCTCACTCTCTCTGTAATGCTGGCTTTCAAATAAATAAATCTAAAAAAAGAAAGAAAGAGAGAGGGGAGGGGAGGGGAGGGGAGGGGAGGGGAGGGGAGGGGAGGGGAGGGGAGGGGAGGGAGGGAGGGAGGGAGGGAGAAAAAAAAGAAAAAAGAGCATGGGATGGCTGAGCCAAGCACAGGCAGAACTCAGCTGACCGGCTTCCTGAGGTTGAGTCTTTGGTATCCTCTCCCCTTCCCTCAGTCACTACAGCAGCATAAATCATACAAATAAAGCCAAAGGATATTATGGGGAACGTGTCTGTTTCTCTTCCAGAAACTGAGAAACTCATAGAGGGCTGGGCCCACATCTTCTGTGTTTTGTCGCCTCTTAAGCAAAGGTACTGACCTGGGAGTTGTATAAGCTTTAGATCCTTGAAGCCCCCGATATGTGTGAAATGTTGCATTATGTGAATTTTCTGGGAAAAGAATTAATAATTTTCCTCAGATTTTCAAAAGGGTCCATGCCATGAAAGTCTAAGAAATCCCTGCCATGCACTGCCTGGGGCTCCACAAAATTTAAGGGGAGGAGACAGAAAAGAACAAATATGGAGAGGCTGCTCTCACTGGTCCAAGCCTCCAACTTCCTGACATGCAAAGGACCTACGGGGTTTATTTATTATTCCCCTATCATTTATAATAAGACGGTCTCCTGTGTCTCTCCTTAGCATATCTTCTGACAGCATGACCGGTACAGTATCTCACTGACATGGAGAATACAAACTGGCTTGTTCCTTGGAATGATAAAATTTTCAAATTCCTCTTTTGTCAATACTGCAAGCACACCCCATTATATGTAGCTCGGTCAGTAATTACAGCAATAATCAATAACCTAACCAACTATTTGCAGTCCATAGTTAATTTATTAGTTTTCCCAGTGAAGACCTCAACAATCCTAACTCTGTCAAATGGCTACAAATTCAATTACAACACTGCTCAGATGTGTCTTCCGTTACAGCCCCTTTCAATTACTTCTTAGATGTTACATTAAGAGGCTTTTCATAAACTCTGATGCTGGCCGCTCACAGAGCACACAATGGGCCCCGTGGTCAAAAATAACATATGAAGCCAGTCTGCTTTGAGTACCAGATTAACAGCTGTACGTCCTTACCTGACTGCAGGTCCCCCGACCCCCTCAGAGCTCCCGGTCCCTGCCTTGCGGACAGGACGCCACGCACCGGCTCATCCTGAAATGACTCTGGACTGAGGGCCCCCTTACGGTCACGGACTGATTAGGTATGATGAGACAGAACATCACAGGGAAAAGTCTTCCAGCGGAGAGGTCAACAGGGAACAATTCTGGGCCTGCTGATGGGCTAATGTTATTGGATAGAAGTATTTATTAATGATTTGGAAGTGAAAATGACAGCAAGTTGGCCAAGTCTAATGATGACAATGTTTGTTTCAGTTAGAAAAAACATAAAGGACTTTAGGGAGCTCCAGATGGTCTTAATAGAAGTTTGAGCAGCCAATAGCAGATGGAATTCAAGTTGGCTAAGTTTACGGGGTTGTGCACTGAGTTTAAATCTGCACTCAGCAATGGGACCGGCACCTGAAGGATCCCTCGGCCAGCGCTTTCAGAGCGATCACCACGGCTGCCGTGGGGCTGACCTTTCACCTGATTTCCAGGCTGTGGCAATTCTGCTCTACTTCTGAAGTAGGAGAAATTTAAATAGTAGCTTTGAAGAACCTGCCACTTACATAAAACGGGACCATGAGGCCATGGCGAGAGCAGGCCAAATGGGACACTCCCTTGCAAACAGGCTCCGTCAGCCCTGTCCAGAGATGGGGCTGACTGGGGAGCGGAGCCACTTTCAGGACAGTGCAGGGGGGTCCCAGGCTCTGGCTGCAGCAGTCCCGGGGACCTGCTCCCAAGAGCCACAAATGAACTCTGTTCTGATGCAAATATAAGGACACTCCTGCTCCGTGAGACCGAACAGACCCCAAGATACTTCACACCAGGGGCCCAAAGCAGGGCTACCACATTTTTATCACCATTTTTTGGGCATTCAAATGTCCTGGACAACACAGAGGAGGGTGTTAAAATAATCCTCCACCACTGGGGGGGGGGGGGGAGGCTTATTCTTTAGGATGAAAAAACAAAACAAACTTTTCTTATAACTGAGTGTATCATTTGAGCAAATGAACTGAATAATTTTCAAAGCCATTTTGTTCCTTGTTCAGTTTCCCTTTCTTGCTCTTTTCTCCACCCTGCCTGAGGAATATACTGCATTATCAGTTGTGGAGATGAACTGCATTGCATTAGCGGACTAACCACTAACCGAAAGCCGAACCGGTTTTGCTTTATGGAAAGTAAACTCGGGGGACAGGCATTTGGCCTGGCAGTTAAACCATCTGCATCCCATATCTAAGCGCCTGGCTTTGAGTCCCAGCTCTTCTTCAGATCCCAGGTTCCTGCTAACGGGACCCTGAGAGGTAGCAGGTGATAGCTCCACCCACACAAGGAGAAGTGACTGAGCTCTGGGTTCCCAGCTTTGGCCTGGCTCAGCCCTGTCTACTGCAACCATTTGGGGAGTGAATCATCAGATAGGAGCTCTCTCTTTGTCTACCTTTCAAATAAATAAATTTTAAAGTATGAACTATTAATACGGGGGCATATTTAAAAGCACCACGTGGAAAATGAGCTTCCAATTTTTTGCTCTTTAAAGAAAACTTCCTAACAGTAAAGGCCCTGATGCTGTTAAACATTCAACTCCTAAATGAGCAATAAATTTTGCAGTAAAATCTAGCCCGGTTGCCCCTCTTCCAGGCCAGCTCTCTGCTGTGGCCAGGGAGTGCAGTGGAGGATGGCCCAAGTCCTTGGGCCCTGCACCCCATGGGAGACCAGGAGAAGCACCTGGCTCCTGCCATCGGAATAGCGCAGTGCGCCGGCCGCAGAGCGCTACCGCGGCGGCCATTGGAGGGTGAACCAACGGCAAAAGGAAGACCTTTTCTCTCTCTCTCTCTCTCACTGTCCACTCTGCCTGTCAAAAATAAAAAAATAAAATAAAAAAAAAATAAAAAATCTAGCCTGGACAAAATCTTGAAGACATCAGAAGCCCACAGAATACTTTGTCCACCCTGCTCAATGCAGGTACATACGCAAAGTCTCAAGCAGGGCCACACTAGTATTGAAAAAACAAACCCTTCAGAGAAGGTATTTGGTGCAGCAGTTCAAATCTCCGCTCCACTCTCCACCCCAGTAATGCACACCCTGGGAGGGAACAGTGGATCAAGTATGTGGGTCCCTGCCAGCCATTGCGTTCTGGGTCCTGGCATCAGCCTAGCTCAGCTCTGGCTGTTGTGAGCATTTGGGGAGTGAACCAGTGGGTAGGAGGTAGGAGATTCTTTGTTTCTCTCTGTCTCTGTCTCTGTCTCTCTCTCTCTCTCTCCTTCTCTCTTTCTCTGCCTTCCAAATAAGTTAAAAACAAAACACCTTTCCTAAAACAAGGAATAAAGAGACAGGGAGTCTGTGTCAGGCCCGCCCACTAAGGAGCCACGTGATCTCTGAATGAGCTCTCACTGGGGCTCAACATCCTTCTCTGCGCCATGAGAGCGCGGGACACGCCCTCTAAGGTGCCCCTCCAACGCCACCTGAGTCCTCACAGGACTTCACAGGAAATCTCCGAGCTCCACACACTAGAACAAAACTAATTGCATCCCAATTTGCAAGGTGCTCTAGAAGTCAAGCAGTACTTTTCCCTCCTAGTCCCTGATATCCAACAAGGCACACACAAGGCATAATCCCGCGTTCCAGAGGCACTGCTTACACTCCACTAAAACACTAGGTCTCCGCCGTCCCGGCAGGCACTGCAGTAAACTCAGCCCACACTCTTCTGGCAACGTGGAACACGGTATAAAGGGAGAGAATGGGCAAAATGAAGAAAATTACTCTTGTGAACATGGTGCTCGGCTCCTGTAGGCGTCTCGGTATCCAGAGAACCAGGTGTGATGAATCTTCCACGAGACACAGGATTTAGCAGAAACAAATATGAATCCATTCACAAAAGCAAGAGGCACTGCTGAGCTCCTTAGTGAAGGTCACCAGAAAGGAGAGGGTAACATCAGAATGAGCCCCTCTGAACTGGGCCTCAACAGCACCAGCAGACAGCGAATACAGAGCAGAGCGATGCACGCAGAAAAGGGCACCTGCTTTCTCAGGCTCTCCAGAAAATGAGAGGGGAAAACAGGAACAACAGAAAAATTCAGACTACAGTAAAGGAATATTTAACAGGGTCCTTTAAATAATCAGCAATGAGCAGGTATTTAGTCTTCAGAATTTGCAGGTTGTGTGCATTTTTTTTTCTAATAAAGCATTTCAAGTTCTAATTAAAAAAATACTTTATGGAGAAATTAAAAAGATGCAATAGTGTCAGAGGAAAAGCCATGATCCCAGAAGTGGAATATTCTAAGAACATAACTTAGAAGAAACTACGCCATAAAAACAGATTGTTGATTAACACAAACTCATAACCAAATGCAGAGAGCTATCACAATGGTGCTGTAATAACACTTGGCTGCTGAATTCTTTCAATACATTAAATATCTCCTTGGAGACCAAATTACTTTACATTTTCTTAAAAGACAATTTATTATAGCTTTGTTTTCTTCTCATTATCTCTTAAAAATATATCTAATGAAGAAAAGAATACAACTCCTAAATAACTTACATAAAATGGTACTAATGTATGACAACAGTCTGGCTTAATACATTGGTTATTATTTAACAGCACACAGCAACCTACTGCCACGACAAATCCTCACCACCATACCACATTCCCTGTGTCACATGGATCAAAACCAGCGTATGCCTTTACTATGGCACTCATAAAATTAACAGCCTCAGGCTGCTAGCAATTTAAATAATTGATAAGTTTTCAATTAAAAAGGCAACATTTTAGAGTTTAATACAAAAATCTATTTAAATTACTGATAAAAAAAATACTTGCATTGGTTCAAAGCCAGAAAATGCTTGCATTCAAGGAGGGGAGAAGAAATTGCAAGTTTCAACTCAGACCTTGAAATTTCCTTTCATCCTTAGAGATCATAAGGCTGCTTACCCACTTAACCTCTGCAATCAATGGAAAAGAATAATTAAAGCACTAACAGCTAAAACGTCTCTACTTTAGCTTTTCCCCTATATGGCTTTTAAAGAAATACTAAGATGACCACAAATATACTGAATCCTGAATGAAAAGCTATGCTGCTGTTTTGTTTTGTTTTTACCATAAAAATGTGGCCATCTGTCAGTGTCTTCCCTCTGCCACATCCTGACATCAAACATTTTCAGGGCCAAACTGAACCTAAAAAATAACGACCAATCCAAGTTTTTAGTAACAGGCTATTGTGAAACCAGCAACCAAAACGCATTGTGAGATTAGATTCAAATGGTCCTCTCCAGGGCAAAACCGGATCCCAAAGGAATTCCTGCCATAAGCACCAACATCACAGCCATGCAGGGACTCCCCAACTTCTCCCCTTATAAACGCTGACTGAGCGCATGGCTCTTCACTAACAAAGGGTGTGAGATGGAAGGGGCCACAGCAAGACAGAGGAGGAAAAGGAAATCCACCTCTCTCTGATATTTTCATTTTCACTTAGTATGTTGCAAAAGTACTCTGCATCAGAAGTGGAGTCCACTCCTGGTATGTTAATATTTAAGAGTAAAACAAAAAAAATTTAGGGGTGGAAGTGACCGGGCTCAAGTTGCCATCTATAGTTCATTAATGAGAAAACCAGGACAGATCAGCCAGACCACAGTCCATGGACCGGTGCTGATTCATAAAAAGGTGTTCTTGCACCCACAGCACGCTACAACAAAACAAGGACAGCTGGTGCGTTGTACATGAAGCTAAACTTACTCACTTAAGGAACTGAGATTTACCCTGTGACTCCCACTAATTGTCTTTGTTAACAAAATAAGATAAGAAATAATTTTTATTTATTAATGTTTCTATTTGGTCAAACCAAATGCCCACATCCATCTCTGACCTAAAATGAAAATTTGATTTGCTCATGAAATCCAAACATGTGCGCATCAATAACTAGAGGAACTCTGTTTCAGACTAAAAAGTGGCTCCCAAGAAACTTTGGGAATTTTTAAGGCTAAAGGTTATATAATCACAACTCCAATAGTTTCCTACAACATGAAAATAAACAGTACACTTAAGAAAATATGTTGTAAGGAATATATGGCCCAGCTATCATAACTAAGGTGTTTACACAAATCATTCAGAATCTAACAGCAACAACATAAAAATTCCCACATGTGACTCTGCAAGGATAGGGAGGGGACGAGGCAGCGTATGATGGTGAGTGTGCCTGGGCTTAGGCAGAGGAGAGACTGAACTCAAATTCCATATTCACAGTTATACAGCTCATACCAGCTCTAAGAGCTTGAGCACATATCCCAACCACAGCTTCCTCATCTAAAAAACAGTGACAAAGGGCCGGCACTATGCATAGCGGGTGAAGCCTCATGGACACTGCTCCACTTCTGATCCAGTTCCCTGTTAGTGTGCCTGGGAAAGCAGTAGAAGATAGCCCAAGTGCTTGGGCTCCTGCACCCATGTACCAGACCCAGAAGAAGCTCCAGGCTCCTGGCTTTGGATCGGCCCAGCTATGACCACTACAGCCATTTGGGGAGTGAACCAGCGGATGGAAGACCCCTCCCTGCCTCTGCCTCTGCTTCTCTGTAACTCTGCCTTTCAAATAAATAAATAAACGTAAAAAAACAAAACAAAACAAAAAAAACAAGAACCAATAGCATCTATCTCACAGGGCAATTATCAAAATGAAAAAAAAAAAAAAAAAAGTAAAACCTCCAGCATTTAGTGTAGAGCAGGCACACAGAAATGGAAATGATTACCGTTCTCACTTGGCTCGTACCTAGTAATATTCCTCAAGAAGTACACTTTGCAAGATCTTCCCAAAGGTACATACCTTTTGTGTGTGGCTATGCTGAACACACAATAAAAGGTACACTGATGTCAGTTCTCTGCAGGGGACATCCGTGAGCAAACCAGACCCCATCTGTGCGCATGTTTCCCTCACAGTAAGCACTCCACAATCTCAGGAGAGTTAGCCAGTCTTTCAAGAGGAGGCCAGACCCTTCAGCACACAGCCAACCCCACTCTGGCTTTCAAGGGCTGATAAGCTCAGCTCCAAGTCCTCCGCACACAAAGCCTCCCGCATAAGCTAATGGGAAGTCAATGGGAAATTGACTTTTCCTACTCTATGCTGGTTGGAATGCAACGCTCTGTTAACCATGCCATCCTTCTTGTTCCCTTTGCTCCTACCCTAAATTAAAACTATTGGCGGAAACCCAGACAGACAGTTTACAGTTTTCATTACAATGAAACAATATCCTGGTTGAAGCTGAAGTCTATCAAAAACCTACAGCCTAACTGTAGGCTGAGATTAGAGTCCCTGGGAAAAGCCAGGGCCAGGATTCGGCCATTCCCACCCTCACAGCACTCTGCATTTGTATAGTACTTTTAACTTTTCAAAGGGCGCTCACATCTATTACCCCGTTTGATCACTACAATGACCTTGTGCCGTAGAAAGGACAAGTATTATTATCCACCATTGACAGATGAGGCGACCACTGCCATGGAAGGTTAAGTGATTTGCCTAAGGCCAAGAAACCAGAGGAGAGCTGTGGTCTCCAGACTTCCCTGCCCAGTGCTCTTTGTACCAGACCACTAGGAGAGGTTTTGTAAACAGATTACAAGCTCAGATAAAACAAAATAAACCTTGAGAGGAAAGCTCAAACCAGGTCTTAGGGGAGCTATGTCTCTTGATAGAGGCATTTTTCTGGCTTAGTGTTAAAGCTGCAGAGATGTGCTCTGTTCTCTTGTTTGTCTACTTCAGTCCTAGACAAATGTTCATGCAAATTCTGAGATTTGAAATACAAAAGAAAAGTCCTTTCAAGATATATTCAAATCACTTTGATTCAGCAAGTGATCCGTTTTTGGGCTGGGAGTAGAAGGATGCAGGGTACATAAAATATGTAAAAGTACATCTTTAAATCGTGTATTCATATTAAGCCTGCAGCTACATTACAACTATAGTCTGGAAGGGTGAAAGAGATCTCCAGTTGAAAGTAGATTTTGAAAAATTTTTTACAGCCCAGGGGTTCATTTTTAATGAGCCGTTACTTTAAGTACTGCATAAAAAATACAGGAAATTGATAGTCCATTTAGTCTGCACCATACCTAATGCAGAAGTCATTAAGATGCATTATTCTTAATGTTCATGATATGATCAGTGAGTGTCTTCTGAAAAGAATGCCCTTAACTTTCATGTAAGGAAAGCTTTGGAAAGCTTATCGAGTATACAGAAAAATGTTATGGCAACCGTGATTTACCCACATCCATTCACTACGCATCCTCAATTACAGTCACTTGCCAAAAACTGCCCTCCTTGGTGACCCACTTACATATGACAGCATGGCCTTCATCTCTTCGTCACTCCTCACGGTAATTCGATCGCCATCTTCGTCTTCATCTGTTTAAAAAAGCAACATAAAATAAATGGTAAGATTTGTCTTTTCTTTTTTTTTAATTTGAGAGACAGAGTGAGACAAGCCAGCCAGACAGACAAATGCCTCAAACGGCTGGGGCTGGGCAGGGGTCCCAGCCAGGGCCAAAGCCAGGAGCCAGGAAAACACTGTGGGTCCCCCACCAAGGTGGCTGGAACCCAATGACTTGAGCCATCATCACTGCCTTCCAGGATCTGCACTGGCAGGAGCCAGATCCAGGAATCAGAACCAAGTATTCTGATGTGGGACACAGGCATCTGAACCACTAAGCTAAGCACCAGGTCTAAGATTTGCAGTTTTCAAACATACAAAAGCCCTGCTGGGTGGGAACATAAACAATACAAGTGGCCTTTTACAACCTGATATACAGAACTTCAACATCATATTTTTAAGTGACAGTAGGATTTTTAGTTTCTGTTTTGCTTTCAGTTTGGAATACGATCAGAATCTATTCAATAAAGATCTAAAACTTTCTTTTAGCAACAGCCAAAAATTAAAATGTTGCTCATGTCATTCACGACCTATCTAGGTTAAAGTAAATATACATAAAAAGTACATCTATGACAAAACAGGATGGTTTACAGAAGTTAAAAAAAATAGAGGCAAGTCTTGTCTTATTAGTAGTAATTTTTTTTTTCTTTCCCAAATAGCACCCTACCCCTCTGTTTCTCCATTCTTTCTCTCTCCCAGGCAGTCTCTCACATCACAGTACCATGATAAAAATGGCTAACACTGACTGAACCCTACTGTAGACGAGGCATGGTGATTCGAGCTTCTTGGGCAACACCTCCTTAACAACCTCCCACAGCCCTGTGACGTGGACATCATCGCCGTCACTTCTCTACAGAAGCAGCTGGCACCCAGTGCAAGGTCAACTCCCCAAGGCCTCTACCACAGGACTCCACCCATCCCAGCCCATCTGGCTGCCACTCTTTCTTTGTAAGTAGTACTCTCTGATCAAGCTTCAAAGGCGAGTCATGCATTTTATGACGACTTAATAACCGGAATGCATAGATTGGAAAAAGTACCATGGAAGAGGCCACTACAGAAACAATGTACTTATTTCACTAATATTTCTCTAGTCAAAGTACTTTTGAAACATCTCTTCAAAAACTGCTTTAAGAACCTATAGACTGGGCTGTTGCTGTGGTACAGAGGATTAAGCTGCTGCCTGTGACACAGGCATCTTGTATGAGCACCAGTTCGAGTCCCAGCTGCTCCACTTCTGATCCAGCTCCCTGCTAATGCTCCTGGGAAAGCAGTGGAAGATGGCCTGAGTGCTTGGACCCCTGCACCCACATGGGAGACCTGGATGGAGTTCCTGGCTCCTGGCTTCAGTTTATCTCAGTCCTGGCAATTGCAGCCATTTGGGGAGAGAACTAGCAGATGGAAGCACTTTCTCTCTCTCTCTCTCTTCCCCCCACCACCCTGTAACTCTGCTTTTCTAATAAATAAATTTTTAAAAAAAAGAACCTGTAGACCAACCATATAAGAATATCAGATCTCATTGTGCATTTATTTAATTATTTATTTTAATTGAAAGGCAGAGAGATCTCCCATCTATTGCTTCACTCCTCAGATGCGCATGATAATTGGGGCAGGGACAGCTGAAGCCAGGAGCCAGGAATTCAATCTGTGTCTCCCACATGGGTGTCGGGAAACCAGGCCCTTCAGTCATCATCTGCCGCCTCCCAGGTAGCTGGGATGCAGAGCAGACCTGGGACTTGAATGCAGGCCCTCTCAGGCATCCCAAGCGATGGCTTCACTGCCACACCGCCTTCCCATCCCCTGGCTCTCATTCTTAACCCAAAATGGGATTGCTGGCCTCATCACCCACTCACGTCACCTGCCAAGCAGGACTCAGTTCTTGCCACTTCTGTGTATGTAGTTAGCCTCTTCATCACTCTCCAGATTTGTCAACGGCAAGAAGAGACTACAAGGCAGACACTAAATGCACAGCTCAAAGAAAATGCCAGAGAGGTTTGGAGCCAGGTACATGGCCTCCCAGGCAACAACTCGGCAGGGGTGGACTCCTAGCGGGCTGGCTGCCTCACCCTGGCTCACTGGTCACAGCACTGGTATTATTATTTTTGTCTCCACTGAATTGCTGACTTGATCAGATGCAGAGAATGCTCTGACCCCAGGCCAGTCAGTCTCTTCTGAAGATAAGCTTGCACGACACGCGCTGGGCATATTGCTGGACAGTACAGGGGAGTCCGGTCAACACATGGCAGTGGGCCCTTCCTCTTGTCCAGCTCCTAGGTGACCAGGCTGTGGGGACCCTGGGAGGGAGTTTCGGCTCTGTTCCAATCAGCCCTTTCTTCCCCAGCAGCCAACAGCACCCGTCTGCATGATGGACACCAGCACCTGGGCCAGCCCCACTTGCTCAGTGACCAAGCCCACGGCTCTCACTCCAGGTTTTCTCTCCAAAGTATTTGTCTCTGGATCCTAGGCTGTAGTTCACGCCTGTAGAGTTCCCAGACTCCAAGATCTTTGCCTAACACCTCCTAAATAGCTGCGAGCTGTCAGTGGTGTTAAGCCTAACTGGAATCTAGCACTTCTTCTTCTTCTTAGTGCAGACTCTCTAGCGCCAAAGCGAGGGAGAAATGCTGCTCTAATGGCAGCAACAGAAGAAAGTGGTTTCTGCATAGGTCCTAGAAACAGTTTAAAGGCTAAGTCAAAAGATTTTTTTAAAATGCAGGAGACAGGAGACAAGGAGGGACAAAAACAGATACAGTATAAAAGGGTATAATTTTACATATTACCACACATTTCTGCTTTAAAAACAGATCAAATTCTGTTTAAATATAGGCTAAAAGGATTTGTCCTTGAGGAAGTCCTGAACTTGGCTTAAAAAAAAAAACTTCTAGCCTGAGCAACGCAGTGCTTTGTAAATCTCATTTCACACTAGAGCTAGAGGTCGAGATGATGGCTGCAGAGGGCCTGCTCCTACTCAAATCTCAACACACACAGAACCTCTGGGAGGTACTCTTCCTGAGGACATGGAGGAGTTGGGAGTTCTGTAAAAGCCATGAAAAAGATTTTGTTTTGCTTTGTTTCTTTAAAAGATTTATTTATTTATTTTGAAAGTCACAGTTACAGAGGGAGAGGGAGAGATAGAGAAAGAGCTCCTCCATCCACTGGATCACTCCCCAGATGGCAGCAACAGCCAGCTCTGGGCCAGGCTCGTTAGGAGCCAGGAGCTTCCTCCAGGCCTCCCACGAGGGTGGCAGGGGCCCAAGCACCTGGGCCATCTTCCACTACTCTTCCCAGGCCATTAGCAGAGAGCTGGATTAGAAGTGGAACAGCTGGGACTTGAACAGGTAGCCATAGGGGATGGCAGTGTCGGAGGCAGCAGCCTCAATTGCTATGCCACGATGCCAGCCCCAAAAGTTTTCATAAGTAAAAATATTTTATTTATTTATTTATTTGAGAGGCAAACAAAGAGTGAGACAGCTTCCAAATGCCCACCCCAGCTTGGACTGGGCTAGGCTGAAGCAAGGAGCTGGCAACTAAATCCAGGTCTCTGTCCTGGGTGGCAGGGACCCAACTACCCATAAGCCATCACTGTTGCTCCCAGGGTCCACAGTAGCAGGAAGCTGGAGTCAGGAGGCAGAGGCAGAGGCAGATATGGAATCCAGGTATGGGATGCAGGTGTCTTAGCCACTAAGGCTAAATGCTCACCCCTTAGTTTCTAAAGAGAGGGCACAGATTGTAAAAAGATCTTGTAAATCACCATCTCTCTAAACCAAGAGTGAGAGACAGAGGTAGGGGTTCAGAGCCAAGGCTTGGACCCTGAAGTCTACTTGAGATGAAATCTCTTGAGGGATTATTTCAGAGGGGGAAAAAAAGAACAACCTACGAGGGAAGTCAGTCACCAGAAATATTTCTTGCAGAGTAGTTCTATGAAAACCTGCTACGAAATACTAGAAAATTATGTGGACAGGAAACTGAGGACAAAAAGGCTGAAACAGTATCGGGACTGTCTCAGAAGGACCCTGATTCTGAGAGAAAGATTCCAGGCGCGTTGAAAGAGACATTCTAATAACGCCTGAGGACAAAATCGGCCCAACAGGAGCCAGTGATCAGCTGCTCTTACGCACTGGTGAGAAACCCAACTTCATGTAGGCACTGGTTTTCTTTACAAACTGTCTGCTTCACTCTTTTTTAAAAAACGTTTATGTAAAGTCAAATGATGTCCAATAAATAGTACGTGATAGTTCTTCACTAATCCTAACCTGATTATTTTTATAGACTTTATTTATTTGAAAGGTAGAGACAGAGGTTTCCCATACTGCTGGTTCACCTCCCAAATGCCTGCAACAGCAAGGGCTGGGCCAGACAAAAGCCAGGAACTCAATCCAGGTCTCCCACCCGGGTAGCAGGAACCTAACCACACAATCCATCATTGCTGTCACCTAGGGTGTGCATTAACAAGATGCCTGAATTGGGAGTGGAGCTGAGACTTGAACCAAGGTACTCTGATAGCGGGGTCAGGCCTTTCAAGTAGTATCTTAGCAGCTATTCCAAACACCACCCCATGCTTCACTCTTTACATCTGTGCTTTTATCTATTTATTTGAAATTCAGAGTTACAGAGAGGCAGAATCGGGGGGGGGGGGGGGGGGGGGGATGCACGCAAGAGCTCTTCCATCCACTGATTCACTCCCCAAATGGCGAAGCTGGAGTTAAGCCAATCTAAAGCCAGGTTCCTCCAGGTCTCCCACGCAGGTGCAGGGGCCCAAGGACATGGGCCATCTTCTACTGCTTTCCCAGGCCACAGCAGAGAGCTAGATGGGAAGTGGAGCAGCCGGGACTTGAACCAGCGCCCATGTGGGATGTCGGCACTGCAGGCGGTGGTTTACCTGCTACGCCACAGCGCTGGCCCCAGTGCTTAGCTGTTTTAAAGAAGCTTTGCTGTTCCTGTCAAAGAGCACACGGAGCTGGAAAAGCCACCACTCCCATGAGCAGACCATTCTAGGGGTTCTGTCCAAAAGACAAAATTCTGAGCTGCGCCTGACCCCAAGATGGCTGCCCACGAGCAAACCATTCCCCTTCACATTTAAGTGAGGGTGCACTTCTCTCTGAAGACAACCAGCTGACAGGTATGGGGAGCTGGTGAAAGGGAAGAAGGCAGAGAAATGTACACACCAGTCAATTTAGTATGACAACAGTCTTGCTTTTCTGAACAAAAAGTCATATACACACACAAACCATGTAGCAAAGATTCTGGCTGTTTGCCTACCAAACTAGGATTGCTATAAAATTACACTAGTTGCAGCTACAAATCATAAAGACCTACCTTAATGTGACATAAAGACTTTCAAAGGTATAAATAAGTTGGTGAAGAACACTAGGAAGTCCTGGTACTAAGTAGAAAGAAGTAGAAAAATAATTTGAACTCTTTCTGTCTTATATATGGAGGTTCTTTGCCATCTGACCAAAAAAGCATTACTGGATATGACCAAGAAAAGGGGGGGTGGGATGGATCTGACACACTGGTTCACAATGAGAATTCCAGGCTTCTCTAGTTGCCTGGAGCATAGTAATATGATTTTCCAGCACATTAGGGAAGCAAAAGTAGAACCAGAAAGTCTATGTACTGGCTGGATTTTGTTAATGTCACTTAAAATGGAGGAAAAAATCCTAGCAAGATACCAAATAGAGTGCAGCAGATGGTAAACAAATATTATGAAGCAATCTTCACAAAATCTGCAGTGTGTCACAAATATACAAAATGGCAGAGTTTGGGAAGGGAGAATCGTAACAGGCCATATGTTGTCAGCGATTGTGTTTGAAGCAACACGCAATCCACAAGAGAAACCAAGGAGGAGAAGAGGAAGACCTGATGGAGGGGGCAGCCTCAGGTGTGGGCGGTCAGAACGGGCCTCCAAGTGGGCGCTCTCGGCCACGCAGTGCCCACTGCAGGGCCGGGGGCTCACGGGGGCCTCGAGAGAAACACTCCCCCTTCTATCAAGAGCGATGAAAAGTTCAGGCAATATATCATATGTCATTTGTCACCCTCCTTCTGTGCCAGGTGGGAGTCAATTAGAACTACAGCAAAGGCAGTTTTCCCTGGCAAGAGGAAAGAAATGAAAACACGATGTAGAGGTTAGAAAGAATCAGCAGGAAATTACTAGAAAAGATGTCAAGTGTACAGTGCCCTCTCAGGCAGGGAGGGCGGTGAGCTAGGCGAGACCAGAGGCCCCGGCCTCTACGGCCAAAGCCCACCAGCGCTCACTTCACTCCCAGCCTCCCTCTGCCTGAGTCTCCCTTACTCCTCGGCCTCCTTCCTCCTTCCAGGCGCCCACGCAGACAACCGGGGCAGGGGTGCTCTGGGCAGAGGAAGAATGCCAGGCATGTTGCTAAGATGAGGAGGCCAGTGGCTGGAACAGAAGGGGTGGTGGGACAAGGTCAGGGCAGAAGAGCAAGCGTAGGGCCTGGTGAGGGCTCCTGAGGGCGTGGCTCTGAGTGCTGTGAGGTACCTTCTGAAAGCAGCACCTGGCTGCTGCACTGGGGGGGCAGGGCAAGGAGGAGCAGGGCGCCCAGTCAGGGGGCTCACAGTGTGGCCCACGTGGAGCCAAGGCTTTAAGTCAGCCTGGGCGGCACTGATCTGAACACAGAGCCAACAGGACCTGCCGATGGGCGCGCTACAGAAGGCCTGTGCTTGATGACTTCATCCTGTCACCCATTCAGCACTGCAGACACAGGCACACTGAGGGCCTGCTGCACGCCAGATACCACAGCATGGGTGTTAGGATTCTAAACTGGGCAGCACTGCCCCTGACCTCAAGAAACAACTAGTCTCAGGCTGGAGCAAAGGACCTCAAACTTGGTAATTTTCATGCAAACCAGCAACTACTCTCTAAGACTAGAAAGGTCTGAGCTTTTTGCAGATGATATCCCAGGCCAAAATGTCAACTAACTAAAGCTCTCTTTGAATCGTTGCTGCCTACAGGATGCATAATGACCTCAATGGTAAGTAACTGCTAGACTCAAGGCAGGCTTACTGTGGACAGCAAGTTCTCACTACCCTGTTCAGTTTTGCTTATAAGCAATGGTTCGTCCTTTCGTATAACCAACCATTTAAGAAAATGCAACTTCCTTTTTTCCAAATCATTTTACGACTTCAGACTTTTCTCTGAAGCAAAAAGTGGCTCCCATCTAAGTATTTTTTTTCTACGTGAAAGGCAGAGAGGCAGAGACGGGGGACAAGAGATCCCATCAGCCAGTTTGCACCCCAATTGTGTGAAAGAGCTTGGACAGGGCCAGTTTGAAGCCAGGGGCCTGGAACTCAATTCTGGTCTCCAATATGGGTGACAGGGACCCAACCACTCAAGCCGTCAGGGTGCACACGAGCAAGAAGCTGGAATGGTGAGTGGAGCCAGGACTCAAACCCAAGCACTCTGCCAAGAAACGCAGGCATCTTAAACAGTCTAAGCAGCTGCACCAACACCCACCCTGCTTCCAAGTCTTCTTCTTTTTGTTTTTAAATAGAAGAATTATTTTACTTATTCAAAAGAGTTACAGAGAGAAGTGGAGCCAGAGAGAGAGAGAGATCTTCCACTCCATTGATGCATTCTCCAAATGACAGCAGTGGCCAGAATGAACCAATCCGAAGCCAGGAGCCAGGAGCCTCTTCTGGGTCTCCCATATGGGTGCAGGGATCCAAGGACTTGGGTCAACTTCTACTGCTTTCCCAGGCCATAGCAGAGAGCTGGATCAGAAGAGGAGCAGCCGGGACTTGAACCCGTGCCTATATGGAATGCCAGTGATGCAGGCTGGGGCTTTAACCCACTGCACCACAGTGCTGGCCCCCCAAGTCTTCTTTTTTTTTTTTTTTTTTTTTTTACAGGCAGTTAGGCAGTGAGAGAGAGAGATACAGAGAGAAAGGTCTTCCTTCCGTTGGTTCACCCTCCAATGGCCACTACGGCCGGCGCTGTGCTGATCCAAAGCCAGGAGCCAGGTGCTTCCTCCTGGTCTCCCACGCGGGTGCAGGGACCCAAGAGCTTGGGCCATCCTCCACTGCCTTCCTGAGCCACAGCAGAGAGCTGGACTGGAAGAGGAGCAACCAGGACAGAATCTGGTGCCCCAACCGGGACTAGAACCCAGGGTACTGGCGCCACAGGTGGAGGATTAGCCAAGTGAGCCGCGGCACCAGCCTCCCAAGTCTTTTTTTTTTTTTTTTTTTAATTTTTTGACAGGCAGAGTGGACAGTGAGAGAGAGAGACAGAGAGAAAGGTCTTCCTTTGCCGTTGGTTCACCCTCCAATGGCCGCCGTGGTTGGCGCGCTGCGGCTGGCGCACCGCGCTGATCCGATGGCAGGAGCCAGGTGCTTCTTCCTGGTCTCCCATGGGGTGCAGGGCCCAAGTACTTGGGCCATCCTCCACTGCACTCCCTGGCCACAGCAGAGAGCTGGCCTGGAAGAGGGGCAACCGGGACAGAATCTGGCGCCCCGACCGGGACTAGAACCCGGTGTGCCGGCGCCGCAAGGCGGAGGATTAGCCTAGTGAGCCGCGGCGCCAGCTCCAAGTCTTCTTAATGAGGGTGTCTCTGCCATTTAGACAAGGAGCTAAATGCCAAGAGGTGGTATTTCAGGAATCAGCTATAACTGTTTTCCATACTCCGAGAACTTAAAACCTATACAATTGGAATTTCCTTTCTAAATTTAAAATGAAATATGCACTCACATGGGAAACCTGGAAGAAGCTCTTGGCTCCAGGCTTTGGCCTGGCCCACAGGCCATCTGGGGAGTGAACCAGAGGATGGAAGATCTCTCTCTCTGTCTCTCCCTCTCTTTCTCTAATTCTGCCTTTTGAATAAATAAATCTTAAGGGAAAAAATTCTATCCAAAAAACAAAATATGAAACTCATAAAACAACTGCAAAGGATTCTATACAATGAAAAACATACATAGAAATGAAGAGAGATACAAATAAAATAGATATTTGGAACCAACGCTGCAGTGTAGCAGATAAAGCCCCAGCCTGTGGCACCAGCATCCCATATGGGCGCCAGTTCGAGACCCGGCTGCTCCACTTCCGATCCAGCTCTCTGCTATGGCCTGGGACAGCAGTAGAAGATGGCCCAAGTCCTTGGGCCCCTGCACCCATGTGGGAAGACCCAGAGGGAAGCTCCTGGTTCCTGGCTTTGGATCGGCCCATCTCCAGCCGTTGAGGCCATCCGGGGATAGAAGAGCACGTGGTCTCTCTCTCTCTCTCTCTCTCTCTCTGCCTCTCCTTCTGTGTGTAACTCTTTCAAATAAATAAAATAAACTTAAAAAAAAAAGATATTTATCGTAGAACCTTATTTTTGAACCAAACTCAGATGCATCATTTGACAAGGATGAAGCTACTTAGAAGGGCCAAAGACCTGTGTACAGGAAGTCAGGGAGCATGGAAAAGTGAGACCCTAGAGTACTGACAGGGAGTCGGCACTGGTGCAGATGAACCTAAAATGCATCTGTTAAGACCCCAGCGAGATTTCTGTCCAACATAAGTAGTCCAACAGTCATTTTATAGCAGTTCTTGGCTAGAGGAAAACCCAGGGAGGGGAACGTGGGTAACAGACATGCACAGGAAATGCCTTAGTGGAGCTGATTAATTCTGATCACCTCATGTGTGGGTGAACTCATTCATCACCAGGTACTCAGGGGTCTCTGAGCCCATACAGATGCCGGCTCATACAGCATATGCAGGGACCACACCTGCAAACATACAAGATTTTTTATAGTTACGGAATTTAGCTTCCTCTCAAAAGTGTTCTCACATCTGGAAAAGACAAATTATTCAATAACTAGTGTAGGGTCAACTGTCTGTCTGCTTGAGAAATAAAGCTGAGTCTCCACCTGACTTCTTTTCATCAAAACAAACTGAATATGGTACAAGGATTTAAAAAAGCAAAGTTTTCTGACCTTTGTAATAAAAAGGCATTTTTTGGTCTAAAAAAAATGATACCTGCCAACATATACATTTATATATGTAGGGGTGTATGTGTGTGTGTGTGTGTGTGTTAAACCTCATAAAGAAAGAAAGAAAAAAGAATATGGATGAATGCTTTTCAATATCCTAGAATATGGAAGAACTTTCTAAGCCTGACATAAATCCAGAAACCACAAAGGAAAATGCGATAAATTTGACCCTGTACAAACTTCAAGCTGCTTTACAGAAAAAAAGAGAGAGAGAGGAGAGAATAAAAAGATTAAAACAAGCTGAAAACTGAACAAAATATTTATAATATTTAAGACAGAGAGTCAATTTTCTTAATAGTGGAAATCTCTTAAATCAATTAGAAAAAGACAACCTAATAGAAAAATGGGCAAAGGTGACAAACAATTCATATAAATTAAGTACCAATGATCAAATACAAATGAAAAGATGTGCAAGCCCATTTATAATTAAAGAAACAGAAATGAAAACAGTAATACAATGATCCTTTTCACCTATCAAGTTGATAATTGACTACAAAGTTGACAATGCCCAGAGCTGGTAGGATATAAATTGGTTCTAATTTTGGAGACCAAACAAGGTAATAGATACAGAAGTTCAAAATATTAAAACTCTTTTTCTCAGTAGTTCTAATGCCTGGGAATATACCCATAACATGCAAAGGTATCAGACAATACTGTTGACTTCAGCGTTTTTTTTAATTCAGGTTGAGCACCCTGATCCAAGATGCTTAGGACAGAGTATTTTGGCTTTCAGATTTTTTTCAGGCTTTAGCTTATTTGCACATACACAATGAGACATGCTGGGGATGGAATTCAAGTCTTAACACAAAATTAATTTATGTTTTATATACTCTTCAAACACATGGCTTGAAGGTAACCACATACAAATATTTTCCGGGTGATTTCAATTTTATTGTTGTTTTAATTAATATATTTATTTATCTGAACTCCTAACCACTAGTTGACTCCGTGAATAAGTACATCCTGAAGACGGGAGCCAGGAGCTCCATCCAGGTTTCCCACACGGGCAGGCACCCAACCATCTGAGCCATCACCAGCTGCCTCCCAGCGTCCCCATTAGCAGGAGGCTAGAGTCATAAGATGGAGTCAAATATGGAACCCACGCACTTCCACATAGAACAAAGGCATTTTTTTTAAGATAGAGTTACAGAGAGAGGTAGAGACAGAGAGAGAGGTCTTCCATCTGCTGGTCCACTCCCCAGATGGCTGCAACGGCCGGAGCTGCGCTGATCCAAAGCCAGGAGCCAGGAGCTTCCTCCAGGTTTCCCATGCAGGTGCAGGGGTCCAAGGACTTGGGCCATCTTCTGCTTTCCCAGGCCATAGCAGAGAGCTGGATGGGAAGAGGAGCAGCTGGGACTAGAACCGGTGCCCACATGGGATGCCGGCTCTTCAGGCCAGGGCTTTAACCCTGCGCCACAGTGCCAGCTACAAGGCATTTTAACCACTAGGCCAAATGCATACCTGTGCTTGCATTTTGACTGTGACCTGTCACATGAGATCAGGTGTGGAATTATCCACTGTGTCATCATGTTGGAGCTCACAAAGTTTTGAGTTTTCAATTTTTGGATGAGGAGTGAACGACCTGTACTGGAAAATCGGTAACAACCGAAATGTCCACTAACAGGTTAAATAAGCTCCAGTCATAAAAAAAATTAAGCAATAATGTAATCATCCAAAAGTATGAAGCCGATCTGCCCACATTGATACTGGAAACAGATCTGACAGATACTACTAAGGAGACAGGGAAAACTGTTGCCACATAGTATATATCAGGTACAGGGGAAATTTCTGTAAAAACATAGAAGACATTGCTAACAAGGAAACCAAAGTATTTGGGAGAATGGGAACTTTTGTTTTTCCTTTATTTCTACAATGCTTGAATTTTTTAAAAGACTGTACCTTGTTAAGTTTAAAAAAAAAAAAAAAAAACCACTATCCACACTAACCATTACAAAGTACATTCTTGGCCAGCGCCGTGGCTCACTAGGCTAATCCTATGCTTGTGGCGCCGGCACCCTGGGTTCTTGCCCCAGTTGTGGCGCCGGATTCTGTCCCGGTTGCTCCTCTTCCAGTCCAGCTCTCTGCTGTGGCCCGGGAGGGCAGCGGAGGATGGCCCAAATGCTTGGGTCTCTGCACCCACATGGTAGACTAGGAGGAAGCACCCAGCTCCTGGCTTCGGATCAGCACAGCGCCAGCCGTGGCAGCCATTTGGGGGGGTAAACCAACGGAAGGAAAATCTTTCTCTCTATCTCTCTCTCACTGTCTATAACCTTCTCTCTCTGTCTCTCTCCCTCTCTCTCTCTCACTGTATAACTCTGCCTGTCAAAAAAAAAAAAGGTACATTCTTTTGCATTTGTAAAGGAGAAAGGACCTAAAAGGGGTAAGAGAGAAGGCCAGGGCCACTCTTCAGCACAGACAGGTGTCCCCAACTCCCCTTGAGAACGCCACCCCCAGGACAGAAGCAGAACACTGTCCCAGGCTCCTGGCTTCAGATCAGCTCCAGCTGTTGCAGCCAATTAGGGAGTGAACAAGTGAATGGAAGATCTCTCTCTCTCTCTCTCTCTCTCTCTCTCTCTCTGCATCTCTGTAAGTCTGCCTTTCAAACAAATAAATCTTAAAAAAAAAAAAAAGTAGCAAGTACCAAGTAAGCTTCTTACTGCTGCACTTAACAGCAAGCAGAACACATGATTTCAAGAATTATGACAGGGGCCGGCGCTATGGCGCAGCACGTTAATGCCCTGGCCTGAAGCGCCAGCATCCCACATGGGTGCCAGTTCAAGACCCGGCTGCTCCACTTCCGATCCAGCTCTCTGCTGTGGCCTGGGAAAGCAAAGAATATGGCACAAGTCGTTGGGCCCCTACGCCCGTGTGGGAGACCCAGAAGAAGTTCTTGGCTCCTGGCTTCGGATTGGTACAGCTCCAACCATTGCAGCCAATTGGGGAGTGAACCAGCGGATGGAAGACCTCTCTCTCTCTCTTTCTGCCTCTCCTCTCTCTGTGTAACTCTGACTTTGGAACAAATAAATCGTAATATTAAAAACAACAAAAAAAGAATGATGACAACCTCAGAACAAGTCCAGCACAGTGTTTGCTAATGAATGTTGTAGGACAAATGCCAGAAATTCCACTTTACCACTTCTTAGCTGTGAGATATTGAGCAAGTTGCTTAAAGGAGATGTCCATTCCTCAACTAAAATGGAGCAAATCACAGTCCTTCAAAGTACTTTGTGGGCATGCTGTGAAGGTTAAAACCAATAGCATGGGGCCAGCATTGTGGGATAGCGGGTAAAGCCGCCACTCACAAGGCTGGCATCCTATATGGGTGCAAATTCATGTCCCAACTGCTCTATGCTCCACTTCTGATACAGCTCCCTGCTAATGCACCTGAGAAAGCAGCAGAAGATGGCCCAAGTGTTTGGGTCCCTGCCACCCGCATGGGAGACCCAGATGAAATTCCTGGCTCCGTTGTAGCCATCTGAGGAGTAAACCAGCAGATGGAAGATCTCTCTCTCTCTCTCTCTCTCTCTCTCTCTCTCTCTCTGTCTCCTCCTCTCTCTGTCACTCTGTTTTCCAAATAAATAAATGAATCTCTTTTTAAAAAATCAACAGTGGGGCTGGCGCTGTGGTGCAGTGGGTTAAAGCCCCAATCTGCAGTGCCAGCATCCCATATGTGTACCAGTTCGAGTCCCAGCTGCTCCACTTCCCATCCAGCAGGGAGCTGGATTTGGAAGAAGATCCTGGCTCCTAAGTTCAGATCGGCTCAGCTCTGGCTGTTGCAGCCATTTGGGGAGTGAAACAGTCCATGGAAGACATCTCTCTCTCTCTATGTATGTACCTCTCTCTGTAACTCTTTCTCTCATTTTTTTTTTATAGATTTATTTTACTTGAAAGTCAGAGTTACACATAGAGAGAAGGAGATGCAGAGAGAGAGAGAGAGAGAGAGAGAGAGAGAGAGAGGTCTTCCATCCGCTGGTTCACTCCCCAAGCGACTGCAATGGCCAGAACTCCACTGATCTGAAGGCAGGACGCAGGAGCTTCTTCTGGGTCTCCCATGTGGGTGCAGGGGCCCAAGGACTTGGGCCATCCTCCTCTGCTATCCTAGGCCATAGCAGAGAGCTGGATCGGAAGTGGAACAGCCAGGTCTGGAACTGGTGCCCATATGGGATGCTGGCACAGCAGGCGTCGGCTTTACTCGCTACGCTACAGCGCCAGCTCCAACTCTGTATTTCAAATAAATAAAATAAATCTTTAAAAAAAAATGGCATAACCCGGGCAACGGTCCTAGCACAGCATGTGGCAACAGGCAATGCTCCGAACTATCAGACTACCTGCGAAAGGCCTGCCATCCCCAAGGAGTTACTGTGAAAGGCACCTGAATACAACCTGCAAAACTAATGTGTATTTCAGATAAATGTGCTAGTTTCCAATAGAGTCCTGCGTGATTGTGAAAAACTAATTATATTATGAGTCTTACTTAGAGTAGCTTTTAAAAACAAGTAATGTTTGTTGAAAATAAACAACAGGAAAATTTGCAGGTTGGGCCTCCCTCATCTGAAATCTGAAATGCCCCCAAATCTAAAACCTCCTGAGTGTCAGCGCTCAAGAAGTTTCAGTTTTGAAGCATTTCAGATTTCAGATTTTTGGATCAGGGATGATCAACAGGTAAAGTCTATGCAAATACTCCAAAATCTAAAATCCTCCAAATCCTGCACCAGCGTCTGGTCCCAAGTGTTTCAGATAAGAGGAACTCCACCCACATGTAGAATAAAACGTGTGCTCATTCACTTATCACCGACCAATACCCCCAGCCCCCAAGTCCACCTTCTATAGAGGGAGACAGCCGGAGGCACAATGAGGGCACTCTTAAGATCTGCCTCCACACACACACACACACACACGCCTCTCAATACAGCCAGGGGTCAGATTTATTTATAAATGGTATCACACCACGAACATTAGGTCAACAACATCTTGTCAACACCTCTCCATATCGATGCGTAACATCGTTGACTCATTCTCTTCAGCTGCTATCTACTGCTCCGGATTATGACCAAGTCATGGATTTATTAATCCACTACACTCACATGGAGTTTACCTCTAACTTGTTGCTATTAAAAGTAACCCCACAGGCTGGTGCCGCGGCTCACTAGGCTAATCCTCCGCCTTGCGGCGCCGGCACACCAGGTTCTAGTCCCGGTTGGGGCACCGGATTCTGTCCCGGTTGCTCCTCTTCCTGTACAGCTCTCTGCTGTGGCCCGGGAGTGCAGTGGAGGATGGCCCAGGTCCTTGGGCCCTGCACCCACATGGGAGACCAGGATAAGCACCTGGCTCCTGGCTTCGGATCAGTGCGGTGCACCACGCCGACCGCAGCAGCCATTGGGGGGTGAACCAACAGCAAAGGAAGACCCTTCTCTCTGTCTCTCTCTCTCACTGTCCACTCTGCCTGTCAAAAAAAAAAAAAAGCAACCCCACAAACAGCACCTCGCGTGGAGGGTGTTCAACCCCTGTGCAGCCATTTCTGGTGGGTCTGCTGAGTCAAAGGCCGTGCATGTTTTACACACTGGTGAGTGCTGCCAATGGTCCTCCGAAGAGGATGTCCCCACTGTCCTCTGTCAGGCATCATCTTCTTAAAAACCAGGAACAAAAAGTTTACTACCAGGACCGGCACAGTGACGCAGCAGGTTAAAGCTCCAGCCTGCAGTGCTGGCATCCCATATGGGAGCCAGTTGGAGTCCTGGCTGCTCCACTTCCAAACCAGCTCCCTGCTAATGTGCCTGGGAAAGCGGCAGAGGACAGCCCAGGTCCTTGGACCTCTGCAGCCAGGTGGGAGACCTGGAGGAAGCTCCTGGCTCCTGGCTTCGGCCTCGCCCAGCCCCGGCCATTGCGGCCATTTGAAGAGTGGACCAGCAGATGGAAGATCTCTGTGTGTCTCTACCTCTCTCTGTAACTCTTTCAAATAAATTAAAAAAAAAAAAAAGTTAACTACCAGGTGGGAAAAACTGCACATTTTTCTACAATGAAAAGTGGCCCTCATCTTCAATAAAGGATGGAAACCCAGTTCCAAGCCCTTATTTTATCCTTCTTAGAATTCGAATCTCTATGCCACTAATGAAATTCACATCTTAACATTTCTCAGACCATGACTTCCCTTGCAATGGCCTGTTCACATTAAAAACCAGTCTTCTAGAACATTCCAGTCCTGTCTCTGAGCCAACTGGGGGACACAGGAGAAGGACTCAAGACCTAAAATGTCCCTGTTATTGGCTAGTAGTCTTACCAAGCCCCACTAAAATAGAATTATCCCACGCAATGCTTACACAAAAGCTCTGCTCTGTTTCACGCTTTCGAGAAACAAAGGATTAAAATCTCTTAATCAATAATCATTGGCCTACAGGTAGTTTACACGTTTCATTTTGTCCTGCAATATTATTATAACGATGAGCAAGAGCAGATAAAGGTCATGTTGGTAATTAAAGCTATATTGTAGAAATATGCTCACCCAAGATATGATTAAATAAGAAAATATTACTCAGTTCAGTATCATCATTAAACTTGCATTAATTTATAAATATTTAAATGGACCATATGATGATCATAAATAATCTGTTTTTGTCAGTTTCTAAAGTAACACGACCCATAAACCCCTTGAAAAATGACTGCAGAGGCAACCAGTCAAGAACGTGTACAAGCCAGACTTACATTCAAACGCTGTAGTTGTTGCTTCCGGCAGAACCTGGCCTATCACATCCTAAACAAAGAAAGAATAAAGACACACAATTAGCCACCTTCCTTACTGCTCACATGTGGCAAGTCCTAGAGGAAATATGAGTACCTGGGAAAGATTTTTGAAAAGTTGGCATCAACTGTAAAAATGTAAGCTCGTAATCACAGGGAGCCCAACAATGCAAACCCCAGAGTTTAAATCTCTAGCCCAGGAAGAAAAACCTCTAGGGAACCTTTCCTGCCCTGTGTTGGTAATACTCGTACAGAGTATCAATAACACAAGCTCTCACTCTCCATTTACCAGCACCTGTACGTACACTGCTGTGTATTTACCAGGAAAGCCTGGTTTCTCCCACGGGAGGCTGCGGAACACACTGCAGGGGGAAGGGAAAGGAGCCTGGGAGTCTGGGCTCGGGCTCTACCTCAGCCCTGCACTCTGCACACTGCAGGCACTGGACAGGGGAGGTGCACGATGCGTGACTGCAACACCAGGCTGGTAGCAGCTGAACCCGCGTTTCCATGATGGCGACGTGAACATTTGATGCCACGCTTCCTGCAATCAGTTCTTAGCAACCTTCACTCTTAAGCAACGGCGAACATTTAAATGACACTGAAATAAACTGCCCTACAAAATTCTAAAGTATGTACAATCTGATATCAATGTTTAAGCAAATCTATGAAGTAGAAAAGTAGTCTGTCTCGACAGCTTCACTGATGAGGCCCAGAGCACCCAAAGCTGGGGAAAGCAATACCGCCCCCAACACACACACACACACACACACACCCCATTATGCCCAGTCCAACCCAAATGGCCTGCAAACCTCATTTCTCTCCAGGAGCTCTCCCGGGCTGCGCCAGTACTGGCAGCAGGCAGCTGGCTGACAAAGCCGCGCGCGCAGTCCTTCTCAGCAGGGAGCCCACAGCCCTTCCAGGCGGGTACTTAGCAGAGTGTGGGCTGTAACTTCCTTCTAAAGGCAATTCTCTAGAAGCTTCCTCTGCTGCAGTGCCAATCTGCGTAATAGTCTTGCCTCTACTGTGCTTTTTTCTCCCCCGAAATAAATCTGTGCAGATAAAATTGATCAAAGAAAGAGAACTACCTTAGGCAGCCCTCCCTCATGAGAACAGAAAAGGGATCACTTTCTCCGGCTCCAGTCTGAGCAAAAGAAACCAACTTTCTGACCCAGTATCTGCAAAAAGACTTCAGCTACACAAAATTCTCTCGGGACCAGTGCTGTGACATAGTGGGCTAAAGCTACCGTCTGCAGTGCTGGTGGCGCCAGTTCGAGACCCGGCTGCTCCACTTCCGATCCAGTCTGCTATGGCCTGGGAAAGCAGTGGAAGATGGCCCAAGGACACCCATGTGGGCGACCTGGAAGAAGCCCCTGGCTCCTGGCTTCAGATATGCGCAGCTCTGGCCACTGTGGCCATCTGGGGAGTGAACCAGCAGATGGAAGACCTCTCTCTCTCTCTCTCTCTGACTTTCAAATAAATAAGTAAATCTTAAAAAAAAAATTCTCTCACCACACTCAGAGGTAGAGCCTTGACTGACAGCGAACTGTAGTGAGGACAGAATCTGATACACAGGGAGTCCAGGGTGCACGTGAGACTCTGGAGCCAAATTCAGTGATGTGGCCAGGCTGCACACCAGCTGTGCCTCTCACTGGCTGAGTACCTCAGTTTCCTTATGTGTAAAATGGGATCACAATGGTACCTCCCTTGTAGGACTAAATGAGCTAGTATTTACAAAGTGCTTAGAAGAGTGTCCAACCCATGGCCAGTGCTACCTTACTATCTGTTAAACACATAAAGCACATCACTGATCACTGGAACACTGCAAGACTTACTCTGTGGCCTCTTGATTCCAGCACCCAACACTCAATGGAGGAGGGTCATTCACTCACAGCACAGGTAAATCCCACATGCACAGCATTAGCAAACTAACGACTTGGGACCCTTCTGCTTTTGAACGCCAAATAGCAAATGTTTGGCAAATGTGCAGTGCTAGGCCAAAGCCAGGAGCCAGGAGCTTCATCCTGTCCTCCAAGGTGAGTGGCAGGAGCCCAAGCACTCAGGCCACCATCTGCTGCTTTCCCAGGCAGGTTAGCAGAGAGCTGGATCAGAAGTGGAGCAGCCGGAACTTGAATCAGTGTTGCAGATGGGGGCTTAACCCACCATGCCACATGCCTGCCCGGTTGCTTAATTTTCAAACTTTTTACCCTTTTGTCAGAGTCATAGCCCCACTTTCTTAGCTTTTTAAGATTTGTTAAATCAGGGTGGCCTGCTGTGTCCACATGGTTCTCTCCAACAAGTCTGCTTTGTTCTCTTCTTCCCCCAGATCAGATGCAGTATGTAGGGCGCCTTGTTTGTTCTGATGGACAGAGCATGCCCCGTGGGGGTTCCTGCTGGGTATGGGGCATTTGCTGTTTGGAGCTTCTTCCGGGTCTCCCATGTGGGCGCAGGGGCCCAAGGCCAACCTCCACTGCTTTCCTAGGTGCAGCTGGATCACAAGTGGAGTAGCCAGGACTTGAACCAGCGCCCATATGGGATGCCGGCACTGCAGGTGGCAGTTTTACCTTCTATGCCACAGTGCCAGCCCTCTCCTGGTCATTTTTAAGCAGTGTGCACTTTAATGATTTTATGTATATGTTGCGCATTTTAACTGACTTACATATTTTCAAGTGACTTTTTCTCCTATTGTCAAAAACACAACATTCTATGTAACCTAGAGGCTCCAAAAGAAAACCTAAGTTTACACATCTTGATGGTGACCGTTTCTTGATCCTTTATCTTCTTCTTTTCAATAAATCAGACAAATATCAGGTGGAACAGAAATATAATGCAGCTTCTACAACATGCCAGGAGCATGAAGATGATAGAGTGGAGGCCTTGACTTTAGGAAGTTCAGAATCTGGCTCCAGAGGTGGAGACTAATAACATCAGGCACTTACAGTATGATAAAAGACAAACGAAAGGGGCCGGCACTGTGGCCCAGCAGGTAAAGCCACTGCCTGCAATGCCGGCATCCCATATGGACACCGGTTCGAGTCCCAGCTACTCCTCTTCCAATCCAGCGCTCTGCTGTGGCCTAGGAAAGCAGAAGATGGCCCAAGTGCTTGTGCCCCTGCACCCACATGGGAGACCTGGAAGAAGCTCCTGACTCCTGGCTTTGGATTGGCCCAGCTCCAGCTGCTTCAGCCAACTGGGGAGTGAACCAGCGGATGGAAGACCTCTCTCTCTCTCTTTCTCCCTATCTCTGCCTCTCCTTCTCTCTCTGTGTAATTGTGACTTTCAAGTAAAATAAATAAATCTTTAAAAGAGAGAGAGACAAACGAAAGACACAGAAAGCAAACAGTTTGTGCTAAGTCAGGATGAAGGGAAAAAAAACAAAAGCAACAAAACCACTGGCTCCGTTCAGACAGAAATGTCCCAGGGGAGGGAAATGTGAGATGGGACTTGCAGACCGAGGGTTACACACAGCAGGCAGGAGGGGGCTGGGTGCTGTTCTCCCCCAGCACGCACGAATCCTCCCTCCTGCACAGTCTTCCCAGAACTGGGCGCTCGGTTTTCAGGAAAAAGGACGCACACAGACAACTGACACACAGACACAACACACAATCCAATGCCTGGCTCACCACAGCCAGAGGGCAGCTCTTCAGATCAAAGACAAGGCTCGAAGAAGCCAAGCAACTTGCCAGGGTCTCCCAGCCACCTGACGGGGTGGTGACAGGAGGTCGCAAGCACTGGCATGGGGGTCCAGGACACACAGTCACACTTCACTGTTGCACCACAACCTGCTCTGGCTGCTGGGCCAGTCTGTCAGGCACTAACCTGCGTGGCTTTGGCAAAGCATGGTGCCCCTCTCATCTGGAAACTGGGATGGGGGAGTCAGAAGACAGGCCGTTAGATGAGACGGGTACTTCTAGGTTTCACGGGCTTAAAGTGTAAGGTTATAAGCCAAATCTATTATCATATCTGTTGGAGTTTTTCGGTTGGTTTTGTTTGTCTTTTCTTGATGAAGAGGGAGGTGAAGCTGGAGACCAGCTCACAGGAATCCACAGACCCAGGCTTGCTGCTGTGCAAGGCCTGCGATCGCCGTCAGGGGACACTAGGCTGTAGCACAGCCCCCACTGCCACAAATCCTCCCTCACGCCCTCCTGACAAGGTGTGTTCTGCCTGGGCTGACCTGAGCATGGCACTCTGGAGGGGCCACGTGCAGCTGGGAGCTCCCATGAGGCAGGAGAGCCAGGCCGGATCCCTCGGGCTGTGACAGCTTACTCCACGCTGGAGCAGCCCAAGTGCTTTCCCGCCGTGGGCTCGGGTGGTCCTCAGAACTCTACGTGGTGGGCAGCGCTTGCATCCCCCGCCCTCCCCGCTTCTTCACAGATGAAGACGCTGAAACATAAAAGGCACAAGGCCTTGCCACGTAAACCCAGCCGGCTTGGCTCCAGAGTGCGCAGTCGGAAACGCTGCCCTACCCTTCCTAAAATAACAATATCTTCTGTTGTTTCCAATGAGGAAAGGGAGAGGAAGCTCACCGAAGACACGATCTCAAGCTTCACCCATCTTTGAGACAGGTGTCAGCATCCCTGGTCTACAAATAAGGAAACCGGCTCAGGAGGTGGGCTGATTCGCCTGCTCAGTGGAACAGCTTGCAATGAAGCCCAAGCTCCTGACTCAAAGCCTAACGTTCAAGGCAGGCCTCTGGCTGGGCAGTGAAGCTGCTGGGTGAGACGCCCACATCCCATCTCGGAGTGCCCGAGTTCAATGTCAACCTCTACCTCCGGACCCCAGCTTCCTGCTCATGCAGACTGTGGAAGGCAGCAGCCACAGCTCACACAGACAGGTCCCTGCCACCCCTCTGGGAGACCCATACTGAATTCCCCACCCCCAGCCTCAACCTGGTCTAGCCCCAGCTGATGTTGGCATTAAGGGAGGACACCAGTAGATAAAAGCTCTCTGTATCTCAAATAAAAAATGTTTTTTAATTAAAAAAGAAAAAACTGCCAGTGCTGTGGCGCAGCGGCTTAACACCCTGGCTTGAAGCACCAGCATCCCATATGGTGGCAAATTCAAGACCCGGCTGCTCCTCTTCTGATCCAGCTCTCTGCTGTGGCCTGGAAAAGCAGTAGAAGATGGCCCAAGTCCTTGGGCCCCTGTGCCCGCATGGGAGACCTGGAAGAAGCTCCTGGCTCCTGGCTTCAGATCGTTGCAGCTCTGGCCATTATGGCCAACTGGGGAGTGAACTATTGGATGGAAGACCTCTCTTTTCTCTCTCTCTCTGCCTCTTCTCTCTCTGTGTAACTCTGACTTTCAAATAAAATAAATAACTAAATCTTTAAAAAAAAAAAAAAAACCTAATACTCTGTCCATCGATCCATAATTGCATGCACTCTCTCAAAGATGTCACATCAAACAAACAGCTCAGTATCCTAGAAGCGACACAAAGAGGAGAAACAGATGGCAACGCAGTGCCCTGTGACACCCGCATCCCACAGCAGAGTGCCAGTTAAGGCACAGAGGCTACACTGCACCCAGGAAGGCAGCAGAAGATGTGGGCCTCTGTATGGGAAACCAAGATGGAGTTCCAGGCTGCTGGCTTTGGCCTGGTCCACACTTGGCTGTTGCTGCCATTTGAGAAGTGAACCAGCAGATGGAAGATATTTCTCTCTTTCTCTCTCTTTCTGCCTTTCAAATAAACAAATAAATCTTTAAAAAAAGAAAAAAAGAGAGAGAGATATCCAATTCTTTCAGCAGTTCACTAGTGGACGAGACATAAAGATAATCAGGATTAAACACGTGCTCTGCAGGGGTGAGCCCTGGAAGCTGGGGGAACTCTGCAAAGTTTGGCTTGGAAGGGCAGGTGGACACTGGCTAGCTGAGGAAAGGGACAGTGTGCAGACAGCCTGGGACCTGGGAGAACGGAAGGCCGATTCCCAGGAAGCTCCTGGGACTGTGGTGGGAGATGAAGCTGGTGTTAGGCCGGCAAGAGCCTCGCAGATGGGCCCGGATTCCCATGCTCGGGAGCCTGGGCCTGACTGTGAGGGGACATCTGTGTGCACGACAGCGTGCAGAGAACTTTGGGTGCAGAGAAAGACGGCGCTCGGTGCATGCGGCTGGAGGCTGCTGGCTGGCCGGCTTCAGCGTCTACACTCCTGGCACAGGGACATGAAAACCTACAGGGCCTGGTGGTCAGTCACGTGCCCAGAACTGAACTTCTTGAAATTTTCAAATCAAACTTTGACTGCATCACCAAATCACATCATCAAATTTCCCTCTCCCGAGACTCTGCCTCCCAGGGCCCCTCTCATCTTGCAGGCCGGTTCTGCTCTAGATCTGCTTCCTGAGTCAGGATCAGGGCCCCTGGCAGTAAGGAAGCCCCTGGTGAAAATCCCCGGCAAAAAGGAAATCACCGAGAGGGGAAAGCCCCTGGCCAGCGGTAGTCTGCCACAGGCCTGCATCTCCCAGGCTGTCACCCCCAAGGCAGCAGCAGGCAGCTCCGAGCAGGCCTACCGCCCGCTGCCCCCACCCAGTGTCTTATTTTAAATAAATTTCCCTCTGCTCAGCCCTGTGTTCCTCTGCTCTGAGAATTCTCACCGCCTGTGACGTCAGCCCCATCAATCGGTTCCTTCCTGTGAACCCACCTGCCTCTTGGTATGTCAGTGTACTCCGTACATGACACAGGCACAGGGCACCCTGTCACTCTCAAATGAACACCAGAAAAATGAGCAGTGGCAGTGTGATAAGGGAAAGAAAAAAATGGGGGGTATAGGGGAGTCGTCAAGAATCCACGGAAAATGTGAATGGGAAAAACTGCACGAGGGCTGGTGCTGAGGCGTAGCGAGCGGGTAAAGCCGCCGCCTGTAGTGCCAGGATCCCATATGGGCACCGGTTCGAGTCCCAGCTGCTCCACTTCTGATCCAGCTCTCTGCTATAGCCTGGGAAAACAGTAGAAGATGGCCCAAATCCTTGGGCCCCTGCACCCAAGGGGGAGACCCAGAAGAAGCTTCTGGCTCCTGGTTTGTAATTGGTGCAGCTCCAGCTGTAGCAGCCATCTGGGGAGTGAACCAGCAGATAGAAGACCTCTCTCTCTCTCTCTCTACCTCTCTGTAACTCTGCCTGTCAAATATATAAATAAATCTAAAAAACAAACAAACAAACAAACATGGATTTCTAAAACTTTTTTGTGCCCAAAGAAACTTACCTTTTCGTTCCACTTTTCCACGAGTTTTGTGAAGCAGCCTTGGGGCTGTGTACAAGTAAGGAAATAGGGGTCCTGGTACTGAGTCTCACTCAAGACCCGCTCTGCTTTGGCGGAATCTTTTCATCTCAGCAACTATGTGCAAAAAGGATCCGACCAGGCCACTGACAAGGTTGCAGATCCCATGCTCCTGGTGCCCCCCACCTGAGCGTCCTGATGGTGCTAGGACCCACCTTTTCCCTCCAGTTTAACATTTCCAGAACTGGGCTGTGTCCCCCACTTCCCCTCCATGGATGGCATGTCACAGTTTACTAGGCAGCACTGTTTTCCTCACTGGTCACTTGGAGACTGTCTTACGATGCGGTACAGATGATGGTGTCCCAGGTGTGTTCTAACAAGCTAGGCTGGAAGTGCCCAAGTTTTCAGGACTCAGCATAAACACACGGCTGGCCTCAGGCCACGGACCGGAGAGGAACTTCTCCATCCCACCCAGGGCAGGCTGGGAGCTGTCTGAGGGCAGGGGTCCGGCCTCATTCATCCACTTCCCTGAGATCACGCGTGGCCACCAGGCTGCAGTCCACGCAGCAAGGCAATGCCACGACTGCCGCCCCACGAGGCCACCAGCGGGCCAGGGGGCGGGCTCCCCCGGTTCCTGGGCTCCCTCGCTGGGATCCGCACCACGCACCCCACTCACCAGCACGTCCCTGAAGAGCAGCTGCGGCCCCGAGTGCACCGTCCAGTCCACCGCGCCACTGTTGGGGATCTTGATGCGAATCACCAGCACCTGGCTCTCCATGACATGGACGGGGCCAAGGGCCAGCCACAGCATTCCAGGTTCACGGGGCTCACATCCCGGGGTGGGGGCGGGTTCCCACGGGGCCCCGGTCAGGCTGGGGGTGAGGGGAGGGCCCAGGGGGCGGCCGGCGAGGTGAGGGGGCCGGGGAGGCCGGGCCCGGCCTGTGTGGGGCTGGAGGGGTCCCCCGGCGAGGGCGCCACTGGGGAGCCGCCGGGCGTCGGACGGTTCTGGAGTTGGCAAACGGGGCAAACCGGGGCCGGGGCGCGCCCTGCCTTCGTGCGGTAGAGCAAGGACGCGCCGCGGGGGAGATGCAGCGGCAGGTGCCCGCGGCCGGCGAGGGCAGGGTCCGCGGCTGCCGGACTCGGGCTGGCCCTACTAGGCAGGAGCCCCCCGGGGCCGCCAGACCCCAAGGCGGCCGGGGCCGGGGTGGCGGTGGCGGCGCCGCGGGACGCTCGGGGGCCGAGTCCTCTGCCCCACCTGGAGTCAGAGGGCGCGGCGCACGCGGGCTCAGCCCCGGCCGCCCGAGGCCGCACGTCCCGGCGGCGGCGGCGGCGGGAGGAGGAAGGCGGCGGCGAGGGCACTTTTACTCCGGAACCAAAACGCGCGGCGCCGGAACCCCGGGAGCCGCCGAGCGGGACCCGCCTCCCGCGGCGCCATGTTGGAAGAGGGCAGCGCCGGGCAGAGCCGCCTCCCCCGGCCGCGTCGCGCTGCCCGGCCCGGGCCGGCGGCTCCCGAGGAGCGAGCGCGCGGGGTGCGGGGGTGGAGAAGCCGGCGAGGGGCTGGCCCCTGGGGCCCGCGAGGCCATCGTCGCCCAGCCCCGCCGCGGTGACCGGGGGACGGACCCCGGGGAGCGGGAAGCGGGGGTGAAGACGTCGAACACGCGAGAAGCTTCCAGCTGACCTAGAGCCGGAGTTGACCAAAAAACGGCTTCCAGGCCTGGGATTGCGCGAAGACGGGACCGCGGCTCTCGCTCACCCCTCGGCTGCCCAGGCGCGCACCTGCGGCGGGCGCATCACGTCAACAAGAGCAAGGCGAAAAGCTCAAAAATCTGTCTTTTTTTTCTCCCTCCCTTTTTCCAACTCGCAGGTCCAGAGAATTTGCCTTTCTCCGTTAACCGCGCGTATATGAATTTTTCGATGAGAATGCCCTAAAATGGCAAACAGCCTGCTGGCCAAAGGCGACAGGAAAGACATTCAGTGGAGAGTCTGACCGCCTGGGGACGGCGGTGGTGGCAGCATTGCATTAACCCGTGCACAATACCCCATCGGTTCCCTGTAGTTTCCAGTAGATTGCGATGCTCACGGAATCGCAGGTGTCACGGCAGGAACTGGACACCTTCGTTGCTTTGCAGTGCGTCAGATTCCAAGGCGCGTCATCTTTGGTGATCTTGCAGAACGTACTCTGGCTTCTCTCTATGGAGGCGCACACAGCAGTTTTGCTTTTTGAGGTTGAATTTTTGTAAAAGAAGGTTGAGGAGGGGTATCAGTGTCCCATCTAACATGCGAGAGAGAAAAATTAATGTTGACCATTTTCAGTGTATCTGAATTTTTCTGCATAACTTTTATGTTTAATTTGAAAGGCCACTGAAGGAAGTAAGTGATCATCTTTTAGTTTTTGTAACTTAATAGCTTAGGTGGAAATTCCGATGTTTGGTTTTTTTTAAAGATTTATTTATTTACTTGAAAGTCAGAGTTACACAGAGAAGGAGAGGCAGAGAGAGAGAGAAAGGCCTTCCATCCTGCTGGTTCACTCCCCAACTGGCCACAATGGCTGGAACTGCACCAATCCAAAGCCAGGATCCAGGAGCTTCTTCTGGGTCTCCCACGTGGATGCAGGGGCCCAAGGACGTGAGCCATCTTCTGCTGCTTTCCCAGGCCATAGCTGGGAGCTAGATCCGAAGTGGAACAGCCAGGTCTATGACCTGTGCCCACCTGGGATGCCAGCACTGCAGGCGGTGGCTCCTTTCTTAAAGATTTATTTATTTACTTGAAAGAGTTACACAGAGAAGGAGAGGCAGAGAGAGAGAGAGCAAGCAAGTCCATGTTCTAGGAATGGCCCCTTCACCTGCACTTCAGTGTGTTAAAAATAAACTGTTCACCCAGGGTGACTATTTATTTTTACTGTAAATTCATTTCCTATTATTTGAGAAAATAGACTGCAGAACTGGAGACTTTCAGGGCAGCTCTGTGACATAGTAGATAAAGCCATGGCCTGTAGTCCAGTTGGAGTCCTGGCTGCTCCTCATCCCATCCAGCTCCCTGCCAATGGGCCTGGGAAGCAATGGAAGATGACCCAAGATGCTTGGGCCTCTGCACCCAGGGGGGGATTGGCAAGAAGCTCCTGGCTCCTGGCTTTTGCCTGGCCCAGCTATGGCCGTTGCAGCCATTTGAGAAGTGAACCAGTGGGTGGAAGACCCCCCCCCCCCCGCTTCTGCCTTCAAATAAATAAATCTTTAAAAAAAATGGAGACTTTAGGCCAACCTATTTTTTTTAAAGATTTATTTATTTATTTGAAAGTTAGAGTTACACAGAGAGAAAAGGAGAGGCAGAGAGAGAGAGAGAGGTCTTCTATCCAATGGTTCACTCCCCAATTGGCCGCAAAGGCCAGAGCTGCGCTGATCCGAAGCCAGGAGCTTCTTCCAGGTCTCCCATGCGATTGCAGGGGCCCAAGGACCTGGGCCATCTTCCACTGTTTTCCCAGGCCACAGCAGAGAGCTAGATCAGAAGTGGAGCAGCCAGGTCTCGAAACTGGTGCCCACGTGGGATGCTGACACTTCAGGCCAGGGCATTAACCTGCTGTGCCACAGCACTGGCCCCCAACCTATGGTTTATTAAAATGTCGTCTTTATTGATACTACCATGGGGAAAAACAACTTAGTCTGCCAGATTTGCAAACATGGTCTGAAGCTTTTCTTAGACAAATGGCAAACTTGCTGATATTTGCAGGGCCAGTGAAATCACACTTTTCTTCTTAACCTTGTATAGTAACAAGTCTTCACCTCGATGGCCTGAGCAAGGATGTTCCAGAAAACTGTCTCATCACAAGAAGCACACACCAATAATACAAGACCATTCCATTTGGGATTACCAGTGATCAAATATGTCTTTTTTAGTGTCTTTACCAAATAGAATAAATGCTGTTGCCTAACTTTAAGGCGTATTCTCTATCCCAGCCTTCCCCTTTTCAAATAAATTTTTTAAGAATAAATACAAATTTCAGTTGTTCAGCATCAACGTTGTATGTCATCTTAAGACTTTTGCAGGTAGTACCTTTTCTTCTTAAGTCACAGGTGTTGGGTGAGGACAGCCACAGGATGACCTTGAGGGGACTGGTCGCCCTGCAGCAGATATACCGCGGGCAGGAGCCTGTGCTTCTTTGTATTTGTCCTGCTGTGTCAGGCATCCTGTTGAGGCGCTCGCTTTCTCAGTCTCATAGCAAAGCCCTACCATATGAGAGTCTCTTCTGATGCTAGAGACAGACAGAGATGAGGGGAATCTGGTAGGTGGCCTTAAACACCCAAAGAACAAGGAGTGAGAGGGAAATGCGGAAACAATGCCATTATCCCAAGATGAAAATGGCCCACCGTGACTCCTATCAACTGGGAAACTTAATGGAACAGAGGCACATTGATGAAAATTCGGTACCCTGTGAACTCCAAAAATGATTGTGTTTTTAATGGTGATAAGATACGCACAACCCCAGCTTTCCGACTTACCCGACTGTAAGTGTAGGGTAGTGCAAAGTGCGTGCACATTGTCACACAAACAAGATGAAGTTTTTTCTCCCAGAAAGTCTTCATCTCGCAAAACTGAACCTTGAACAGCCCCTCATTTCCGACGCTGGCAGTCGCCATTCGACGTTCTGTTTCTGTGAGTGTGACTGCTCTAGATGACTTCCGTACGCAAACTGTGTGGTGTTTGTCTCTTTGTGACTGGCTTATTGAACTTAACGTAAGGCCCTCACGTTACATCTGTGCTGCAGAATGTGCCAGAAGTTCCTTCCTTTTCAAGGCTGAACAATATTCCGCCGCATGTGTACACCGTGCTGCGTATGTCCATCTATCCTTTGATGGACACTCGGGTTGCTTCCACCCTGTAGCTGCTGGGATAATGCTACTGTGAACATGAGTGTTCCAGTGCCTGTTTTAGACCCTACTTTCCATTCTTTTGGACATATACCGCAAAATGGAATTACTGGATCGTATTTTCTATGTTTCTGGCTTCAGATCAGCCCAGCTCCAGCCGTTGCAGCCAACTGGGGAGTGAACCAGTGGATGGAATCTCTCTCGCGCTCTCCGCTCCACCCCCCCCCCCCATCATTCTGTCTTTCAAATAAATAAATAAAATCTAAAAAAAGCAAAAACAGGTTGGGCAGCATTATGACACAGTTGGTTAAGCCACTGCTTGCAACATCTCCATCCTATATCAGGTTTGGGGGTGGAGTCTAGCTGCTCCACTTCCGATCCAACTCCCTGCTAATGTGCATAGGAAGGCAGCAGAAGATGGCTCAAGCACTTGGGATCCTGCCCCCTGCAACCCATTTAGTAGACCCTGATGGAGTTCCTGGCTCCTAGCTGTAGCCTGACCTAGAGTTGGTTGTTGTGGCCCTTTGGGGAGTGAACCAGTGGATGAAAGATCCACCCCCACTACTACCCCATTATTCTGCCTTTCAAATAAATAAAGAATAAATCTTTTTTAAAAAAGGATATGACGAACGGCCGGCGCTGTGGTGTAACTGGTAAAGCCACCACCTGCAGTGCCAGTATCCCGTATGGGTACTGGTTCGAGTCCTGGCTGCTTCTCTTCTGATCCAGCTCTCTGCTATGGCCTGGGAAAGCAGTAGAAGATGACCCAAGTCCTTGGGCCCCTGCATTTGTATGGCAGATCTGGAAGAAGCTCCTGGCTTCTGGCTTCAGATCAGCCCAGCTCCAGCCATTGCAGCCAATTGGGGAGTGAACCAGCAGATGGAAGGAATCTCTCTCTCTCTCTCTCTCTCTCCCTCTCTTCCTCTCTCTCTCTCTCTCCCTGCCTCTGCTTCTCTATAACTCTGCTTGTCAAATAAATAAATAAATCTTAAAAAACAAAAACATCTCTCTGTCTCTCTCTCTCACTGTCCTCTCTGCCTGTCAAAAAAATAATAATAATAAAAAAGAATTTGACGAGAATAGAGGATGGAAATAAAGAGTAACTTTGCATTGGAAAAGCCCACAGACACCATCCTAATCAAGATCAATATCACCAGTGACAAGGTCCTGATGATGTCATTTATTCTGTGATGTGCTGCAATGACAAGGCTGCCTGAGCGGCAGGTGTTGTGTTGCAGTGTGGTTAAGCCACCACTTGGGACCCCACATCCCATATCAGAGTGTCTGGCATGTCCTGGCTGCTCCACTTTCCATCCAGCTTCTTGCTACTATGCCTGGAGGCAGCAGATGATGGTTCAATTACTTGGGCTCCTGCCACCCACGAGGGAGACCTGGGTGGAGTTCCTGACTCTTGGCTTCAATTAGCTACACCCTGGCTGTTGTGGGCATTTGGAGAGTCAATCAGTGGATGGAAGATCTGTGTGTGTGTGTGTGTGTGTTTAACTCTATTTTTTTTCAAAGAAAAAAAGCTGAACACTTGACTTCTGTGGTTTTCTTCTTGCAAAACCCAGTCTAATCACAGGGAAAACATCAGGTGAGCCCAAATTGAGTGACAGTCTACAAAACACCTGAAAAGTACTCCTTAAAACTGTCAAGGTCATAACCAGACTAAGTCTGAGAAACTTATAGACCAGAGCAGACTAAGGAGACCTGACAACTCAATGTGATGGGAGAGCCTGGTTGGAATCACAGTGCGGAAAAGGCACGTGAATGGGAAAACTGGTGAAATTCTGCGTAGAGCTCAGAGTTCGTAACAATGCACCAATGGTGGTGGTTTCAGTCTTTTATGTATGAACAATACTTCTGCAAGATAATAGAAATTTAAGTGAGGTTAAACTAGAACTCTCTGTGCTCTTTGCAACTTTTCTGTAAGTCTAACATTATTCTAAAATGAAAGCTTTTTTTTGTTTCTCTAAGTAAGCTGCATTTCTACATACCAGCACTAACATCTTAGAAATTTTAACTTGGGGGCAGGAGATTGGCCTACTGTTTAAGATACCTGATAAGATGCCAGCATTCCACACCGGTGTACCTAGGTTTAATATCCAGCTCCGACTTTAGACTCCGGCGTCCCGCCAGTGCAGACCCTGAGAGGCAGTGGTGAAAGTCAAATAACTGGGTTCGTGACACCCACGTGGGGGACCCAGATTGCGTTCCCCGTTTTTGGCTCTTAGCTTCGGCTCTGTCCCTAACCCAGCCAAAGCCACTGCAAATATTTGGTGAGTGAACCAGTGGATGGGATTTCGCTCTCTCTCTCTCTCTTTTCTCTCTCTCTCTCATTCTGTCCCTCAAATAAGTAAAAATTTAAAGACATATGAAATTTATAGTGACAATACTAATAAAACATCAATACTTTTCTTCTATTGCTCAATATACATGAATTTTAAAAAGAAGAGTGTAAAAAGATATGGAAAACAAAGTCCCAAAAAAGCGCACACAGGAAAGCGTGCTCTTCTCTGTTCCAGCAGGAGTGGGAACGGCCCCAGCACTCACAGAGGGGCAGAAATCACAGCTCCACAGACATCCACGCCTCACTGCGTGCTGGGAACTGTGGGTTTCCGATAACCTAAATGAGGCAGCTCATTCACTTTCCTTTAGGTAGAGTAGGCCGGGGTCCCCACAAGCCACTTAGGCTTTATGATTCCTCTCTTCCTGTTGTTTAAATGTCCCGTGTTTTCCTCGTGTGTAGTAGTCGTGGCGGTCACAAGTGTGTGGCACCTTCTGGCCTGCGAGGCACTTCTGCTGCCGCTGTCTGGCAGGGTTATTCTGCGCCCCCTATAGAACCGATGCTGAATAGCGGCTACAGGTGCGCACTGCAGACAGACCTACGGACTAGAATATACTCGCCATCCGTGATCTTAGGCAAGATCTTTGGGCTGCCACTGCTTCAAAATGAGCATAAAAACAGTGCTCAGGGGCCAGCGCTGTGGTGTAGCAGGTAAAGCCCCCGCCGGTAGTGCCGGCATCCTGTATGGGCGCCGGTTCTGGTCCTGGCTGCTCCTCTTCTGATCCAGTTCTCTGCTATAGCCTGAGAAAGCAGAAGACGGCTCAGATCCTTGGGCCCCTGCACCTGTGTGGGAGACCTGGAAGAACCTCCTGGCTCCTGGCTTTGGATCGGCACAGCTCCGGCCATTGCGGCCAATTGGGGAGTGAACTAGCGGATGGAAGACCTCTCTCTCTCTCTCTCTCTCTCTCTCTCTCTCTGCCTCTCCTCTCTCTGTGTAACTCTTTCAAATAAATAAATCTTTTAAAAAAATACCTGCCTTGGGGCAAATATCCTGAAAAAAAAATACATATATATGACTGAAAGGACCCTACATGTTGATTCAGAACTGCTAGCTTTTGTCAGATGGTGAAGTTAGTAAAATATGTCTTCAATGTTGTAATACTATAAAGTGTCTATTGGGTGAACAAGTGACTGATGACTTTTAAATGTGATCTAAAATTAAGTGTATTCAAATTTTCAGATTCTTGTTGCCTTCATTTTATAAGCAGGGGGACTTGAAAGCCTGAAGAAGTTCGTTTGTTCATCACACAGCAAAGACCTTAATACAATGTGTAAAAAAGGTTACAGAATGATCTCCTGTTCTCATGAATTATTTTCATCCAGTTTTTAACATAACTACATTTTTTCCATTTCCATTACATGGAGTTTTACATTTGTATCCATTTGCTAGAGGATTAATTTTTATTTTGTATTTTTTTTTCCCTGTAGGGTTTGGGTAGATAACTTTTAGGTCTGATTTTAAATTATGTACTAGTATTAAAATAGAGTAAAATGAATCACTTTATGGTTAATAAATTCAACTTTCTGCTTACAGACAGATTGTTATAAAATTACTGATCTATTGTAGCAGAAGCAGTAAAGGTTATGTCGAATCACTACTTTAAAAAATCATGCTACGTAGTGTTAATGATGTTACCTTAACATACCAGCTTCAGGGCCTCCATAATTGTTTCTGCCAACCCATAAATTTTTGAGTAACAACAAAATTATTGTGATTTTTCTTCCTAAATAATTCATACATTACAAAGCATGTATGTAACAAGGCCCATGAATCACTAAAGCGTATCATGATCATATATCTAACGACCTATCTCTTTTCATAAGATGGAAATAGATTTATGCATTTAGGTTAACTAAAAAATACTGACTTTATAAGGTTCATAATTCTATCAACAACCAAAAAAACTTCAGTGCTTTAAGGTGTACAGTTTTCATGATTGGCTTTTAAGAGCTGAAAGCTTTGGTTTATCAAAATCCTGGTGTTTAAGTGACTTTTTCTTGAAGTTTTACAGCTTTTAAATTGGTACTATAAATATCACTGAAGATAAATTAGTAATATAATGGAGTAGTATGATGTTCACAAACTGTATTTAAAATGATATAAGTGCAACTAAAATAGCTATAAGCAATACGATATAAAACCTCACACAGTAGTAACTGATACCCTCTATCCAGCAACTAGGATCTCAGAGAGGGTATTGTCATTTACCAACACTTGCATGCTTTGACTTTGCCCTTATCTTAAATAAGCTCAAACCAAATAGATCCCTCTTTTAATGCTACTAAAAATGATCCCAAATGAGATTTCATCGACTTAATTGAAACTAGGTTTCATAATTAAAATTTTTTAAATTCTAAGACTGCAACATGTAAAATGATGTTAAATTAACACACTTTATTTTAATCCACACTATTTTTCTAAACTCGTTATTGTCTATAGGAACCATGCAATCAGTTCTATTTTATCATAGTAACATTGACTCTTCTGCTAATGTTTAAAAATACTTTTATCTGTGGTGAAACACACGTGGTATTTGTCATCTTCACCACTTGTACGTGTGAAGTTCAAGGGTACGAAGCACATTCACACTGGTGTGCAGCCATCAGCATCCCCAGCCATGGACACTTTTCTTCTTGCAAAATAAAACTCTGTACCTTTTGTGCACTCTCCTCTTCCCTCCTTTAAGATTTTTTTAACAGATTTATGGAGATAGAATTCACAGGCCACACAGTTCTCTCACTTAAAGTGCACAATTCGATGGTTTGCATATAGTCCCAGAATTGTGCAACAATACTGCAGTTTTAAATGTCTCATCTCCTCCAAATAAACCCCATGCCTATGAACAGTCATTCCTGATTTCTGTACAATCGCCCAGCCTTAGGAAACCACTGGTCTACTTTCCATCTCACCAGATTTGCCCATTCTGGACACTTCATATACAATAAATTACGCAGTGTGTTTCTTCTGACCAGTTTCTTTCACTTAGCACAATGTTCTCAAGCTTCATCAATGCTGTATCGTGTGTCAGGACTTTATCCCTCCTCCTTTATAATTTTTTAAAAAATACATTGATGTCCATGGTATGTGGAAGGCAGAGACACAGGTATCTTCCATTCACTGGCCTACTCCCCAAACACCTGCGACAACCAGGGCTCGGCCAGGCCAAGGTCGGGAGCCAGGAACTCCATCTGGGTGGCAGAGACCCAGGTGCTTGATCCATCTCTGCACATCAACAGGAAGCTGGATCAGCAGCACAGGAACCAGGCCTCAGCCAGGCTCTCTGATATGGAATACATCAAGTGGCCCCCCTCCTCCTTCCTCTGGCTGAATGATATTCCACTGTGTGACAATGCCACATTGTGTGTGTTCACCAACGAACGGAGAGCTCTTTTCACTTTTTTGCTAGTGTGATCAATGCTGATAAGAACACTTGTGTAGAACTGTTTGTGTGAATATACATTTTCAATTCTCTAGGATACCAAGGAGAATTAATGCATCACATGGGAATCCCATGTTTCATATTTTGAGGAACTTCCAAACGTTTCCAAGGTTGCCTCATTAGGTTACATCCCCACTAGCTATGTGTAAGGGTTCCAATTTTTCCACATCCTTGCTCATCTATCTTTTGTATTAAGTCATCCTAGTGGATACGACATGGGATCTCACCATGGTCTGATTTGCATTGCCCTAGTTATTAATTTTCAATATATTTTCAGGTGTTATCATATATATCTTTGGAGAAATGTCTGCTCAAATCCAGTTTTCAATAACTCTGTTTTGAGTTCTTTATGTATTTTGGATAGAACTCCCTTATCAGATATATAAACTGCAAATATCTCCTCACATTCTGTGCGTTTTCATTTTGATAGTGTCCTTTAAAACATAAGGGGTTTTAATTTTGATGAAATCCAATTTATCTATATTTTTATCATTTGCTTTTACTTGTATCCTTTCCCAAAGTATGGTAATTTTGTAGTCTCTCTGAGAGATCACAGATCATCTACTAAAAGCTAACTTTTAGAAGTATACTTATTAAAAAAAATCACCCAGATTTATCTTATCCCAGTTGTGTCAGTACCCTCAATTAGGACAGAATTCTGAATATTAGCCAGTTGGCCAAGTGTAATAGCTAACTATTTTAGCTGCAATTTTGTTAAAATAAAACTAATTCAATATCTAATCTCCAAATTGATATTTTAAGAATCCTCTGTGCACTGTGGTCACTATGAATAACATTTATTGTTGGGAAAGCTCTGTGAGCTCATGTGTCAAGCATGTAAAATGGCATGAAAGTATAGTAAGATTTGTGTTCTATCGATTGTATAGCTTAAGTCATTTTTCATCACTAACATAAGATTTAATAAGTATAAGTAGTTAAAGATTCTGACTTGGCACTAGCCATTAGCATGTAATTGAACTAGTAAAAAAGATCAGTTAAAGCTGTGTTGATTACCACCTTATCTTTGAAAGGCAATTAAAGACCTCAATCATTGCAGCAAGATTTGATTGTGCAGCCTCTATTGGACATTGATCTTTCAGCAAAGTGCGGTTACATTTTCCATTAATTTACAGTAACACAGTTTAACTCCGACACCCTAGACTGTTGACCGAGGTGAGATGTAATGCGAAGGACCTGCTTAGGTAAAGATGCCCCCAAACGCCGTTACTGTCCGAAGGGTAAGTGATGAAAAAGAGCAGACACCTGATCTACCAGCTTTAGGATAAGGTTTCTGTTATCTGCATCAGCTCTGAAGTAGAGCGGAACCAAGAGCCTTGCCTTTATGTCATCCCACTCATTTAAACAATTATTCATTCTTCAGTACAATCAGAAGATACTTCAGGAAGAATTAAGAGGTGTTTTGTGCTTTGTAATTACGACTGAGCATAAAAATGGCATGTAATAAAATATACTTTAAAATAAATATGGGCAATAATTTAAAATGTTCTAGTATTTACTTGTCAACAATTGGCAAAACATCAAATTACTGACTAAATTTGTGTGATGAGAAAAATGATAACTGTCCTTTTGATATGTTAGGGCATCAGCAGTGACAAGTGAGGGACTTTCCCATGGGAAACCTCTTTAATGCTCCCAGCGCATTACTGCTTCTTTCCAGTGGTTCCTAACTTATGCAGAAACTCTAGAAATGTCTTCCAATGCTCTATCATTGGTTTGTACAGAAATAACAAGAGGAAAGAAGGTTGTACACTAAAAGCACATCTTCATTTTTTTTTTTAAGTTTTGCCTGCATTATTTTAAAGACCAAAGCCCATTAAAGAAGTATAGGCAGAAAACTCAAATTAAGGCTTCATTAACTAAAAAAACTCCTGATCTCCAGAAAGACAGAGACCACTCGGATCCTTCTTTGCCACTGGGGACAGGTAGGCATGTGCAGACTCGCTCACGCCAGACACCGAGGGTGTTCCCATTCACCTTACTTTTGAAAACCTTTCATGGATGAATTCTTTTAAATGGAAACATCTGAAACAGAAGAGTGTAGATTACAAAAACAGAGCTTTCACTGATACAAGTAAAACTGGCGTGTGCTTACGAGCCTTTTCATGATAACATTTTAAGTAGAAAGATCTCTTGTTTAGTTCTCAGATTACAGATGGAAAAACTTAAGACGCACAGGAGCAGAGAGTAGAGTATTGGTCTCAGGTCAAAAAGTAATACAGCACTGACACTAAATATAGGCTCCACTTCTCAATTCCATCATTTACACTTTATCCCTTTAGGGCCAAGATGCTTCGTTTTCACCTTTTTGCTAGTGTGGACAACTTCAAAGGACAAAACATAAAGCATTGCTATTCCATGGGAAGCGATTTTCAGACTAAAGGATTCACTCCAGGACTTGGATGCAACGGACGATGTTTTAATTTCTGAACTATGACCCCAGCCATCACCGAATTCACCCTCACCCTTCACTCTGCTCAACCCCTCAGGAGCAAGGGGTCTATCGATTTTCATGTAATACAAGAAAATAGTACATTTGCTTAATTGTCACACAGTGGGCATACCAGACAAGAAATCAAGGCTCTATTTAATGCTGCAAGCAGCAGAGAATTACAGAGATCAATAGGGCAGTTTGTCAAAGATGTTCTCCAAGGAGACCCACCTATCACCATATGGACAACAAGTCACACTGGCTCTAACTATCGAAAAACAGGTGAGCAGCGTCAGCAGTGCAAATTATCAGAAATCAAACGGGCCAGTGTGAAAAGAGGTGCAACTCCACTGAAAAGCTGTATTTATAGCCTGGTAATTAAAACCCATTTTATCAGCCTTGTGTTGGAACCAAAGCTTTTAACGGCAAGTATTGACGAGACCGGCAGCAATGAATGAGCAGTATTTGACTTAAAACTTATGAGCTATAGTTATTTAACTTTGCCCACTACAGAGGAAATCAGTTCTAGCCTTCCTTGCAAAATGCTAATCAGTCAGTTTTATTATTAATGAAGCTTAATGTAACACTATCTCCTTTGTGGAAGCCATTCATTTAACTAATGTCAAGGATATTCTTCTGGACTAAATATATTGGCATAAGTACTTCTTTGATTAAAGTGTTATTTAGAATTGCTTTTAGACAAGCGAACACTGCATACATTGGAAGAACTGTTCACTCTCCGTGGTGCACTTCAAATGACTACCTTTACCAACCCAGTTTGCATTGCTCAGTTATTCTGAAGCTTGCACCTCAATCACTTCCACTCACTTTCCCCACCCACTTGCCAGGAGAAAGCATCCAAAAGTCGGTGAGGCTACATTTTATAAAACGTTTTACCACGAAGATGCATAAATGTTGCTGAGTATCAGCAACACATTAACATAAAATGATATATAATGTATGTTTGTAATTATGGGAGAGATCATAAATCTTAAACACCCATTGGTTTAGAAATTAAATAGTAATACTTAGTTCTCCCTAAATTACTCCAAATTTCTGAAATTTACCATTCGTCAGGGTATTTTGTGACTACCCCCAAGGATAAATTTTTTTTAATGACTCTGCTTTCAAAAATGCAATTAACTTAATAAAATTCTAATGCAGAAGTGCCGTTGGGTCTTTAAAATTTCAGCCCACTCCCCATGGCCAATGTCTATGGATGGGTACTATTTTTCAGTTAATTGCTTTTATAAACAATTACCAGATTTATTTTTCTGGGCCTGCCTGAGCAGCTGCAGTGGCCCGCTACTTCACCTTCTAGTGAGTCTTGACCGCGTTCCCCTTGCTGCCCCTAGGTGAGCCACCATTGCTGTGACTTTTTATAAAAGTACTATGGTGTTGGAGTCTTCAAACAAGAGGTCTGCATGTCCACCCCGCAGCCCCCATCACCTCCTCCAGGCGAAGGGCACAAGGCTTCCCGAACATTTTCACCAGAAAGCCTGGCAGCCGCGTGGCTGACATTTCACACTGCAATCAGATTCTCATCCAGTTCACCCTCTTATATTCTCTTCATCATGTGTCCTAACAGCCTCTACTTGTTTCTCCAGTGTTATGTAAAATAATTACCCCCCTTTTCAGTACAAGCATCTATATTTGCTCTTCAGAGTTGCTTTAAACTATTAATACCTAACTACAGCATCTAGATCTGTCATAGTCATTTTTCATCTGTAGTTTAACCTAGTTCTAGGAAAACGCTGGTGTGATACTTCAAGTGTCCGTAGTCCCCATCAGCTAACCAGGGGATGCCGTACATAACAAGGCCAAAAAACCTCTGCCTCTGGAGTGACCCATCTCCAAGAACCAGACAAAGCAGAAGGAGAAAAGTGTTTGCAAAAGTTTTATTTTGAAGGGATCAAAAATAAATATTGCATATACACAAGAGAAAAAGCCAGGTGTTTACATCCTCCCGGGCACACTGTCAGTACATGGCACCTTCATCTTCTTTATTCAGAAAATAAACCGTTATGGGTCCATAACTGGTATGGACAGTCTCTGTGACCCTGGCAAACAGCCAGGAGCCCAGTCCGTACAGCAAAGTTGGAATACCTAGAAAACAAATGTGTGGGTTATTTCCAAACAGCAATACTCATTCATCACACACCCACATTCCCAATCACGTAACGCTCTTCAGCAATGTCAACAGATGATAAAGTTACACAGATGATCAGAGAGGACTTGACACTCACCCTATGGTTATCTCAGAACTCCATCTCATCTAAGTTTGAGGAACTTGGCAGCACATATGTGAGCCTAAACATTTTTAAAGCTATGGAGAAGGCTGAATTTAATTCAAAGCACTTCACTAATTCATCCCCTTCAAATAATTTTATGAAGTCATTCTATATTCTTTTCACAAACAAGCAATCAGAGAAGAATATTCATTAATTTACTTGCAAATGTTTCTGATGATAAGCCTTGAGCTGAAATTAATAGGTCAACATTACTGATCTTTAAGCTAGATATTAACACTGATGGCTAAAGTAATTTTTGTACAACTTAGAAGGAAAAGAAACTGGGTCACACAGCTGTCTTTAAAACCTAAGGCAAAACCTAACTCTGGAGAGGATTTTAGCCTAAAAGGCATAAGAAACATTCTCATTAGTGTTTATGGGTTTGAAAACAACCTGGATTCAACGTCTTTGAAGGGGGCTACAGGAGACTCCAACATGCATCCCTTCTTTAGGATCTCGCCGTTGTTAAGACTTTGCTGCCTTGAGATCAGAGCAGGGATTAAGCACTCCCAGGCACGGCTACTGTGTTAGGCACAAAGCAAACTTTCACGATTCCTGTCTTTTCTCAAGGCACCTATTTAAAATCAGTGACTATGAACATGTTATAAAGGTATGTACAAAACCACAGGCACACGAATCTCCAGCAAACACTGTAGGCTCTGCACAAGTATTAATTTTGTTGCTCAGAATGGGACATGGACAGAATGTGACAATTTAAAAGAACAGCTGTACAACTGGAAAATCACCTTCCTTCTAGTTAATAGGGAAATCAACATACGCTCAGGATTGATCAAAGTGCTAACTTTTTTCCTTGTGTTTCTGCAAGAGACCATTTGCTGAGCTCTGCCCATTTTCAGTGTGTGACTGTGCTGGGCCACTGTGTGCTGCCTTCCAGCCGCTGTGATGCCAGGCGTTGATCAGGACACGCCTCACAGAGGACGAAGAGAAAAAATCCATGTCGGTTGGCACCTCCCTGTTTTTAGGAACAGACTGGGTGACAGGATGTCATTACCCAGGGCTCCCTGGACTCCCGACTCCTAGGAAAACTGTACAGTACAGGGCCTTCTTTGCCCTAGTAATGCCCCAAAGATTCTCTGAATGTCTCAAGGGAATGTTACCCCCCCAAAAAAAATCCATGAAAAATTACAACAATAAAGCAATTTATAAATAATTTATCCAAAAAGGAGAGAAAAAAAAGTGGCAGGAAGGTGGACAAGAACATGGAGAGGCAGAAGTGAGGAAAGAGCAGCAGAAGCGACTGAAATAAAAAAATATTCTTTTAATGCAATGTCACAGCTCCACAAGCTGAACACCAATGGAGTATGGAAGAAAAAAAAAGGGCCCTAGGAGAAACTACTAATTTTCTAAACATACAGTAAGATTTATACTATATGATTAATAACCCAATGTTAAAAATCTAAAGAATGGATGGTGAGCAACATTGAGAATTTTGTTTTATAATATTTATCAGCTTTCAGTTAAACACTTGCACTAAAAAATTCATAATTAAAAAAAATCACAGGGATGGTTAATTTTTTTTTCAGATAAAATGGATGACTGCTCAGACTACTAGTTTACTAATAACTACATTATCTCTTATTAAAAACAACTAGGAACCATGATCAGGAATAAGAGTTGTCATATTATCAGTCAGAAATTCTTTCTTTTTAGCCATCTATTTATTTAATGCATACTAACACACTAAATGGAAAAATTTTGCCACCTATGTCATTTATGCACTTAAAAAAAGCTTCTCCATCTCTAACATATGTGCTTTAAAGTCTGCAAGAGTCCAAGAAAAATTCTCATTTTTCCAAACTATTTGAAACCCATCATAACACCAAAATGAACTTGAAAGTCAATTCTCTGCATAATAATTCATTTTGAGTCAGCTGAACAGTAGGTAAACCACTGTCAAATTAAGCACTTAAAAAAAATTAGAACGTGGTAGTAAGTCTCCAATTACCCATTCCTTCCAATGGTAAGCTGCTTTCCTCACTCTCAATCTACTTCCCAGCAGGACGCCCAGGCTGACAGACCATCAGTAACATGTCAGCTTCCACTGAAGGGAGCGCAGAGGGGACGGCACGAGTGGCACCCAGAGATCGTCATTATTTACAAAACGGAAAGTGAGGGGCTCTGATAATTACTAACGTGGACGGGGGGAGGAGGAATAGACTCTCTAAGTGCTCTTATTAGTAGAATATGTACTTGATGGTCCGGGGGAGGGGGGAATTATCCATCCCAGGGCAGGGAAGGAACCCTTCATCTAATTCACACAAAAACAAAACAGAAACATCATCAAACTGCCGAGGCATCCTTTCAAAAAGCCCGGAAAAAATTTCCCTGTAACAGGGTAGGCCAATTTGCATGCAAGAGTAACACGTTCTCCTCTTTGTTCTGTTAGAAATTCTTCATTTGAGCAGGATTTTCAGAATTTCCAGAGGACAATCAAATCACTCATATAAAAAAACCTACAAAAACGGTTGTTTCTTTTCTCAGAAGCCTTTGCTTTTCTACACAGGGAATGCCCTGGGGATTATCCTACTTTAAAAAATGTTTTTAGTATGCATATCTGAATAGAGAAGCCCTGAACATGACAGTGACCTCAGACGACATGTTTTTCAATTGTGACAACTTTTCTAAACAAGCCATTCAGTTATTCCTGGACTTCTTCCGATTCTGAAAATGCTAGACTAAACTTACTCTTGAATCCAGTCATCCCGCCAGTCTCCCTAAATAATTCTGAATTGCATCCTCTAAGTCACCTCGCCCTTCAACTTCGGTCAGTCTCAGAAGAGGTGGCTATGCCTGCACGGTCCCTGGAGCTCACAGCGAGATAAGCGCGCCTGTACAGGGCCACGGCTGCTACACCATCCTCCCCTCCGGGTCTCAGCTCAGCGGCATCCCTGGGCTGGCAGCCGCGGCTCCAGACCCGGTGACCCAGAGAGCAGAAACACACAGGCCGCATGCAAACCTCACGAGCGCAGCCGCACAGGGCCTCGCTTCCAACCTGGCTCCCCCCCCAAAAAATTTAAAAATGGAAAAAAAGGGGGGGGGGGGCTTGGGTCACATGTTCAGCCGCCAAGACCAGATTCTGAATTATTGAGATATGGGCTAATTTTTTTTTTTTTTAATAACAACGTTTACGTTTCCCGGGTCCTGCCCAGGTTCGCGTGTCCTTCTCTCCAGGGAGAGCAAACACTCCAGAATTGAGATATTCCCACGGAACCTCGCCAGCGGCAGCGAGCAGAGGCCTAGCGCCCGAGGCGGCCGCCGCGTCGGGCCGAGTGCGGGGCGTCTGCGGTGAAGCCAACTCGCAGGGGGTTCACGGCAAGAAAACAGAAACTTGGACCGCAACCGCCCCGCCAGGAGCCGGCCGGGGGCCACCCGCCGGGGGCGTCTCCGTGCACCCCTCTCCCTGGGCCTCCCGGGCGGCGCGGGCCGGACGGGGGCCGGGGCGGGGGCGCGGGGGTCCGAGGGCCGGGGCGGGGGCGCGGGGTCCGAGGGCTCGGGGGTCCGAGGGCCGGGGGCGGGGGCGCGGGGTCCGAGGGCCGGGGCGGGGGCGCGGGGTCCGAGGGCTCGGGGGTCCGAGGGCCGGGGGCGGGGGCGCGGGGTCCGAGGGCTCGGGGGTCCGAGGGCCGGGGGCGGGGGCGCGGGGTCCGAGGGGCCGGGGCGGGGGCGCGGGGTCCGAGGGCTCGGGGGTCCGAGGGCCGGGGGCGGGGGCGCGGGGTCCGAGGGCTCGGGGGTCCGAGGGCCGGGGGCGGGGGCGCGGGGTCCGAGAGCCGGGGCGGGGGCTCGGGGGTCCGAGGAGCCGGGGGCGGGGGCGCGGGGGTCCGAGAGCCGGGGGCGGGGGCTCGGGGGTCCGAGGAGCCGGGGGCGGGGGCGCGGGGGTCCGAGGGCCGGGGCTGGGGGCGCGGGGTCCGAGGGCCGGGGCTGGGGGCGCGGGGTCCGAGGGGCCGGGGCTGGGGGCGCGGGGTCCGAGGGCTGGGGCGCCTGCGGGAGGGCGTCGCGGGCCGGACGGGGGGCCGGGGCGGGAGCTCGGGGTCCGAGGGGCCGGGGCGGACGGGGGCCGGGGCGGGCGGGGGCTCGGGGGTCCGAGGGCCGGGGGCGGGGGCGCGGGGGTCCGAGGGCCGGGGCGGGGGCTCGGGGTTCCGAGGGGCCGGGGCGGGGGCTCGGGGGTCCGAGGGCCGGGGGCGGGGGCGCGGGGGTCCGAGGGCCGGGGGCGGGGGCTCGGGGGTCCGAGGGGGCGGGGGCGCGGGGTCCGAGGGGCCGGGGCTGGGGGCGCGGGGTCCGAGGGCTGGGGCGCCTGCGGGGGGCGTCGCGGGCCGGACGGGGGGCCGGGGCGGACGGGGGGGCCGGGGCGGACGGGGGCCGGGGCGGACGGGGGCTCGGGGTCCGAGGGGCCGGGGGCGCCTGCGGGGGGCGACGCGGGCCAGACGGGGGGCCCGGGGCGGGAGCGCGGGGGTCCGAGGGGCCTGGCCGGGGCCTGGGGTCCTAGGGGCCGGGCGCCTGCGGGGGGCGTCGCGGGCCGGGGCGGGAGCGCGGGGTCCGAGGGGCCGCGGGCCGGACGGGGCGGCGCGGGGCGGCGCTCACCCAGGTTGACGACCTTGAGCGCCGTGAAGAGGCGGTTCTGCCGGGCCAGGTCCTGCCAGGGCGCCTTGGAGCAGTGGTACTTGATGAAGGGGAAGCAGCCGGTGCGCAGGACGTGGTAGTTGGCGCCCTGCACGGGCCAGTTGAAGTGCGACAGGCCGAACTGGTCGTTGCGGACGGCACTGTAGGGCACGCAGAAGGAGGTCCAGTGCGGCAGGCGCCGCTGCAGCAGGTGCCGCGTCAGCACCTCGGACGCGCGGGGCTTCGGGCGGGAGGCGGCGCCCGCCGCCCAGGGGCCGGACCGCGGCAGCAGCAGCAGCCGCAGCGCGGCCTCGTGGACCCTCCGCAGGGCCTCCATGGCCGGCGCGCCCGCCCGTGCCCGCGGACGCCGCGGGGCGCGTACCTCTGGGGGCGGGGCCGGCGGCGCGCGTACCTCTGGGGGCGGGGCCGGCGGCGCGCGAGAGCCCCGGGGCGCGCGTGCGCGCGGCGCGTGCGCACGGAGGGCCGGCGCGGGCGGGGACGGGAGGGTTGGGCCGTGGGGCCTGCGGTGGGCAGTGGTGACCTGGGTGAGGGAGACGCTCAGGGAGGCGCTGTCCCGAGAGGAAGGTGAAGGGGTGTGACAAACTTCTTCAGGACCCTGGGCTGCGGTGTTGAAGCCCCTCAGGGTGTCTTCAGGAGAGGGAGTTAAAAGCCGAGCCCCAAGTTGGAAAGAAAAAGTTTATTTTGGAAAATAAGTGCCCCCGCGTTAACAGCCTTCATGACCCACCATCACTCACTACCGATCTATCGCTTTAGTAAAAGCTTTTTCTCAAACGTTGCAGCTTCTTGAGGTAGTGCCCCACAGACACGCTTTCTTTCCAAAGAAACATTTCCTTAAAAAATTTTTTTTTTAAATTTATTTGTTTGAAAGGCAGAGAGACGGAGCGAGAGACCTTCCAAACGCTGGGTCACTCCCCAAATGGCCGCTCGGTTGGGGCTGGGCCAGGCCGCAGCGGGGAATCAGGAGCTCCATCCGGGTCTCCCGCGTGGGTGCCGGGCCACCAGCATCCGGGGCCTTCCCAGATCCGGGTCTCCCGTGTGGGTGCTGAGGCCACCAGCATCCGGGGCCTTCCCAGATCCGGGTCTCCCGCGTGGGTGCCGGGGCCACCAGCATCCGGGGCCTTCCCAGATCCGGGTCTCCCGCGTGGGTGCTGGGGCCACCAGCATCCGGGGCCTTCCCAGATCCGGGTCTCCCGTGAGGGTGCCGAGGCCACCAGCATCCGGAGCCTTCCCAGATCCGGATCTCCCATGAGGGTGCCGAGGCCACCAGCATCCGGGGCCTTCCTGGACACGTGAGCAGGGAACTGGATGAAGCACCAAGCAGCCGGCTGGCCCGGGAAGCAATTCCGCTTAATTCTGAACTCCTCTTGCCTGGTGAAGGCGACGAGTCCGGCAAGGCAGTTGCGTGTCAGTACCACGTGACAAGGGCCGTCGTGGTTGAAAACCCAAGGTGGTGTGAGATGCCTCGGCTGGTTTTTCTGTCCTCCCATTGTTCTTGCGTCAGCCCACAGACACTGCGCAAACACCCACGCGGATGTGCCCGATCTTGAAGGGCCTTGTAGTCATGCAAATACTTTGAATTTTGAATAGGATTTCCTTTTAGATAATAGTTTCTAAAAGACCCAGCTCCGGCCGTTGCGGCCATCTGGGGAGTGAACCAATGCATGGAGGACTTCTCTCTCTCTCTCTCTCTCTCTCTCTCTCTCTCTCTGTGCCTCTCTGTAACTCTGCCTTTCAAATAACTCTGCCTTTAAAAAAAAAAAAAGGTTCTAAGTGGAGATGTGATGTGATTCTGTTTGTACAGGTATGAGAGAGGGAGGCTAAGCTGGGAAGCCAGGAGGTGACAGCATAAATTAAATCGAGGAGTGGGCCTTGTGGTGCCCTGGGCTGACTGGGATCCTGGGATCCCAGACAGCGGTGCCTGGTTTGAGTGCCGGCTCCTCTGCTTCCGATCCCGCTCCCTGCAAACGTGCCTGAAGCAGTGGACACTGGCCCATGGATTTGGGACCCTGCCGCCTAAATGGGGGACCATAGAGTTCCTGGCTCCTGGCTTTGGTGTGGCCCACTACCTGCTGCTGCAGGAACCTGAGGAGTGAACCAGCAAGACAAAGATAATCTGTTCCCGTGCCTTTCAAACAAATCACTCAATCTTTTTTTAAAAATCTGAATTTAAGGCCGGCGCCGCACACCGGGTTCTAGTCCCGGTCGGGGCACTGATCCTGTCCCCCTCTTCCAGGCCAGCTCTCTGCTGTGGCCAGGGAGTGCAGTGGAGGATGGCCCAAGTCCTTGGGCCCTGCACCCCATGGGAGACCAGGAGAAACACCTGGCTCCTGCCATCAGATTAGCACGGTGCGCCGGCCACAGCGCACTACCGTGGCGGCCATTGGAGGGTGAACCAACGGCAAAAAAGAAGACCTTTCTCTCTGTCTCTCTCTCTCACTGTCCACTCTGCCTGTCAAAAAAAAAAAAAATCCGAATTTAAGAAAACATTGGAATCATTTTTCAAAGTCTGCCACAGAGCCCCAACACACAGAGTAGGCTGAAACTTGTATTGATAAGCATTTATTAAGTCAAACTTTTTTTTAAAACAATTACCTATTTTTTTAAAGATTTACTTAAAGGGCAGAGTTATGGAGAGAGAGGGAGAAACTGAGAAACGCTCCATCTGCCGTTCATCCCCCAGATGTCTGCGACAGCTGGGACTGGGCCAGGTCGAAACCAAGAGAGGAGCCAGGAACTCTATCCTGACCTCCCATATGGTGGGCAGGGACCCAAGCACTTGGGCCATTTTCTGCTGCTTTCCCAGACACATTAGCATGGAGCTGGATCAGAAGAGGAGCAGCCAGGACTCGAACTGGTACTCAGATATGGGATGCCAGTGTCACAGGCAGCGGTCCCCAAGTCCAAGTTTTTTTTGTGGGGAACCGCAGGCTGGCCACCTGTGGGAACCTCCTCTACATGGTTTACAGCAATCGGTCAACCACAAGCCCTACGAAAACAACCAGGTGAAACAGATGAAACAGAATGGACTCTGCATAAACAACTAGGAAGAACCAGGTGAAACAGATGAACTTTCGAGAGAACCGCTATTGGCTGTGGAGCGCATGCTCCATGGGACTTGGGCTATAAAGGGACATTGGGATCTGGGCGGACCGCCACCACCACGGCCGCTGCCACGGCCACCACGGCCGCCGCCCCTCCTCTTCTTTTCTCCTCTCTCCTTGCCCTTTCCTTCTGTCTCCATGAGTAAAATTCCTTGAGAACCGAGAAAGTGTGAAAGTTCCTTGAGAACCGATGAACAGTGACCGTGTCGTGACTGCGTTGGACCCTTGCTGGCGAGGGTCCGACTTTTTTTTTTTTTTTTTTTTTTTTTTGACAGGCAGAGTTAGACAGTGAGACAGAGAGAAAGGTCTTCCTTCCATTGGTTCACCCCCCAAATGGCAGATCTGAAGCCAGGAGCCAGGCGCCTCCTCCTGGTCTCAAATGCGGGTGCAGGGCCCAAGTATTTGGGCCATCCTCCACTGCACTCCCGGGCCACAGCAGAGAGCTGGCCTGGAAGAGGGGCAACCGGGACAGAATCCGGTGCCCCAACCAGAACTACAACCCGGGGTGCCAGTGTCGCAGGTAGAGGATTAGCCAAGTGAGCTGTGGCACCAGCCCCCAAGTCCAAATTTTTAAAGAATAACCAACAGTGCCACAATGCTGGCCCCCAAGTCCAAATTTTTAAAGATTATAGGTCAAAAAAAAAAAAATCAGGCTGGTTTGTTGTCTTGGGTTTTATTTTATTTTGATTTGTTTTCAACAGAAAAGAAGTTTTTTGGAAGAAAATTGGGTGGGTAAAATAATAACTAGGAAGTCTGGAGAGGAGGCTCAGGAAATGGGACAGATGCAGGGGACTCTGGAGGCAAAGACAAAGTTGGAACCAACGGGAACCAGCCTGGTGAGGATGCTGGCCTGGCTCTCAGTTCTATTGCTTTATGCTCAAAAATACTGAATTTGGTGGGGGGTGGGGGGGTGGGCAACAGTCACAGTTCTAGAAGCCTCAGCGTCCAGGTACTTTCTGGGTCATTTTGATTGTACATTACCAATAAAGCCCCTGCAGGGAAGTAGATTCGAGAAGAGTGGTTTTCAAGTGATTCCCTGTGAAACCCGGGCTTGCGCCTCGCTGACAAAGATGGCAGCAGGAGAAGAGTGATGAAATCCACACTACCATGACTTAACCTCAAATTAACATGCGGCCCCTTTTCAAATGTTAAATGTTGGCATTACCTCTTTCAGCAATATGGAAACCTGGATTTTTATTAAAAAGAATAACCTGAGATTTGCGTCAAATAAGTGCCATAGCCCTAAAGTATGTGGAGAAACACCGGGTTCTATAACACATGAGAAAGAAATCATTGATATGCAGAACCAGGTGTTAGAAAGATTCACTGCATTTTCTCATGATGAAAGCTTGGCAAAGGGGCTCGCCCCCTGCAGGAGTTCTGTTGGAAGCCTTCTCCTGCATTAACCCTCATCAGTGGTGAGGGTGTCTCCTAACCCAGGGGCGGGAATGTCCAGCCTGTGGGCCTTATAAATTCATTTGGTCTGACCCTGCCAATGCAACTACAGATAAGATTTGAAATTCAGTAAATCTATAGCAGGCTAATTTTTAAGTTGACAATTTTGCATGGCCCAAAAGTGATGTTGTAAATATTCAAATGGCCCTGTGTCTAATCCAAGGCTCTGGCTTTCTCCTCTTGTCCGTTCTAAGGTAGGACATTCCTGTAAACAGGGCTGATAGATGATAGGCCATATCCAGGTATTCAGGAATGTTTGAATGAAACATTACCCTACCTAAAGACAGAAGCGGACAATATGGCATCACTCTGATTTTAATATTATATGGTACCATTTCCATGATTGAAATCAGGCAATTAAAAAAAAGCAACTTGGAACAGATGCTTGATTTTTTTGGTGTTTTGTTTTTTATTTAGATTTATTTATTTGAAAGAGTGCCAGAGAGAGAAACTTCCATCTGCTGGTTTACTCCCCAAATGGCCACAACCAGCTGGGGCTGGTCTAAGCCAAAGCCAGGAGCTCAGAACCCCATCTGGGTCTCCCACATGGGTGGCAGGATCCCAAGCACTTGGGCCACCATACGCTGCCTTCTCAGGTGCATTAGCAGGAAGCTGGATGGGAAGCAGAGCAGCTGGGATTCATACTCTCCAATATGGAGTATCAGCATGGCAAGCAGCAGTTTAACCCGCTGCACCACAACCCTGCCCCTGATTTTCTTCTCAGTTCCAACTCTTGATGGCCACGGAACACGGGGGTTTAGAGGTGTGTCTGAAATTGGCATTCAAAGACTATGGCAGTACTCAAAAGACCCATTGTATCCACAAGTAAGAATGCATTAAATGTAGAGATACTCAGTTTTCCACAAAGCATAGAGAAATGGTATGTCCCTCAGAAAGAAGTCTTAAAAAATAATTATTAAGAGTGATGGCATGTCCAGCATTTAGCATGTGTGTCAATAGTTAATGCTGCTCCTAGAAGAAATTTAGCATTATTGGTTTTGTTTTAAAAGCATCCAGGACATTATAGATGTTTGGAACATGTTAGAAATTAATTTTATAAAATTGGTAAACTGGAATATATTAAAATGGAAAAGTTTTATTTATCAAAAGGCACTATTAAGAGAGTGGAAGGGTGGCCGGTGCCGCGGCTCACTAGGCTAATCCTCCACCTTGTGGTGCCGGCACACCGGGTTCTAGTCCCGGTTGGGGTGCCGGATTCTGTCCCGGTTGCCCCTCTTCCAGGCCAGCTCTCTGCTGTGGCCCGGGAAGGCAGTGGAGGATGGCCCAAGTGCTTGGGCCCTGCACCCCATGGGAGACCAGGAGAAGCACCTGACTCCTGCCATCGGATCAGCGCGGTGCGCTGGCTGCAGCGCGCCGGCTGCGGCGGCCATTGGAGGGTGAACCAACGGCAAAGGAAGACCTTTCTCTCTGTCTCTCTCACTGTCCACTCTGCCTGTCAAAAAAAAAAAAAAAAAAAAAAGAAAAGAAAAAGAGAGAGAGAGAGAGTGGAAGGGTAATTCACGGAGTAGAAGTATTTGCAATACCTATATTCAACAAACATTGGTATCTGGAATATGTGCCTACAAATCATTAAGAAAAACCAATCTGGTAGAAAAACAGACAAAATATTTTAATGTACACTTTACAGAGGAGAATATTCGGATGTACAATAAACATGTAAAAATACCTAACTTCGTTAATAATTATCTGAGAACTGGAAATTAAAACCACAATGTGGGGCTGGTGCTGTGGTGCAACAGGTTAAAGCCCTGGCCTGAAGTGCGGGTATCCCGTATGGGCCCCGGTTCTAATCCCGGCTGCTCCTCTTCCAATCCAGCTCTCTGCTATGGCCTGGGAAAGCAGTGGAAGATGGCCCAAGTGCTTGGGCCCCTGCACCCATGTAGAAGACCTAGAAGAAGCTCCTGGCTCCTGGCTTCAGATCAGTGCAGCTCCAGCTGTTGCAACCATCTGGGGGAGTGAACCAGTGGTTGGAAGACCTCTCTCTCTGTAACGCTGTCTTTCAAATAAATAAAATAAATCTTAAAAAAAAAGCACAATGCAATGCAATTACACTCCCACCTGAATGGCTAAAGTGGAAAAGTGGAAAAGACAGAAAATACTAAGCATTGGTGAGAATATGGACCAAATGGAACTTTTTTTTTTGGCAGGCAGAGTGGATAGCGAGAGAGAGAGACAGAGAGAAAGGTCTTCCTTTGCCGTTGGTTCACCCTCCAATGGCCGCTGCGGCCGGCGCATCATGCTGATCCGAAGCCAGGAGCCAGGTGCTTCTCCTGGTCTCCCATGCGGGTGCAGGGCCCAAGCACCTGGGCCATCCTCCACTGCCTTCCCGGGCCATAGCAGAGAGCTGGCCTGGAAGAGAGGCAACCGGGATAGAATCCGGCGCCCCAACCGGGACTAGAACCCGGTGCGCCGGCGCCGCAAGGCGGAGGATTAGCCTGTTAAGCCACGACACCGGCCCCCAAATGGAACTCTTATACATTACTGGCAATCACTCTGGAAAATTTTTGGATACTTAGACAGTATAGCTGAATATATACATGTCTTATGATCACTTCTAGAAAGGGGTGTGTGTGGGTCTGATTGAGCTTCCATAACAAAATACCACAGACCAGATGCTTAGCCGAAATCGAGGCAGGGAAATCCAAGGTCAGTGTGCTGGCCAATTGGATTCCTGACAAGGATTCTCTCCCGGACTGCCTTCTTGTGTGTCTTCGCGTGGTGGGAAGCCAGAAGTCTCTTGTCTCCTCTCATAAACACCAGCCCTACCGGATTAGGACTCCACCCCAGGACCTCACTGAAGCTTTATCACCTCCTCACAAGACCCCGCTTCCAAATACAGACTCCTTTTAGGGGGTAGGGCTTTAACATAGGCTCTTTGGGAGGGAGAGGGGTGCAAGCATTCAACCCACATTCTGTGAACAGGCTTCTCAAATACAGGTGCTAGGATATTCACAGCAGCGCTGTGGGAGTGCCGGCAATCGGGGGAGGAGCTGCGGTCTGGCCGTGCTGGGGACACAGACAGCGGTGACACAGACAGCGGTGACCGCCCCAGCTGACTGTTGCTCCACACAATCCATACTTTCACAGCTGTGGAGCGACCCGCTGTGGGATGGCTTCAGTGGCCGACTTGTCCCACCTTGGGACAGCTGCTGCTGGCCAGTGTGACGGCCCGGCCCTGCGTGTGTGACGGCTCCCTTTCCGGGCCCTACCAGACTCCCTTCTCTTTCTGTGCACAACCCAAGCTCTCTTTCTGCTCACCATCCAGCAACACCAAGCCCTACTCCAAGTTCCACAATGTTCCCAGTTTAGAACCAGCGCTGGCTGGAAACACCCAATATGGCTGCAGGATTTGTATCCTGCACACACCCCTGGTCATTATAATGTTATCATGATAAAATCACCATGGGGGCACTCCTACCTCCATCATATACACCTGATGCCATGGCATTGCCAATAGTTCCCAAAAAGCTTGTGGAAATAGAATGTCACTCAAACCCCTCCCTCAGACTCTGCCCCTGCCCCTTCTTGAATATTCGCTTGAGCTCTGGCCCAGACATCACTCCTTGTGCCTCAAAGGGAGGGGGGGGCTCTTCTTTGTTGAGGGCTGTTTTGTTAGTGTGGGGTTTGTTCTTGGTTGAGGAGTTTTTTCCCTCTAGGGTTGTTTTTGTGTTTTGGATGTTTGTTTCTTCTCTCTGTCTCCCACCAGCTGGCCTGACTTATTTCTTGAGTATACATTATTTTTGCTTCTCTCTAAATAAATCTTGCTTTCCTGTACACTTTTTAAAAAATACTTATTTTATTTATTTGAAAGGGAGAGTTAGAGACAGACAGACAGGCACACACACATAAAGAGAGAGAGAGAGAAAATCTTCCACCTGTTGGTTCACTCCCCAAGTGGCCACAATGGCCAGAACTGAGACAAGCTGAAGCTAGGAGCCAGGTCTCCACGTGCGTGCATGGGCCCAAGTACTTGGGCCATCTTCCACTGTTTTCCAGGTGCATTAACAGGGAGCTGGATCAGAAGTGGAACCGCTGGGACTTGAACAAGCACCCATATGGGATGCTGGCATTGCTGGCAGCAGCTTAACTCATTGTGCCACAACACCGGCCCCTTTCCCGTACACTTTCATGCCTCCACTTTGAATTTCGCCACCCGTGGAGGCAAGAACCCAGAATGAGCCTAGCTGGGGGGTTCCTGCTGCCCACAACAGCAGCACAATTCACATTTGTAATATTCAATCCAGAAATGACTCAGATGCCTGGTAGACTGGATAGACAAAGTGTGGCGTATCCATGTGATGGGATCTGCAGCAATGAGAAGAGATGACCTAGAATCTCACACGATGCGCACCTGGAGGAATACTCTGTAGCACTGAGAAGGAATTGGCAAGGACTGCCTGGTACCCAAGTCTTTGGCTTCCCTTCAGGAAGGAATTCAGGTGCCAATCAGAACAACAAATATCGAGCAGCAGGCGTTCCATTGAGGGAGCAAAGACGCACACTCCACAGCAGAATGGGCCTCTTGGAGGGGAGTGGACCGGTCTCTGCACTGTGCCTAACATGATGTGAATGTAATGAAAGGGAAGGTACATTCTAACCAGGGGAGGAATGTTCACTCTTTTTCCTCAAGAAGTACGTGCAGATATCCTGCACTGTAGCCACTGCTCCTTTTTGCTCCCCGTAGGGTCCTTCGTTTCCGGTCCTGGTGGCTAGTGGGTGTGTCACTTAGCATGCTAATGTATTACAATGAGTATATAATGAGCTGTTGGTCAATCTAGTGCAGGCTTGGCCCCCAACCCCGTGTGGGCCTGGTCCATGAAGGGCGTCTGTTTTATCTTCAGAGTAAGGGGCAACCAGACTCACATGCTGTAGGTCTTGGGATCACAAGAACTCTTATCTCCAGGTGATTCGACTGCCCCCACCTCCCAGTCTCAATGATCTGGGTTCTGGTTAAATGCGTATTCAGTGTGAGAAGATTCTTGGAACACATACGATATGTGCTGTTTTCTATATGAATATTACACTGCAATGAAAAATTTAAAGATGATGGGGCTGTTACCGGAGAAGCAGTGGTTCTTGTCTTCGCACAAGAAAGAATTCAGGTGTGAGACAGAGAGTAGTGGAAAGCAAAATAACAAGGTTTATTAGGGAAGGGAATCCGTAAGAACGGATGGGCACCTCTCCAGACAGAACCAGAGAGAGCGCACCCAGTCGCTCAGACTGGGGGAGAGCGAGGTTACATGGCTGAGTGGAGAGAATACACCTGGACAGGCCAGGCGGGCGGCTCAGCAGAGAGGCAGAGGGCTGAGCGCGCAGTCTGGTTGAGGCCAGGGGTTTTTAAGGGGATGGGTCCTGCCTTCCCACCTCTTCTCCTCCTGGAACAAAGGACTTTTTAGATGTAAATATGAAAAATTCCTTTCTGAGTTTCTCTCCTAAAGTTATCAGATGAGGGGAAGCCTGGCTGGCATCGCCCTGCTTAGAGGAAGGATGGTTATTGGGTAGAGGGGCAGGATGTTTGAAGTGCAGATACTGGGCTGCACCAGGAAGGTTATCGTGGTGACTTTGAGATGCAGATTCTGGACCTGGATGTCAATGCCTTAGGCCTTTGTCACAAACACATAAGCTCATTTCTGACTTCCTACCTAACAGGGCTAGCAGCATAGCATTGTGGGTAAAGCCATAACCTGTGAACTGGCATCTCATATGGGCACCAGCTCATGTCCTGGCTGCTCCACTTCCAATCTAGCACCTGCTAATGGCCTGGGAAAGCAGTGGAACATGGGCCCAGTGTTTGGGCCCCTGCCACCCAAGTGAGAGGCCTGGATGAAGCTCCTGGCTCCTGCTTTCAGCCTGACCCAGCCCTGGCTGTTGTGGCCATCTTTGGGGGAGTGAACCAGCAGATGGAAGACCTCTTCAAAGCCAGGAACCAGGAGCTTCTTCTGGGTCTCCCATGTGGGTGTAGGGGCCCAAGCCCTTAGGCCACCTTCCTCTGGTTTCCCAGGCCATTAGCAGGAAGCTGGATCAGAAGTGGAGCAGCTGGGATTTGAACTGTCACCCATTTGGGATGCTGGCATCATAGGCGTGGCTTTACCTGCTCTGCCACAATACTGGTCCCGGTAAATAAATCTTTTTTTTTTTTTTTTTTTTTACATTAGGTACCAAGTCATCCTACAATTCATGTTTATTAAGTAGCTATGGAGGGCACATGAATAGAACATTGATTCCAAGATATTTTCACAACCTGTCGGATCCCAATTTACTTGTGTTGGAAAAGTAAAGCTGTGTTTCCTCTGCTCTCGGGCCACAACAGCCCAGAATACTGCTGTTGACATGGAGACACTGGGCAGGGAGTTGGATCGGGGTGGGTGAGCTGGAATTCCTGCCGGCTCCGCATTGTAACTTACCTGTCAGTTTGACACGCCCACCTTCCCAGGACACACCTGTGTCTCATCAGGGACCAGGAAGGGGGAGGAAGTTAAATTCCTCGTGGAGGGGCCATGAAAATCCCAGAAAGTGTCAGGCATGCTAAACACCACCCGTTTGTTTATTCCATTGAAGCACCACCCCAACCTCATAGAAGAGTCTGGTAATGGGGGAGGGGCCTTCTTTTGCCCTTGACCATGCCTGGGGGGTCCTTCTCTCCCTCTCACTCCTCACAGGCAGCTCTCTGGCCCACCCATGACAGGTGTCTCCCCATGTGGGGTGGCCTGCACTCTCATGTGAATGTATGTTCACTCTCTTTTAAATAAATCCTGTTGTCACTGTGCACTATCTGGGTGCCTCTGCTTTGAATTCTTATCTCTGTGGGAGCCAGAACCCAGAGTAAGATCCAGATACTTAGGCCCATAACACCGCGACTATGAAACACACGGGGATTTCTTCCCACTGGCAAGCAAGGAGTCAGTTCTGTAGCAGACACAATTCAATTCTGACACTGCCTGCCTGGAGACAGTGCCACGCCCCATAGGTTGAGGGGACCATCCCCAAGGCTGCTGCCTGAGCAGGTGCAGTTCCCAGGTGGCTTTACCTTGTTCTTCGGACAGACCAGTTATAAAGAGGGGCTCCCACAAATCCCTCCTTGGGTTTGATTAATTTTCCTGGGCAGCTCATAAAACTCAGGGGAACATGTTTAGTGGTTTGTTATAAAGGATACAGAAAAAAGATGCATCGGGCAAGGTGGGGGAGAAGGAAGTGCACAGCTTCCATGCCCCGCCCAGCAGCTCCACCCTGCAGGGATCTCTATGTGCTCACTTCCCAGAAGCGCTCCAAACTTTTGGATGTTGATGGAGACTTTATTACACAAGCACGATAGCTCAGAGACTGGGTAGGGGACCCAGCAAAGGCCCGTCTATCCAGGGCTTCAGCATCCTCCTCAAGGGTATGGGGCAGCTACCCTCTGTGGGTGAGGATGGTCTCCCGCCTGCCTTGGGGAGGGAGTTATGAGCCAGGAACTGTGGAAGAAAACTCTATATAAAATATCACATTTGTTTACTTCTAGCAGTGTGGTTTAAAACAGGGCAGGGAAGGGATATAGATTTTAACCCACTGCTATGCTCAGAGGGAGAATTATAGGCAAGACACTGGGTGCCTGTGTTGTGAGCATAAATAAATTATGAAAAAAGACATAGACATGTTTACATCTAGTGCTTCATTTCAAATTCCTGCTTCGGAGCTCAGGACGTTGGGTTTAAGGCAAGAAGGACCATGGCAATGATACTGTCTTGTAAGAACCAGAGTCCGCCTGTTGGCTCAATGCTCTCTAAACCAACCTCAGCACCGGAAGAGGTGGCTTGAGACGCCCCTGGGTGTTCTTAAATGCTCTCCACTCCCAGCCCTGGCAAATGCTGCTTGCGGCTCCCTCCCCTGTGCTGTCCTGGCGAGGACAATGCGCTTTGGCTTTCTGCAGAACTCCCCTCATGGAAGTCCTGGGTTATGGCAGGAGTCGTTAGGAGGGGAAGGGGCTGCTATGTTCTTGTCTGGATCTTCCCAGGTCCTTCTGTGGGACTGATTGATGTTCTGAAGGCCCCTGAGGAGTCAGCCGGCAGCTGGGGCTGCTGCTGCAAAAACTGGCAAGAAAAATGACTCCGGGGAGAAGCATTTTACTGTTAACAGCATGGGGACACAGACCTCCTCCGAAAGCATCATGTGCCTCAAGTACTCTCAGTGGCTCCTTCCCTGGGAGAAGCCCCCCAAGGCCAGGGATGCCTGTTGGTCTCATTAACCTTCATGATCGCAGCACCTACAATGGTATTTGGCGCTTGGTAGGTCGTTTATTTGTTCCATAAAGGGGGGAACGGTATATGATGAGCACATTTGAGGGATATTAGAGAAGGAAAACTACAACATGTAAATTTTAATCCAATTAAAATTTTTATTTTTTTTAAGTTGGAGAAATTAAACTACAGAATAGGTAAGAAATTTATCTAGGGTAATATATCGGAATCAAGAATAAAAATTCTGGGCGGGTGTTTTAGTGCAGTAGGTTAAGCCGCTGCTTGGGATGCCCATATCGCTTATTGGAAGTGATGGTTCAAGTCCCAGCTCCTCTTCTTCCAAACCTGCTTCCTGCTAATGCCCCTGGGAAGGCAGTGGATGATGGTCCAAGTGCTTGGGTCCCTGTCACCCACATGGGAGACCTGGAAGGGGTTCCAGGCTCTTGCCTTCATCCAGCTTGCCTTCTCTGGCTGCCGTGGGCATTTGAAGAGTAAACCAGCAGATTCTCTTTTGGTCTTATGGCATCTGCCTTTGAAATAAATCAAGGGATCTTAGCAAAGGAGAATACTGACTTCATGGCATTCGGTGAGCTTTGCCTTAAGGAACTCTCAAACAGAAAAAAATTTTTTTTTCATAACTAGATCATTTACAAAATATGATGCAAAACAACCAATTTTCTGTATATGGAAAAGTACTTTTAAAATATCTTCAAAATTGAGAACTAGAACATACCACCAATAAAGATATTAAATCTTGGGGGCTGGCGTTGTGCTGTAATGGGTTAAGCCACTATCTGTGAAGCCATCCTGGCATCCTATATGGGTGCTGGTTCAAGTCCCTGCTAATGCACCTGGGAAAACATTGGAGGATGGCCCAAGTGCTTGGGTCCCCTCACCCACATGGGAGTCCCAGATGCAGTTCCTGGCTCCTGGCTTCAGCCTGGCCCAGCCCTGGTCATTGCAGACTTCTGAGGGCGTGAACCAGCATATGGAAGATCTCTCTCTTTCTCTCCCCCTCGCTCTGTAATTCTGCCTTTCAAATAAATAAATAAAAACAAAAAACTCATGCAGGAGATATCAAATCTGAGCAAGTATTTAAGCCCTGAAATTTGGGTGTTGTTTGGGGAACCTGAACGCAGATCACATGGGGTTTCTTTGGACTGTTTTGACAACTTTTTCCATAAGCCTAAAATCTTATCCAAACTAGAAGGTTTTAGTTGGTAAAATGTGGAATTGAATGGAGAGAGCATCTGGCAATAACTCGGACAGGGATGAATGATGTTCCTGTCATGGGTGATAGGCACATTAGTCCAAGCCAGCATTCCCGTGAACCACAACTTGAAGTTCAGTTTTCTTTTTATTCCTTATTGCTGTTTCTCATAAAGCAATATGTTAAAGCTAACTACATGCTCTATTAATTATATGAAGGTGAACTTGAGTCATATTTGTTACTGAAGATGATTAATAATTACCAGTTCTGCACACGTTTCTGGTGCATTTCAGTAAATAAACAGGGTACGTTGTTGGGTAGTAATTGATTAATTAGCACATTCATCCTACACAGCTCAGTGGTCTAAGGATGCTGAGTTTGAGATATTGCTCATAATTATTACAAGAAACAAATCTGTTCCATTTCTCAGTTTATTCTTCTGCACGCTAATTTTTTTTTCTAAATCGAATGCTTAATGGTTCAAAACCTTATAGGTTTTATTCAGATAAATCAACTCATGAAAAATTGCTAGTCCTAGTCTCCCAATCTTGTTTTTGTGTGAACTAGGGTGAAAACTTTTGCAAGGCTAATTTTAACAGTGGATCTTGCTGTTTAACTGGATCCAGTACTGTAAATATAGGGCACTTCCCTGCCATGCGGGAAATGCTCATTGAGCACCTAGGCGCAACAGGGGCACCGGCATCTCATTTGCTTCCCAGCCACATCAAATAAGCTCAGGATTGCAAGTGTCATCAGGTTGGCATTTCGCAGCACCAAGAAAATACACTGTGTAATCTTCAGAGAAGGGTAACAGCACGCACTGGTCGCCATTTTTAACTGTGCAGTGATTTAGGAATTTTTTCCCCCCTAATGTATGGAGCTGGCACACAGCTGAGGGATGGTGTAGGTGAGCGGGCTTTGTGCAGGGAGCCGGGAGTCCTGGGTTCTTAGCTGTTTCCTTCCTTCCTTCCTTCCTTCCTTCCTTCCTTCCTTCCTTCCTTCCTTCCTTCCTTTTTCTTTCTTTCTCTCTCTTTCTTTCTTTCTTAAAGATTTATTTATTTTACTTGAAAGTCAGAGTTACACAGAGAGAAGAGGCAGAAAGAGGGAGAGAGAGAGAGAGAGAGAGAGAGGTCTTCCACCCACTGGTTTACTTCCCAAATGGCTGCAATGGCTGGAACTACACCGATCTGAAGCCAGGAGCCAGGAGATTCTTCCAGGTCTCTCACCTGGGTGCAGGGGCCCAGGGACTCGGGCCATCTTCCACTGCTTTCCCAGGCCATAGCAGAAAGCTGGATCAGAAATGGAGCAGCCGGGACTCAAACCGACGTCCACATGGGACGCTGGCACTGTAGGCGGCGGCCTGCCTGCTATGCCACAGCACCGGCTCCAGTTGTTTTCTTTCTTGAAGAAGCTCTGCACCATGGGCACACCACTCCCCCTTTTCTAAGTTTCCACGGGGACACTGAGTCACTGAAGGGCCCAGGATTCCTCCGAGACAGACCTGGCTTTGAGTCCCTATTATGGGCTTTATTTTTTGGGGGAAAGAATGTAACCTCTCTGAGTTTCTGCTTTGTTTATTTGAGCTTATTGTAAGGAGCAAATGAAATATGGAAATAACTTGAAACCTCTAAGTAGCATTGTGAGTATAAGATACCATTATTATTTTTAATAACTTTCTGAACCAGCTGACATAAGATACACATTTGATGGATGTGTCAAAATGCCCATATACTGGTCTAAAAACTGGGGACTTATAGGCTCATTATCTTTTTAAAAAATGTTATTAGCAATAGTTGTACATATTTATGGGTTGCAGTGTGATATTTTAATACATGTATACAATGTGTTCTGATCAAAACAAGTAATTGGCCGGCGCTGTGGCTCACTAGGCTAATCCTCCGCCTAGCGGCGCCGGCACCCCGGGTTCTAGTCCCGGTCGTGATGCCAGATTCTGTCCCGGTTGCCCCTCTTCCAGGCCAGCTCTCTGCTGTGGCCCGGGAGTGCAGTGGAGGATGGCCCAAGTCCTTGGGCCCTGCACCCCATGGGAGACCAGGAGAAGCACCTGGCTTTGGATCAGTGCGGTGCATTGGCCACGGCGGCCATTGGAGGGTGAACCAACGGCAAAAGAAGACCTTTCTCTCTGTCTCTCTCACTGTCCACTCTGCCTGTCAAAAATTAAAAAAAAAAAAAGAAAATCATTTAAAATCACGGCCTTTTTTAAGATTTATTTATTTATTTATTTGAAGGCAGATTTTACAGAGAGGCAGAGGCAGAGAGAGAGGTTTTCCATCGCTAGTTCACTCCTCAATTGGCTGCAACGGCTGGAGCTGTGCTGATCCAAAGCCAGGAATCAGGAGCTTCCTCCGGGTCTCCCACGCAGGTGCAGGGGCCCAAGGACTTGGGTCATCTTCCACTGTTTTCTCAGGCCGCAGCAGAGCTGGATTGGAAGTGGAGCAGGCAGGACTCGAACCGGCGCCCATATGGGATGCTGGCCCTGCAGAAGGTGACTCCACCCGCTATACCACAGTGCCAGCCCCCACAGCTGTTTTTGATGCAGAAGTTCAACATAGCAACTAAGATGCCCGTGTCCCGTATCAGAGTGCGCTGGTTTGATGCCCGGCTCTGACGCCTGACTCTTATCTTCCTGCTAATGCAGATCCTGGGAGGCAGCAGTGATAACTCGTGTAGTTGGGTCCCCGCCACTCACATGGGAGACCTGGACAGAGCTCTGGTCTCCTGGCTTTGTCCTGACCTATCCGGGGCCTTTGGAACATCAGGGGAGTGAACCAGGGGATGGAATCTCTATCTAGCTCTCAAATTAAAATAATCACAGCTCTTGGGAACAGCACTGTGGCTTAGTAGACTAAGCCTGACTGCAGTGCTGGCATCCCATGTGGGTGCCAGTTCGTGTCTCGGCTGTTTCTCTTCCAGTCCAGCTCTCTGCTTTGGCCTGGGAGAGCAGTAGATGGTCCAAGTGCTTGGACCCCTGACTGGGAGACCTGGAGGAAGCTCCTGGCTCCTGACTTCACATTGGCACAGCTCCAAGCAATTGCGGCCATTTGGGAAGTGAACCAGCAGATGGAAGACCTTTCTCCACTCTACCTCTCAAATAAAGAAAGGAAGAATCACATCTCTTTTATTCAGTTGATGCAGGAGCTTAAGAGGCTGTGCAAAGCTTCAACACATTTGCAAAATATTCTCATCCTTGTTTCTAACAAACAGAAGAATTCTAGAAGAAGAGATAACTCCAGTGTTGCCCTTTAGACGCTTTGATGATGATGGCATGGAGTCATAGAGCATTCGAGCTGGGAGGAAGCCTAAATATCAGTTCCATTTTATTATTTTAATAAACAGAAAACTGATAAATTGAGAGGGAAATTACTTGTTCCTTAAGGACCAAGCTGGAGCCAAAGCTCCTTTAACACATTTAAATCCAAAACGGATGCCCTGTGTATCCGCTACCCATTTAGAACAGCTACAAATGCCAGATAACTGCCAGTCTGTCCTCCCAAACATTTGCAGACGAGCGAGGACATTTACACTTTTATGCGTTCATGTTTGCTTGAGTGCGAATGGCGTTCAAACCACGGTCTGGTGTGCATTCTAGAATATTCAGACTAAGGATATTAGGCTTTGCATGAAAACAGCCGGCCCACAGGGCTGAGGGACTTGCCATTTGTGTCTGATGGCAGCTTTAGGAGCCTGGGGAAGGAGGCGGTGACATCATTCCAGGCCTTATCCCGAAGTTCATTATCACTTTGGACAGCAGAACTTAGAACAAAGACTATATAGCCACATGTTGCTCTCTCCCAACCTCTTCCATCCCATTAGATTTTTGTTTTACTTGACCTGTTAATTAAAAACAGGTTCATTATAAAGTAGAAAATTCAGAAAGAAAAATAAATTCTGTCACTAGGGAGCAACCAGGAGCTGTGTTGTAGACAGCAGGTTCAGCTGCAGGTTTCAACGCCAGCGTCACCTATGGAAGTGCTGGTTCGACTCCCGGCTACGCTGCTTCTGACTGCTTCCTGCTCACGCACCTGGGAAGGCAGCACATGGTGTCCCGAGGGCTTGGCCCCTGCGGGAGACCAGGATGGATCCCTGGCGCCTGCCTTCAGCCTGGCCCAGATTTGGCTGTTGTGGCCATTTGGGAAGTAAACCAATGGAGGAAAGGTATCTTTCTCTCTGTCTCTCCTCCTCTCCCTCTTGTTCTGCCTTTCACATAAATAAATAATCTTTTGGGAAACAAAAGTAACACTGCTTTTACTTTGGGGGCTATCTTTACAGTCTTGGGTGTGAGTGCACATTACACGTGTATGCACACATTTTTTTAAAAGTCAAAACTGGCCGGCACCACGGCTCATTAGGCTAATCCTCCGCCTGCGGCGCCGGCACACCAGGTTCTAGTCCCAGTCGGGGCACCGGATTCTGTCCCGGTTGCCCCTCTTCCAGGCCAGCTCCCATGGGAGACCAGGAGAAGCACCTGGAGGGTGAACCAACGGCAAAAGAAGACCTCTCTGTCTCTCTCTCACTGTCCACTCTGCCTGTCAAAAAAAAATTAAAAAAATTTAAAAAAAAAGTCAAAACTGGAGTAACAGTTTCCGTGTTTAAAAATGTTTATTTAATCAGAAATAAATATTGTTTCATTTCCTTTTAGCATATTCTTTTTTTTTTTTTTTTACAGGCAGAGTGGACAGTGAGAGAGAGAGAGACAGAGAGAAAGGTCTTCCTTTGCCGTTGGTTCACCCTCCAATGGCCGCTGCGGCCAACGCACCGCGCTGATCTGAAGGCAGGAGCCAGGTGCTTCTCCTGGTCTCCCATGGGGTGCAGGGCCCAAGCACTTGGGCCATCTTCCACTGCACTCCCTGGCCACAGCAGAGAGCTGGCCTGGAAGAGGGACAACCGGGACAGAATCTGGCACCCTGACCGGGACTGGAACCCGGTGTGCCAGCACCACAGGAGGAGGATTAGCCTAGTGAGCCTCGGCACCGGCCTTAGCATATTCTTATAATGCATGAATTTAAAACTATACTGCCAGCTGTCTGGTGTTGTGGCTAAGGCGATGCTTGCAACACCCATGTGCCCTGTCTAAGGGCCTGGGTTCTTGTCCTGGCTCCGCTCCTGATTCCAGCTGCCTGCTAACACACACCCTGGGTGGCAGTAGGGGATGGCGCAGGCAGTGCCCAGGTCCTCTCGTCAGCCAGACCCAGTGCTGGGTATTGCAGACATTTGGGACACGAGCCAGCAGATGGGAAATCTGTCTGTCTGTCTGTCTGCCTGTCTCTTGTCTCTTGCCTTGAAAACAAAGTAATTAAAAAACTTTTTTAAATTTTATAAAAAGCCAGGTTTTTCAAAGACTATTGACATTGAGAATCTGCATGTATTGACAGAAATTCCCTCCTTGACTGCACTACTGCCGTCATCCTCTACTACTTTCCCAGGTGCATTAGCAGGGAGCTGGACTGGAAGCAGAGCAGCTGGGACCTGAAGCGGAGCCCGTATGGGATGCCGGAGGCTTAATCTAATACACCACAGCACTGGCCCCCAGCAAATCTTTTAAAAAAGAATAAACAAGACCATATACTAATTAAAGTAGTAAGGCCAGATTGTAATCAGGAAAACACAATTGCAGTAGGGAAAAAGAGTCCAGTGCGAACTGAATTCAACTTTGATTTGTCCAAAGGAGACTGGACATTTTGAAGTGATTATCCATTGTATAATCTTCAATGTGGTATATTAAAACACAGTATACTTTTGCCAAAGTTCAAAAATATAAACAGTATATTTGGTTTGTTGCTTGAAATGAAAGGGTAGAGCCTTTGATATATGATATATCCATTCATCTATTGATGGATATTGGGATTGTTTTGGCTATTATAGAGTTGCAATGGACGTTCACCAAGCCTCTGTGTGAACATATGCTTTCTTTTTTGGGTAAATATCAAGGAATGGGATGGCAGTATTCCACGGTAGGTGTGATAATAAATTTATTTATTATTTATTATTCCTAGCTTATTTGAAAGGTGGAGATACAGAGAGACTGAGAGCAATTTCCTATCCACTGGTTCACTCTTCAAATGTTTGAATAGCCAGGGCTGGATCAGGCCAAATCCAGGAAGCGGAAACTCAATCCAGGTCTCCCTCATGGGTGTCATGGACCCAGGGACTGAGGCGTCACCTGCTGCCTCCCAGCGTGCACACTAGCAGGGAGCTGGAATGGAGAGCAGAGCTGGGACCTGAGCCCAGCCATTCCAGGGAAGAATGGGAGCCTCCTGGGTGACAGCTTGACCTCTCCGCCAAACACCTGTTCCACGTACGACTCTTCAAGTGCCTGTACAGGTCTTCATTTTTACTTTAAAAAGTTTTTATTTATTTGAGAGTTTAGAGAAAGAAACAGACAGACATTTCTCATCTGCTGGTTCATTCCCCAAATGCCCACAATAGCCAGGGCTGGGCTATGTCAACGTTAGGAACCAGGAGCTCAGAGTATTGAGCATCCCACAACCCCTTGAGCCACAGCCTGCCACCTCCCAGGGTACACATAAGCAGGACGCTGGGATCAGGAGCGAAGCTGGGGCTTGAACCCAGGCACTCTGACCCCAGAAGTGGGCATCCCAAGTGGTGTCTTAACTGCTATGCCAAATGCCTGCCACAAGATATTCCATATTTTAACAGCACTGCCCTATTATTGGACATTTAAACTCTCTGAGTGTTCACTATTATTTCAAATAGTCTAATTCTTTTTTTTTAATTATTTATTTATTTGAAAGGCAGAGTTACAGAGAGAGAGGAAGAGACAGAGAGAGAGGGTTTTCATCCACTGGTACATTCCCCAAAAGGCCACAATGGCCGTAGCTTGGCCGATCCCAAGCCAGGAGCCAGAAGCCTCTTCTGGGTCTCCCACATGGGTGCAGGGACCCAAGTACTTGGGCCACTTTCAGCTGCTTTCCCAGGTCATAGCAGGGAGCTTGATCAGAAAGGAGCAGCCGGGATAAGAACCCCGTGCCCATATGGGATGCTGGTGCTGCAGGCAGATGCTTAACCCACTACGCCACAGCACCGGCCCTGCAAATGATCTCTCTTATGGCTTAGGAATGTGGTTATAAATATTCAAGTAAAAACAAACAAGAAAACAAGTGGAAAAGTATTGTAAATGGAACCCAAAATTAAAGAGTGTGTGCTAAGGGGGGGCTGGGGTTGTGGCATACGGTAAAAGCTGCTGCCTGGGACAACAGCATCCCATATGGGCACAGGTTAGAGTCCTGGCTGCTCCACTTCCCATCCAGCTCCCTGCTATGGCCTAGGAAAGCAGCAGAGGATGATCCAAGTGTTTGGGCCTCTGCACCCACGTGGGAGACCCAGGGAGGTTCCTGGCTCCTGGCTTTGGTCTGGCCCAGTCCTGGCCATTGCTGCCAACCGGGGGAGTGAACTAGAGGATGGAAGATTCTCTGTCTCTCTGTAACTCTTTCAAATAAATAAATAAAATTTTTTAAAGGGCGTGTGTAGATAATTTTGAGTCTTTCAGGGCTTGCAAAGCAAGTATTTTGTGTCCTCTGCTGGGAAGTACAGCAGCATGAATCTATAAAAGAACCATGTTTTGTTTTTTTTTTTTTTTTACTTTGGAGTTTACCTTGCAGCCAATGGAAGCTCTGCTGTTTTGCTGTCACGGTTTGGGACCATGATTTCATCACAACATTCCCTATGAGGTGATTGCAATAAACTTGAGTGTGGTCTTTTATTTCTGGGAGCTGTAGTTAGCCATCTGGTAGACTTTACAACAGTTTGTTAAATAAAAAAAAATCTTAAAATGTAACATTTTACTCATCTCCCTCTCATTTTTCTGTATCCTGAATGAGTGTATGGTGACACACAGATCTATACAGTGACAATTGTAGAAGTGACACAAAATGTTTGCAGAATGCTAAGAAAATGCTTGAGGGGCTGGCTCTGTGGCGTAGCAGGTAAAGCTGCCGCCTGCAGTGCCAGCATCCCATATGGACGCCAGTTCGAGTCCCGGCTGCTCCACTTCTGATTCAGCTCTCTGCTATGGCCTGGGAAAGCAGTAGAAGATGGCCCAAGTCCTTGGGCTCCTGCACCTGCGTGGGAGACCAGGAGGAAGCTCCTGGCTCCTGGCTTCGGATTGGTGCAGCTCCAGACGTAGCAGCCATCTGGGGAGTGAACCAGCAGATGAAAGACCTCTCTCTCTCTCTCTCTCTCTCTGTCTCTTTCTGCCTCTCTCTGTAACTCTGTCTTTCAAATAAATAAATACATCTTTAAAAAAAAAGAAAGAAAATACTTGAGGGAAAAATGCCATGCAAAAAACAACAAACAACAAAGACAACAACCCAAAAAAGACCCCAAAACCTATTTTATTCACAGATGCCAAAGCTGTGTTTTTTTCTGTGCTATGTTTAGGGTCCTCTTTAATAAAACAAAAGTTGTGTTTAGCCAACAGATTTTTAAACAGCAGGGACAAGCGTATTATTTACAGTTTTGGTATCTTTTGCTCATTTACATAAATACCCCAGAAGCCAGCAGTTTAAAACCAATAAAAGCCAAGGCCCTCCATCAAGTGCAAACAAAGTTTCACAACCACAAGTTCGATTGTTGGACTGAAAAATAAACCTCTGTACGTGGTTCTGGAGGGGTTTTTCTGGAAGCGTAGAGTCATATTTTAAACTTAGCACTTCCATTGGAAGTAGCAAGATGATCAGAATACTTAAACGTTTATGTCGGGTGCTTCATCTCTGAAGTTCTCTCCCCGCAGTGGCCGATCAATCTCTTCTGCTTCCCCAAGGAGCAGCTATTATTTGCTGCTGGTTTTTCTAGTTAGAAACTTGAGAAAGTTGTGACCAGATGCAGGGTGGGAGGTTGCGGGGGGGGGGGGGGGGTAAGGGAGGCCTGTGGACTCAGCTTCTCACCTTAGTGTTCTATGGTCATTTGGGGTGTGATCTCAATAGAATGCCCCTGCTGAACACCCTTCTAAAGCAATCATATAAATAGTAGCTCAGGGGCCGGTGCTGTGGTGCAGTATATCAAGCCTCTGCCTGTGGCTCCGGCATCCCATGTGGGTGTTGGTTCATGTTCCGACTGCTCCTCTTCCAATCCAGCTCCCTGCTAATGATCCTGGGAAAGCACTGGAAGATGGCCCAAGTCCTTGGGCCCCTGCACCCTCATGGGAGACCTGGAAGAAGCTCCTGGCTCCTGGCTTTAGGTTGGCTCAGCTCTGGCTGTTGTGGTCATTTGGGGAGTGAACCAACAGATGGAAGACCTCTCTCTCTCTCTCTCTGTCTCCTTGTCTCTGTCTATAACTCTGCCTCTCAAATAAATAAATAAAAATCTTTTTTTTTTTTAAAAATAGTAGCTCGGCCTGCCTCAGGCTGTTAGGTATAGTGCTGACCTTCCCGTGACACACCTTGGGGAAGGAATGAGACGCATAAAATGTGTAGAAGAGCCACAGCACCTTCCACCTGCCCTCGCAATGATCCCACCAAGCTCCTTCTGGGAGGAAAGCAAAGCCGAGTTCTCACCCCTCCCCCCAGTCTCCACCCTCACATGACCAGATTTACCATGATTAGTAGGAACACCTTGAAGGGATTGAACACATTTGTTGTGCACACTGAAGTCAAAGCAACAGCAAAATAAAACTAATGAACATTTACATTTTTGGAAAAAATAATTCATGTATGCTTGAGAAATTCTGAAAGATAAACATTTAAATGTTAAAATACTTGTTACCTTCCCCACACAGACAGTGTAGGGAATTAAGGAGACAATAAATGCAAAGTGCCTTGAGGTCTTTAGAAGAAAGGTGCCAGACGAACGCAAATGATTATTAATTGTTAAAGCCGTCAGATGGTTACTAATCTACTACTTATCACAAAATACATATTGTTATACATGAAAAATAGAATGCTTGCAATTCTTAGGGTGCCATAGCTGAAACAGTGCTCCCCAAATTCCTCTCTGGTTATTCCACATTTTGTGGTTGGAAGCGCATTGTTAACCCTTCTAGGGTTTCTTGACCTCCTATCCGTCTCTCAGAACCACGGACCATGACTTCCAAACTCTCCTGCACCTTCTGTCTTGGGTTTTCCATTGCGGTCTTACACATCCATCGCCACAGAATTCCATTCTCACCGTTTTTTCTTCTCCGGATTTCTTCGATCACATAATTATGATGTCTTGTGATGCTGTCACCTGTACAAGTTTATTTCCTTTGCAGGAAGTGTGTGCAAATTTCTATATTTTATGCAACATCCTAGGGATTGTTAGAAAGGAGCAAAGATCCCTTATGTTCTGTGGTGGGCGACGCTGAGCCTTCCACTTCGCGTGTTGCTAGAAGTTGTGGTAAAAGAGAGCAAGTCAAAAACTTCTTTTCACTTAGCCAGAGCCACAGGGTGATTTTTTTCTTATACATACAATAAGGATAGCAGTATCTACCCACCTGGAGTTGTTGGAAAGCTGCAATCAAAAGCAATGAGAAAGCCCGTAGTATGGTACATACCTAGCCCCTAGTAAGTGTTCGATAAATGGGAAACATAAGCAGATAGCAGACTGGCAAGTAAGACAGCACAGGTTCCTGCCACTTAATCTTATCTAATTTCTTTAAAGTTCGTATCGCTTCGGCAATGAATTAAGGGAGACAATTGCCCGATAAAGTTATTCTAACTGGTTAGTACAGTTTGCTTCTCCAACCATTGCAAACATTCCACATTAAACCATGGGCCATTCATTGTTCACTCACAATTAGACAGCTCTGCTCTCTGCTTAGCCTACACAGCCTTTCCCCAGAATCCTCTTACCCACCCAGATTCCGTCTCCTGTTTGGGATCGCAGCGGCTCGGTTCATTCTGACAGCTTCACGCGCTGTCCAGGGGTAAGTGATTCCTTTCTCAAGCTTAGCTTAGCTGGCCAGTCGCACGGTATCTCTGTAACACACGTGTGTTAAACGATAACGGACTATGCTTCTTCTCAGATGCTCTGTAATTAAAACATTTCACTAATTTAATCTGGTCCTCTGGCTTCTTCCCCTTAATTACTTGAAGCGGCTGTTTTATTAGACCCCTTTTTTGCCTTTCCCTTTGAAGCCGTGGGTAGGATTTTAGCTAGACAATCTTATAAGGCCCCGAACTTGAAAACAGGCATTCTGTGGGGGTATGTTAATGATGAGGCAAAGAAGCAACTGGCCATTGTTTGAGAAACCAAGCACGTGGGTTTAAAAACATTTTTTAAAAAAGCGATCCAGGAGAGCAAACTCCCGTGGCCACTGCCAGCAGCTTCAGGCTCTACGGTGCTAATCAAAATTCACACACGAAACTTCCCTGATGGATTTCCCAGTTTTGTCCTGTTCAGCGGGCGTTTGCGCCACGTGAATGGTCTACTGCTGTGCCGAACAAAACGGAGACAGTTTTCTTTTAAAGTCCAGAGCAGATGAGAGCCAGAAGGAGACAGAGGGTTCCATTGACTCCCAGGACACGACTGTGCCAGTGAACTAATGAGTCTCTTGGACCTTATGTTGCTCTGGCTGCCACCAAGGCACGGCTCTAATGGGCATGGAGGGCTTCCTATCCGTCAAGTGTCTGGACAATGGGCCCCTCGTCCGGCTCGGAGAGAGCTGGCCAGAAAAAGAGGTCATTGTGCTACCTCGTGCAGGCAGGCAACCTGGCTAATTAATGTATTTCCAACTATAGCAAAACAAACGCTGACACACACACAAATGGTAATTTGCTTGCAGAAACTCTTAGCCGGTGGCTGAGGCACAGTTTAAAAAGAAAATCACTGAAATTCCATAGGTTTAAAGAAAAAACACCCATACGTCCCCCCCACCCAACCCCCGACACACTCATATATTTTTGTAGATATAAAGGCAATTCTTTAAAACGATGTGTTTTGGGGTCACACCTTGTGTATTTCAACCACGAGTAAAGCTGGCTGATGTAGAAATATTTGAGGGCAGTTATGAAGCGCACGCTGAGAGTGTTAGCATTGCCTGTCTTTAACAATTTGCCCTGTAAAAGGTACAGTTGAATTCCGCTTGTAAAAATCCTACCGCTGTATTAAACAGAGAACTAGGGGATTCAAGTGTTTATTCAAGCGAGGAGGCTCTGAGTTACAAAGGATCGCGAACGAAGAGCGGATACTGCCACCTAGATAGATTCTGACGCTTGTGAACCGGGCGTCGGCTTATCCCACTTTTTCGAATGTGGCAACAACAGCAAACAATAGTGGCCGGGTACAACGAATGAGAAAGCATCACTTTAAAAATTCATGTAAATGTAATTTCCTTGGGGGAAAAAAGATATTTGGGTTTTGCCAAATAGTAATGATTATGCCTTCATTCAATTTTTAAAATGCAGAAGATAGACTCCTACTAGAAACAGGAGAAAACTTCATAAGCCACAAAGAACAAAAGTCCCACCATCCCGGAGCTTATAAAGAGGATCTAGAAGTTAGGCTGGTAACTTTCTTCCTTTATCGGGTTCTTTTTTTCCCTAAAGTTTGAGGAGAGGAAGGGATGGTTTAACACTTTGAAGTGAAAGGGCCAGCTGGTTTTGGTTTAATAAATAAAATAAGATCACTTAATAAAGAATTTTTTAAAAAGAGAATTATCTTACAATCTGTCCTGAGTCACCTCTTTGCAAACAAAGCCAACTAATCCCCCCCAACACACACACACACACACACAATTTTATTTTTCCCAGAGAACAGAACATCTCCCTTCTTTGCTCCAGGCTGGGATCCAAAATCGGAACGTCTTGCTCCTCCGTCAGGCTTGCAGAGGCTTGCTATCATTTTTGGACGGTAGCTCTTCCTTAAATCTCATTTTGTTTTCCTCCGTCACTCCTAGAATGTTTTCGACGTCCCTGATGAGGGTCTGTAAATGAACAGTGAAACAATATGCGTTACTTAAGGATCGGTGACAGCCCCCTCCTCCATCCATGGCCTCCTTTGTGGAGTTTGGTGTGGTCTAGACCAGTTCGGCTCAAGTATGGCGTGCATGGACCCCAGCTGGAGCCCAGCCACAGATTACTGGTTACCTGCCTCACCGAAACGAGTGAGAATTTGGAAGCCTTTCTAGAATTTTTGTCTACCCAGCCTACTAATGAAAATACTGGGCTTCTATGTTCTATGCGTCTAAGAGTTGTTTGTTCCATTGAGAAGCAACGAAAGTCCAAGCTGGGAATCAGATTCAGATCTCACTGGTCAATGCCAAGTGGTCATCTCTATTCAGCCAGGGTCTCAAAACCTCCCATGCATAGCCTCTTCCTGCATTCTAGAGTCTGGAGGTGGCTACTCAGCCACGTACGGCTCCAACATCTTTCAAGCCCATTGGGAGGCTTCGAAAGGCCAGTGGTTAAAATATCCGCCCCACTATGGAGACACAGGGTAAGACAAGTGGTCCACGTAGCTGCTGGGATTTTCTTCTGCTGCTTTGCAACACACATTAGCCTCGGGCTCTGGAGACCGGAGCTCTGCAGGCATCAGGCATCGCTAGCCAGACACCCGCTTTGTCTGAAACACAGGGAGATTGCATCCACGGCGCTTCGGAGTGACAGTCTCTGCTTTGGTTTCATGGAGCTGTTTCGCCCTCACCTCCAGCACCAGGGAGCTCAGCTGTCTTCCGAGCTGGGGTTTGAATGCAGAAGCTAGTTAAACAAGTCTACTCTATTTCAAAGAGAAAGTTTCAAACTATTTAAATTTAACTAACGGGTTCAGTGGGAACCTTACCACGTTGACCCTGCACAGGGGAAAATATGAACTGCTTACAAAAAACAAACACACACACACACACACACAAACACCAGAAGAAGAGATGGTTTAGCACTTGTTTACAATACAGCATGAGGTATTTTCAGCCCTTGTAAAGAAATTAACCAGGATCGTTAGTTAATTAACACCTCACCTTAAAATTGGTCTCGCCTTGCATATTAGGTGCTGATATTTCTTGATGGATGATGAAGAGATGGCGAGCAAAGGTCGTGAGGACCCCCTGGAGATCCACGCCGATTGTTCTGTTAATGATATCCAAACAAATGAGTTTACCAACCATTCCCCTCACTTGCTTAAAAACAATCACCCTCTCCTTTGTGCCTGTCTGGTGATGGAATTTAATGAGTATTTTCAATCTCACAAGGTGGCAATCTTCAGGGAGATATGAAAGATGAGGCTCCATTTTAACTTGTCAACAGAAAGGATTTGCGTAATAAATATTTTTTATTAATCAACTTAGCAGAAATCTGCAATAGGTTCAGTCGTTTCTAGCAAAAGGCTACTATTGAGCTAGCACACGTGTGGAATTGTTTAATCAGGCAGACGGCTGTTGCTAAGTGCCGGTCAGGCCTAGCAATTTCCTCGTCTTTGGTGATACCTGTATCCCGGTGTTCTGGAGACTGGGGCTCATTTGCTGTTTCCTGAGCACAGATGATTCCTGCTGTATGGGGAGTGGCCCACGTGAGTCCTAGAGCAGTGGTCTTTAAAAAGCTTGGACACCATTCTTCAGAAGATTCTTAGGGGCCAGGGTTGAGGCACAGTGGGTTAAGCCGCTGATGGGGGACAATAGAATGTCATATTGGAGTGCTGGCTGCTCTGCTTCCGATCCAGCTTCCTGCTAATGCTTCTAGAGGGCAGCAGATGATGGTCCAAGTGTCTGAGTTCCTGCCACTCACCTGGGAGATCTGGCTGGAGCGCCTGGCTCCTGACTCCAGCCTGGCCCAGCCCTGGCTCTTGGGGGCACTTGAGCAATGATATCAGAGGATGGAAAATCTCTCCCTTCCTCTCTCTCTCTCACTCTCAAATAAATTAATAAATAAATAAATATTAATTAAAAAAAGACTTTCAGAAACAGCTCACCAACTTTCCTGTAGCATTTGACTGTGGCCAGAGAAACAACTAGATGTGAGTTTGAACTTGGCAACATAACTTCAGGGAATTAAAAAAAATAGATGAACTGGTTAATGTCCTAAACAATTGTTCTGTCCAGAGAGGGGGAACCTAAAGAAACGTTCTTTAAGGCAACTGCAAAAAAAAAAAAAAGAGAGAGAGATTACTTCTTTCCCAGTTGTTACCTTCAAGTCTAAGGCTTAGACTTTTAGCCTCATGGGCTTTGCTCTTGGGGTCAGGCTGGGACCAAAGCTCCCCAGCCGTATCTTTAGGGGAAAGCAGGGCTTGGTCATTGCCATTGACTGGGTGCAGTTGCTTAAGCTCTCTGGTCTTCTGCTCCTTTTTTCCTGAGATGAAGGAATTGAACTTAGGTCAGTGCTTCTGAACTCTTTGAGTTTCATTTCCAAAGATCCAAGGATGGCCCACCCTTTAGAACTGCTGACGTTGATCTTCGTTCGTTTAAGAAAATAAATAATGTCAGGGACAGTGCCCTAAAAAACTGATCTGCATTTCGTATCACCTTGGGATCAGTGTGTATTAGACCCCGAGTCCTTCTTTATTTTTTTAAGAAAGATTTTTATTTGAGAGGTGGAGAGATAGAGAAAGAGCTGTGGAAGAGAGATGGGCAGGACCCCCATGTACTGGTTTACTCCTCAAATGCCTGAGAGCCTGTGACTCCATCCTGGCTTCCTAGTGAGTGGTGGAGCCTTAGCCTGCTGCCTCCAGTGCGCACGTTAGCAGGAAGCTGGAGTCTGGAGCAGAAGCAGGCTTTGAGCCCAGGCATTGCTACGCAGGAGACAGACATCCAAATCAACAGCTCCACCACGGAGCTGATCTCCAGGCACCCGGCTCCCGGGTCCTGCATTTGGCCTGCCTCACTGCTCCTTTTCCATCACCTGGATGGAGCTGGCCCCTCCCAGCCACATCCCCTGAGCATGAAGCTTCGTTCAGTCCCAGCCCTGGCCTGCCTTGCCCTTTGCTGTTCACTTTGCGTGTTGGCTGGTGACAGAGTCCGTCTCTTTGCGTTCGGATCTCTAATTCTTGTACTTCGCCAACATATTTGTTTGAATGCTTGAGCTTAGATGTGCAAGGGGTCTTCAGAAATGATTATGCGTATTATGAAAGAAACTATGCAGAAACTATGACAGGCAGAGTGACGGTGAGTAGGGGGGTGGAGGGAGAGATATCTTCCACCCTCTGGCCCACTCCCCAGATGGCTGCAGCAGCCAGGACCGGGCCAGGTGGAGGCCAGGAGCCAGGAACTCCATCCTGATCTCTCACATTGGTACTTGGGTTGTCTTCTGCCACTTTCCTAGGTGCATTAGCAGAAAGATGGACAGGAAGAACAGCCGGGACTCACAGGGGATGCTGGCATTGCAAGGGGCAGCTGAACCCACTGCACCACAAGGCAGGCCCTAAGATTTAAAAAAGAAGTTCGCCTCCAAACCTGCCATTTCATTTTGCCGCAAACATTTTGAAGTCCCCTTGCGTACTTGGATGTTGACTCTTTAATCCTTAGTGAGACCCACACTCTGGAAAACGCAAATTTCATACAAGTTTGCCGACTTCAAACGCAGTTGGCTGGCTCTTTTACCTTGACCCAGTAAGCCGTCGGGTGGCCCGTGTCCTGGACAGCTGGCACCACACTGCCATGCTTGGGGAGCGTGGAATGCCAGATGTTTAATCTCTGCGTTCCAACTGCCCATGCGCTGCTGCTGTGTCCCCAGCTTACCAGCAGCTGACATGTCAGACTATAATTGCCTGATTCCTGTGCAAGTCCATGGAAAATTCACATGGAAAATTTGGTCCCATTCTCCCATGATCATTTTGAAGCCCCGTCGTGTGTCCAGCCCACTGCCACATCAGCTTCTGGAGGGCCAGGATTTGCCTGTTTGGATCAGTGCAGATCTGTCCCTGGCACAGGTGATTAAATGCTTCCAGGTTTTTCTGGTAGCTGAGGGGTGGACATCCCCGGGAAGCAAAGGGCAGCTCCCTCCCTGCACGTGCCCAGAGCTCTCCCTGGCTCTGTGGTCCTTCTGGTTGGGAACCCCCAGGGCAGAGAAGATGAACGCATGCCTGCTGGTGCTGATGGACGGAGGCCTCGTTTCTGGTGCTGTTGTGGGAGTGGAACACATGGGTGGGGAGGGTCCCTGATGAAGTCCCTCTCTTAACAAGACTCAGTACATTTCTGTGTGTTTATGGGGTCCTGGGAAGAGGGTGGGACTGGAGGGAGGACTCAAACAGCCAGCTTCTCTTCTTCCTCGATGGAGGCAGGCATTAAGGGCGCAGTGCTGGATCGGAGTGGGGCCACACTCCACCTCCAAAGGGGAAGGGAGTCAAAACACCTGCCCAAGTTCAGAAGGATCAGAGAGGGCATCCCTCTGCTAGTGATGCTGTAGTCACTGATAGTGCCTTGGTAAAACAAAGGACTATATTCTGTATAGAGGAGCCTAGGTCTGTTGGACAGTTTGCTTGATTTCATGTTGCCCCTTTCTGGACCAGGAGACTGCCCACTGACCATGGCGGGGAGAACTGAGGCCACTCAGGACACCATGCTGAGTAGGGGAATCGTGGCTCTTGGGTAATTCCTACGTGACCAGGTGTGTGTGTGTGTGTTACAGTGTGAGGTCATGAGGTCTATACTGCTGTAGACATTAGAAGGGACAGAAACAGAGGGCACAGACACTTTCCCTCAGTTTAGATGAACTGAAGGGACCAGTGAGTGCACAGTAGGATACCAAGTAAGAGATCCCTCAGAGCTGTGGCTCTAATTCTGAGTCTGAGAGGGGGAGACAGGTTTGCCAGCCCTGCACAACAGCCAGCCTGTGCCGGATCTGAGAAGGCCTTTTTGGGGGGGAACGTCCTCCCAAGACACAGCAGCACTTTTCTAAGCTGCCAGAATGACAGGTGCCTTTCTGTGGTCGGGACATCTGATTCGGGTCCCCATCGATCAGGTTGGCTGTGTCTTGTGTGGGTCTGGGTTGGCGCATAGCGTGTTGTTAACTCTGAACTCTTACCCATCAGTGCTGGATGATATGATACGTCAATTACATTTACAAACTCCCATCGGCACATCTAAAGTCATCTGTATGAAATACCTGAAGATCTAAATCAAACAAGATAGACTTCCAATAAGCCAGCACGCTAAGACCCAGGAGAAGCGCCTTTTTTGTTGTTGATTGTTCTAGTCTGTCTTCTTAGCTTATTCCATCTCATGGACACCTTTCATACTCACAGCATTCCCAGCTTGTCTCTCTTCAGGTGCTCATATAATATAAAAATAGTTCCTTGTCTGTCCTGTGAAATAGAAGCAGAAATAGTGTATTACCTTGGAAACCAAGGGAAAAAAGAGGTGACTCCACAAAGACCACGAAAACGGATTTGAGTCGCCATCTCGAGTGACCTTCGCATATTGTCAGGAGGGCATTGGGAAAGGCTGCCTCCGGCGTGTGCAGCAGGTGCGCAGTGGGACAGTGCTCGGAGGGACTCTCAGAACCCCTGCGTCAGGCTCATCTCCAGTGCCTGTGGGCGTCAGCCAGCCCAGAGTCCTGGGAAGGGAATGTGCCCTTTAGCTCATAGCCTGGGTGAGTCTCTTCCACGTCAGAATCGGAAAGCTGCTGTGTTTTTTTTTTTTTTTTTTAATATTTATTTGAAAGAGTTACAAAGAGGCAGAGAGAGAGAGAGAGAGAGAGAGAGAGAGAGAGAGAGAGAGGTCTTCTATCTGCTGATTCAATCCCCAGATGGCTGCAATGGTCGGAGCTGAGCCGATTCGAAGCCAGGAGCCAGGAGCCAGGAGCTTCCTTCGGGTCTCCCATGTGGGTGCAGGGGTCCTAGGACTTGGTCCATCTTCTATTGCTTTCCCAGGCCATAGCAGAGAGCTGGATCAGAAGTGGAGCAGCCGGGACTCAAACCAGTGCCCATATGGGATGCTGACACTGCAGGCGGCGGCTTTATCCGCTATACCACGGCACTGGCCCTGGAAAGCTGCTGTTGTGAGTCCAAGGGGTAAAAAGACAGGGAAGCGATTTGTTGTGTTGAAAATTTGTTTCTATTGCGCATCAATGGAAAACTGTGTGTTCTCTATAGCTCACCCCACTACCTTGTCAGCTTGATTTTATGAGAGGCAGGATACAACTCTGTGAGGTGCAGGGAACTGGTGGACGTAGTCTATCCAGTTTGATACAAGTCCAGGTGGTTCCCCTCCTTAGCTCCCCTTGTAGAAAACTTGTCTTCTCTCCACTTGCTTCAAGATCCCTTATCTATGAAGATGTCTGCTTTTGGATTCTCTTCTGAGCAGATTATAACATCTGCCCACCTGCCCAGTTCTCTCTTTGTTCAATAAAGTCTATTATGTGGGGCTTTTTTTTTAAGTTTATCTATGTGTAAGGCAGAGTGACAGAGAGGAGACACAGACACACACACACACACACACACAGGGAGAGAGCGTCTATCAGCTGTTCACTTCCCAAATGGCCACAACAGCCAGGGCTGGACCAAGCTGTACTCCATCTTGGTCTCCTGCTTTGGTGGCAGGGGCCCGAGTACCTCCCAGAATACACATTAGCCACGGCTTGGGATGCCTGCCCCACTGAATTTCTTGTTGCCTGGAGCTGCTCTTCCTCCGCAGACAGGTGTCCAGTGGTGACTTAAATGGCACCTGTGCACAGGGTGGGGGCTTCTCCTCTTTGATCACCCCCGCTCCAGGGTTTTGGCAATCAAGTCCTGAACAACTTGACAGTTCTGAGCTCCAGGCTCCACCTCCTCAGCCCGGTAAGACTATGGGTTCTGCTCAGATCTGCTGCCCAACACAGCATGGGAATGTCTGCAAAGAGAAACCTGGGCTGAACGTGGCACCCGTCTTCCACGCCTCTGTTCTCTCACGGCCTGTTGGTCCTCCAGCATGCCTTGTTTTGGTTGCTCTTCAATGCTTTCAGACTCTTGTTTCGTATTCATTTGTCCAGCTTTCACACTAGCTTTTGATGAGAGCATTAGGGGGCTACATGCTGAGAAGGAGAGGTCTAGGTTTGGCAGGGGATTTATGACTCTCCAAGAAATGTGACCTGGAATCTCCTTAGCTTCCATCCAGAGAGAACTATAGGAGTGAACGACTTACCCAGAGTTGGTTTTCCTTAATACCACAAAAAAAAAAAAAAAAACACTCAGTATTGGATGTCACATGTGAGAGACGTGAGCATCTACACGTAGGCAGCCCATCAGAGTGAACCCCATGTTGGCTTTGTGGCCACCAGGTAGGTTCAACCTTGCTGTTGTGTTCCTGGCTGCTGGAGTCCTAACCGCTGTAGCCTGCTCAGGCCTGCTTCCCCAGGTAGTGTCGAAGGTCACGGGGCTCTGTGGCCTCATTTACCTTTCCCCCCTTCCACCGTGGGTGAAGTTCAGTCTTGTGCAAGATTCTTCTCAGGCTAGTTGTTAGAAGGCACCACAACAGGGGTGGGCACTTGGTGCAATGGTTAAGATTGCACCAGTCTTGGAGGTGGGGGGCGGCGCAGCGCTGTGGCACAGTAGGTTAAGCCTCCGCCTGTGGCTCCAGCATCCCATGTGGGCGCCGGTTCTTGTCCAAGCTGCTCTTCTGAACCAGCTCTCGGCCATAGCCTGGGAAAACAGTAGAAGATGGTTCAAGTCCTTGGGCCCCTGCACCCATGTGGGAGACCTGGAAGAAGTTCCTGGCTGCTGGCTTCAGATTGGCCCAGTTCCACCTGTTGTGGCCATTTGAGCAGTGACCCAGCGGATGGAAGACCTGTCTCTCTGTCTCTCCCTCTCTGTCTGTAGCTCTGCCTCTCAAATAAATAGACAAAATCTTAAAAAAAAAATGCCTCTTGGGAAACCCGCTTCCATATCCAAGTGCCTAGCTTTGAGCACAGGCTCTACTCCCAATTCCCAGATCCCAGGGGTGGTGAAGACTCAAGAAATTGGGTACCTGCCACCCATCTGCTAGGTCTGCATTAAATTCCCAGCTCCCAGCTTTAGGTCCCGTCCCAGCCCAGTCCTGGCCATTGTGGGCATTTGGAGAGTGCACCAGCAAATGGGAGTTCTGTGTCTCTCAAATAAATGAAAATAAATAAATAAGAATTTAAAGAGAAAGCACATATCAGCATAATAAATGCTTTTTGCTATATAAACTTGCAAACTGACTTAACCTTTTAAACTTCAACTTCTTCACTTAAAAAATCTAAATAATATCCACCTTCCAAAGTCATTCTTGGAACAAGACAAAATATGTGACAATATCTTACAAGGTGCAAAATGCCATCAGATAGTATAAGTAATTCTGGATGACCCTGGTCTGTCTAGGTGGAGTCTGCCTTTCTTGAGTTTGAAAAGCCATGAGTGAGGCCGGCGCTGTGCTGTGGTGGGCTAAGCCTCCACCTGTGGCACCGGCATCCCATATGGGCTCCGATTTGAGTCCTGGCTGCTCCTCTTCTGATCCGGCTCTCTGCTATGGCCTGGAAAAGCAGCAGAAGATGGTCCAAGTCCTTGGGCCCCTGCACCCGTGTGGGAGACTTGGAAGAAGCTCCTGGCTCCTGGCTTCGGATCAGCCCATTTCCAGCTGTTGTGACCATTTAGGGAGTGAACCAACGCATGGAAGACCTCTCTCTCTCCATCTCTCTGTCTGTAACTCTACCTTTTAAATAAATAAATAAAATCTTTTTTAAAAAAATAAAAGCCACGAAGTAAGAAGATAAAATGACATTATTTGATCAGCCTCTGGCTCAAACACGACTGGCAACTGCTCTAAATGAGCTCGTTTATAAAGGAAGTGAACAAGAGACAAAGGGAACACAGGGTTCTAGAACAGTTCTGAGACCCGAGCGGGCTTTTAACCCGTGAGCGGAGATGTCCCTGCATTAGGCCTGATTCCACACGCTGGCTGGGCTCTCTGAGACACCGCTCTGTGCTCCTTGGCTCGGGTTTTCTGAGTTTATATCTTGTCCACAATCATCATCAGGCCATGTCTGCAGTAGGCCTTAGAGACTGTGCCTTCCTGGGGCTGGCATTGTGCCCTAGTGGGTAAAGCCACCTCCTGCAGTGCTGGCATCCCATATGGGTGCCAGTTCAAGTCCCAGATGCTCTATTTATGATCCAGCTCTCTGCTGTGGCCTGGGAAAGCAGTAGAAGATGGCCCAAGTCCTTGGGCCCCTGCGTCCACGTGGGAGACTTGGAGGAAGCTCCTGGCTCCTGGCTTCAGATCGGCTCAGCTCTGGCTGCTGTGGCCATTTGGGGAGTGAACCAGCAGATGGAAGACCTCTCTCTCTCTCTGCCTCTGCCTCTCTTTAATCTGCCTTTCAAATACATAAATAAATCCTGAGAGAGAGAGAGAGAGAGAGAGAGAGAGAGAGAGAGACTGTACCTTCTTTATCAATATTACACCTTTCTCATCCACTTCCTGCCTGCGGATGGCTGAGGGCCCGAGGGTTGTTTGAAGTCCCGGATGCTGTCAGTCTCTTTTCACCCAGACTGAGAGGGCTGAGCTCTCAGACACTTACGTATTTCAACTGGCTACAGGTACCGATAACTACATCTGCAGGTCTTTCCCAGGTACACTTAGATTTTCTGTTTTTCTTTGCCTCCTTCTCTTTTAGGGTCAGGTATCCTCAGCACGCCAGGCTCCAGCAGGAGACCACATCCTTCGTCTCTTCTCCCCGGAGCTGCTCGAACATAGTTGCTGGGTGTATAATCCTTGCGGGACATTTACTTGGAGATGTTTTAATACTAGGTTCTAGCCACACTATATGGTACATTACCCGTATTTTAAGGCTAACTTTTTAAAGCTTTATTTAATTGAAAGGCAGAGAGAGAGAGAGAGAGAGAGAGAGAGAGAGAGATCTTCCATCCGTAGTTCACTCCTCAGCTGGCTGCAATAGCCAAGGCTGGGCCAGATTAAAACCAGGAGCCAGGAAATCCAATCGGGTGTCCCACTTGGGACTCAAGTACTTGGGCCATCACCTGCTGCCTCTCAGGTGCATGAGCAGGGAGCTGGATGGAAAGCAGAGGTGGGACTGGATCTCAGGCACTCTGATAGGGAAGTGTGGGCGTCCCAAGTGGCTGTGTGACCCACATGTGCTGCAACCCTTGTCCCAAGGCTGACTTTTAAGTGGCTTTTCTTGTACAAAAGCTTTCCCCTTTTAAAAAAATCCCCCTTTGAAGCTTAAAATCGGTTCAGTTTTTCCACTTCACTAAGCACCATATTTCTAGAATCTCTCTATCCCCTTTCTCTTCTGCTTACAAAGTGCCTGGTGCGTTCTCTGTGCCACCACACCTTGCCAAATGCAGCCATCCGTGCCCAGCGTACAATAGCAACGTTCTGTTTTCCAGCCATTTCTCTTACAGCCGCAGGGGCATGAGGTCCAGGGTTCGTCTTCCCAGTTACTGCCGAGTCCGGCTTTGTAACACGGATCATCATTTCTATAAGCGGTTTCCTTTCATTGCCTAACCACTAAGCCAAACACCAACATTGTAGGGTTTTGTTTGGGGAGCGTCCTTCTTTGGATACTAATTTCAATATCAACCAGGTTTGTTGGGTTATGGGCTAGAAATTAACTAATAGGGGCTGGCACTGTGTGAAGCCTCTGCCTATGAAGCCAGGCATCCAACATGGGTGCTGGTTCGAGTCCCGGCTGCTCCACTTTGAATCCAGCTGTCTGCCAATGGCCTGGGAAAAGCAGCAGAAGATGGCCCAAGTGCTTGGGCCCCTGCATGCACGTGGGAATCCTGAAAAAAGCACGAGGCTCCTGGCTTCAGCCTGGCCCGGTATTGGCCATTGTGGCTGTCTGGGGAGCGAACCAGCGATGAAAAAACTCTCTCTGACTCTGATTTTCAAAATAAATACAATATATCTTTTTTTTTAAACTAGCAAACAATTCTTATTGCTTATCAAAACAGAAGCGGCATGTCCTGTGCAGGCTTCATTTCCTACGTGGACTGGCATGGGTTTGGCTCACCCAGGGGTCCGAGCGGCAGGAGGCTCTGGGGCAATGTGCTCTCATGATCCTCCCAGGCAGGAAAAAGAACACGGCCACTCACGAAGCGCCTCCTAAAGGCTTCAGCATGGAAAGGGCTTAGATCCCTTTGGTTCATATCTCATTGGTCAAAGCAAGCTACACAGCCATGCCCAAGTCCAGGGGAGGGCTGCAGAAGTGTGATCGTGTTATGTGCCTGGAAGGATGAGAGACTCGCAAGATGCTTCCTCCCGAGGCACACCCTGGCCTCAGGCAAGGCTTGCTGGGGGCTCTGGAGCTGTTCGGGCCCGCGGCACACTGCCTGTGCGTGTGCGAGACCAGCCCTGCCCCACACTGTTGCAGGCAGTAACCAGGGCGCCTCTCTCCATATGGCTTTCATTACAACTTCATTTCATTAGGAAACCAGTGGGGGTATGCCGTAGCATTACAGAAATTCCGGGGATGGGTCCCACCACGTTGCTTACAAACCCAGCGATGCCTCCTTCCAATATTCATCAAGGAAAAATAAACTCGTGGGGTGATCTCATTTCCTTTTTTTTTTCCCCCCGAAGACTTTGGCCAAGAAGCATCGTTTGAAAATCTGTGCTAGTGATGGGAAGGAGAACACTGCAGAGAACAGGGACGTGTTAGGATTGGATAGTGCTGACAAGGAAGCATTGTTAATGCCACTTTCTTTTCCCGGAAAGAGCTCTCAGACTGTATAAAATATTGTCAAAGTGGGGGTGGCGCCGTGGTGTAGTAGGTTAAGCTTCTGCCTGTGGTGCTGGCATCTCATATGGGTACCAGTTCATGTCCTGGCTGCTCCTCTTCTGATCCGGCTCTCTGCTATGGCCTGGGAAAGCAATGGAAGATGGGCCAGGTGCTTGGGCACCTGTACCTGGGTGGGAGACCTGGAAGAGGCTCCTGGCTCCTGGCTTTGGATTGGCTCAGCTCCAGCCGTTGGGGCCATTTGGGGAGTAAACCAGAGCTTGGAAGATCTCTCTCTCTGCCTCTCCCTCTCTCTAACTCTGCCTCTCAAATAAATAAATCTTAAAAATATATTCTCAAAGTTTATTTGAACTTTCTTGGAAATGGACCCCAGCATTCTTGGGCTGCGTTGGTCACAGTTTAGAAGTAGAGACAGTGAGTGGGAAAAAGGCTGGTGGGGGCTCCTTGGAGTAAGAAGAAGGATCTCACTGGACCCCTGTGCACAGTTATGGGCTCGGATGTCAGGGTCACCGGCTGTGTGGCCTTGGGAAGGTCCTTCGAGTCCTCAAGCCTAAGGTTGTCATGGTTATGGGGTGGAAATCGCAGCTCCTGTAGCCCAGGCATGGGGAGTAAACGCAGCAATGCGGTCAAAGCCCTCGGCCGTGTGGCCAGCACTCGGTGCTCCGTCAGCTCCCGTTCACCTGCGTCCCTTGGAAAAGGCAGTGGAGAGGGCACATGGGGGGTCAGGGTCGGGAAGGATGAGACCCTGTCTCAGGAGTCACAGAGGCAGGACGCTGTGGTCCAATGTCCAGAATTTCCCAGCGGTCACAGGGCCCCGTCCCCCCTCGGATTCCTACCATTGTTTCCCTGCCTCCCTCCTGCTTCCACATCTCACTTCAAGGGCCTTCTAGCCTTTCTAGACACCTTCCTCTTTTTTTAATTTATTTATCTGAAACAGTTACAGAAAGAGAGGGAGAAGAGGAGAGGAGGAGAGAGAGGTGTCCTCCATCCACTGGTTCACTCCCCAGATGGCTGCCAGCGGCTGGAGCTGAACAGACCTGAAGCCAGGAGCCGTGAGCTTCCTCCGGGTCTCCCACGTGGGTTCAGGGGCCCCAAGCACTTGGGCCATCTTCTGCTGCTTTCCCAGGCCACAGTAGGGAGCTGGATAGGAAGTGGAGCAGCCGGGACTCCAACCAGCGTCCATATTGTATGCCGGCGCTGCAGGCAGCACGCCACCCTCTACAACACAGTGCCGCCCCTCTAGCATCCTTTTTAAACTGACTCTTCCACGTCTCTGGATTTTGTCCTCTTTTCTCTTTGCTTATCTTTTTCTTCTCCTAATTGTTCCATCACTGGCCCCGATATCCATTTCCCCTTCTCTGCCATTGCCTCTTGCACCCTGTATGAGCTGTTCGGGGCGGGCGATCTGGACACGCGTCTGTGACGTCCCTGCTGCCTGCCTGTGCGCCCTCCTCCCAAGCCCCACCCTCAGCTTCCTCCAGCCGTCATGATCTGTCTCACCCACTAACGTCTGTTCCGAGGAGCGGATCCGATCAACTCAGCGGCAAGGGCATAAAACGCGTACAAAGTTGGGGGCTCTCTTTTTCCTGCAGGTACTAAAATTTCAATAAAGTGTGAGCCCTTTAGACTAAAGAATAAATCTGGAATAATAACTTCTGACAATAAAAAGTGATGGAGCGTGTTTTCTTTGGGGGCAGGAGACTTTTCCTGCCAAATATACTTACTTATAAAAGCTGTTCTGCTTTGATTTTTAAAAATTTTTAAATGACACTGCCTTAAAATGTATTTATTTATTTGAAAGGCTGAAAAAGAGAGAGAGAGGGAGGGAGGGAGGGAGAGAGAGAGAGAGAGAGAGAGAGAGAGAGAAATCTTCCATCCATTCCCCAAATACCCACTATAGCCAGCATGGCAAGGCCAAAGCCAGGAGCTAGAAATCGAATCTGGGTCTCCCCTGTGGATGGCAGGGACCCAAGTATTTGAGCCACACCTCCCAGGGTGTGCATGAGCAGGAAGCTGGGATGGAAAGCAGACACAGAGCATGAACCCACGCATCCCAGATGGGATGTGGGCACTCAAAGCAGCAGCTTAAGGCTGGCACCGCGGCTCACTAGGCTAATCCTCTGCCTGAGGCGCCGGCACCTCGGGTTCTAGTCCCGGTCGTGACGCCAGATTCTGTCCCGGTTGCCCCTCTTCCAGGCCAGCTCTCTGCTGTGGCCCGGGAGTGCAGTGGAGGATAGCCCAAGTCCTTGGGCCCTGCACCCCATGGGAGACCAGGAGAAGCACCTGGCTCCTGGCTTCGGATCAGCGTGGTGCGCCGGCCGCGGTGGCCATTGGAGGGTGAACCAACGGCAAAAAGGAAGACCTTTCTCTCTGTCTCTCTCTCTCTCTCACTGTCCACTCTGACTGTCAAAAAAATAAAATAAAATAAATAAAGCAGCAGCTTAACGACAGTGCCAAATGCCCGCCCTCGCTCTGGCGTTTTAGACTACGAACCAGAGATTCAGGCAAAGCTGGAGTCAGATTCAGCCACCTTGTGGCACATGGAAGTGTTTCAGTTGAATCAGTCCGGGGCTCAAAATGATTTAATTCCACAGAAATTGTGTGCAGCAGATGTAACAGTTCATTTCCGGTAAATCAGTTCAATGTAGATTTTTCATTCTTTTTGTGTTTTACCAACTTTTATGTACTTTAAGAGAATGTGAAGTCCATTCTATGTATTCACAAATGGCATGAACCTAACAAAGGCCTCACGCACCTTGGCAGTGCCATGGTGATGTGGGGATTGCCACAGGCAGGCCACTGTTCACCGTGGGCCGCAGGCTCAGGTTTATGCTTCTCAGTGGCCTATAAAAATCTTAGACCTTTGTGGTGGGCACTTGGCCTAGGCATTAAGATGCCTGCATCCCGTATAAGAATACCGGGGTTCAATTCCCAGCCTTAGTTCCCAACTCCAGTTTCTGGCTTACAGCAGACCCTGGGAGGTAATTTGGTTTCCTGCCACCTGCATGGGAGACCCGGATTGAGCTCCTGGCCCCCCAGCTATTGTGGGCATTTGGGGAGTGAACCAATGGATGGAGACTCTTTGTTGTGCCAAAAAAATTTTTTGGACCCTTAAAAAAATTGTATTGGTTCTCAAGTTTGAAAAAAAATTACTAAATGCAGAATTAAAGATCTGTAAATCAAACCCTTCACTCCATTGGCTACTGCCCAATAATCCCATGACTGTGTATACATTATACTTCACGTGGGAGGTGGAGTTGGTGCGATGTTTGAGGTGAGGTAGGACGGGTCTTCCACCAGTGGGGGTGGGCACGGGGGCACTCAGGGTCTCGGCACAGCCCCCCGTGTCAGAAATTAGAAAATCTGAATCCAAGTGGAAAAACAGGAAACCATTTCTCCAGAATAACACGAATTTCCAGGCACAAATGGAGGCTGGGGGCTGGGTAGAAGCCAGGACTTTGTGCTTCCCTCAAACAGCTGAGCAGGGCCCCAGTATCGCTGCAAAAACAACCCCACGTGGAGCCAGCCATTTTTACCAGAGTTCCTTCCGGAGAGCGGCAGGCCGCCACGGACAGAATTGTGTCTCCCTAAATTCGCAGGGTGAGGCCCTGACCCTGTGTGGGAGGCAGGGCCTTCAGGAGGTGGTGGTGGTGGTGTGAGTGTGTGAGCCAGCTTCTTCCCACTCAGGACGCCTGAAGCAGGCTCATCTTATAAAGGAGAATGGCTGACTTTGGCCCACGGTACGCCATCAGGCAGAGCTCCCACCGGCTGGGCCTCTGGGGAGGGTGTTCTTGCTGCCGATGCGCCAACGGGCCCAGGGATGGGTCGTGTGCCTCATCTCTGTCAGTCACGGCCCCACCCAAACGGCCTCCTTCAGTCTGGTCACTCGGTCAAGCCCTACCTGTGACTGCATGAAGTGTCCACCCTGCTGGTGCCGTTAACATCACACCTGGGGAACAGAACACCTGCGTTCAGGCAGACAAAGATTCAGACCCTGGCGGTGAGGTCACAGGGTGGAGACTTCAGCTGATAGGACCTGTGTCTTGGCCAGCGCCACGGCTCACTTGGCTAATCCTCCACCTGCGGGCCAGCACCCTGGGTTCTGGTCCCACTTGGGGCGCCGGATTCTGTCCCGGTTGCCCCTCTTCCAGTCCAGCTCTCTGCTGTGGCCCGGGAAGGCAGTGGAGGATTGCCCAGGTCCTTGGGTCCTGCACCCGCGTGGGAGACCAGGAGGAAGCAACTGGCTCCTGGCTTCGGATCAGCGCAGCGCGCTAGCAACCATTTGGGGGGTGAACCAACGGAAACGGAAGGAAGACCTTTCTCTTGTCTCTTTCTCTCACTGTCTAACTCTGCCTGTCAAAAGAAGAAGAAGAAGAAGAAGAAGAAGAAGAAGAAGAAGAAGAAGAAGAAGAAGAAGAAGAACCTGTGTCTGAATAGAAGAGGCCAGAGCGCTCTCTCTCCTCTCTCCCTCTCTCTCTCTCTCTCTCTCTCTCTCTCTCTCTCTCTCTCTCTCCCCCATGCAGACACAGCTGGACTGATGTGGGCGTGCCCTCGGCTCACAGCTGAACTTCCGGGCGGGGGCACTTCCCTGCCCTTCTCTAAACAGCACGCAGCCTTCTCGGAATATGTGGCAAATTCATTCTTCGCCAGCATCCGTTTCAAGGGCCACCGAACCGTTAGCCACCCCACAGGCCCTCTGTTTGTGCCAGTCTGGGCCAACGCCATACCCTTCATACCTCAATGTCATAGCCGATGCCGTGGGCCTTGCACATCTGCAGGAAAACGTAGGGGAAGACCAGCGAGAGATTGTTGTGCTGCAGTTGGGTGGTCATCACTGCATAGCGGTTCGTTGCCTTCGACTGCAAGAGGCCACAGGGGCGTGTCAGACTGTTGAACACGCATTTAAATCGGCTCTTAACTTTAGAATAGCTGGAGATGGACAGAAAAGTCGCAAAGATAATATGGAGAGCTCTGGTATCCACCATACCGACTCCCTCCACTCTGTGCATCCATTGGCGTGGTGCACCTGTCACAAGGAGGGAACCAAGCTGTCGTATTGCTACTGAGGCCGTACTTTGTTTGGATTCCATTGGCTTTTCCCCAATCCCCTGTTTCTGTGCTGGGGTCCTACCCAAGATACCACGTTCTATTTAGTCATCCCACCTCCTCGGGTCTCTCTGGGCTGTGACTGTTTTTCAGACTTTCTCTGGTTTTGATGATCCTGGCAGTTTTCAGGAGCACTGATCAGATATTTTGTAAAAGGTCCCTCGATTTGGGTTTGTCTGGTGCTTTTCAAACAATTAGGCTGCAGTTTTGTGGGTGTGTGTTTTAAGATTTTATTTATTTATTTATTTGAGAGGCAGAGTTACAGACAGTGACAAGGAGAGACAGAGAGAGAGGTCTTCCATCTGCTGGTTCACTCCCTAAATGGCCACAATGTCAGGAGCTAAGCTGATCCGAAGCCAGGAGCCAGGAGCTTCTTCCAGGTCTCCCACATGGGTGCAGGGGCCCAAGGACTTGGGCCATCCTCCACTGCCTTCGCAGGCCATAGCAGAGAGCTGGATCGGAAGAGGAGCAACCAAGATCAGAACTGGTGCCCATATGGAATGTCAGTGCCACAGGTGGAAGATTAACCCACAGTGCCAGTCCATCTTGTGTTTTTGAGAGGAAGAGGTACACTGCTATTTTTCATCACCCATCAGTCAAGGTCAAGGCCACCCACAGGATTTCTCATTGATGTGCATCATCACCATTCGGCAAAGTCAGCTTCTGTTATCACAGCAAACACTGCGTAGGTTCCTCTGCTGGAAAGATACTCCCCACTCACCCCTCCCCCAACACTACACCCTTTAGAAGCCTTCTGTAAGAGGACCCGCCTTTTTAAGGTGGCCTTTTAATACAAGTTCTTTTCTTTGGAAAACTAGGACTCTTTACCGTGCTTGCCTCTCAGTGGGAGCTATCTCAAAGAGACTGGTTACAGAAGGTATGCATTTCCTAAAGCCACTGCAACTTCATCCATGTAAAATGACATATGAGGTCCTGGCAGTCATGTCACCTGCCCTCTGTGAGCCGTTCACAGTCAGCCCTGTTCCTCCTTGGATAACTGGAAATCTGGAGAACTGCCTACAAGGCATGGCCGACCTGACGACAGAGAGGAGGTAGGAGCCTGGTCAGCTCTGGGACTTTGGGGATCCTCGTGTGCTGGGCAACCCCGTGCCAGGATTGTGCTGTGGCTTGGAGCCAGGGAAGGCAAAGGAGACGCTGCTCATCTGAAGCTGGGACCGCAGGGACCTGACGCTCACCTGCAGACACACCCCAGGTAACACCGGGGGTGCTGGGGCTGACTCCTGCACACTGCTCTCTCCCCCACACACAAATACACACACACACACACACACACTCATATACCAGGGGTGCTGGGGCTGACTGAGTGGGTCCTTCCCCTCCTGCACACTGCTCTCTCCCCCACACAAATACACGCACACACACACACGCACACACTCACATAAACAAGGTAACACCAGGAGTGCTGGGGCTGACTGAGTAGGTCCTTCCCCTCCTGCACGCTGCTCTCTCCCCACACACACATACACACGCACACACATACACACACATACACACACATTCCCATAACCACACACACTCATACCCACACACACACATTCCCATACCTGCACACACACACATACACACACACGCATACACACAATTCCCATACCTGCACACACACACACATACACACACATTCCCATACCTGCACACACACGTACACACACATTTCCATACCCACACACACTCATACCCACACATGCATACACACACATACCCACACATGCATACACACACACATTCCCATACCTGCACACACACACATACACACACACGCATACACACACACATTCCCATTCCCGCACACACACATACACACACATTCCCATACCTGCACACACACATACACACACATTCCCATACCCACACACACTCATATACACACACACGCATACACACACACATTCCCATTCCCGCACACACACACGCATACACACACATTCCCATTCCTGCACACACACACGCATACACACACATTCCCATACGTGCACACACACATACACACACACACATACACACACATTCCCATACCCGCACACGCACACGCATACACACACATTCCCATATGTGCACACACATACACACACGCATACACACACATTCCCATACCCGCACACGCACACACACACACTCAGAGTTCATGGCTGCCTTTGGGGGCATCCTTCTCCACCACGCAGGCTTTTCTCTGCACATTTGCATCAGCACTGTTCCCATGGGGCACACCATCGGTCCCATTCACTGAGGCTGCTCTTGCTACACGGAAGCAGAGTCCACATCTCCAAAAGTGTTAGCCCATCTCTGGCTAAGGCACTTTGAGTTGTGCATCTCCACTCCTATTGTCCTATCTGTAGCCACTGGGACTGTAAGAATACATATTTATGTATTTGAAAGGCAGAGACAGAGAGACAGAGAGACAGAGAGACAGAGATCAATCTCCCATCCACCGGTTTACTCCCAGAATGCCCACAACAGCCAAGTCTGAGCCACCCCAAAGCCAGGAGTCAGGAACTACACCTGGGTCCCCCATACGGGTGGCAGGGGCTCAGGTATTTGGGCCGTCATCTGTTGCCTTCCCAGGCTCATTAGCAGGAAGCTGGAGCAGAAGCTGGGGCTCAAACTGGCCCTCCGCTACGGGATAGAGGTGTCACAGCGGTGGCTTGATCCTCTGTGGCACAAAGTTGGTTAAAGATTTTCTTCAAAAGAAAATCTGTTTGACCTTCCTAACCTGGTAAGTGTACATTCTTAGCACCTTGACTTATCGTGAGCTGCCCTCCTGGCTGTCTCCCTTGCATGACTGGGGCAGGCACTGCTCAGTGTCTGAATCTGTAGATCGGGTGTGATGCTAACACCAAAAAGGCATTCTGTGTTTACTGAACAGGAGAGAGAAAGAATAAATTTAATAGATAAGGTGGATAGTACACTCCCCTCTGACTTAAGAACCTCTTCAAAAAGTGTAAATTCTGGGGCTGGTGCTGTGGTGTGCTAGGCTAAGCCTCTATCTGAGGTGCCAGCATCCCATATGGGTCACAGTCGAAATGCAAGCACGGGTATGCATTTGGCCTAGTGGTTAAAATGCCTTGTAGCTGGTACTGTGGCACAGGGTTAAAGCCCTGGCCTGAAGAGCCGGCATCCCATATGGGCGCCGATTCTAGTTCCGGCTGCTCCTCTTTCCATCCAGCTCTCTGCTGTGGCCTAGAAAAGCAATAGAAGTCCTTGGGCCTCTGCATCCACACGGGAGACCCAGAAGAAGCTCCTGGCTCCTGGCTTTGGATCAGCCCAGCTCCGGCCATTGTGGCCATTTGGGGAGTGAACCAGCAGATGGAAGACCTCTCTCTCTTTCTGTCTGTAACTCTGCCTTTCAAATAACTAAATAAAATCTTAAGGAAGAAAAGTAGAAAACTGCTTTGAGGTAGAAGCAGGTGATTTTGTGAAGGCCAGAGGGTGGTCTCCCCATTCCCAGAGATCCCAGCCCAGGGCAATCTGCCCAGGCCTTGCCCCTAGAGGACAGTGTGGTGCAAGGAGTCAGAACGATAGCTGTGGTTTATCTGGTTCCTGGCACTGTACTGGGTGCTCATTCAATCACCAGAAGCCAGAGACAGAAAATGATACATTCAAGAGAAGTCACATGGAGTAAGTGGCCCGGCCAGGTTTCTAACTCCGAAGAACTTTTCCACTACAGAATTCTATCTGCGTCCTCACCGCCAGCTCCCCAGGTCAGACAGGTGTGTTGGGGATAGGGATGGGAGTGTCCTCTTGTTTCAGATTCTTTACGAATCACAAGCCCGGGCTGGGGTGTGGGGAGCTGTAGTTTGCATGCCTAAAGCAGAGGAGACCTCCGGGCAGGCTGCCCTCACCTGGTGTCCCGTAACCAGCTCGGACCAGCCAGGGAGCCCTTCTGCGGGACTTGGGGCCAAGATACACAGCACGGAGCTGGACGCTAGCTCCGGGCGTCTGCCTGCCTGTCTTGCTGACTGTGACCTCATCTTAGTTCTGCTTTTTTTAATGACAGCATAAGACAAGTTTAGAAGACAAAAATAACCTTGGCGTTACCTTGTGGGTTCATGGCAATTATCACACAATCACACGCTCAGTAAGCAGGATGGAGTTCCAGCGTATTTACGGTTCATGTCCCTGTGCAGATGTGCAGGCTTCTAGACTTTGCCGGGAAGACAGGCGCGGGGCACAGCCTGGCATGCAGAGTGAGCAGGGGGCCGGCACTGTGGTATAGTGGGTAAAGCCACTTCCTGCAGTGCCAGCATCCCATATGGGCACTGGTTCGAGTCCCGGCTGCTCCACTTCCAATCCAGTGGCCTGGGAAAGCCAAGTACTTGGGCCCCTGCACCCACATGGGAGACCTGGAAGAAGCTCCTGGCTCCTGGCTCCTGGCCTCAGATCAGCACAGCTCCGGCTGTTACAGCTAACCGGGGAGTGAACCAGTGGATGGAAGACCTCTCTCTCTTCCCCTCCTTCTCTGACTTTCAAATAAATAAATAAATCTTAAAAAGAGAGAGAGAGAGAGAGAGAGTGGCCTACTGGCCATGCCCTTCCAGACTGACCAAATGGCTGAGCCAGAACTCCTCTGGGCCTGATCCTGTGACCCCTGCCCCCCAGAAGTCCTCCAAAGCCACACTGTCCTCCGGGGTGGGGTGGGGGTGAGGCCTGGCAGATTGTCCTGGGCGGTCAATATCTTGGGGATGGTGTGGCTGTCCTCCGGCCTTCACAAAAAACTGCCCAATGCTACCAATAAGCCTTTCGTGACAAGGATCTGGGCTTTGCTACTCAAAAGAGCCGCTTACTGAGCTCGGCTTCGCCTCAGTGTCCGACTTTGTAAAATGGGTGTTAGAATTCTCATCGTCATCTGTTTCTTGGGGTTTTCGTGGATAATTAAAGAAGAAATCATTGTACAAATGAGAAACAGCAAAGGTAGTGGGATCTGTTCCCTTCTGAAGCCACACAATCTGTTTAGGCTTGCCAAGGCTCAAAAACGAAATCGCCATTTGGAACTGTCAAACTTAATGCTTAGCGCCCTTGGATCTCACAATTCCACATTTCCGCACCCTGGGGGAAAGAGCTCTTTTTTGGGGAGAGTTTTCTCCTGGGTGTTGACCAGAGAGTGCTTTAGAGCTGAGCTTATGTCCCCCACCCCCTGCCTGTGCCCACCCCGAGCTGGACCCCTGTGGCGCTCAGCCAGTGCGCGGTATGGGGCAGGCCACTGGGGTGGAACACACTGGCTCTCAGTGTGGCAGCTCTGGGCTTAAATCAGGCTCCACCACGTGCTTGCTTAGTCACCTTGGACACCTTGCTTCAATCTACCTCAGTCTTCCAAAACTGGAAAGGTAGTCACAGTTTCTGCTTCATATATTGGGTTATATAAAGATTCTCATAAGCACTTATTAGTGTTGCTAACGTGGCATCTCATATGGATGCCGGTTCGAGTCCTGGCTGCTCTGCTTCCAATCCAAGTCCCTGCTGATGCGCCTGGGAAAGCAGCTGAAGATGGCCCAAGTACTTGGGCCTCTGCACCCATGTGGGAGACCCAGATGACGCTCCTGGCTCCTGGCTTCTGCCTTGCCCAGCTCCAGCCATTACGGCCATTTGGGGAATGAACCAGCGGATGGAAGACCTCACACACACCCCCACCCCATTTTTCCTCTGTAACTCTGTGAGCTCTTTGCTACCCATCTCTGCGTCCTCTGGACTTGGCAGAGTGCCTGGCACAGAGTAGGAGCTGAGTACAGTTCAACAAGCATTTACTTCCAGACGGTTCCTGACGGTGAGGGTGATGGCTGGGGGGACTTGGGACACGACCTGGCACAATATTACTCCTAAAAGACTCTGCAAGACAAGGACCATTTCAGAAGGGAAGGCTGCAGCATGGTGGGATGGGCCCGGGCCCTGCTGGGATTCCTCAAAGCCTGTGGGCCGCCCTACAGCACAGCAGGGCAGGGCTGGGACGGAGCTCCATCCTGTGGGTGCCACAATAAAATCAAATCCCCCAGGAGGCGCTGGGGGTCGTTGAGCCCTCCCTTGGTTTACAGACGGGGCAGCTGAGGCCATGGGATGAGATGATAATTCCTGACCCCCAACTCCCAGGCTGGGGGCCATGGTGAGGACATCCGTGGGGGAAGTTCAGAAGTGGACCTGGGTCTAGCGAATCAGGGTAACGAAGAGCGGGCGCGGCGTGATTGGCGGACGCCTGGTCTCGTTAAGCTACCTTTCTAAATCACAATCTAACGAGAGTGCTTCCAGCTAAATAAAGGAAGCCCGACATCCTCCTTTTCACTGGAGAATATAATTTTGCTTCAGCCGCAATTTAAATTGATTCCGTTCTGCGCGCCGGCGCTTGGAGTGCGGCGCGCCTTCTATTTTCGCCATGATACTTGTTTTGACAGTGATGCATTTCCGTTGACATAGTTGAAATCCTTATGCAATAAATCTCTGCCTGAAAATTAATCATGTTGATAATATTCTGAGAATTAATAACACCCATTGCTCAAATCATTAACTTAAAAAAAAAAAAAAGGAGCTTCCAAAATCTGTTCCCGGCAGTAAGGGGACCCACAAAATAAATGCACGTTTGATAAAATAATCCAAGTAGCAGTTTAACAAGCGTAAACTTGAATGTGGCTGCAATAACACAGAACTATTGTTTAAGGGTTGGCAGGGCTGATGGCTCTTGTTTGAGTTACGGAGCAGGCATCCGCATGCATAATGAACTGCTCCCTGCATTATTAATGTGCTGCTTATTTAGCCTCGTCTGTCTGGAAGATAATGTATCCTAACTCTAATGAGTGATTGGTTTTATACATAATTACAGTAGCAGCCGTCGCGAGGAAAGCGCGCACCCCCCCAAAGAAGGAGTTCTAAAAATAAAGTCATCACGTAAACCCCGTTGTTGTTGCATTCTATCAAAATCAAACCCGAAGCGTTCGAGAATTCATAATAAATTACCGGCGACAGACTCATTATTAACATCATAATTTAACACAAAAGGTTTTACTTAATCATTCATTACGGATCATGTGCGGTTAAAATGCATATAAACGACTTGGGTTGCTTTAAGATGTTTGAAAGATGCTCCCTTTCGGCCGCTCACCAACGCGCTGTAGGGTGTGGAGAGAGCGAGTGAATGAGAGAGCGAGTGAGCGAGCGAGCGAGGACGGATAGAAGAGGGTTAACCATTTATGCCATTTCTGGCAGGAGGTTAATTAAAAGTTCCAGAGTTGTAAGGTGATGCCTTTTCATGTCTGGGATTCCTCAGACCCGGTTTACACCATCGGGTGGGCGTTTGTACAGGAGCCTGCATCAGAAGCCGGTCCAGCCGGCCTCCTGTCTCCCCGGCCCTGCCACCTGTTCCTGAGCATCCAGCGAGGGCCCGGCATCGCCAGGTTTTCTTGCATCGCCCGTTGTTACGTGACTCTGAAAGCGCCCTGGCTGTCCCCGCACTCCCATCCAAGCCTGTCCTTTTCCCTCCGTCTCCGAAGCGGGTGCCGACACCTGCCTGACGGTGACCCTGACGCACCACGGGCTGCTCACCCCTGCTCAAGGGGCTTCGGTTTGGGTGTGAAGCGTGCTGTGCGCACATCCGAACGCGTGCCTTTTAAAACCGGGCCCCATCGCGGGTGTGCGTGCTGGGGGGCGTCCGTGCACCCAGGCGCCGTGGCATCAGGCTGAGAACATCCATTTATCTTTCTGAAACCCAAAGCACTTTCAATTTATCCCCGCATCAGAAAGCCTGCCTCGCTTTTCCTCGGTGATTGTAGAGACGTTTGAATTATTGCAGATCATAACGCAGTTCCTAAAAGTGTTTAAGACCCTTGATCGCAGGAGAATTCCCGGATGTTGCCTGAAGCTAGGAATGAAACCTACAGGCAAGAGGAGGGGGAATGGGAGCCTGCTTCCGATTCTGAGCACAGCCTGGGCTCACGGCCTTCTGCGGGAACGCACTTACAGACAGCCGATTGCCTTGGCACGCCTCGCGCTGAATACTAACTCAGCTTCCAGCTCCCTTATAGAGGCGGCGTGGAGTTTGGCTCACTACGAGGGCCTCGAGTTGTGGTGCTGTCCATCGCCCTGGCACTGAGCCTTGGTGATAAGGGAGGCCACAGGTGGGAGAGTCTCAGCAAGGTTCTGTTCCCCGCGCCCCCCCCCCCCCCCCCGCCCATTCGTGTTTCTCTTTTTTAAAGAGATCAAGGAGATTCCAGGAGCCAGGTCTGTGCTGTACCCCAGAGGACAGCCCTCCCTGGAGCGACCATGGGGACCCTGGCCAGAGGCAAGGTGGCTCTCAGAGCAGGAAGGCAGGAGCTGCTGGGGATAAAGGTGCGTCTGGGACACCTGGGTGGGGCCTGTTAACCACAGGTGTCCCTTTGTGTACCACATGTGGATTCCAAGGAGCACTTCCTTTGCAAAGAGAGCCTGAAGCCCACCGGTGCTGGAGAGAGCAGAAGCACTCCCACACCATGGGGCGCCCGGTCCCCTTGACCTTGGTTCTCTGTCCCCATGACTAACATGGCCTGCTCCAGCAGGTGCCTACACCCCCACTGAGGTCCACCCTTGTCACCCAGGGTGTTGGGTGTGTGTGTGGGTGTCGGGGGGGGGGGGGTAAACCTTCACCGGCTGCAGGGCCCTGGCCCCAGCCGCACTACCGATGGGGTTCATGGTGAGAAGGAAGGCTGTGGCCGGGGCAAAGGAAGCAAGCCGGGAAGTTGGGATTTTCCCGATAATTATAGGAATCATTCCAGTATCTGAAGGAGGGGAGCGACAGGCTCAGATTTGCAATGATCTTAGGAAAAACTGTTTTAATGCTAATGCCAGCCTCAAGTCCTTGGCTCCCTGCCACTGTATAGGAGACTTAGATTGAGTTCTGGGCTTCTTGGCTTCAGCCTGGCTTAGCTCTGGCTGTCGTGGGCATTTGGGGAGTGAACCAGCAGATGGGAGATCTCTCTCCCTCTGTGTGTGTGTGTGTGTGTGTGTATGTTTCTCCCTGTACCTTTCACATAAATAAACATTAAAATACAAAAAAAAAATTACTAGTGTGAGGTTATGAAAGCCAAAACTGAGACTGCGCCTTTGTGAGGGGGTGAGAGGTCACCTCTGGGGCATTTTGGCAGCAGGGACCCACCAGACCTGGTGACCGAGTGGCTGTCAGGGTGGGGGTGGGGATGTTAGCACGCTGCAGGCCGAGCGCCGAGCACAGTGTGGCACAAGGAAGGGGACGAACGCGGGTTTGCAAGGCTTGATTGTCGCAGAACGCTGTGGAATATCCTTCCGGGGTCTGAGGCTCGAAAGAAAGATCAGGGCTGGAAAAAGACGGGTTCTGTCGGAAGCTGCTGGAAACCAGAGCAGCGAATGGGTGGATGGCTGGGCCAGGGAAAGGCAAAGAGAACTGCGGCGGGAAACACAACCTGGAACCCTCCAGGCTCTTCCACGCTCGCCAGCAGGGCTGCCCCCTCCCTGGACCACCCGCTCCGCTCTCTGACCACGCGCTTGCATGTTCCCGGACACATCTCAGAAGGCTTGTGGCCGGTGAGCCCTCGGTCCTTACTGCTGCTACTCCCCAGAGGGCCTCGGCACACAAGGGCCTAGGAGGCAGCCGTGGAGCCCTGCTGAACACGCAGAATGGCCGGGCCGGCTGCTTACCAGCATTGGCAGATTGCGAAGGAACCTCCTCCTCTTCTCCTTCTTGAGAACCAAGCGAGGCACCTCCAGGGTGCTCTGCCCGCAGTCCAGGCGGCCACTGGTCAGGTACAAGGTGAGCTGCGTCAGGGCCAGCTGGTCGCTGTAGGAGAGGTTGAGGCCCGTTGCCCATACCTGAGTGAAAAAGGAGCCGTGGAAGTCAGGGGTGAGGCTGGCAAATGGGAGAGAAAGCCCCGCGCCCCCTCGCCCCACCACCACAACCCAATCACGAGACTTCACAGAGTAGCTGGCTTTGATTGGGTGTCTACACCCTTCGGCTGAGCGGCTGGGATCTGATCCTAATCCTGAGATTCACAGGTGTGAAAATGCCCGGCCAAGGCAGCACAACCCAGGCACGCAGCCCCTGAAGCGCTCCCAGTGACCCTGCTTTTCCTGCCCCGGTGTGGCATTTCCAAGGTGCCCAGTGCAATGCTTCTCCTGAGAGAGCGACAGTGGCCAGAAGCTTCGGCAGGCTGGCAACCAAAATGGAGAAGAGAAGAGGGTCCAAGCACGGGCATGTCGGGGTACAAACTGGGCAGCCTGCCTGGACGGTGGGAGACCCCACGACGATGGCCTCTCTGGGAATCTCAACGCCATACTTAAGACGAGTTTCCCTTCGTGGCCAACCAGTGACCGCACCTTGTCCTGCGTGTATCCCAGGATTACTGGAAGGACACGATCATGCAGCAAAAATCCAGAGGCTTCCAGAAGCAGATGCCTTGATCACGTCACCGTCAACTCCTAGGTAGCTGAGTAGTGTTGGTTAATCCCCGTGACAAACGTTTAGTGAGCATCTACTACATGTTACATCGGCGATGACAGAAGTAGGTCACGCACTCCCGCTCCCCTCTCCCATGGCCCCCATCAGTGCGCACCCCCACAGTGAATCCTCCTCCCCAGGTGTGTCATTGTGGAGGCCTCTGCAGGGTCCAGGGCCAACGGCAGGCACAGGTTCTGCCATCGGGAGGGTGACGACGTACACATTCAGTTCATGACAGCACAGTGTAAACAGACCAGAGACAGACTGGGTTTGCCTGCCATGGTACACCATGAAAGCATCTGAAAAAAAATTTTTAAGATTTTATTTATTTATTTGAGAGGTAGAATTACAGTGAGAGGGAGAGACAGAGAGAAAGGTCTTCTTTCCATTGGTTCACTCCCCATATGGTTGCAATGGCTGGAGCTGTGCTGATCCGAAGCCAGGAGCCAGAGGCTTCTTCTCAGTCTCCCATGTGGGTGCAGGGGCCCAAGCACTTGGGCCATCTTCTACTGCTTTCCCAGGCCACAGAAGAGAGCTGGATTGGAAGAGGAGCAGCTGGGACTAGAACCGGCACCCATATAGGATGCCAGTGCGCAGGCAGAGGATTAACCTACTGTGCTATGGAGCCGGCCCCCAGCATCTGAACTTTAAACAAGCAGCGAAAAGAGGACTGGCTCCCTTGTGTTAAGGGGCTCCAAGGTGCCAGGTGCTTTGCAAACATCTCAGAGCCGATGGCCTGAACAGCAGCCGTCGCACGTCACAGGTGAAGCAGCAGTGCCTTGGGGAAGTATCCGGGTCCACACAGCCGGGGAACTGCGGTGCTGGGATTCGAATCCAGTTCTGCCTGGCTCCAAACCCACCACCCTATTCCCGTTCCCTGCTGGAGGAGACGCACAGATCCCGGCCCAGCCAGTCTGTCCCCTGCGCCGATCCTCCAGTCCAATTCCAGGCTAAAGAGGTGGAGGATCGGACCATGCTCGCGTCTGATCCGATCCGTGCCACGGAAACGCCTCGTGGCGGAGAAAACGTGAATTACTGCCCTCCTGGAGTAGGCCGGAATTAGCAGTCACGCAGTCTCACCGTCGGAAGTTGGAGACGCACACATTTGCGCGACGACTTGATGAAACACTTCTTCCTTCCAGGAGGCCCTCCTGCGCCCCCTTCACCGACTCTGCGTGTCAAGATACATCACGCGTCAGCCCCGGAGTGGGCTCCTCCCCCCGGATCCAGAGTGCGCACTGAATGTAAATGGCATCATTAGGAGGATATTAAGAGGTCAAGTTCTTGAGGCCCCTTGCTAAACTGGAGCTAATTTCAGGAGTGGTATTTGCCCAGGAAATGCCCTTTTATAATAACAAATAAATCACATTTGCAACAATGGCTCCAAACTCACTGCCAAGTGTCTGTTGAGTGGTAAATATCCAATCTGTCAACTTAAATATCTCCTGCTGCATGGCAGAAAAATGTAAATCAGATGGGGACGGCAACTTTTCCTTCATCCGAGAAGGCGAACTTGGCATCCGTGCGTGTCAGGCGTTTTCTATCTATCCGTGACCTTGATCAAAGGGAAACATACGTACTGGGCATTCCTAATAGTTACGATAATACTATTAACGTTTTGGTGATGAGGCGTTTTGGAGGGAGGCAGCCCAGTGTCGGCGAGAGAGTAAGAACCAAGGACTCAGTGTACCCCCTGGCCCTCACAGAGGCTGTGAACTTGACTGAGAGGCTCAGCTCTCTCAATCTTGGTTACCCTGAAGTGTTACCGGAGCAAGTGATCAAGACCTACTGTGTGCCGTTTTGAAAGCAAAATAGAATAAAGGCTGGCGCCGGTGCTGTGGCGTAGCAGGTCAAGCCACCGCCTGCAGTGCCTGTCTCTCATATGGATGCTGGCTTGTTTCACGGCCGCTCCACTTCTGATCCAGCTCCCTGCTAATGCATCTGGGAAAGCAGCGGAGAATGGCCCAAGCGCTTGGGCCCCTGCACCCACGTGGGAGACCCAGAAGAAGCTCCTGGCTCCTGGATTCAGATTGGCCCAGCTCTGGCCGTTGCAGCCATATGGGGAGTGAACCAGTGGATGGAAGATTTTTCTCTCTATAACTCTGCCTTTCAAATAAAATAGAATAAATGCACATAAAATTGCCTTATAAATTATAAATTTCAATATAAACGTTCCTTTGATTGATTGATTTAGCGAGGCAGAGAGACCTCCCATTTGATGGTTCACTCCCCAAATACCAGGGAGTGGAGAACTCGATCCTGGTTTCCCAAGTGCGTGGCAGGGAGTCAAGTACTTGAGACATTTCTTGCTGTCTCCCAAGGTGTGCAGGAAGCTGGGTTTGGCATGGGCCCAGCTCAGATACAGGAGCCCCAGATGGTGTTAACTTCCGGGTCCAGTGCCCTCCTGTAAGTGGAGTAGAGTTTCGGGGCGCGCACTTTCAGCCACGTTAACGAGTAGATTACCCCACTTCCTCGCTGTCTTCCCCCTCTGTCTTTCCTTGCTCAATCCCACAGCTGCGGAGGTGCTGCGGCTTGGGCGAGGTTACTGCGGCGGGTTCTGAGGTCAGCAAGCGGCTTCGTGGTTTGCCTGAGACCAGACTCTGCCCCTGGCCTAGCGGGAACACCCCGGTCGGCAAAGGAGGGCGGGGACACGTTTCCTTCCACCCCTTCCTCCGCAGCAGGCCTGCCTTGTCGCTCCCGAGACTGTTCTGTTCCCCACCCAGCTTTTCCATTGAAGACACTGCCTGAGGCTTGTGCAGTGCCCAGGGGCTCCGGTCCCCCCTTTCCCCTGCCAGCCCTGCAGGGGAAGGGAGCTGCGAGGGTTTTGTCCTCCCAGCAGCCCGCCAGTGTGCCTGCAATTCCAGCGTTGCTTCCGGAACTGGGCCACCTGCAGTGGGTTCCAGGCGGGACTTATGCGGCTTGTTGCAGATTCAAGTGCAGCCTGCGAACGTGCGCGTCAGCCTCCCAGATCAGGGGCGGGTATTTGCGGAGCGGTTAGGACACTGCTTGGGGTGCCAGCACCCCACATCGGAGCCCCTGGAGCAGAGTCCTGGCCTTGCTCCCCATTCCAGCTTCCTGCCGGTGCACATCCTGGGAGACAGCAGGTGATGGCTGAGGTGTGTGGGCCCCTGCCACCTGTGTGGGAGACGCGGATGGAGTTCCAGGTTCCTGGCTTTGGTCTGGCCCGGCCCTGGCTGTTGTGGGTGCATCGGCTGAGGAGACCACGGCACCGCCACGCGATGGGCCAGTCTGTGATGGGACACTAGAGGCGGTCGGGAGGAGTGACCTGACATCGGGAGACACACAAAAGAGCAGGAGGAGGACAGGAAGTGTGTAAGCAGTGACTTCAGCTTTGCCGAAATCAGGTTACACGCAGCGAAGGCTGGATGAGTGTGGAACAAGTGCCAGCCGTCCGTGTGCTTGTTCCCATCATTATAACTGCCATTGCATGTTCTAGATCTGCTCTACCTAGCGAGGTATCCACCAGCCACAGCGAGCTTCTGAGCGCTTGGCATGCAGCGGGTCCAGATCGAGACGTGTTGTTGAGGTCAAGGGCGCGCCAGGCTTTCAAGACTGAGGCTGTGAAAAAGGATGTCAGACAGCTCATCGACAGAATTTTACACTTATTGCATGCTGAAATAACATTTTGTTGTGTTGGGTTACATAAAAATTATAATTAGTTTTATTTCAATATTGTGTTTTAAATGGGTCTACTAGAAAATTTAAAATGGGCCAGTGTTGGATGCGGCAGGTTAAGCCTCTCCGGCATGCCATGTTGGAGTGCCAGTTCAAGTCCCTGCTGCTTCACTTCCTATCCAGCTCCCTGCTAATGCGCCTGGGAAGGCAGCAGAGGAGGGCCCAAGTGCTTGGGCCCCTGCCATGCATGTAGGAGACCCAGAAGAAGCTCCTGGCTCCTGGCTTTGGCCTGGCTCAGTGCTGGCTGCTGTAGCCATATGGGGAGTAAACCAGTGGTTGGAAGATCTCTCTCTCTCTCTCTCTCTCTCTCTCTCCCCCTCCCTCCCTCTTTGGTGCTTTGTCTTTCATATAATAAACAAATGAATTAGTAAATGAATAATTCTTATAAGAAATGATGCATACGGGCTGGTATAAGGGGTAGTGGATTAATACCGCCAGAATACCATATGAACACCAGTTCTCTCTGGTGGAGAGTTTTTAAAAAGACAGATCCTGTGCATAAAGTTAATGGAAAAGGGATCTTAGTGGAGAATGGGACTGGGAATGGGAGAGGAAGGAGGAGGAGAGGTGGGAGTGTGATGGGAGGGTGGGTACGGTGGGAAGAATCACTATAGTCCTGAAGTCGCACTTATGAAATGCATGAGGTTTGTATTCCTTAAATAAAAGGTTTCTTTGGGGGAAAAAACACAACAGATCCTGCACCGGGGTCAACTCTGAGAGCCCTACACCCTGCCCCCCACAGGGACACAGCCCCCGCCCACCGAACACGCTCCACCGTAGCCCATCTTGGCCGAGTGGGAGTGGGGCCCCTCCCTGCCCCCCCGGCCAGGCGTATGTTCAGATTCACAGTCCCAGGTCACGCAGGACACACACCGCTGCACCACGGCGTTCTTTCCAGAGCAAGACCAAACCGTCGGCCAGACCCATGGGGCCCCACAGCGGCTATGGCGAGGCAGTGGAAGCCAGCCCATCCACTGAGCTCCTCTGGACTCTGGGGAGTGCAGCCATGGGTAGGCCACAGTGCACTCTGCCCTTCCGTATTTCTGTTTTATTTTATCACTATTTACTTGAAAGTCAGAGTTACACAGAGAGAGAAGGAGAGACAGGTCTTCCATCCGCTGATTCACTCCCCAGTTGGACACAATGGCCGGAGCTGCGCCCATCTGAAGCCAGGAGCTTCTTCCGGGTCTCCCACACGAGTGCAGGGGCCCCACTGCTTTCCCAGGCCACAGCAGAGAGCTGGATCAGAAGTGGAGCAGCCGGGTCTCGAACTGGTGCCCATATGGGATGCTGGTGCTTCAGGCCTGGGCGTTAACCTGCTGCGCCACAGCGTCGGCCCCAACGACTTCTGTTTTAAAGCGGCACTCTGTGGCTCACTAGGCTAATCCTCCACCTTGCGGCGCCGGCACACCGGGTTCTAGTCCCGGTCGGGGCACCGATCCTGTCCCGGTTGCCCCTCTTCCAGGCCAGCTCTCTGCTGTGGCCAGGGAGTGCAGTGGAGGATGGCCCAAGTGCTTGGGCCCTGCACCCCATGGGAAACCAGGATAAGCACCTGGCTCCTGCCATCGGATCAGCACGGTGCGCCGGCCATTGGAGGGTGAACCAACAGCAAAGGAAGACCTTTCTCTCTGTCTCTCTCTCTCACTGTCCACTCTGCCTGTCAAAAAATAAAAAACAAACAAACAAAAAAACTAAAGTGGCACTCAGGGGCAGAGAGCAGGCGGGTGCCAGGATGGAGAGAGGGAGTGTACCTGGCCAGGAGATGAGGGTGGCCGGACCAATACGGTGACCATGGAGCTGGGTGCAGGGGTCGCCTTACGGATGCTCTTCCCCAGGTGGGCTGCTACGAGTACAAGAGTCCAGGGCGTCTCCAAGACCTCTGCTCCGGGCAGAGAGAAGCATGGTGCTCCCGTTTCCGGAGTGCAGCCAGCTGCTAGAGAAATGGTTTAGAGCGGGCATGGAGGGCGCAGGCTGGGACGACCACGTCCCGGCGCCATCCCTGGGGCAGGGGAGACCTCTGGCACTTTGCTCCTTTCTCTGTGTGCACTCAGGGACGCGTGCTCGGCTGGCTGGGTGGGGAGACATCTTTTCCTCGACTGTCATTTGTGGGCCGATGGCTCAAGGCTCTCCAGGCTAGGGGAGAGGTGGGGACCTGTGGCTTCTCCCTAAGGACACAGTGGAGTGAGGCTGCCCTGCTTCGCACAGCGTCTGAGCCATGATGAACAAGTAGGGTTAAGAGGGTGGCGGCAGGGGCTGGCGCTGTGGCGCAGTGGGTTAAAGCCTCAGCCTGCAGCACCGCCATCCCATATGAGTGCTGGTTCGAGTCCAGGCTGTTCCTCTTCTGATCCAGCTCTCTGCTATGGCCTGGAAAAGCAGTAGAAGATGTCCCAAGTCCTTGGGCCCCTGCACCTGTGTGGGAGACCTGGAAGAAGCTTCTGGCTTCAGATCAGCTCAGCTCTGGCCATTGTGGTCATTCGGGGAGTAAACCAGCAGAATGGAAGATCTCTCTCTCTCTCTCTCTCTCTCTCTCTCGTCTCGGGCTCTACTTGTCTCTGTAACTCTGTCTTGTAAATAAATAAAATAATTCTTTAAACAACAACAACAAAAAGAGGGTGGTGGCAGGTTGGTAGAGGGTAGAAGTGATGGTGGCTCCAGGCTAAGGGGACTGGAGGAGATTGCAGCTCCACGGGGGTCTGAGAGTCCATGCCCCTGCCCCACCCCCATCTGTGCGTTTTAAGCCACTTCTTCCTCATCTCTGAGTCTGCTTCCTGCGTACTGGCCGGGGCGTGAGGCAGCAGTCCATCCCGGCGAGGGCCCTGCAGACACAAATGTGATTGGGACCCTGATGTTTCTTCCCCATTTGATTGCTGCGAGCAGGGCTGGTGTGGGAGGAAGAGACCAGAGCCCTTAATGTGAAGGCAGAACCCAGCCCCTGTGGCCCGGGAGGGCAGTGGAGGATGGCCCAAGTGCTTGGGCCCTGCACCCGCATGGGAGACCAGGAGGAAGCACCTGGCTCCTGCCTTCGGATCGGTGCAGAGCTGACCATAGTGGCCATTTGGGTGGTGAACTAATGGAAGGAAGATCTTTCTCTCTGTCTCTCTCTCTCACTCTCTAACTCTACCTGTCAAATAAGTAAAAAAAAAAAAAAAAAAAAACCCAGCCTGACTCCAGGAGCCCAAGGTGCTCTGGCCTGTCCTCTATCAAAAGGAATTCGCTGTAGTAAGGCAGGGATCAGCTGGCCTTACACGGCTCTAATCACCAGACTCAAGAGGTCTGTGGCCTCTCCAGTAGCTAAAACCCTGCTGGCCAGTAGTGTCTGGGGGTGGTCCGTGTAGGGGAATTCCAAGTCCAGGGCAGAAGGCAACTACCACTTACATGGAAGCCCGCAGACCAACGGAAGCCCTCCCAGCCACCATAAATCCCCTATAGGGCAGGGCACCACCTTCACTGACCAATCAAAGGAAGGTCACGAGCCCTGCTGGCTAGCCCAGAACTGGGACACTAGCTGGACACGCACCTGCCAGCCCCAATTTCAGTCCGTAAGAAGGTTCACCCCAACTCCTCCAGGAGCCCGGGAACTAAGCAGTGGCTGCCCAGCTCCTCGTCCTGCGCCTTGCAATGAACACCTGCTTTCTTGCACCAACCCGATGTCACCGACTGGCTTCCTGGGGTCCGGTGAGCAGACTCGGGTTTGGGGGTTCTATGTCAACACCTCCAGCTACTATTTTTGGGGGGAGCTGCTCGGCAACAAGGGCCCTTGCTGGATCTCGACTCTGCTTTTCTGGCCCGCTGCTCACACACGGACTCTGTTTGCAAGCAGGCTCCCGCGGAGAAGGCGCTTTCTCAGGCCCGCCCTGAGCCCCACCGTCTTCTTTCTTTCTTTCTTTTTTCTCACTTGGCTCATCCAATCTCCAGACAGCTCTCACTGTGTAAACAACACACCTGATACTGAGGTCCAAAGGGATTGGCACACCGCACTGTCAGACGTTTCAACGGATCAAACAGTGATGTGATTGTGGTATGTGCTAAGAGCTGTCTGCCTTAGGTTAGAAAAATCCACCATCCACCCACTGGCAGAGGCGGCAGCCTCTTGGCGTGCTGCCACCTAGTGGCGGCTTCTGGGCTAGTGCAGGCTCTTTCCGAGACAGCCCTGGTCCCCGGTGCGCCATGAGGACTCCTGGGGATTTATCCTGGAGGCTTCCCCTCTGCTTCTATTACCGTGGTTTATCTTCTTGGGCATGACTTCCACCACAGCGTCAGGAGGAGGCTGCTCGCCCTGGACGCTGCCCTACGGTTCAGAGGCAGTAAAAAAACAAAACAAAACAAAACAAGCCACGTGGGCGCTGCCACTGAGCGCCAGGCAGCCCACCGTGCCCGTGGCCCCCGCCGTGCCCGTGGCTGCCACCCTCTGCACAGGCCTTCAACATGAATTCTGGAGAAAAAAAAAATAGTTACTGGCTTCCAGATAGGAGAACGCCAAAGTAGCAATGGATGTTTCAAAAGTGCCGCCAAATGGAACACACCAGCACTTACACGGTTATCACACACTTACACAGCATCTTACACGGCTCTGTCCAGATCACAATTCCAGAGGTGCGTTTTAATGCACACGGGGCAGGTAAGACCTCTGAGGGGCAGAGCGGTCAGCTGTCCTGGTGGACAGGCGGTGACCTGCGCAACTCCCGCCTCATTTCACAGACGGGGACCCTGGGCGCGGTCGACGCACTCCAGTCCTGTGAGCAGGGGAGGGGCTGCGATCCGAGCCCGGGCCTACGCACCGGCATCCTGCCCATGACTTGAAATTCTCCTGGGGTATAAAGAAACCATATGCAAAGCGACGTGGGAATCCACAATGGAAAAATCTTGAAATGTAAACCTACCTCAGCCTCAGCTGTATTTATATTTTTCATTTTTTTAAAGCCACATCGTTTCATATAATCTCGCAGCTCCGCTCCCTTCCCCGAGTTGCTGCTGCTGCCTCTGTAGACTCGGGAGCCTCCCTCCCTTTCTTTCCAGACTGTAGAGTTATAGACAGAGGGAGAGACAGAAAGGTCTTCCTTCGGCTGGTTCACCCCCCAAATGGCCGCCATGGCTGGCGCTGCGCCGATCTGAAGCCAGGAGCCAGGTGCTTCCTCCTGGTCTCCCATGCGGGTGCAGGGGCCTAAGCACTTGGGCCATCCTCCACTGCCCTCCCGGGCCACAGCAGAGAGCTGGCCTGGAAGAGGGGCAACCGGGACAGAATCTGGTGCCCCGACCGGGACTAGAACCCAGCTAGATGCCGGCGCTGCAGGCGGAGGATTAACCAAGTGAGCCAGGCGCTGGCCCCAATGACTTCTATTCTTAAGGTGCAGAATTACACACTCATTTCTTTTTGTCTGCTGAAGTATTTCCACACCTCTGTTCTACTGTGGCTTCTTGGAAGGCCACTCTCCAGTTTCGACATTAAGCACTGAGTGCTATTACATAGGAAAACCCAACTGTTGTGACCTATGATGGGTCTCTAGGGCAGGCGGCCGCATCGGCTTCCTCCCTAACCATTCGCTGCAGTCCTCCCTGCTGTAGGAATGAGCTGGCAAGTGCTCCCTTAACGTCGCCACCAGTCACCCTGGTGGGTTTCTGTGTGTGCCCCCCGCCGTGGCACCCCCGCCGCGGCACGGCGTTGGTTCTGTGGTCTCCGTGCCGGTTCCTGCGCGCAGCCTCCCGGGAGCAGGGAGCACGGTCCTGCCCAGGGCGCTTCTCTCTGGGTGGGGGCCGAGCTCGCAGCCCGGGCCCCAGCAGTGCAGTGGGCTGGTGGTGGGCCTTGTGCTTCCTTCCCAGTTGCTCTGACTGTTCCAGGAAACCAGGATGTCTTATAAAGACAAGAGACCTGCACCACGGCCTTGGCCTTGAAGTCCAGCTCCCCGAACCTCAGGCCTGAGGCTCTGCAAAAGGGAAGAGGCGTGGCCAGGAGCAGAGCTCAGACCTGAGCTCCCAAGTCAAGTCCAAGGCAAATTCATTTCCATTTCGGACATTCCCAGGGAGGAGAAGGAGACCGAGAGCCGGGACCTTGCTGTGTCCTGCCTGCACCCCGTCCGATGCCTGGCACAACACTTCCCATGCAAGTTAGGAGTTAGGAGGGTCCTTTAAGTAACGCAAGGGAAGAAGATCCTGGGACACACAGACAAGAGCGAGCCCACGTCACACCCGTGGGATGGCTGACATACACCCCAAGCCCACGTCACACCCGTGGGCTGGCTGACACATGCCCCAAGCCCACGTCACACCCGTGGGCTGGCTGACACACGCCCCAAACCCACGTCACACCCGTGGGATGGCTGACACACGCCCCAAGCCCACGTCACACCCGTGGGATGGCTGACATATGCCCCAAGCGTCGGTGCAGACTCGGAGCAGACTGGGAGCAGCTGCGGCCCTCGTGCGTTGCTGAGTGGAGCTGTCCAATGCGACAACCACCGTGGAAAGGTGTGGCAGTTCCTAGGAAAGCTCATGTAACTCATCAGTTAACTCTGCTCCTGGCTACCTGAGCGGGAGACGTGAAAACACGCGTTCGCGGGAAGACTGTGCACCGACGTTCCCAGCAGTATCCTTCCTGAGGGTTCAGTCTGGAAGCCGGGTGGGCGTGGCGCTGCAGAGGGCTGAGCCACCTTGACGTGCCTGCACCCGGTACCGGAGCGCCGGTTCCTATCGCAGGTGCTCTGCTTCCAGCCCAGCTCCTGAAGGCAGTGAGGGATGGCCCCAGTGCTTGGGTTCCTGTCACTCGCATGGGAGATCTGGACAGAATTCCTGACTTGTGGCTTTGGCCGTGCCCAACCCTGGCTGTAGTGAGCATTTGGGGGAGTGACCCAATGAATGCAAGATCTCTCTCTCTCTCTCTCTCTCTCTCTGCCATTCTGCCTTTCAAATAAATTTTTTAAAAAATTTATTTATTTATTTGAAAGGCAGAGTGACAGAGAGGCAGGAGGAAAGAGAAGTTGGTCTTCCATCTGCTGGTTCACTCCCCAGATGGCCGCAATGGCCGGAACTGGGCCAATCCGAAACCAGGAGCCAGGAGCTTCTTCCGGTCTCCTACGTAGGTGCAGGGGTGCAAGGTCTTGGGCCATCTTCTACTGCTTTCCCAGGCCATAGTAGAGAGCCAGATTGGAAGAGAAGCAGCCAGGACTCGAACCAGCGCCCATATGGGATGCTGGCATTGCAGGTGACGGCTTTACCCGCTACACCACAGCGTTGGCCCCTCAAATACTTTTTTTAAGGGGAGAATTTTATGGCATGTGGTATCCAAATCTCTCTCTCTCTCTCTCTCTCTTCCCTTCACCCACATACACACATTCAGTCTCCAGGAAAACCCTGTGAGGACGGACAAGCACACACACACACACAGTGGGTGTGAGCACTTGTCTGGCTGAGAGTAGAAGCAGACAGAACGAGGGAGCCCGTGCTAAGCCACCTCCCAGGCTGCCTTTCGAGTGGCGTCTTGGTGTTCTTTAGGCCTCAACCTGAAAGCGCTCTGCCACGCGTGGGTCCTGAAGTCCTGCCGCCTACACTAAAGCAATGGTGCCAGTGAGGGCTACTCAGCTCGTCCACGGTGCTCACGGGATAGAAGACAGAGTAAGAGATTAGTCCGTTCTCAACAGGGCCTGGTTAGCTCTGGGGATGCAGTGTCCCTTTTCTCAAAGGCCATCTCCCTCCCCCTCCCCTGCAGGCTTTTGCTTTGTATCAGCTCGAGGTCAAATCCGCAGAAGAGGCAGGGCTGGTCGGGCACATGGGCACGCGGCCCGAGCATCTCCCACCTCCCCCTTCCCTCCTGTAGCTCATCCCCGGGGCCTCCCTGCCTCTCAACCTGCCTTCTGCAGCTGGGGGCTCTCCCTGGGGACGCTTGCTCATCCCCCATCCCATGAATCCAACAATCCAACAAATCCCGACTAATTGGGTGAGGGCAGAGGGTTGGGTTCTGGCAACGCTGTTTACCCTAATGGGGCCTCGGCTCTGGTAACCAGGGGTTTATCGTGGTGGAGACTCTGGGGTTCAGTTATCTGGACCCGAGTCTGGATGCTGCAGTTTTGACCTTGTGGTCCATAGACCCTGGCATTGGAAAGGTTCAGCACCTGGCCGAGCCAAGGGGACAATCTCGTGCCTGCTGGACTGCACGTGGGGATGGCTGTAGGAGGGGGACAGAGGCGAGGAAGGGGGAAAGGAAACGTGGGCACATCAAGGGGCTGTGACGCGCAAGGCACCATGGGATTGCCTCGCGCCAGCCCCTCCGTAACTGCGTGAGAAATGACAAGGAGGCGCCCCACTCCCCAGCTGAGTGGCAGGGCTGAGATGAAATCCGGGCGTCTCTACCTCCAAAGCCCAGGCTTTCTCCGCCATGCTCGCTCAGCCCTGGCCATTGCCCTCAGTCTAGCGAGGGAAGCACATGCTTGATAGAAGGCAGGGGAGCCGTGTGCTGGTGGCAGCTGCCCCAGGAGGCTCCAGCAGCCACGGGGTGGCCCTGCGGCTGGAGACCCTGCGGCTGGAGACCGTCTCTGATTTACCGTGGGACTCTGGGCACCCTTCCGCCTCACCTTTTCACGATTTGTTTGTAAAGTGCTTTCAGAGCCTGCAACGCAGGAGCTGGGTAAGGACAAAGAAATACGGTTGTCCTGTACAGGCAAAGAGCCAAGGTTCCAGCCACCATCGATCAAAGCCCTGTGGCACTTTGCAGAAATGGACGGCTGCGGTGTTTTAGGGCCCTGGGAACAACTCCAGTTCAGGAGCTGCTGGCTGAAACTCACCCTGCGGTTCCCCGGCGTCAGCCTCTGTCCGTCCTGGCTCACCTGGCCCACAGGTAAGGCCTCTATGTGCTGAACCGCAGCCCCGAGGCTGCTAACTGGCAGAGCCCCTGTGATACCACTTGTCTGTAGGCCCAACTTCTAGCAAACGAAAGAACCAGCATGAAAGGGGGTGCCTTTGGGGCCGGTGCTGTGGTGTAGTGGGTTAAAGCCACCACCTACAGTGCTGGCATCCCATATGGGCACCGGTTCTAGTCTCGGCTGCTCCACTTCTGATCCAGCTCCCTGCTATGGCCTGGGAAAGCAGTAGAAGATGGCCCAAGACCTTGGGCCCCTGCACCCGCATGGGAGACCCAGAAGAAGCTCCTGGCTCCTGGCTTTGGGATCAGCTCAGCTCCGGCCGTTGTGGCCAATTAGAGCGTGAACCAGTGGATGCACTATAAGTCTTTGGTGCACCATAAGTCTTTAATACGAAAAGGTTAATAATGTTCTCCTTTTTTAAGTTTATTTTTTATTTATTTGAGAGGCAAAATGAGAGAGAGAGAGAGAGAGAGAGAGAGAAAGAGAGAGAGAGAGAGAGAGAGAGAATATCTTTTACCCTGTGGTTCACTGCCCAAATGCCTGCAACAGCCAGGGATTGGCCAGATCAAAGCCAGAAGCCAGGAGCGCCATCTGGGCCTCCCACTGGGTGGCAGGAGCCCACTACTTGGGCCATTTTCTGCTGCATGCCAAGAATTTGCAGGAAGCTGGACTGGAAGTAGAACCAGGATTTGCTATGGGGCGCAGTGATTTACTGACTTATTTATTTTAAAGATTTATTTAATTTATTTGAATGGCTGAGTTACGGGGTTGGGGAGAGAAAGAGAGAGAGAGAGAGTCTTCTATCTGCTGGTTCACTCCCCAGACAGCCATTCCTGGCTGAAGCCAGGAGCCCGAGCACTTGCACCATTGTCTTCTGCTTCCCCAGGCGCATTAGCAGGGAGCTGGATTGGATGAAGAGCCCCAGGACCCAAACCGGCGCCCACAGGGGATGCCAGTATCACAGGTGGCGGCTTGACCTGCTGTGCCCCAGCGCCAGCTCCCAGTGGCTTGGATTGCTGAGCTACAACTCCCATCCGAGGTAGTGTTATTTCTTTGCAAAGCGGTTTTGCATTGAGTCTTCCGAGAGACGTCCACTTGTCCACACTTCCTTTTGCAAAAGGAGGAAAACGTTGTGGCTGCCCTGTGGGGTTCAGAACATGCTCCCTCAAGTCCAGGGAGGGGCTGCAGGGGAACACAGCTGCCAGTGGGGGGAACCCCAAGTTCTCCGTCTTTTCTGCCTGTGTCCTCCCTGTGGGAGGTGGATTTCGTTAGCTTATTTGGCTTTGTATTCCTAACTTGGCCTGATCAGGCTTTGAGGGTTGGTTACATCATTTACATATTAAGGCATTTGTGTAGAAACCAGACCCCAGAAAGGTGGGCCCTGGGGTGGGCGAGGACTGTGCTGTGCTGGGGAGAAACCCGCTCCATGGCACTTCGTTTGTTCACTCATAAGGGCTTGGCACAATCGAGACGAGTCTTACGTTTAAGAAAGCAAACTATATGCTTATTGGAATATACATATTGTTAAAGCAGTTCTATTTGTGCAAAAGATTCATGTAACTTTATAAAGGGTTTCAGGGAGTTTAAAGGAGTTTAAGAGCTGCGCTAGACTATACTACTAACAGATGTTCAGTGACATGTTTAAGTTTTTGTTTTACTGAAAAAAAGCAATGGATTACCTGATATTTTCTTTTTTAAAAAAGAAAACCATCATACCAAAGCCACCACATTTTAAAGATGGCTCAAACTCATTACTTCTAATAATCCGAGAAAAATGTAAAATAACGGAAGGATACTAAAAAATCAATACTGCTGCAGTGGAGCTGGGAGATCTTCCCTGCTAAATATCCCCTCTTCAGAATCTCGGGCTGTTGTGTCACTTCTTGTGCTTTGTCTATGAAGACAGATGGTGTCAGTAATTGCCTATATATTTAATTAAGTTAAAAAGCTACATAGTAAGGTTTTGGCAAAACATTGCAAGTGGTGTGCTAGGAGCAAAGACAGCAAGGGAAGCAGAAATTGGGGCAGTGGAGACTTGAGCTCACCCAGCACACATTTTGGTATCCGTCTGTGTGGGGAGTTGGGATTGCATCTCATCAGCCTAATGCTACGAGCGAAGGCATTTATCCTGGAAGAGCAGCCCTGTACGAGACATCCGAGGTTCCGTCCTCTTCCACGAGTGACCAGCCAGGCGAGGGGGACGTTGTGCTGCCCATGCCACGCCTGGTCTCTGACCCAGCACTTCAGTGGCTTGGACGTTTTCTGCCTAGGCTTTCTCATCCAGCGGGCTAATCGTCGTGAAATTATTATGGGGGATAACGCCGTAGCGACTCGTAGAAAGTGGTTTGGAAAACCGACTTAGCCATTCTCGCCGTGTCTGTTTGCAAGGCTTCCATCCTACGAATGCACCTTCTGGCTCTGTGGCAATATGGCGCTCCCAGCTGTGGTGCTGTGTGGAGGCTGCGCATTTAAACTCTTAACGCTTAAAAATGGCTGCCCTGACGCTGAATTCATTCCATTTCGCTTAGTCATTAACATTTAATGATTACCTTATGTGCTGAGCACAAGGCTGGAATATATTTAAAAAAAAAAAAAAATAGGAGCTGTGCTTCCTGGCTTTAAGCTGTTCAACTCGATTCAACAAACATGTTGAGGAGATGCAGGAGAAACATACATTTTTCTTTGGTGATGGTGGCGGAGGAGGGGGAAGATATTTACATAGGAAGTCACCAGCAAGCCCATGCGGTACCTCAGTGAGGATCTGCGGGAGAGGAAGCAGCGGCCAGGCGGCCACCTGGGTCATGGTATGAACCCTGGTATGGTCATTTAAGAGCTGTGTAACTGGGGCTGGGGCTGTGGCACAGCGGGTAAAGCAACCGCCTGCAACACCTGCATCTCATATGGGTGCTAGTTCTAGTCCCGGCTGCTCCTCTTCTGATCCAGCTCTCTGCTGTGTCCTGGGAAAGCAATGGAAGATGGCCCAAGTCCTTGGGCTCCTACACCCGCATGGGAGACGTGGCTCCTGACTTTGTATCGGCGCAGCTCTGGCTGTTGTAACCATTTGGGAAGTGAAGCAGCAGGTGGAAGACCTCTCTCTCTCTCTCTCTCTCTCTCTCTGCCTCTGCCTCTCTGTAACTCTTTCAAGTAAATAAATAAATCTTTTTTTTTAAAGAGTTGTGTGACCATGAACCTGTCAGGATAGCCTCAGTTTCCTTGCGTCTGCTTTCCAGGTGGTGAGGAATAATACGCAGCAGAGTGTGGGGTGCAGGATGGAAATTCAACAAGTCATTACTAGTCTCAATAAGAACTACTCTGGGGCCCACACTGTGGCATAGCAGGTAAAGCTGCCGCCTGCAATACTGACATCCCGTATGGGCACTGGTTCAAGTCCCAGCTGCTCCACTTCTGATCCAGCTCTCTGCTGTGGCCTGGGAAAGCAGTAGAAGATGACCCAAGTGCTTGGGCCCCAGCACCCACGTGGGAGACCTGGAAGAATCTCCTGGCTCCTGGCTTTTGATTGGCGCAGCTCTGGCTGTTGCACCCCTTTGGGGAGTGAACCGGCGGATGGAAGACCTGTCTGTCTGTCTGTCTGTCTCTCTCTCTCCCTGCCTCTGCCGCTCTATAACTCTGTTTTTCAAATAAATCAATAACTTTTTTTAAAAAAAGAGCTACTCTGGCTATCAACGCAGTACCTCTGCTTTGAGAGGCTAGAAGACGAAGGGGCAGTTGGAGGGGATTCACTATGGGAGATTTTCCAGGAGAAGTTGGACTCTGAAACCTGTTTGGAAGGGAGGGGGAAGTGCACACTGACAGACGGACACAGACCTGCAAGCTGTGGGGCGAAGGCAGTGTGGGGCGGGGCACAGGAGCAGGAAGCACGGGAAGAGATGGAGCCACCACGCTTGCTTGTTCTGGACAATGACAATGACCAGCCAGAAAAGCAGTCCGTGCCACAGGGCTCTCTCAAGAACTAAGCAAGACCTTGAGCCAGTGGCCCTGGACTCTGTCACCCCAGCACCATGGTACACAGGTGTAATTAAGTTAAGGTGCACGTGAGGCACAATGTTGTGGAACTCATACAACTTAATACAACCACCCCCCAATAGCCTAATTAAACAATGGGCAAAGGACCCAACAGTCTTTCCTTCTGAAGAGGACATCCAGATGGCCAACAGGTATGTGAAAGGTACCCAGCATCGCCGATGACCAGGAAGATGCAGGTCAAAGCCGCAGTGAGGTATCCCTGCACACCTGCTGGGATGGCCACAGCTATAATCTGGATACAGCGCATCCCTCGGGAGTTCACGGGCTGGGAGCTTTGTCCCCAGTGTGGTGGTGGAACCTTCTAAGAGGTGGGGCCTGGAGGAAGGTCATTAGGTCAAGGGGCCCCACTCTCAGGAGTGGATCGATCCTGATCTGGCAGGGTGCTTGGGGTGAGTTCTTGAGAGAGTGGTTGTTACAGGTGAGCCTGGCCCCTCCCTTGCTGCTCGTCTCACCACGTGGTCTCATCCACAGGTCGCCTGACACTGTGATGGCGTCCTCTGTGAGGCCCTCACCAGAGCGAGTGCGTACCAGTGCCAGGACCTCGCACCTCCAGAACCGTGAACTAAATGATTGCCTTTCCTTTAGGCGTAACGTAGCCTCGGCTACATGCAACAGACCAAGGCGGCCGTTGCCGAGACGTCAAGAGCGGTGTTTAGTCTGGCTGGCAGTGAGACGCCCACCTCCCGTATCGCAGCGCCTGGGGTCGATTCTGGCTCCGGCTCCTGCTCCTGACTCTGACTTCCTGCCAACGCAGAGCGTGGGGAGCAGCAGCGGAGGCTCAATAATTGGGTTCCTGCTACTTGCATGGGAGACCTGGCTGAAGGTCCTGGCTCCCACTTTGGCTCTGGGCATTTGGTACGCAAACCAGGGAGTAAGAGCTAACATCTCTCTCTCTCTCTCTCCTCTCTTTCTGCCTCTCAAACAAAATTTTTTGAAAGGACAAAAGGATGGCAAGGATGTGGAGAAAGGTAATATTTATGGAAATATAAACTGGTGTGTCCATTATGGAAAAAAAAATCCTCAAAAACTTAGAAATAAAACTACCAGGGCAAGTATTTCGCCTAGCGGTTGACACAAGATGCTCTCATCCGGCCGGCGCCGCAGCTCACTAGGCTAATCCTCTGCCTGCGGCGCAGGTACTCCGGGTTCTACCCCCAGTTAGGGCGCCGGGTTCTGTCCCCATTGCTCCTCTTCCAGTCCAGCTCTCTGCTGTGGCCCGGGACGGCAGTGGAGGATGGCCCAGGTGCTTGGGCCCTGCACCCCCATGGGAGACCAAGAGGAAGCACTTGGCTCCTGGCTTCGGATCGGCACTGCGCACCAGCTGTGGCGGCCATTTGGGGGGTGAACCAACAGAAGGAAGACCTTTCTCTCTGTCTCTCTCTCTCTCTCACTGTCTAACTCTGCCTGTCAAAAAAAAAAAAAAAAAAAAAAAAAAAAAGATGCTCTCATCCTGTATCGGAGCACTTAGGTCTGAGACCTGGCTCTCGCTCCTGACTCCAGCTTCTTGCTAATTCAGACTCCAGGGGACAGCGGCAATGGCTCAAGTAACTGGGTTCCTGCCACCCATGTGGGAGACTTGGATTGAGCTCCTGGCAGCCTCAGCAGAGCCATGGTTGTGGTGGGCATTTGGGGAGTGAGCCAGAGGATGGAACTTCTTCATCTTGTTTGTCTCTGTTTATTGCCTCTCAAATAAATTTTAAGGAATTTTAAAATAGAACTACCACATGATCCAGCAATCTCATCTCTGGGTATCCAAGGTCTTCGGAAAGTTCATGGAAAACATGTATTAGGAAAAAGCTATGCATGGATTTAAAAAAAAATGAACTTTTAAATCATTTTCCACAAACTTTTAAAAAAGATTTATTTATTTGAGAGGTAGATTAACAGAGAGAGAGAGAGACAGAGAGAGGGCTTCCATCTGCTGGTTCACTCCCTAAATGGCCAAAACAGTGGAGTTGGGCTTCCTCCAGGTCTCCCACATAGATGCAGGAGCCCAAGCACTTGGGCAATCTTCCACTGCCCTCCCAGGCCATTAGCAGGAAGCTGGATCAGAAGTGGAGCAGCTGGGACTGAAACCAGCACCCATATGGGGTGCCGGCACCACAGCTGGAGGCTTAACCTACTTAAACGCTACAGCACCGGCCCCTCCACAAACTTTTAAAAGTACCCTCATATGTAGTCAAATAAATAAATAAATAAAATCACTTTTTCAAGAGATACCTGCTCTGCCATGTTGATCGTGGCATTGCTAGCAGCCAAGAACGAACACTACGGCAGTGTCTGTGTGTGGAAGAGTGGGTAAAGAACTGGTGGTGTGTATACAGACAGCAGAATCTTACTCAGCCCTGCAAAGGAGGAAATCTTGCCATCTGCGATAATGAGGACGAACCTGGAGGACATTGTGCTAAATGAGATGCGCCAGACACGGAAGGAGCTTCCTCTCACACGCGACCTTATACAGCGGGAATCAAACGCGCACACGGAAGCAGAAGGTGGCTACTTGGGGTCCACAAGTGGAGGAAAAGGGAGATGCTGGTGGAAAGGCACGCACCTGCGGTTAGAAGATGACTCAACTCTGGAGACCCAACGCGCCACGTGCTGGCTGCAGTCAATTACACAGTCAGTTCTGTGCTTGAAATCTGCTAAGACAGTGGATCCTGGCAGAGGGTCATGTGCGTTCTCACCACACAGAGAAAAAGGCAATAAGATGATGATGAAAATGTCGATGAGCTGCACTGAGGTAATCACGTCACGTAATATGCATATACATACATCACACACACATACATCACACATACACATACATCACACATACACATACATCACACATACACATACATCACACATACACATATATCACACATACATATACATCACACATACACACACATCACACATGTACATACACACATCACACATACACATACACCACACATACACATACATCACACATATACATACATCACACATACACATACATCACACATACACATACATCACAATACACATACACATACATCACACATGCATATACATCACACATGCACATACACATATATCACACATACATATACATCACACATACACATACATCACACATGTACATACACAAGTCACATATATACATCACACATATACATACACATACACCACACATACACATACATCACACATATGCATACATCACACATACACATACATCACACGTATACATACACACATCACACATACACATACACACATCACACATACATATACATACACATACACACATCACACATACACATACACACATCACACACATGCACATACATACATCACTTATACACACATATATAGGTGATCATATCACAGTGTACAGAGTATCCAAGCATCACATTATACTCCAATTTGCATTTGTCAGTTCTACTTCAGTAAAGCTAGGAGGAGGGAAGACATTTAAAAAGTTGACGGGCCGGCGCTGTGGCATAGTGGGTAAAGCCTCCACCTGCAGTGCCGGCATCCCATATGGGTGCCAGTTCGAGTCCCAGATGTTCCTCTTCCGATCCAGCTCTCTGCTATGGCCTGGGAAAGCAGTAGAAAATGGCCCAGGTCCTTGGGCCCCTGCACCCATGTGGGAGACCCAGAAGAAGTTCTTGGCTCCTGGCTTCAGATTGGCACAGCTCTGGCCGTTGCGGCCAACTGGGGAGAGAACCAGTGGATGGAAGACCTCTTTCTCTCTCTCTTTCGTCTCTCTCTCTCTCTCTCTCTCTCTCTCTCTCTCTCTCTCTCTGCCTCTACTCTCTCTGTGTAACTCTGACTTTCAAATAAATACATCTTAAAAAAAAATGCCTCCTGCAATGCCGGCATCCCATACAGGCACTGGTTCGAGCACCAGCTGCTCCACTTCTGATCCAGCTCCCTGCTATGGTCTAGGAAAGCAGCCCCAGATCCTTGGGCCCCTGCACCCACGTAGGAGACCCGGAAGAAACTCCTGGCTCCTGGCTTCAGATCGGCGCAGCTCCGGCCATTGTGGCCATCTGGGAAGTGAACCAGCGGATGGAAGATCTCTTTCTCTGTCTCTCCCTCTGTCTGTAACTCTGCCTCTCAAGTAAATAAATCTTTCAAAAAAAACTATTTGAGAGGCACCCAGAGAGGCAGAGAGAGAAAGAGAGGCAGAGAGTGCCTCCATGTGCTGATTCACTTCCCAAATGCCCACAATGGCTGGGGATGGGCCAGGTCAAAGCTGGGAACCAGGAATGCAATGCAGGTCTTCGGCACGGGTTGCGGAGACTCGGCTACTTGAACCATCACTGCTGCCTCCCAGGATGCACACTGGCAGGAAGCAGGTGTCAGGACCAGAACCAGGTATGAAACCCAGCAGCCTGATATGGCACCTGGGCCTCTTACCCTGTGGCTTAACTGCTAGGCCAAACCCCCGCCCCAGAAAGGACACTTTTGCAAGGAAAAATTGGTCACACAAAAAACCTTGACCACAGGTGATAGCCGGAAGTGGAAGGAAGACGTTTTCCCATTCTTCTTGCAATGCTCTTGGGCAGGTTACACAATTACCAAAAAAAAAACAAACAAAAAAGAATCTTCTGCTCCCCCCCCCTCCTCCTCCTCCTTCTTTTAAGATTTATTTATTTGAGGCCGAGGCTCACTAGGCTAGTCCTCCACCTGAAGCGCCAGCACCCCAGGTTCCAGTCCCAGTTTGGGGCGCCGGATTCTGTCCCAGTTGCTCCTCTTCTAGTCTGCCTGGGAAGGCAGTGGAGGATGGCCCAAGTGCTTGGGCCCTGCACCCGCATGGGAGACCAGAAGGAAGCACCTGGCTCCTGGCTTTGGATCGGCGCAGCGCACCGGCCAGAGCAGCCATTTGGGGGTGTGAACCAACGGAAGGAAGACCTTGCTCTCTGTCTCTCTGTCTCTCTCTAAAAAAAAAAAAAATATTTACTTGAAATGCAGAGTTACAGAGAGGCAGAGGTGGCGGGGAGGAGGGTGGTCTTCCATCCACTGTTTCACTCCCCAAATGGCTACAATGGCCAAAACTGAGCTGATCCGAAGCCAGGAGCCAGGAGCTTCTTCCAGGTCTCCCATGCAGGTGCAGGGGCCCAAGCACTTGGGTCATCTTCCACTGCTTTCCCAGGCCATAGCAGAGAGCTGGATTGGAAGTGGAGCAGCCGGGACTTGAACTGGCGCCTATATGGGATGCCGGCACTGCAGGCAGTGGCTTTACCTGCTGCGCCACAGCGCCAGCCCCATTCTGGTCCTTCCTAGCTTCAGCAGGGAGCCTTTCCCTTCCCCCTGCCTGCTGCCTCTGAGGCCTGCATGGTCATGGCACCTCCTGCAGAGTACAGGATGCAGGGGGAGCCCCCGGCCCCTGCAATTTCTAGGCGATTAAAGTCAGTTAAAGACCTCAAAGCATGGACAGAGGCGTCCTGTTCCTTATCTGAAAGGAAGCAAGGATCTCCGTGATGGGGGGGGGGGGGGCACCTGCAGCGGTCACGGCTGGGACGCCCGGGTGTGGTCACAGGAAGCAGGCCTCATGTACGCAGATGGACCAAAGCTCTCAGCCTTCCTGAACGTCAGGATTTACAATGGATGGGTGTGACCCACACACTCAAGGACAGTGGCACACGGGCACGTGTGACGTACGGCGGCGGTGGGCCCCAGCTCCCTGGCATGCTCAGCGTGAGGGAGCAGAACTGTGGTTTTGACCGTCAAGCTGAGCAGCGCGGCCCTTGAATGGACTGCGGACTCCGCGTCCTGACCGTTGCGTGTTTATCACACATCTCTCTCCCCGACGCAAACACGCAGGCCCGCTAAAGGGACCATCTTTCGTTTTAATGCTACACAGTCCTTTGGGATCTATTTCGCTTCACTAGGTATTAACTTGTGATTAACAGTGTGCCTATTACAGGACTGGAAAACACTGAGTAACAGGCACTTCTGTCTATACCCAGGCCTATTAAATTTTAATTCAGATGTACACTGTTGACCTTCTTATATATAAATAAAATTCCCTCCCCAAAGAGAAGAGGTGTGCCTCGTTGAGCTGTCTTGGTGAATTACTTCTATGTCTTAGAAACACAGATTGAGAACTTGCAAATGACAGGTACTGGAGGGGAATTCGGAGAGAGGCACTCAGTCATTCATTTAATAAATATTTATTGAGCATCTATTATGTGTTAGACAGGGAGCTAGGTGCTGGGTGTATGGAAATGAGCAAGAAGGAATGATGATATTTCTGCGGCTCGTGCCTATTCCATTCCCTGAAACAAAGTGCTTACAATTTTGATGCTTGTATATCACTTGGCGGTGATGAGAACGCTCAGTGACTTTTAAAAATAATGCTAATTCAATTCCAAATCCGCTCCCAGTCTGAGAACCTGCTGAGGGCTCCTGTGACAGCTTCCCATGTGGTTATGCCACTTGATTTAATGCGAGCAGCACCTTCTGTCTGCTCAGCCTCTCGGAACAGCCTGCGAGGAAGGCAGAGGCAGTCACTGCCTGCTGGTGAAAGAAGCCAAACAACAAAGGCTGAGGGAGGCCAAGTGCGTACGAGGTGTCACGCTGATCAGTGGGCAGACAGGGCCAGGGCCCATTACCATCGCAATGGAAGTATTTTTATATCAATCTAGTCTTTTTTTCTATTCTACGCTGATGTTCTCTGTTTAGAAACTCTTAGAAATAGTTTTTGGAATATATAGGATACACTCTGATAGGTATCAGAGTCTCTGAGCTTTAAAAACAGATTTATTTATTTGAAAGGCACAGTTATAGAAAGAGAGGGAAAAGCAGAGGGACGGAGGGAGGGAGCGAGGGAGGGAGGGAGGGAGAGAGAGAGAGAATCTTCCATCCACTGCTTCACTCCCCAAATGGCCGTGACAGCTGGAGCTGAGCTGATCCAAAGCCAAGAGCCAGCAGCTTCTTCTGGGTCTCCCTAGATCGGAAGTGGAGCAGCCGGGACTCAAACCCATATGGGATGCGGGCACTGTAGGCAGCGGCTTCACCCCCTATGCCACAGCGCCCGCCCCATTCCTTCGTTTTTAAAGAAGCGGTGTCTGTCGGTGCTGCTAACAGACAGCCAGGTCTCCACAGTTCACAAGGACGCTCTCATCTAGGAGTGCCAGCAAAAAGCATCTTTGCAACCTGCTTGCCGAGAGACCTTGAGGAAGGAAAAGAATCAGGCCGTCCTAGAAGTGCCTGTCTATGGAGGCAGGGCGGCGAGCACGCGCGGAAGACGCGGGTGGTCACTTTCCCCTCACGCACCCTGTGCTTTCCACCCCCACCTTTCACAGCCTCTCCCACTGGGAACCACTTCTCTTGACCCTCCTCTGAATCCCAGTCTTTCAGGCCACAGCCCACCTGCTCTGCAAACACCCTTCTTGAGCACTCCAAACGGAAGGGATGCTCACATCTGAATTCACAGAGCAAGTCACGTGGCTGCCAGCCTGCCATGACCGTTTTCATGTTTCTTGTACTGTTCTATGTAGCCGTCACTTAAGCTTTTCCTTGCAATGCTTCCCCAACTAGACTGGGAACCCTCCGAGGGCAGGCATTTCCAGATCTGTGTCTTTGGCTTCTCTGGCCCTCGTAGGATGGTTTGCATGTAACAGATACTCAGCAAACACCTGCTTTGTTCAGAGGTTCCAGAAAGAGAATAAGGCAGCTCAACAGAGTCGGATGTTCTAGGAGTTCTGCAATCCCCTCACTCAGGGAATAATCAGTTATTCAGTGGCTGGCCTAATGCGGCCATCATAATGTTAGTTATCCCAAAGAAGTTTAAAAAAAAATGCAAGGCTGGTACCTTTTTTAGAGGATTTAAAAATCTCGTGGAGGGGCAGGCGTTGGCCTGGTGGTTAAGGCTCCGGTTGAGACGCCTGAGTCCCATGTCGGAGTTGCCTGCGGTTGATGATCAGTTCCAGCTCCCTGCGAAAGCAGGTCCTGGGAGCAGCAGTGCTGGCTCAGGTGGCTGGGTCCCCGCCGCCCACATAGGGGACCTGGGTTGAGTTTCTGGCTCCTGGCTTCAGCCTGGCCCAACTCTAGCCACTGTGGGCATTTGGGGAGTGACTCAACAGATGGGAGCTCTCTCTCTCTCTCTCTCTCTGTTTCTTGAATAAATATGTAAAAATTAAAAGAAAAATATTTTAAAATCTCATGTATTCAATATTTACTATGCCTATGAACCGTTAGAGTACAAGAACATTTTGTGCGTGGATATCCTTGAAATTGAATGATGGAAACTAGTTTTCTACGTTAGGAAGTAGATTTTGTTTATCTCTGTTCCCTCAGCACCTAGCGTATGGCCAGAGCAGGCCTACAGAAGTATTTGCTCATTGGCCATGCCAGTCCCTCCCTCCTCAATCTAAAGTCTCTGCCAGCTACTTCGTGCCCCTCCCAGAGCCCACTCAGTACCTTCCACCACTGGCGCTGGCTCACTGGGGTTGGGAAATAGGCTTTGCTCCTCATCATTTAAGGATTAGCTGCTCCACTTCTGATCCAGCTCTCTGCTATGGCCTGGGAAAGCAGAAGATGGCCCAAGTCCTTGAGCCCCTGCACCCGCATGGGAGACCTGGAAGAAGCTCCTGGCTCCTGGCTTCAAAACGACGCAGCTCCAGCCATTGTGGCCATTTGGGGAGTGAACCAGTGGATGGAAGCCGTTTTTTCTCTCTGCAGAGAGAGAGGCAGAATAACAGAGGGAGAGAGGCGGGGTGGGGGGGCAGAGAGAGAGAGAGAGAGATCTTTTCCATCCATTGGTTTACTTTTGGCCTATCCAAAGGCAGAAGCCAGGAGCTTCCTTCCCAGGCCACAGCAGAGAGCTGGATCAGAAGTGGAGCAGCCGGGATGCAAACTGGCGCCCATATGGGATGCTGGCACTACAGACAGCGGCTTTACCCACTATGCCACAGCGCTGCCCCCTCCATAGTACTTAATTCATTTATCTATATTAACTTGATTGAAAAATTCCTGATTACTAGAATTTAGGCTATCTGAAATTTTTTGCTCATCTAAATGTTGTAATTAATATGTGTATATACATCTTTGTGATTATTTTCTTACAATAACTTTTTTTTTTGACAGGCAGAGTTAGACAGTGAGAGAGAGAGAGAGAGAGAAAAAGAGAGAAAAGTCTTCCTTCCATTGGTTCACCCCCCAAATGGCTGCCATGGCTGGCACGCCACGCCGATCCAAAGCCAGGAGCCAGGTGCTTCCTCCTGGTCTCCCATGCAGGTGCAAGGCCCAAGCACTTGGGCCATCCTCCACTGCCTTTCCAGGCTACAGTAGAGAGCTGGACTGGAAGAGGAGCAACCGGGACAGAATCCGGCGCCCCAAACGGGACTAGAACCCGGGTACCGGCGAGACAGGCAGAGATCAGCCAAGTGAGCCATGGCGCTGGCCTCTTACAATAACTTTTAAAACATGGTCTATTATTTTTTTAAAAGATGTAGTTGCTTATTTGAAAGGCAGAGTTACAGAAAGAGAGATTTTCCATCCACTGGTTCACTCCCCAAATGGCCAAAGTCAAGAACCTGGAACTCCATCTGGGTCTCCCACATGGGTGGCAGGGGCCCAAGCACTTGGGCCATCTTCTGTTGTTGCTTTCTAAGGTGTATTTGCAGGGAGCTGGACTGGAAGCAGAGCAGCCAGGACTTGAACTGACACTTATGTGAGATGCCAGCATTGCAGGCAGCAGCTTGGCCTGCTGTGCCACAGCACCAGCCCTGGGACTATCATTACTACATTTTGAATTATTGGTACAGAAAATAAGTACTGTGAAAACGTTACTGAAAGAAATAACGCTTGGGGCTGAAAGTTGCCCCAGAAGTCAAGTAAGCTAAGCTGCTCATCACACAGCCGAGAAAGCAGGAGGCAGCGGAGAGCTTGGGGTCTCATGGCCATAGGAGGGTTGAAGCCGCGATGGGAAGAAGCGCATCACAGATGAACAAACGTGAGCCACCGGGTTTGGCATCCAAGTTCAGGTGTGGGAGCTGGGCACATGTGACAGGCAAGAGAGCTGGCGACAGTGGGAGATCGGCCACGTCAGAGATGCATTGATCAGACAAGGGTGTACACCGGGGATCAAGCCCCAGTCTTCTCCCTGTTGTCCCTCGGAATCTCCCACAGAAACCAGAATCTGCAGACGCTCCGGCCCCTGGCGTCAAACAGCGCAGCATTGCGTAAAACCTACGTGGCCCTCCATAGGATTTAAGCCATCTCTAGATTACTCCTAAAACCCAATACAGTGCGAGTGCCGCGACAATGTAGCTCTATGGCTACAGAATAAAGACAGTGAAACAAAGCCTGGGCATAGTACAGACGGAACTTATCTTTCCTGAATACTCACCACCTGTGCTTGGTCAAGTTCACGGACGCAGAACTCACAGTTCTGACAGTCTTTACTTATTTATTTTGTTATTATGTAAGCAACGACCAATTTTATTTTTTAATATTTACTTATTTATTGATTTTCCGCTACTTGAAAGGCAGAGTAATAGAGAGAGAAGGAGATTTTCCATCCACTGGTTCATTCCCCAAATGCCCGCAACAGCTGGGACCAGGCCAGGCTGAAGCCAGGAGGCCCCAAGCATTTGAGCCATCTTCTGTTGCTTCCAGGTTGCCTGAGCTGGATCAGAAGCAGAGGAGCTGGGACTTGAACCTGGCACTTCCATATGGGATGCAGGTGTCCCAAGAAGGCAAGAAGGTGGCTAAGCCACTGCCCCACAACACCTGCCCCATCCAGGGGACTGAGTGCCCTTCAGCCTGGCCTCTCCCCTCTCAGCGTGCAGGCCAGAGAGCGGAATGTGAAGCCAGGGGAGGGCCTGGAAAGGCCGACAGCAAACTGAAAAGCTGCAAACTGCCCCAGACCTCAGCTCTGACATCGAAACCGTCATCTGACAGAACGGGAGCCCCAAGAAACCGAGAGCGATGACTAGCGAACTATCAGAGGACAGCGACAGTGGCTCCAGGGCCAGCAGCTGTGGAGAGAGGCAGGCCGCGAGGCCGCCTTACAGAGACCTGGAGCAACAGAACGTGCTGGAAAAGAACCCTATGGAGCAGCCCTGGACTGAAGCATCAGAAGTTGAGGGAGCAAACAGCAAAAAAGGTTTAAAAATGTTTATCTGGGCCAGCGCCGGGGCTCACTAGGCTAGTCCTCCTCCTGTGGCACCGGCACCCCGGGTTCTAGTCCCGGTCGGGGCGCTGGATTCTGTCCTGGTTGCTCCACTTCCAGTCCAGCTCTCTGCTCTGGCCCGGGAAGGCAGTGGAGGATGGCCCAAGTGCTTGGGCCCTGCACCCCATGGGAGACCAGGAGAAGCACCTGGCTCCTGGCTTTGGATCAGCGCAGTGCACCGGCCGCAGCGGCCATTGGGGGTGAACCAACAGCAAAGGAAGACCTTTCTCTCTGTCTCTCTCTCTCTCACTGTCCACTCTGCCTGCCAAAAAAAAAAAATGTTTATCTGGAATATTCTATGTCAGAGCCATACCCATGCATATATACACACGAAGAATCTCATCAATGTGAGATTGAATAAATAAAAGCTCACTATAGATAGTAATGTGTAGAACAACACCATCTGTAAGACGCTTCTATGCAATCTGAAACCATGTATTTTCTCAAGGTACATCTGTGTGCAAAGCGCGATGCCATGGAAGGAAAACACCCCAAATCAAAGACTCCGCTTCCTCCTTGCCCCGGAAGGAAGGGGGTGCCTGCGTTTGGCCAGGAGGACACAGCACGGGGGGGTTCACACTGCTTTACTTAAGCTGGGTGGGGGTGGCACCTGGTATAAGTTAGACCTTATATTTCTAACACTATTCCATTTTTTTTAATGCAGAAAATAACGGACAACCAACTTGCCAGAGAAGTACTGATAAGAAAGGGAACAAAAGTAATGATTCTTAGCCCCTTCCTAGTGACTGATCTACTCGGGAAAAGGCTGTAGGCAGGGTCCTTCCCTGGACGCACACAATGGTTCCACAGGGCGCAGGTGGACAGTGTGCTGCGGGATGAAGTTCAGTGCTTTCAACTCCAACTACAGCTGAATGGGGCGACCCCGGCCCCTGATTGCAGACACAGAGCCTGGCTTCCCCCAGGCCGGCCCGGGGCCGCATGATGCTGAGTTTACAGAGGCCCCTCACCAGAGCCCCGCGCGTGTCAGAAGCTCCCTCCCACTGGCCACTGCCCTTACCCATCTGAGTATTTCATGGGGACATCGGACTCACCTGCTGCTCCAAGGTGCTTGGGTCAATGAAAGTCACCAGATCTATAGAAAAGTAACCAACCACATCTCTCATTTTACAGGCATTTCCGACTTGGAGGCACAGAGAACAGAGAACTTGGGGATCCACGGAGGCCTGTGGCATGCTGGTGCCCGAGGAGATGAAGGGGCCCTCCGCATGCAGCTGGTCGCCGGTGGACAGCACCTTCACGTCCCCGCCCGGCTCTATCAGCATGTCCACCGTCAGGTTGGTGACGCTGTCTGCGGGCGGGAATGCCTCGATCACGCCCCCTGGTGGGAGAAACAGGGAGTAGTGAAAAGTCCTGTTCACAAGGACTCCCTCATTTAGCTGGGCAGAAAGAGCCCAGGCCTGGCCAGATGGACCTGGGCTCAGATTTTGTATCCTCCACGTCTTGGGAGACTCTGGCCCAGTAGCTTAAGTTGTCTGGACTTTTTTTTTTTTAATCTGTAAAGTGGGTGTAATAAAACCTGCCTTGCCGGAGTCTGGGGAATCTTATATTGTGTCTGCAGGGTTTAGTCCAATGCTTGGCATACAGAGCAGGGCCCACGGAGGGGTGGCTTTGATTCTGATCATGACTGTGATGGCATGTGAATATCGAGTCTATGCCCACTGCTCGATAAACGGCCCCAAAAGGTTCTGGTCCGATCCCTCCAGGGGCGTTAACTGCCCATGGTCCTTGGGTTGTAACCTGGAGACCAGCAGGTTCCTTCTAGTAAATGTTGTTGCTTTTTTTTTTTTTTTTTGGACAGGCAGAGTGGACAGTGAGAGAAACAGAGAGAAAGGTCTTCCTTTGCCGTTGGTTCACCCTCCAATGGCCGCCGCGGTAGGCGCGCTGATCCGATGGCAGGAGCCAGGTGCTTCTCCTGGTCTCCCATGGGGTGCAGGGCCCAAGCACTTGGGCCATCCTCCACTGCACTCCCTGGCCACAGCAGAGAGCTGGCCTGGAAGAGGGGCAACCATTGTTGTTGCTTTTTAAAGGTTTCTTGGGCTTGGGCGGTGAGCAGGCATGGAGCACGCTGAACATCAGGTCGGCCAAAGGCCTCCTGGAGACAGCCAGTAGCAAAACATTTTTAAAAATATAGAGCCAATCGCAATCACCTCAGCCCAGTTGGAATGGCTGTCATCCAAAAATTAAAAAGTAACAAATGCTGGCGAGGATGTAGGGGGAAAGGTACCCTAATCCACTGTTGGTGGGAATGCAAACTTGTACAGGCGCTATGGAACACAGGATGGAGATGCGTCAGAAATCTGAAAATAGATCTACCACATGAGCCAGCCACCCCACTCCTGGCAATTTACCCAAAGGAACTGAAGTCAGCACATGAAACATTTATCTCTAACCCATGTTTATTGCAGCTCAATTCACAATAGCTAAGATATGGAATCAACCCAGATGTCCATCAGCTGGTGAATGGATAAAGAAATTGTGGTAAACATACACTATGGAGTACTACTCAGTCATAAAAATGAAATCCTGTCTTTTGCAACACAATGGGTGCTACTGGAGATCATTATGCTTAGTGAAATAAGCCAGTCCCAAAAAGGTAAATATCATATGTTTTCCTTAATTTGTGGTAGCTAATACACAGAGTATAAAAAAAGCAATGTATACTGGATAAAGCTGCCGCCTGCAGTGCCAGCATCTCACATGGGCATCAATTTGAGTCTCAGCTGCTGCACTTCCGATCCAGCTTTCTGCTATGGCCTGGGAAAGCGGTAGAAAATGGCCCAGGTGCTTAGGCCCTGCACCTATGTGGAAGACCCAGAAGCAGTTCCTGGCTCTTGGTTTCAGATAGGCATAGCTCTGGCTGTTGCAGACATTTGGGGAATGAACCAGCAGAAGGAAGACTTTCTCTCTCTCTCTCTCTCTCTCTCTCTCTCTCTCCCTCCTTCTTTCCCTCCCTCCCTCCCTCTCTTTAACTCTGCCTTTCAAATAAATATATCAATTTTTTAAAGTAATGTATATGAGAGAAATTGACATTTTGAGATTTGATTGTTTATAGCCCTTGTCTATACTCCTGAGGAACGCTGGCTTTTCTATTTCCTACTCATTAACTTCTTTAGTGGTAGGTTATGCTTGTGATTATAAAGTATATTGAAAGTATGTAATTGTAAAAGTTAAAAAGAAAAAAACAAGAAAGGAAGGGGGAGAGAGGGTGTGAGTAAAGGAGGGAGGGTAGGATGGGAAGTTTCATTATGCTCTTAAAACTATATATACAGGGGCTGGTGCTATGGCGTGGCAGGTAAAGCTGTCACCTGCAGTGATGGCATCCCATATGAGTGCTGGTTCGAGTCCTGGCTGCTCCACTACTGATCCAGCTCTCTGCTATGGTCTGGGAAAGCAGTAGAGGATGGCCCAAGTCCTTGGGCCCCTGCATCCAAGTGGGAGACCTGGAAGAAGTTTCTGGCTTCAGATTGGCCCAGCTCTGGCCATTGTGGACATTTGGGGAGTGAACCAGCAGATAGAAGACCTCTCTCTCTCTCTCTCTCTTTCTCTCTCTCTGCCTCTCTATAACTCTTTCAAATAAATAAACAAATAAATATTTTTAAAATGTATATACAAAATAAATGAAATGTGTTTTACTTATATAAATTTAAAAATTAAAAAAAAACACACAAACAAAACAAACAAAAACTAGAGAGCCAGGAGGTGCTACCATTTATGAGAAACAAGTTTACTGATCAAGACAGCTTTGTTGCCTATCATCTTCCAAATACCCCAAATCACCAAGGCCAGTCGGATGCTCAGCGACAGCAGCCTAACTTTCTTGGCTGTTTTTGGGCTAACTTGGTGGTATCCACAGAAATTTCAAGCCCCGATGTTCTGCTGTGAGGCCTAACTTGTACATCTTGCAGTACATAGCCCTTTTGTCAGAAAAGCACTAGAAAGTATTACTTGTAAAGAGTTGGGCAACTTCAAGGTCAAAACAACTATGTGTGCCCCAGACAGAGTGACCTTTAGAGCTTGACATCAAGAGGAACTTGGGGGGCCGGCGCTGTGGCTCACTTGGTTAATCCTCCGCCTGCAGTGCCGGCATCCCATATGGGCGCCAGGTTCTAGTCCCAGCTGCTCCTCTTCCAGTCCAGCTCTCTGCTGTGGCCTGGGAGTGCAGTGGAGGATGGCCCAAGTGCTTGGGCCCTGCACCTGCATGGGAGACCAGGAGGAAGCACCTGGCTCCTGGCTTTGGATCGGCGCAGCGCACCAGCCGTAGCAGCCATTTGGGGAGTGAACCAACGGAAGGAAGACATTTCTCTCTGTCTCTGTCTCTCTCTGTCTATAACTCTACCTGTCAAATAAAATTAAAAAAAAAAAAAAAGAGGAACTTGGTGTCTGTCCCACACATTTGCTGGGGGGGGGGGGCAGGGGGGCGGGCAGCAGGTGCATGGCCTCTACCCGTGGGTGTGGGCCTCAGGCTTGGAATGAGGCACTCAGCCACGTTCTGAGATCGGAGCCATTCTCGAGCGCAGCCACCTGTCGCTCCAAACAAAAGGCACTTTCCTCCAGAGTCCTGCAGTTTGGCCAGAGGCGGCCCTAGTGAACGCTGAGTTTGGGGAGGAACTTGACTGGGGAGAGGCCTCAGGCAGTCCCTGACCCACCTGTTTGGTCGGAGGGAGCTGTGCTTCTCTTCAGATGAGGGCTCCTGGTGCGTACGGTGCCTGAATACCAGGCGTTGGGATTTAGCAAGGCAAACACAATAAAACAACAACAAAATCCACCAAACCAAACAAAAATAACAACCTACTGAGAGAGGAACAGCCAGAAAAAGATCTTCTATCCTCTGGTTCCCACTCCAAATGACAACAACAGCCTGGGCTGCACCTGACTGATACCAGGAGCCTGGAGCTCCGTCTGGGTCTCCGACGTGGGTGGCAGGGGCCCGTACTTGGGCCATCTTCCAGTGCCTCCCAGATGCCTTAGCAGGGAGCTGGACCAGAGTAGCGGCACAAGCAGAGCCTCGACCCACTGAGGCACAGCGCCCGCCTCAGGGCTGACTCTCTGGCTTTGACTTTACTGTCTGCGGGGGCATTGGCAACGACACTGTACAGCTCCCTCCCGTCCCCCTGTCCCCAGAAGCAGCCTTTGTCAGCCTTCTTGTTAGGCGACTGGCAGCTACCTGTTGCTTAACTACTTCTTTAGGGGTGTGGCCTGTGCACCTGCCTGGCCTGTGTGTTCCAGCAGCCACTGCAACTGCCCTTTGGGACCTGCTGCCACACACTGAGCCAGGATGCGTGGCTGGAGGAACACGCCCAGCGGCTCCACTCAGTGGCCTTCTGTGGGCAGAGGGCTGTGCCTCAGTGTCTTCCTCTGTAACACATGGGCGATGTTGGCACTGCGGGGCAGTGGGGGACTGTGGGGGCAGAAGAAACGCATTCACGCACACATCCTGAGAGCCATGTCAGGCCCAGAGTAAACTCTGTCCGTGCCACCACCACGCCGCTGCTGCTCTGGTGACCACGTGACATCTGCTGGCCGGATTGTTCTCATTGCTTGCCTGCAGCGAATGGGGTGGGAAGGGGCCATCTGGGGCCTGTTACACTGGCCCCTCTCCTCGTTCACCTGGGTGGCCGGTAAGGACATCCGCCTAACCCTGCAGTCCCCCGCAGAGCGAGGGCACTGGCCTGGGTCCCTGTACAGCACCCCACAGGGGGCTCTGTGCCTGGGGAGGAGCCTCTCACACTCCAGTCACTCCCTCCCGAGGTCATCCGTGAGGGAGGAGGAGGATGTAAGCATCGGAAGGTGGTGGTGTGTTGCAGTTGATTTCTCAACAATGTTGCAGTGGGTTGGTTTCTGAGAAGAGCAGCGTGGTGGGGGCAAGAGGCGCGGAGTCAACACACAGACCCCGGGAGTCCGGTGAGAGCAGGCTTGAGGCAAGCAGCCGGCAGACTCATTTATTACAGTTGATACAACAGCTTATATAGCCAAGACCAGCCAATCTGGTCAAGGGGCGGTCTATACCCCAACCAATCACAGCCTGTCGCCAGGCAGTTTCCAGAGCCATCCAATCACAGCCTGTCGCCAGGCAGTTTCCAGAGCCATCCAATCACAGCCTGTTGCCAGGCAGTTTCCAAAGCCAGGTGGGTTTCAAAGCCATTCCTGACTAACTGACGCTCGCTTGCCAGTGGCCACCTTCGCATGGCCTTCTCATTCCACTACATTGGTGAGGATCCTTCTACGGAAATTCCACCTTCGGAACTGACAGTGGTGGAGGCTTTCGTGTGCGCATGAGTGGTCTTCAAAAGAGTATGTGGGAAATGGAAGAAAAGATTAAAAGCTCATTTTTTGTGTGCCCTCCCAAAATATAAAAACTTTGCATGGTTTTTTCTTTGCTTTCCTTTTTAACTTGAGTGATAGGGGAGAGGTAGAAGAGAGAGAGAGAGAGAGAGAGAGAGAGAGAGAGAGAGAGAGAGAATCTTCTGCACATTGGTTCACTCCTCAAATAATACCCACGATGGCTGAAAGTGGGCCAGGCTGAAGCCAGGAGCTGGGCACTCAGCCCAGGTCTCCCATGTGGGCGGCAGCGACCCAAGTACTGGAGCCGTCACCTGCTGCTCCCAGGTGCGCATTAGCAGGAAGCTGGAATCCGAAGCGGAGCTGGGACTTGAACCGGGGACTCAGATAACACGGGATGTGGGTGTCCTAAGAGGAGTCTTAGCTGCTGCAGCAAACACTGGCCCCCTGAGGGTAGGCCGGTGAGAAAACGGGGTCTCCGAGGGCCCCAGGGCCCTTGCTCAAGGCCGTGGTGGAAGTGCAGACCCCGGCCCCCTGATTCCAGAGCTCACCCCTCTGGGGAAGCCGCAGCTGCAGGCAGGGCTGTGTGGGCCGTGCTCTCCTCCTATTTACTTAACAAGCTGGGTGCAAGATAAACATGTAGGCAATGCTTCAGAAGAGAAGCCAGGTCTAAACCAATGCAGGAGGCGCCCCGGGTCGGACCCAAAACCCCAAAACTGGAACGCAAGGTTGCGGAGCCCCGTCCCCGGCAGAGACGCTCCAGTCTTATTTACCTTGGCTAAGAAACGTTTGCAGGAATTTCCTCCACGTCGGGAAGCGTCTCTCGTTGACTGGCTGCGCGTGCTGTGCTAAAATGCCCGCCAGCTCCTTGGAGATCTTTGCCAGAGCCGGCTCCTGCAGAAACAAATTAAATAGAACCACAAGCAATTTTACTACAGAAATGAAAACTGCTTGTGGAGTGATTAAAAACCAGGCCTCCAACAGGCAAAAAAAATATGTGGTTACTGTTTACCCAGAGTCAGAGGGGCCGTTTTGAACATTTTCTCCATTTGTCCAGGCCATTTCTGTTTTCCTGTTGCAAAGGGATGTGGACCCGGAAGGCACCCTTCCATCTGGGCATCGGGCAACCTACGGTTCAGGCACAGGCAACCTGACCAGCGCAAGGCCCCTGGGCCTCAGTTTCCCTTATACAAAATGTGGGGTCAATTAGCTTGTCCCTAAGGTCATTCAGAGTGGGATATCCTTGTTTTTTTTTTTTTTTAAGTTTTATTTATTTATTTATGGGCTGGGCCAGGCAGAATCCAGGAGCCAGGAACTCCAGCCAGGTCTCCCTCACGGGTGGCAGGGACCCAGGCAGTTTCCCAGGCACATTAGCAGGGAGCTGGATCAGAAGTGGAGCAGCCAGGACTCGAACAGGCGCCTATATGGGATGCTGGTACTGTAGGCAGTGGTTTAACCTGCTGTGCCCCACTGCCGGCCCTTGCATCTCCATCTTTTAAACCTGCATCCTCTAGGCCTTGTGGGTGGATATCTGCATCCTACAACTTCTTCATCAAAGCCTTAAACCAGAGAGTGAGCATATAGCCTAGTGGTTGTGACACCCGTGTCCCATATCAGAGTGGCTGAGTTGAGGCCCAGCTCTGGCTCCTGATTCCAGCTTTCTGCCAGTGCACACGCAGGAAGGCAGGGGTGATGGCTCAAGTCAGTGGGTTCCTGGCACTCGTGTGAGAGACCAGGGTTGCATTCCTGGCTTCTGCCTTCAGCCCATCCCAGCTGGCATTTGCGGAGTGAGCCAGTGGATAGGAGCTCTCTCCATCTGTCTCTCTGCCTCTCAAATCAATAATACATTTTTAAAGAAAGCCTTGAACTACGGCTGAAGCTGTGTAGGTGGGATCTGATGGGGGGCAGCTTAGGAGAGCCAGGTGGGAAGCGGTCCTGGGAAAGCCTGCTGGGGTCCGGGGCTCCTCTGTTCAGATACAAGACCGCTCCGTATCATTCGTGAAACAACTGAAGACGACAGAGCCCCCCGGCACCTGAGAACAGCGGGCTCTCCAGGGAATGACAAGTCTGGCTCTTCGACGGCACAGCCGTAGCTTGCTGGGACCATTTTCTTTTGTATGTCACAATTTCCGGGGCTCTCCCCCTCCTCGGCCACCCATAACCTTTCAGCTAGAAGCCACCTCTTCTGCCTTTATTTGCACCATCTGTGGGACAAAGGCACTGGACGGATAGAACGCCACATGAGGGACGCTGGCAAGGACAACTCGGACTTGCTGAATCGAACAATGAATGCCCAGAAATTGCGAGGAATTGACTTTGGCACGGTTGGCGCTGGAAGGAGTTTAGAAATCATTGTTGGGGCCAGAGTTGTGGTGTAGCGAGTTAAACCGCCACCTGTGACGCCAGCATACTATACGAGCTGGGTTCGAGTCCCAGCTGCTCTACTTCTGTCTGATCCAGCTCCCTGCTAATGTGCCTGGGAAAGCAGCAGAAGATGGCCCAAGTGCTTGGGCCCCAGCACCCACGTGAGAGGCCCAGAAGAAGCTCCTGGCTCCTGGCTTCAGCCTGGCCCAGCCCTGGCCATTGCAGCCATCTGGGAAGTGAACCAGCGGATGGACTACCTCTCTGTTTCTCTCCCCCCTCACCTATAACTCCTTCAAATAAACAGATACATCTTTTTTTTTTAAAAAGAGAAATTTGCATTCACCCATTTATTTCCAGTCTTACTAACACGCAAAAGTGATTGTCCTTTGCCCCCACCTGTTTGTGGGTCCAGTGCCCACGGGAAAGCCACAACACAAGGCCAACATCTGTGGTGTGCTCTAGGCAGGTCCACATGATCGGACTAATTCTCGAAATACCCAGGAGACCCTGGTGGGAGCTCTTCCTCCGTTAGCTTGGTAAGTGCCTCACATACGAAACAGAAGCGCCCTGAGAGGGGCAGGGCTCGACCACACGCTCCTCTGGCAGCCGGACTCCGGCTCGGTCCTTCTCCCAGCGTCCTCAAGCTCAGCTTTCTGTCTATTTCATGCCAGTTTCAGCTGAAACCTTTCTACCTTGCTGGCGGAAGACCCATGGCCTCTCACTCGCAAAGCGCCTCAGCTCTGCACACACACACACACACACACCCCGCTCTGGGAACCCCCGTGTTGAGGACAGGGGGCCCCACAGCCAAAGACGGCTCCCCAGGAAGTGGAGGCCCCTTTTTCATCCTGCTTCAAGGGCCTTTGCGTCCCTGCCTCTGAAGGGCATGAAACACGTCCTTCTCATCAAGACGTCCAGAGAGAAATCATTCATTCATTCATTCATTCACTCATTCACATATCAGAAAAGACTGCAGAATGTTAGGCCTTTACATAGTATACATAGCACTACAGTGGAGGGTAGAGGGGTTGGGTTAGGGTTTTTTTTCCCTTGGAGGGGAAGAGATGGAAAGGAAGCAATGAAGGAGCAAGTCAGAGCCTGGCCATTTAAATTGTTTTAATTTAAATGAGAAAATAATCATTTGCGAGCCAGAGAGCAAGGATGGGAAGGTGGAGAGGGAGAGCTCCTGCTGGGTCACCCCCCAGTGCCCATGATGGCTGGGGCTGCGCCAGGCTGAAGCCAGGAGCTGGGACCTCAAGCCAGGTCTCCACGTGGGTGGCAGGGGCCCGATTACTGGGTCTTTCCCGCTGCCTCCTCTGGTCTGCATTGTCTGGAAACTGGGATCAGAAGCCAGAGCTGGGGCTTGAATCCATGCACTCCAATGTGGGATGTGGGAGTTTTAGCCGATGTTAAACCACCAGGCCCACCACCTAGATCTTGAAACTAGATCCCCATCACCTAGAGGACCAAGTCCAAGGTCCTCGGCACAAAACGTGAAGGCTGACTGTGATATATGGCCTCTGACTAAGATAGCCTTGCTTCTCTCCTCCCGAGCTCCCTAAAACTACCTCTTTCTCTTCTTCCTCCCCTGGCTGACTCCTCCTCAATCCTTTCTGATTCCAGCCACACCTCCTCCAGGAAGCCTTCCCTGTGACCCCTGTCAAGATCCTGTCTTCCTGCTCTCCCGCTGCCTGGGGCTGCTCAACATCGTGGACACTGACCCAGTCCTGGCACAGAGAACTCTAAACCTCGGCAGCTAGAATTATGGCGATGGGAAGCCCTGGGACACGAACAGCTGACTTTGCAGGAGGAGAGGAAATGGGCACCTCTCAGCAGGCTCCCTCCTTCCTGCTGGGGATCCACCTGGGGGGGGGGGGGAATTCCCTGCCTGGGGGGGGATGGGATTCCCTGCCTCTGAGGGGCACAGGGAAGACAAACGAGGTGACCTTTGTGGAGCATCACTTTGGCTGCAACGCACAATGTGAAGGCCAATAGTGAGCGGGCAGAGGCTGTGGCTTGCACCAGGCTTCTGGATGCTGGGCCAGGCGCTGCCGCGACCGCCGACCACAGAGGCAGCCATTCTGCCTTGGCTTTGCACTGCGCACAGCAAGGGGGTGGCAAGCCTGCTGCTGGCACGGGAGGACGCGGTGCGCCCCGTCAGGAGGAGCACACAGCCAGAGGCTCTGGCAGTCTGACGTTCCACAGGGGGCTGCTGGGGCACGTGGGGGGCGGCTCGGGGCCGTGATTCACTCTCCAAGAAAAAGCCACGGGGACAAATCCTGGGAGGTGGCAGGGGGCAGTACTAACTGCTTAATTTATTCCTTTATTTTGAAAGCATCATACGGGCACCATAGGATTAGCACGAGAGTGGCCTTGGTGCTGAAGAGAATTTGCCCCTCTGCCTCAATGATGATGACGGTGATGGTGATGAAACAGCAGGACCTGCAGCTCATACATTCAAGGAGCAACAGCAAAATGACGTGCCACCTGAGACTTTCATTTTATTTGATTCCCCACCACCACCACCCCAAGACAACCCTCAACAGCCCAGTTTCTGCAGGGAACTACCAAACTGCGTGCGAACCGATGGATGAAGCCAGAGCTCCCGTCTGGGGGTACAACAAACCAAGAACCCGCTCCTCCTAAGAAGTCACAGGTCCCAGTGGCCACTGTGGATGCCAGAGGCGAGTTCCCAGCCTGGGGCGGGGGAGGTGGGGTGTTCTCCAGCGATTATAAGAGACCATTGCCATGACCCTCAAGGCAGCGGCCGGTAGGGGAAGAGCCGTGGCCACTGGGGTTGATTCCCCTGAGCACAAACCCAAGTACACACAGTGCGCACCCAGGGGGAACCTCAGCCCCACCTTCGTCGCGGCACGGGCTTGTGCGCCCTTTGTCTGGTGCCCCCCCCCCAGACACACGAGTGATACCAGGCAGCCCCCCAGGCTCCATTTTCACGAATCATCACAACGGCATTTGAAAACACTTTGTCTTGTCAGAGGCTCCCGCTCAGGATCTCATTCAGGGCTCACAGCTGCACTGTGTGGTAGGCGAGTCCGGGATCATCTCCTCTGCTTCAGCTTTGGGAGCCAAGCAGATCCTATTGTGGCTGATTTTCAGTACATGACGGAAGACAGAAAATAGCAGGAGCGAGGGGACCGCTGCTAGCTTGTGCTCTTCCTCTCTCTGTTCCATCCTTCCACAGTGTGTGTGTGCATGTGTGTGTGCATGTGTGTGCTGTCTAAAGCCAGCAATGGGGCTGCATCTTCTGTCTTACAAACCTGTGCAATGAGCAGTCAGCAAGTGTCTAACCTCACATCAAGTCAGTGTTTCCGGGTGCCTGCCACCCACACCGAGCACTTCATTTAGAGCTGATGACAGAGGGCGGGGGGCGGATGGAAAGGAAAGTGGAGGGCAAGCGGATTGTAGAAAAATAGGCTTTCGCTCCGAGAAAAGTGAGACGTTGGGATTTTCAATGCCTCGGGATGGCATGGGCCCTGGGAATGTGCATTTGCAGTTGGCCTTTATGGAGCCCAGGGCTCTGGGGCAACGCCCCTGTGGGAGGAGCTTCAGCCACACCTTGGCACTTCATCCAGCACCCACACTTAGCCCTCAGAGTGCATCACCAATGGTCATGGCCTTGGAAGGCACAGGGCGTGCACGCATCCCAGAGTCTTGTCTTTCAAAGCAAGAACTATGCCTCTCTGCTCTTTCTCTTTTCTATCAAGAGTAAATCTGAAGAAAGAGATATCTGATGGAAGGAAAATTTAGGCCACCTCGGGGAAGCCCCTAGCATCTCCAGCTTAATTCGGCTCTCCAGCTCCAGAGAGCTTGCTTTCCTATCCAGGCAAATTCCAGCTGTGTGTGTGTGCACGCATGTGTACGAGGCGGGGACACAGACCAGAATACTGTCAATATCCATCCCACACAACTCTTTTGTCTTAGCAGTTCCTTCGCTGAGTCATAGCGGTGAACTAAGTAACTTCTTGACCAATCACCTCTAGTCTCCCGCATCAGAGGAAACCCCAGGGAGGGGGCGGTGCTGTAACGTAGCGGGTAAAGCCACCGCCTGCGATGCCAGCACCCCATATGGGCGCCGGCTCTTGTCCTGGCTGCTCTACTTCTAATCCAGCTATCTGCTAATGGCCTGGGAAAAGCAGTGAAAGATGGTCCAAATGCTTGGGCCCCTACCACCCACATGGGAGAGCAGAAAGAAGCTCCTGGCTCCTGGTTTTGGTCTGGCTGAGCCCTGGCTGTTGCAGCCATCTGGGGTGTGAACCAGTGGATGGAAGACCTCTCTCTCTCTCTCTCTGTCTCTCCCTCTCTCTCTGCAACTCTGACTTTCAGATAAACAAATACAACTCTTAAACCCATCTTTTTTTTTTTTTTTTTTTTTTTTTTTTTTTTTAAGGAGAAAACCCAGGAGGGACCACTTCTCAGCCTTTGGCTAAGATCAAGTGTAAAAGAAAATCCAAGGAGCTGCCTGGCTGGTTCTGCTTTCCAGCCGTTTCTGATAACCCTAAACCGGAGTGATGGCGAGCAGCATAAGGTCAAAAGGGCAGGACAATGACCTGGAAAACCAAGCAAGACTGTCGTCATTGTCAAAAGGGGCCATATGGACTATCTGGGACAAACGCCTCCGGTCACATGGCGACACTGCAGGGGCTCCCCGGCTGCCTTCTGGCTCCTGGGGGAGTGCTCTTTCGGGGGGCAAAGTGTGAGGCATTGGAGTCTGCTGGTGGCTCAGAAACGGGGAGAAGGGAGGGATTCCACACGTGGGGTGAGTCCGAGGAAGGGTGTACGGCTGTGCAACTCGCCCTTGGAGTCACTGTTCATGGTGCAACAGCTCTCCCGTACTGCACCCTCCCCGCCCGGCAGCCACGTGCCAGGCGTGTCCCTTTTCACAGCCACTCTGAGTGTGCACGACCACCCCCACGCTTCGGGTCACATAGCCACCACGCAGGGAGCCTGGGATGCAAATCCATCAGCCCCGGCGTGTCAGCGCGGCAGGATCTCTGTCCGAATCGCTCTCCATGGGCATAAGATGGCCAACCAGGCTCGGATGAGCTCGCACACAGGTGACGCTAAGCCTGCACTGCAAAACTTATGAACGAATGCCGAGACTGGCCATTTGTCGCTGGCCGCCCCAGCACCAGGAACACGCTGTCCCCAGCTTCCTTTCAGGAACTGCCCCTTCCTCAATGTTAGCTGAGCGAGGTGAGTGGGAAGGCTGCCACGGCGAGCTCCACAGTGGATGAGCACAGCCGTGTCTCGGCCACGGTGATGGGTTCAGGAGAGGCATGTGACCCAGTGAGGCCCATCAGTTCTCAGAAAGTGCCTGCTGGGGACTTCCGAGGAAGCAGCTTATGCTCTTCTGAGAGCCCCACCCCGTGAGACCTTCTCTTCCCTTTGTCCCAACCAAGGTCGAACTCCAGGCGTTACTGGCAGCCATCTTGCAACTTGAGCGCAGCCCACATTACGCACGGCTTAGGGGAGAAATGGAAAGTGGCGATGAGTGAACCGCAGAGAGAAGCCTTGTCTGAAGCCAGACCAACCTTTGAACTATCAGTTGGCTGCGATCATAAATTCACTTTATTTGGGTCTTCTGTGACTTGAAGCATAAATGTTTTAAATGGATACAAAGCGGTGGGCCCGCCACTGCCCCACAAGGCACAGTGGGCATTTTCTTAGGCGGGCAGAAGCTCTGATCACTCTGCCCACTGGCTGCTCTCCCTCTGCAGCCGGTCCTGAAGTCTCCACTCCTTCTTTGCCATGGAGATCATTAGGAAAGGCCCCTCTTTAGAGTGCAAAAATATGCTGAGAGCGAGGAGAAGAAAAAAATGAGAATGTCTCTGGCAAGTCATAAACAACTCCCCGCGCCTACTTAAAGTTTAAGGACTGCGTTAATACTCCATGCTTAATTGCTAATTGAGAATTTAGAAATCAAAAATGCCAACTTTGCCTTCGATGAGATGGAAAATTATGCTGCCGTAGAAGGTAGCGTGATGTAAAACAGGCGACATTACCGAGGCACACAAATGTTTTTGGTATGTAAAATTGCTTTGTAAAATATTTGCTCCATCTGCTGAAAGCAGCAAAGACAATTTTCCCTTGATAGCTAATGGCCCATTTCGGCTGTGTGGCAAGTGACTCGCTGCGCTGGTGGCTCTCATTAAGTAGAATGGTGAGAACGCGGTATATAATTCCATCCTTACGCCGCCGCGTTATCCAAGCTCGCTGCTTCTGGGGGGCACTCTGCCCCTCATTCGCCAGGCCTCCACGCGACTCCAGACAGGCTTTGTCCAACTGAGGCCCATATGCTGCACTAGCAGGCCGGCGCCCCCCACGCACGGCCCACAGAGATCCCCTCGCTCCCGACTCCCCAGCACTCGTGCTGCTGTCTGTTTCTTTCTTCCCCCTCGCCACAGGGGGCTGTGGCTTCCTCCCCAGGCTCATCCTGCCGAGCGCGCTGCATGCCGGGGCTTTCAATAGATAAAGATTAAGCGCCTCTTGAAATTCCTAATTGAACGGTGCACATTCACAAAAGCAGGACAAGTTCTTTCCCGGGATGAAATGGAGGCCCCGACGGGCACAGCCCTGGGCTCTCGCGTGCAAGGGCGGTCTGTGATCTCCCTCTTTAAAGGAATTGTTCACGTTACTCTCTGAATTACTCCAACATCTGTTAAACTAGGAACAATGAAAAATAAATACAGCAATCCAGGGCGGGTAAAAAAAAAAAAAACAAACAAACAATGAGCAGAATATGCTCATGTTTGGGGAACGATATTAAAGAGTAGTTACAGCAGCAAGTGTGGCTGGGGGTTCAAAAATATTTAACATTGGAAACATGGTTTTAAAGGGAATTGTGCTAACATGTAAGCGGCATCGAGTGAAGAAATGCACATGGTTGTTGCAAAGATCGTGCAGTATCTTAAAGCAGAAAGCACACAGCTTTAAAAGCCACCGTGAGTGGAAGTAGCCGTAATTATTATTACTGGTAATAGGTTTCTTTCTTTCCAGTTGGAGCAAACAGCGCTGGCTGAGAAAATTGCACATGCTGATGAAAGCTCTTTAATTGAAAATTAAAAACAAAAGGCAGCACATGTGCCCTTTGGACTAGCTTCGGGAGCCTGTCGGGAAATGGCGGGTTTTAATTTCGCAGGAAAGGACTCGCCCGGCGACTCGTCCCGGCGGTGCCGCCTCGCGCTCTGCACACGCACGCAGAGCTGGGCTTCCCCGCACAGGGTCAGCGCGGGGCCCGGCGCCCGCACCGCGGGGCCCAGTCCTCTCCAGGGCGCGCCAGTCCCTTGCAGATCCCCGCGGCCGCCCTGCGCCTTCCCGCAAAACAGACAGTGTCCGCAAGAGAACCGCGACAGGGCCCGTCCTGGACGCGCGAAAGCCATCCCCTTCCCGTCCGTCTCATCTTCCGCTTTATTCCTGCCTGCCACGCTGTTCCGGCGAGAAACTGGCAGTTAAATTCAATTGATTCGGAATATTCGGGAGCCATCTGGCCGCCAACCGTGGCGCGGGGGCGGCGCGAGCGCTTGCCTCTCCCGCGGTCCCCAGATGGCGGGGGGAGCGTTTAAACCTCCTTTTCCTTGCCTCGTACAATAGACCTTGGCACCATTTCAACTGTTTACTCCGGTAATTAACAGCTCTGATGCCACAACAATTACAAACTCCTGCGCCCGCACCACAATAATGCTATGAATTAGTGAGAGCTAACGGCTGGGAGGTAGAGCGTCTCCAGACTGCAAGATCTGTGCATTTTTAGAATAAAATAAAAGGTACAAACAGCACGCTTGCAGTAGACAATGATTACCTAGTAATTAGTTTACACAAAGCTTCCTATTTAATGGCAAAACGCTGTAATTAACGTGTGACAGAAAATCAAAAGGTACTTTGTAAGCATATGAAAAATTAACACTGCAGGCCCATAGCTTTATGTACTGATTAGAAGCATATTAAATCAATAGGACACACAAACCAACAGCTTGTATGGCTGATTATTATAGGTCCTCCGAAGGGGTGCCCCGGCTTTCATGTAAGCAATTTCCCCTCTCCTGTCATCTTCCTCCTCGGGCACAGAGAGAGCCCTCCAACCCAGCCGCCACAGCCTCTGGAAATAACCGTTGAGCTGCAAGAACGCAGAAATTCGAAGTCGTTCTCGGAGATGAGGAGAGAGATGTAAATGATCAGGACTTTCGGAGGAAAGCAGCAGGCGTGCTGCTGCGCTAATTAGAGAAGACACCGGCTGGAACCGGAAAAGGAAGCCCCTAGCCTCCATCTGGGGGGTGGGCATCACCCCCACTTTATCAAGCCTCTCTCTCCGACCCGCAGAAGGGGCCGAATACATGATGTCGTTCGTTGTCTTCCGACTCTAAGAAGCCAGGCGGCCACCAGGCTTTGCTCTTTTGACACAGGCTGGGATGGGTCACAGGGTGGGGACAATTGAATCAGCCTACCATGATACTCAGGAAGCCTACGGGAGACCCTCCAGGACTTCTAAACCACCAAAGATCAAACTCCAGGTACCTGCCCAGTGTTTTCACGCCGTGTTACACTGCAACCTCATGGCGATATTTACAATGATAACGTCTAGCACTGCTTGAAGCCCTTATGTGCAAAATCACTGCTAGCCAGTGCACAGGATTCTCGCATTTAGCTCTCATCACCTCCGCATGAGACAGGTACTTACCTCCACTGATAGATGAAGGCGTGGCTTGGAGAGCAGAAGTGATTTGCCTACCCCCTTCCTAGTAAGCAGGGAAATCTACCCTAGTTTTGCCTGGACTATGGAATCCCATGAAGGCAACCTCCTTCTTAGCTACGTTGCCTGTTCGCTGAAGAGCTGGGTGTTCAACCATTCAGAGCAGCCCATTCCAACACAGGGAGTCTGGAACAGTAGACTGATGGAAATAAAAACAAGGCCAAACCAAGTATCTTGTTGCTTTTGCAAAAACAAAAAAACAAAACAAAACAAAAAAGCCAAAGCAGGGTTTGAAATGCCAGCCATATTTTTAATGGTGTCGCTGAGAGTGAAGAGAGATTTTGGAACTTCACGGGTTCACCAGTGTGTGAACGTGGGGTTTCATGTTAGTGTATTACATCAAGAAAGACACTGAAAGCCGGTCGTCCCCAGGAAGGACCCCGGGTGACACAGGAACCCCGCCCCCCGTCATCAGCCACGTGCGTGAACAGGTGTGTGAAGTGGCTGGGTTGCTGGCGCTGAGTCCCGGGGACCCCTGGGCAGCGCCGGCCCTCTGCTGCCCTGAGGTGTGTGGGGGAGGCTTCCCACGCCTCCCAGCCCTGCTAGGAGAAGGAAGACGTGTGAGAGGTAGGGGCTGCTGTGTTTCCCTTGTCTCCGTGCAAAGCAGGAAACTGGCGACAAAGGCAGCACGTGGTCCGGGTCACAAAGGCAGGGATGCTGAGGGACAATCCTGGTTTGGGATTTTCAAGCTAGGCCTTTTCTAAACGAACTGGGTTTGGGATGGCAAACACGCCGGGCTAGGAGGAGGCAGACATGGGTTCAAAGCCAATGACAATCACTTCTTAGCCACGTGAACCTGAGCAGGTCCCTTCACTCCCCAAGGGTCAGCTTCTCCACGGATAAACAGAGACAACACCTTCCTTGTTAAACTGCTGGGCATGTGAAGCACTGAAAACCAAGTTCTTCCAGGCGTGAATGAGACAATTCACGCAATGTGCATGGCACCACACCTGGCACCAGGAAGTATGCCACCTCGTAGCAGTGTCAGTGTTATTAAGAAACACAAGGAGGACGGGCGCTGTGGCGTAGCGGGTAAAGCCGCCGCCTACAGTGCTGGCATCCCATACGGGCGCCAGTTCCTGTCCTGGCTGCTCCTCTTCCCATCCAGCTCCCTCCTATGGCCTGGGAAAGCAGTGGAAGGTGGTCCAAGTGCTTGGGCCCCGCTGCTGCGTGAGAAACCTGGAGGAAGCTCCTGGCTCCTGGCTTTGGACTGGCTCAGCTCTGGTCATTGCGGCTATTTAAGGGAGTGAACCAGTGGATGGAAGACCTTTCTCTCTGTCTCTCTCTCTCTCTGTAACTTTACCTCTCAAATAAATGAATCTTAAAAAAAAGGAATGAAATATAAGGAAATGTCAAAACCTCACCAGTGCATTCCTGAATCTACAAAATGCTCAATTTCATGTGTATTACATGTACGTATGATAGTCTGCTACTATTCTATAAGCTAATTGAAAAGTCATGATGTTAAGATAAAATATATAAAGCAAAGAATATGATTTAATGATTAGGAAGGATGATACCATAAATTTTTGCCTTTTAAAAAATGCATGCTTCTAAAAAAGTTTTATTTATTTTTATAGAGTGAGAGACAGAGCAGTGGGGGTGGGGAGAGATTCCTCCATCAGCTGGTTCACTCCCCAAATGCCTACAACAGCTAGAACCGGGCCAAGCCAAGAGCCCTGGACTCCATCCCGGTCTCCCTCGTGGGTGAGCCATCACCCGAGGGTGTGCATGAGCAGGAAGCTGGATCAGCGGTGCCGGAGCCCGCACTTGAACCTGGCACTCCAATAAGGGATACGGGCATCCCGAGCAGCGACTTAAGCCCTGGGACAAAAGCTGGCCCCTGGATTTGTTTTTCTTAGCTGAGAAAACCTAGATTTTTCTTAATGCCGAGATGTTGTGTTTTTGATATGAAATGCAAACATGTAATAAGCACATAAAAAAAAAAAAAAGGGATGTGCTTTGCTGGAATCAACCAACAGCAGTCATAAGATGCGTTTTTGCTTCCACATGAGAGTGCAAACAGTTCAGAATCTCCAAAGCTGGTGAGGTTGTGGTGAAGCTAGGGTGCTTATTTGCTGCTGGCTGCCGTGGGAATTGGTATTACCTTCTCAGAAATATGGTCACAGGTAACAAGAGCCACAAAGCAAGCTATCCCGGATCCTTCTCCTAAGGAAATTATTCAACTGAAGCAAAAGGAGGTGTACACCAAAACCAAAAAGAAAAACAAATCTTTTCTCCCTCTTCTCTCTTCCCCACCAAAACCCGAAGGCTGGGGGCGGAGGGGGCCAGCAGTGTGCTACAATGGGTTCTGTTGCTACTTTTAAGGCCAGCGTCCCATCTGAGCGACAGTTTCAGTCCTGGCTGCTCTACTTCTGACCCGCCTCCCTGCTAATGCACTGGGAAAGACAGCGGAAGATGCCCAAGTGCCTGCTAGGCCCCTGCACCCACTGGAGTTACTGGCTTCTGGCTTCAGCGGGGCCCCAGCCCTGGCTGTTACAGCCATTTGGGGAGTGAGCCAGAGGACGAAGATCTCTTTCTCTCTTTGTCCCTCTATCACTCTGCCTTTCAAATGAATAAAGAAATCTTTAAAAAAGAAAAAGAAAAGCAGGAAATAACCTAAATTTCTAACTTAGCTGAATGGCTTAGTAAATTAATGAATACGAGAGACCATCATAGAGCTGTGATGACTGTGCAGTGACTTCGAGGATTAAGATGGGACACTGAATTAGCCGTAACGGCAGCTATGAGAGACAACGCTGCACATTTATATGGAAACTAATCCACAAAAGTGGAAGCACCTGTGTTTGGGGACAGTCATTACACAGCAACGTGGCTTATTCTACCTTTTCTAGGCTTGGGTGCCTGGAATAAGGCTTTTTTTTTTTTTTATTCCCTTTGACGACCCCCACATTCATATCAAATGTCTAATAAAAGTAAACCAAAGCACTACACGACCAGAGGTAAACCTGCTCTTGCGAGAGGCTGTGTTGAGCAGCAGAATTCCAGAGCCAGTTAGAGTGGCTTTCTCGTGAAGTCTTAGAATAGCGCCAATGGGGCCTGGCGCCGTGGCTCACTTGGTTAATCCTCCGCCTGCGGCGCCGGCATCCCATATGGGCACCGGGTTCTAGTCCCGGGTGCTCCTCTTCTAGTCCAGCTCTCTGCTGTGGCCCGGGAAGGCAGTGGAGGATGGCCCAAGTGCTTGGGCCCTGCACCTGCATGGGAGACTGGGAAGAAGCACCTGGCTCCTGGCTTCGGATGGGCGCAGCGCCAGCTGTAGTGGCCATTTGGGGAGTGAACCAACGGAAGGAAGACCTTTCTCTCTGTCTCTCTCTCTCACTGTCTATAACTCTACCTGTCAAATAATAAAAAAAACAAAACAAAACAAAAAAAACAAAAAACAAAAAACTAGCGCCAACAGAGACCTGTACCTCGGTCTCCAGCCTAGCAGAAGCCCAAGCGAGACCTCAGAGACCTCACCAAGCCAAGGTCCCAGGAAGTGCGATTTATTCTTAAAAAACAAACAAACAATAGGAAAAGGCTACAGGAGGGATTGGTATCATGGGGAGAAGCCTGCCTGGTCTCCCTGGGCCGTCTTAGCTGAGTACCCAGGTGTCTCCCCTACAAACGTGCCTTCCTTTGTTGACGCTTTTATTCCTACTAAGAAACCCCCTAGCCAGGGAGCAGGGAGCTCGGAGTGTGTGACAGACAGAGTGTGGATTCACCAAATCTTGGCAACATCTCAGACTTAAGTGGACGGGCTTCCTGGAAAAGGTTGTGGGGCAGCGGCGGGGGGGGGGGGGGGGGGGCCTGGGGGCGGGGAGCAGGTTTTGTGAGCCAGCAGGATGGAGAGAATACACTTGGTACCAAGCCACTAAGAACGAAATGTTTCCACCGTGGCCGATCAGGTAGCATTCGGCTTTTCCTCAGCTCACCGCCCTGTCCATCCTGACCTTCTCAGACGTAACTGTAGCTTTTCAGCATCTCCTGACTTTGCGACTTGGTTTCAAGGCTCAGCAGCAACCAGCCAGGTAGCTCTGGTTCTGAGTGAAGCGAGGTGGAGAGAAACAGGACCCTCCTCTATTAGCTTCTTGAGTCTACACTGAATCCCGACCACATCTGAAACCAAGCCCTGCATCAGATGCAAAAGACTCTCAAAACGGCCCAAACCCCTGGAAACAGCACCGTTTTTAATCTGTTGCCTGCAACATACCAATGAGGAAAATCATGCTATCGTGTCATAAACCGCTATGCAAATGATGCTATTTGTAAGTATTAACATAATTTAGTGCTTACAGTCATATTCTCGTTTCTAATAATTCTCCCAGAATGGAGTCTTTCTCTGGACTGTTAGCCTGCAGGACAGTCTTTCATCAAGAAGCTCAAATTTTTAATAACCTGCCAGCATATGTTTTGTGTGTTCCAGGCTAGGCTTGATGACACAACATCTTCATTATCAAAAGAAACAGGTCTACTCACTGTAACGGGACACTCAGACATGCCTGTGCTCAGAAAAGCAAGGCTTTGGTGGCTAAATGTGTGCCTTTACAATGGGCTTCCCGTCACAAAGCAGGATTCTCTGCTTCAGTTCTCCATCGCTAGCCTCGGTGGAGGCTGCGGTTCGCTTTGGAGGCAACAGAATGTCAGAAAAAAAAAAAAGAAGAAAACGCCAGCTTTGCAGACCTACTGTATCTGTGCTGTCGGCTTCCCACCGCATCTCGGGCGAAGCACAGGCCTCAGACTGTAAAATGATTCCTGAATAATTATCTGGTCCTTGTTAAGTTTTAAAGCATGATTTAGATGGACTATTAATTATTCAACAGTTTCACGTTTAATAACATGATGGCAGTGCCAAATGTACTAAACGCTGTGGTTTAAAAGAATTGAAAATAAATAATGTACTGCGAGGCTTCTAACTACGGCTCAGTCAAATACCAGTAACCTAAATATTTTCTACTTTTTGTAAAGGAAATTCTGTTTATGTGTTTATTGGAGAGGCAGAGGAAGAATGAGTTGGGTACTTCGCATCTACTGGTTCATTCCCCAGATGTCTGCAATGGCCGGGGCTGGGCCAGGCTGAAGCCAGCAGCTGGGAATTCAATCCTGGCCTCCCACATGGGTGTCAGGGATAATTCTGCTGTCTCCAGAGTCTGCACTGGCAGAGACCTGGCGTCAGGTTAGGGATCCAGGTACTCCAATGTGGGCCACAGGTGGGGTCTTACCTGCTAGGCTAAACGCCCATCCCCAAATACTTTTTTTTTTAAGATTTATTTATTATATGAAAGGCAGAGTTATAGGGAGGCAGAGACAGAGAGAGAGGTCTTCCATCTGTTAGTTCACTCCCCAAATGGCTGCAATAGCTGGAGCTGCGCCGATCCAAAGCCAGGAGTCAGGAGCGTCTTCTGGGTCTCCCACGTGGGTGCAGGGGCCCAAGCACTTGAGCCATCTTCCACTGCTTTCCTAGGCCATAGCAGAGAGCTAGATCAGAAGTGGAACAGCCGGCGCCGCGGCTCACTAGGCTAATCCTCCGCCTTGCAGCGCCGGCACACCGGGTTCTAGTCCTGGTCGGGGCACCGATCCTGTCCCGGTTGCCCCTCTTCCAGGCCAGCTCTCTGCTATGGCCAGGGAGTGCAGTGGAGGATGGCCCAGGTGCTTGGGTCCTGCACCCCATGGGAGACCAGGAGAAGCACCTGGCTCCTGCCATCGGATCAGCGCGGTGTGCCGGCCGCAGCGCGCCTACCGCGGCGGCCATTGGAGGGTGAACCAACGGCAAAAGGAAGACCTTTCTCTCTGTCTCTCTCTCACTGTCCACTCTGCCTGTCAAAAATTTAAAAAAAAAGAAAAAAGAAGTGGAACAGCTGGGACTTGAACTGGCGCCCATACGGGATGCCAGCACTGCAGGTGGCAGCTTTACCTGCTATGCCACAGCGCCAGCCCCTCCCCAAATACTTTTTAAACTTAAGGCCAAACATTTCAAATTCATCAGAGATTAGTGTCAGAGTGAAGTCTTTAAAAAGTATTGGTTTGAAGCTCTCTGCTATGGCCTGGGAAAGCAGCAGAAGATGGCCCACATCCTTGGGCCCCTGCATCCATGTGGGAGACCCAGAAGAAGCTCCTGGCTCCTGGCTTCTGATAGGCCCAGTTCCGGCCATTGTAACCATTTGGGGGAGTGAACCAGCACATGGAAGACCTCTCTCCTCTCTCTGTGTAACTCTGACTTTCAAATGAATAAATAAATCTTTAAATAAATTATTGGTTTGAGGTAGTGAAGCTAGCAAACACTTGGCATGCTAGCATTTCCATTTTTTAAATGCAAAAGTCATGATTTAATCTCAGCAGTTTCACTTTAAAAAAGGAAATTCTATACAATACGAGTTCAAAGAGAACCTCAAGGAAATCTCTATGGGCCTGAAAATTAAATACATTTTCTTTGTTCTGTTTTTTTTTTTTTTTTCTGGAAGAGTAATTCACTTTGGTATCCTTTAAATAATACGTAAAAAGCCAGCCATGACAGGTGCTGCGTTCCGTCCGTTCACTGACGGAGGGGAGAAAGCCCGGAGTAGATCATGGGAGAGCAGCGCATTTGTCAGAGGGAACTCGCTCTCCCGACTGTTCTGGAGATTTATTCAGCATCTCACTTTCCCAAGAATAATGGGGTTCCCTCTTGGGGGCCCCTCCTACCCTCCCCTTTGGATCTTGATTCATAACCTTGTGAAGGGGGATGCTCTAAGCAGATGCACATCACTTTGCACAGCCCACCACCATGTGTGCCGGAAGGGAAGGCACCAGTCGAGGGGTGTATTTGTGTCTGACTTATGCCTTAACCAGTGGGTCAGCCAAACAGATAGCTGGGATTAGGAGAAGCCAGACAACCCCAGGTCTCTGTCCAGTGAGGAAGCTTGTAGAACCATGGGTTTCATTTCTATATCAAACCATATGCAATTACTTCATAAAATAAATCTGCGATGGACTCAGAGGTTGTATAATTCACCTCCTCACCAAGGTACATGGGAACACTCGTGTGCTAAGGCTTCCCACCTACTGTTCAGCTCTGGGGGGAGATTCCCTATTTTGGCTGTGCTGTGCTAGTTTCTTAGCCTCTCACAGGGGCCAGTAGTGACATGAATGTTCTTGCATCGTCTTCAATGCTGGTCTGCACCAGCTTCTGGGTGACGGCCATTTTGACAGGTAGAATTTCTGTCTCCTGATAAAACACGGCTATCGTAACAGCAACAGTTGTCAGAAGCACGTGACCGAGAGCCACTTAGAGCAAATGACGAGCGCCATAATGTCACCCGCATACGATTTCTAAAATTTCATCCTAATGACCACAACCGATTTGAAGATGTGAATGAAGGCTTTTTGGGACCAAAGAAAGGACGTTTAAAATAACACGAGCAATGCCATACATTTCGCATGGGAGCCCGAGGCCCAGGAAGGCCGTGCCTGGCAGGTGCTCTCGTCTCCTAAGCTGACTCTACGGTTTCACCTTGTAACCATGCACAGATGCTGCGGGGTTAAGTCTCCGCCGGTCACTCACCTGTGCCCACTTCTTCTTCCAGTCTTCGTGGCCATACTTGTCGCTCTCCTTCAGCACCCACTTGTGGCACTTGAGGTGGGCGGGGATGTCACAGAACGCCGTCCCATTTCCTCCAAACTCACAGTCCATTTTAAAGAGCCAGCGCTGGATTCGCAGGTGATCGGCCACCAGCTGGCTCAGCTGTTCTATCATCTGCGGAGTCGATGACACGGCAACAATTACTCGAGCTAGTGACGTTCTAGGGCTCTTTTATGTCATATTAATTCGGTTGCTGTACTTCTCATCTATCTTTACTTGCAATAGTCTGTTCATCCAGTCATCTCCTAGTCACTGAGACACAGGGAAGAACTTGTGAGTGATGTAGAGATGATGTGAAGGAAACAAAGGACCAAAGATGCTGCTTGGGACACCAGCGCCCCACACGGGGCTGCCTGGTTCAGTCCAGCTTCCTGTTCATGTACGCCCGGGGAAGCAGCAGGTGCTGGTCCAAGTACATGGGACCCTGCTGCCCAGGTAGGAAACCCAGACTGAGTTCCATGTGGTCCAGCCCCAGATGTTGTGGGCATCTGGTTATTGAGCCAGTATATGGGAGATCTCTCTGACTGTTTCTCTCTCTCTCTCTCCCTCTGCTTTAAAAAAAAAGTAGTCTTATTTAAGGGAAATTTCAAAATCATCATTTTGCTGACTTTTGAAGGCAAAAGAAAGAATCCTTGAACATCTGTAATTGGGTCTTTTTACTGTTCTCTTTTTCAGAGAATTATGTGTTTACTTATTGATTTCTCCAGTGATTTTTTTTTTTATAGTTTCAAGACTATAAAGACTTATAGCCTTGAAAACTTAAACTGTTTGGAGCTTTGTTGAGCTTTTAAATGTTATAACCTATAAAACATTTCATTTTTTTCCCTCTTTGACATACACAAAATACATTTTGTTTGGCTGGTCAGTTGGCCAAGTTTATTATATGGTTGATATGAACAAGCATATTACAGGAAGAGACAGATAAAGGAAGTAAAAATTCCTGGAAGCAACCTTGCCGGAACACACACCCACCCTACATTTTCTTTAAAACAATATTCCCTCAAGAACTGAGCTCAAACACATGGAAGTTTACGGGATAAAACCGAAGCTCAAGTGTTGATATCAAAATGATAATAGCAATAATAAATAGTTCTGAACTCTGAGCACAAGCCAGGCTTTGGATCCATGTGAGATCTTTACACAAATTTTCTCATCCAATACTCACGACAACCCTGTGGAGTAGGCACGTTATCAATTCCACTTTATATATTAATAGAGGCTCAGCTAATTTAAGTGACTTGTCACGGTCACACAGCAGGGAGTGGTGGAGCAGAGACTCTGCCCTGGTTGCTCAGACCCCAGACCCAATTCCCAGGCCAACCCTATAGAGAGGAGAAGGATGAGATGGAGAAAGAAGTGACAAAAGGCACAAGGGAAACCACCTTTCTTACAGTCTGTAAGTCATTTGGGGTGCGCCTGAATCAGACAGAAGTCCGTAGCAAGACTGCTTAGAGTGGAGCATTAAAGACAAACAGCGTATTAGATCACAAAGCGATTTTTTTGTGTCGTCTTCTTAACAGAGTTTCCAGTCTATGGTTTCCAGAAAGCAGCAAAACAGCATTGCTCGTTGTGTCTAGAAGGCCTACCAACTTCTTGAATGTGGTGTCCCCAACATGCTCATTCTCAGCCCTTTTCTTGAGTTCTCTTTGCCCACCAAATGGATTTTTCATTAAAAAGCATGAAAGGGGGCCAGTGCTGTGGCACAGTGGGTTAACACCCTGGCCTGAAGTGCCGGCATCCCATATGGGCACCGGTTCGAGACCCGGCTGCTCCACTTCTGATCCAGCTCTCTGCTGTGGCCTGGGAAAGCAGTAGAAGATGGCCCAAGTCCTTGGGCCCTTGCACCCACGTGGGACACCTGGAAGAAGCTCCTGGCTCCTGGCTTTGGATTGGCGCAGCTCCAGCTGTTGCGGCCATCTGGGGAGTGAGCCATCGGATGAGACTTCTCTCTCTCTCTCTCTCTCTCTCTCTCTCTCTCTCTCTCTCTCTCTCTCCCTCCCTCCCTCCCTCCCTCCCTTTCCTCTCTCTGTGTAACTCTGACTTTCAAATAAATAAATAAATATTTTTAAAAAGCATGAAAGGACTAAAGGTTTACAGTGCTGTTGAAGTCTGGAGCTATTCGGTTAGACTGATTTTGTGTTTGGTGCAGCCATTAGGATGCCTCTTGAGAAGTTCACACCCCCTACTGCAGCACCTGAGTTTGAATCCCAGCTCTGCTTCTGATTCCAGCTCCCTGCTAAAGTGTACTCTGGGAGGCAGCAGGGGACGGATCAAGTATTTGTGGGAGACACGGACCTATTCCTGCTTCTACCCACCAGCCTGGCCCAGCACCAACTGTGGTGGACATGTGGATAGTGAGCCAGCAGATGAAAGATGTTCTCTCTCTCCTCTCCCCTCACCTCTCCTGCTCGCCCTCTCTCCTTCTCTCTGCCTTTCAAAGAAAAAGAAATAGAAATTTAAGTTTAAATTGATGAAAGGCACCATCTGTTCTCTTGAGTCTGTCTAGCAAATCTTCCTGGGGATGCTACACTACGCGGCAGTATGGAAGACATATATAAAATGGCCTCCCTTGCTTGGGGCCCTGGGAACTCCAAGCAACTATGGGGTATTCAGTAAGGGAGAAAATGGGACTGGCGTAGCTCCCTAATTATAAAGCAATGCCTAAGGATAATTTGGGTGTTTAAATGACAAGTACTCTGGTCCCTATGCCATTAGACAATGAACACAACCTGAAAAGGTTTGTAAATGTGCCTGCCAAGGTTGCCTCCCCCCTTTCTCTCCTGTGTTGAGACGACAGATCCAATACTGAATCCTACATTGCTGCATCGTGATCAGGAAATGGTCGTTGGCCTGCTACCATCAGACACAATCCTTTTGCTGGTTAATGGAAGGTGTTCTGGCATAGCCTTTTTAGGACATATTTGGAAGTGTTGTATATTTCTTTGGAGGTTTCAACTATGAACAGAATTATTATCTGCTTCTTCCAAATCCTATTATTTGTTGCTTCGGAGAATCCTATAAATGGGCGTTTGTGGATGGATCCCTTACAGTAATGAAAAGGATCAATAGTATTGTAAAGAGCACACCACTGGAAAGAATTATGTGCGATCTTTAAGTGAAAATTGAGCCATGCTTTAAAATAGCATCGCCATTTTTGATTATTTAACCAAAGCTGTCAATATTTCATAGGGAGCATGTGCCAGACAGAGAGCCTGCACTGTTACTTTATGGATCCAAACAGGAAATTCTCACTCCACTCAGGCTAGATTTAGGGAAAAAAATTAGTCACTCATAAACAAAATGACTTCATGCTCTCCCGAAACAGTCGTCACTTTCTATTCAAAAGATGCAGTGTATTTTGTAGCCGGGACTCATTGCGTATTGGTGAAGAACAGAGGTAGGAAAACGACTCCTGTTTCAACCCAGCTGATAGGGATACTTATGAACCGAAGTGAAAACCATCACAGGATTCTTGCACCCGCTTTGAGTGTGCAATGCAAGTCGGTAACAAGTCGGCGTTATCGATTTATCACCGTCTGTAGATTCAAAATGCTGACACTCAGAGAGAGTGGGCGGGGCAGGCACTATCGGGAAGAAGCTCGGTGGAGTATTTTGATTCTTGATGACCTCAGACGCACACTTTCCAAACAAGCAGAGTAGAACTGAGTTATACAGTGTATAGGCATGCAGTTTTCGCCTACTATAGATCAAATAACATTCCTCGAATCTGATGCTCCTACGAAGAGGTTTTCAGTCCTACTTCTGAATTCTGGCTTTAGAGAGAGGTTGCACTGTACTGAAAGAGCCGGCATCTTTAGCCACCATCAGCATACAAAATTCTAGAATATTCCATAATGGAAACTGCCAGGTTTCTGGCCAGTGAAGGTGAACACAAGACTCAGTGTAAATATTGCACAGGGATTTTAAAGTCGGTAAGACTTTAATGTAAAGTGCACGTGAGGAATTGCGTCATTTAAAAACAGAGTTCTTGCGTATTAAGTCTACTAGCCAAAAAGTCTCTGGTCATCTTCAAACTCCAGTGGGGGTGGATGACAATGGAAGAGCCACAGCAGCCCCACGTATCACCCAAGAACGCTCTCACAACAGGGAAACATGGCAGGGCAATTCAGTAAGCTCACCATGTTTTTGAACCAGTCTCTGCAATGGATGATTTTGGGGGCAGGGTGGAGCTCAGCAGCTATGAGGTGCAGACTGAGGGTAGCAGGGGGACTCCTCCACTTTGCCCCCCTCAAAATGGCTTCACTGTGCATGGTCCCCTGGTTCCTTAAGAAGTGGGTAGGCGGGGAATCATTTGCTGCCGGCTCAGAGGGATGTACGGAAGCAGAGGTTAGGAAATGTTAACGGCCATTTGTCTTTTAATTTTCTTTCTTATGAAAACAGATGGCAGTTAAATGGGAGAACACCTGCCAGAGCGAACTCACAGAGAAAGCATTTCTGCAAGCATCTTGGGCCCTAACTACCTGCAGGGGGACTGTGACAGCCACAGACCCCGTCCAAGGCAAAATCCCAGCAGAGAGTTCTATTCCTTGGAACCATTCCGCTTCCCCTCTCTCCTCGCCTCCCTTTTGGTCCCTTCCCAAGCAGTCAATACAGGGCCATAGCTCTCTGCAGCCCTCTGCAACCTGACCCAACCAAGACGCTCACTCTCCGGCGCTTTTCCAAACCTGCTCCTTTTAGCCATAAACCCCACTCTCACACTTCACGGGAGGCCTACGAAATGACTGGCCAGCTGATAGAAGGCTGAACTAATCCATGCTCAGTCATGAAATACGGATAGCAGATTAGCCCATGTGATATACAGGGTCTTCAGTGTCTCGATCCAAATGAGGAAACGCTTGGGAAATTCTAGCAATTTCTGCAAGACCAATAGGGAGATAGTTTGAAACAGGAAGACTTCCTGGAGATCCCCTAAACCAACCCAGGTATTCCACATATTCACTGGGTAGGGGGGTGGCACTGCATCAGGAGGATGCTAACCGTTTGGACAGATGCACTTGTCCGCACCACGTACCTGTTGGTAAGTATAGATGTCGTGTATTCCAGGAGGGACGGGCACACCTGTGCTGTCAAAGACCCGTTTGCTTCCAGACTTTCTACTGTAAAGGTGGACGAGCCCAGGCTCCGAGCCCAGGATGGGCACATCCAACATATCAGCCACGGCCAAGTCGTCTCTGTGGAGGACCCCGCCCACGATGTAGGCCTCCTTTCCTTGGATGAGGTTTTTTATTCTTTTGATTGCCTTGGGACTGTACATCAGGTGAGTGGCCAGGCACATGTGATGCTTCTGGGGGAAGGGAGGAGGGAGACCATATTATTCCTGTTAAAAGCTGTCCATTTGCTAGTCCATACATCTCATTTACGATGTTGCATGTAATAAATACATTATTAATAGCAGCCCGGGTGATGACCTATCCTGTTGTTGCGCAGTTTAAATTGATCAAAGCTGCTGGAGTGAGGTTGCATAATCGCTCACATCTTTAGTGTGTGGGAAATAGGCTCACTGGGAATAGAACTAATTACTACACATCTGTATTTATTTGATCCACGTGGAATTATCCTTCTGTCAGAAGGAAAAGAGGCTGGCGGCCTTTGGATAATAGTGATTCATCTCTGCAACTCTTCTGGCATGGTTTAACACTAAAGCGTCTGGAAAATCAATACAAAAAATGAAGAAGAAAACCCCAGGGTATTCTCCACTACTCAGACTCCCGATCTGGCAACTCTCTGCTCCGGTGGGAAAAGGCGCTTGACTCGAGACCCTCTTTCCAAAATTCTACCACATTTCAGAAAACGGGCATTTCTGCAGCGCTTGCTCATAGGGGGCTAGCCAGTGGTTCTGGAAAAGATTCATGAACGGAAAACAGTTGCAAATTTCAGCAAGTCTCTGGAGCCTTTTCTAAAAATATAAAAAAACACCCACCACCCTCGTTATTTTATTTTTGACTAGTTACACCCAGCTCAGCCATATGAGTACATGTGACTGTCTCATTCAATTAAATAAAGAATCCTGGCATGTCTAATAGACGCAGAGGCTGGAGCCAGATGGTCAGCCCACAGCTAAACTAATACAACCATGTTTCTGCTTTCAAGGAGTGGGTACACAAACAAGAACAGAGAACACATAACCAACACAAGGCAGCTGAGGGCCACAGGAGCTATCAGGTGCCTCCAGGGTATGGAAGGGAGAGGCAGAGGCCATGAACCGGGAGAAGGGGCTGAGAAGGCAAAGTGCTAGCTCTCCTGGGGCCTTGGTTTCTTCACACAGCCACCCTGGAGGGACGCTAGGCGGCGTCAGTGAGATAATGTATGCGAAGCCCTTCCAACAGTGCCTTGGACATAACAAGCGCCAAGTGAGTGGCAGACAGTATTGTCACTGGGAAGAAAATCAGGGTTGAGGTGCTTTTTGTGGATAGCTTGGATTCTACCGGGTGGAGATGGGCATAGAAGAGCCATTAGCTGAGGACGGAATAGGAGAACAACACGGTGTTGACTTCCCCTGAGAAGTGGACAGCATGGCACACAAGAAAGTGCTGGGGCTTTGAAGCGAGGCAGATCTGGACTTGAATCCGGCTCTAGGCTACATGAACTTAGGCAACTAGCTTAGAGTCCCTGGGCCCGTTTCTTCATCTGATAAATGGGACTAAAACTATCCATTTGCTGGGTTCCTATAAGATCATGCATAAAAAACATTTAGTACCATGCATGGCATTGGGTCAGTACTCAATAAATGGTAGTAATTATTATTAGGGAGAAGCCTTCTTCTCTAAAAAGTCATTAAAATGTCACACAAATAAGACAACAGTAGGGTGCTGCAGTCTTCAGGGGGTTCAGGTCTTACACACTAGCACCTGCCCCTCTAGACCTAGTGACAAATGATCGGTCAGCTCAGAATGGCAGCATAGAGAAGTGTGTTTCCCAGAACAGCCAATGAACTGTCTGCCATTTGTTGGAGGGTGCAGGGACTTCTGAGTGTCGGAGAATGAGACTTGCTGGGGGAGAAGCCCCCGGGTGTCAGTCCTGCTTGAGTTTGTCACTTGCTGGTGCTTTTGAAAACTTGATCTTTCTGAGCCTCAGTTCCCCACAGTCAAAGGAGGGGCTGGACTCGAGGTCTACGAGGGTCCTTCCAACCCTGAGATAACTTTCCCTTTAAAACCAGCATTCGCGTGGACTTACTGTCCCTGGTGAGAGTCTCTGCTTGGGACGATGGAAAGTTCTGGAAATGGACTGGTGGTGATGGCTGTAGGTGAAGGCAGATGTATTTAATGCCAGTGAACTGTGTGCTTAGAAATGGCTACACTGGGGCTGACGCTGTGGCAGAGCAGGTAAAGTTGCCGCCTGCAGTGCCAGCATTCTGTAGGGGTGACAGTTCGAGTCCCAGCTGCTCCACTTCTGATCCAGCTCTCTGCTATGGCCTGGGAAAGCAGTAGAAGATGGTCTAACTCCTTGGGTCCCTGCACCCACATGGGAGACCGGGAAGAGGCTCCTGATCAGTGCAGCTCCTGTTGTTGCAGCCATCTAGGGAGTGAACCAGTGGATGGAAGACCCTTCTCACTCTCTGTAACTGTAACTCTGTGTAACTGTAACTGCTTCTGCCTCTCTGTAATTCTGCCTTTCAAATAAATAAATAAAATCTTAAAAAAAATGGCTGGGCTGTTGTCTGGACTGTTGAGGAACAGTTTTTTTGTTTTTGTTTGGTTTTGGTTTTGGTTTTTTTTCTTGTGCAAATTGTTGAACTCTTTACTTAGTATAGTGTTGGTCTTCTGTGTATAAAGTTAATAAAAAATGGATCTTAGTGGAGAATGGGACTGGGAATGGGAGAGGGAGGAGAAGAGGGGTGAGAGAGTAGGTGGGAGGGTGGGTATGGTGGGAAGAGTCATTATATTCCTAGAGTTATACTTATGAAATGCATGAAGTCTGTATTCCTTAAATAAAAGGTTTCTTTGGGGAGAAAAATAAATAAAAAATTTAAAAATTTTAAAAAATTAAAGAAATGGCTGGGCTGGTGACTTTCATGTTATATATCTTTTACTACAATTTTTTTCTTAAAGGCAAAAACCGGAACTCTTCTGAGAGGAGGCTTGATATGATTTACCCTACTGGGCCCTCCTTCAGATTAACAGCTCTCATTGTAGACAGGTCTAGGCAACAGGCCCTCTCGGCCTGACGTCAGCCCGTACTGGGAGCACACTTCTGCGAGCTGTGTGCAGTAGACACTGGCTAATGCCAGCCTTTGTTGTGCTTCCCGGCTGGTTGGTCACTGCCTTTCTCCTTTGATTACTTCACCATTTTCCTTTTCCCACAAATCCAATGAGGAAACACACACACACACACACGCTGACGTGCAGAACTGGACACTTGGGTTACGGTGTCTGCAGCAGGCTTTCGCTGCAGCTGCAGGAGTATCGCACGGCAGCCAGCCTGTCGGGGTTGAAGAGTAGAAGGGCAATGCCTGGGACACTGTTCTCTCGTGGGATCTGGGCCGCACCATATCCATTCACAGACTGTCTCGGAGATGAGGAAATTGAGGCTCTAGGGATTTGCCTGGGGTCAGGCAGCCAGGAAACAGCAGAGGCAGGATTCGAACCCAGCTGGCACAGCTGGCGTGCCGCCACTGCTGCCGCCATCCCCTCTCCATACGGGGAGGGGCGGGGCTGGTGCGCTGGTGGGATGTGCAGTAAGGGCGGCAGATGCAGCCGCAGGACCTGATGGTTACGCTCTGAGAGATTTCCAGCCAGGATGGGTTTGTGTCCCCTGCAGGCCTGCTTCCTCTGCTCCAGTGTGTCGGTGGGGTCATCATCTGTGGGTATGTCTTGTTCTTCAGGCCAGGTGGGGCGGTGCATTGTGGGAGTGTGTGTTTCATGAAGAGTCGGATGTGAGCGAGTGATGGTCATGGACACATTACCGACCGTAGGTCTTGGACGGCCATTTGGAGAAGATCCCTGCCATTGGACCCAGCCAGGGCATGAGCACAGCTGACAAAAACCTGAACTGTTCCTAACTCCTCTGCAGTATGGCGACATTGAATTTATCACTCCTCATCGTCTTTCTTTGACCTGGGACAAACGGTAGCTGTTTAGGATGTCGTTGTGAACATTAAAATGTCCAAAAATAGACAGGATGACTTTTGGAAGAGCACGTTTTACCATTACAAATTCAAGCAGTGTGTAGGCACTTGGAGAGATGTACAGACAGATTTTTGGCACGCTTTTAAAAAACTCCTCAAAGCCATCCATTTGAATGAAAATCAGCACTGATACAATCTCTCAAACCCATTAAAAAGAAATAAAGCCACAGCTAAAACATGAGCAGGAATTGATTTGAAAGCAAGAGTTTAATTTTTGTATTTTAAAAAGTCGATTGCCTATGAGTGATTAATTACTCAAATAATTTAAACGCAAGCTATGAGGGGAAGCAAGACAAGTTCTTTAAACCTTGTTTCTCTGCGTAGAGCTACAAACCCCCACTGTGCCCGTAGCTCTGTGAGTGCTACCGATGGCCCAGCCTGCCTGGGAGGGTCAGGAAGGCCTGGGAAGGGAAGCTTCTCAGATAACAGGATTATAGAGTCAGTCGGAGACGGCTCTGGAATTATCTAATCCATCACTGCATTTTACAGATGAAAAGCAGGAGTCCAGAGAGTTGCCCAAGGTCACCAGGTCACCAGGAGCAAACGGCCATCCGCATTCCTGCCGACGTCCTGGGGGTGGACAGATCTTGGTTCACACTCTGGCCCTGGCAGTAACCTTGGACTTGGAAATGAGTCTTGGCGTCCTCAGCCATAAAGGGAGATGGAGCTTTTCTGTCTCTGTGCTGGTCTCAATGCAGGGGAGAGTTTTCTAAACGTCGGCGAGCTCTCCGCTCCTTCTCCCTCTGCTCTCCCGGCCTCCTCGAGCTGGGCGGGCATTGCAGATGGGCAGAGTCCTTAGCAGCCGGCAGGCACTAGCTTGAGCGTCTGCCTGGAGGCAGTCGGGGCTTTAACAAACACAGGTGCTGCTTCTTGTCCTTCCCCGCCTCCTAATGTCCCCAGCAGCTGTGCCACGGTGCCAGGCAATAGCCAGGGAGCACCGAAGAAATGTTGGTGCAGTGGATGATCTGGAAGGTTCCTAGGAACCTTCTGTTGCTTCTCCTGTCCGACCCTCACCTCCCTCCTCCTCCACAGTGGTGCCGAGGCTGCAAGAGGCTTCTGGGGCAATACTGATGGATCTAGTTATGGAGAAATACCAATCTTCCACACGACAGAGGGGAATGAGCCTCGGTTACAATTCACTGAGCACCCAGCGAAGAAGAGAGGCAACCGCAGCCCTGCCTGGTCTGTGCCGGCCGTTTCTCAGGTGCCCCTCTGCCTTCTGCTCTATTTTTTCTTTGTTTGGGTCAGTCATGGTGTATCCGAAGTGCTCACGGGCAGTGACCCAGCGTATAGATGCTTCCTATGAAAGCAACAGTGCCTCTGGCCACAGACAGCGAGTTGACTCTGGTGCACCCCAATTGTAAATGGAGGGAGGTATCTTCATCGGGAAATTCAGAGGCCTTAGTTACACCAAACAAGAACATCTCCTTACATCTGCACAGCGCACAGAGCAGGTGTGTTTAGTCTAGCGTTAAGGTGCCTGTGTTGGAGTACCACCTGGAGTACCTGGGTTCGATTCCCAGCTCCAGCTCCAACTCCTGCTCTAACTTCCTGCTAATGCAGCCCCGAGGAGGCTGAGGTGACGGCTCAAGGTTTTGGATTCCTGCCACTCATGTGGGAGACCTGGATTTTCTTTTCTTTTTTTTCTTTCTTTTTTTTTTTTTTTTTTTTTTTTGACAGGCAGAGTGGACAGTGAGAGAGACAGAGAGAAAGGTCTTCCTTTTGCCGTTGGTTCACCCTCCAATGGCCGCCGCGGTAGGCGCGCTGCGGCCGGCGCACCGCGCTGTTCCGATGGCAGGAACCAGGTGCTTCTCCTGGTCTCCCATGGGGTGCAGGACCCAAGCACTTAGGCCATCCTCCACTGTACTCCCGGGCCACAGCAGAGAGCTGGCCTGGAAGAGGGGCAACCGGGACAGAATCTGGCGCCCCGACTGGGACTAGAACCCGGTGTGCCGGCGCCGCAAGGCGGAGGATTAGCCTAGTGAGCCGCGGCACCGGCCGAGACCTGGATTTTAATTCCACCTCCTGGTTTTGGCCCTAGTCAAAGTTCCAATTGTTGTGAGTATTTGGGGAGTGAGCCAGCACACGAGAGCTCTCTCTCTCAATCCAACTCTCTGCCTCTCAAACAAACATATTTTTTATAAGATTTGCATAGCCCATTAGGAATTAAAATGTTGGTTGTTTACATGGAAAGCTTAATTTCTTGTTAAAATGCAGAGGAATTCATTTCAAGTTGTCTGTTAAACTGCCTTATTCATGAATTCTTATTCATGAATTTTCCAAAGGCTCTTGTCTAGGGATAATTTGTTCTGTTCATTAAAAACCAGTACCAGTTAAGAGCAAAACTCTGGACCTTGTTCATGAGGAACCACGCGATGTGGCAGATTTTCAGGCCAGTTTCTGGAGGGAAAATAACCGCCGAGAAGCAGAGTCTGGGTGCGGAGGTTAGAGAGCAGGGGCCTGGGGCCGGTGCTGTGGCACAGCGGGTGAAGCTGCCTGCAAGGCCGGCAGCCCGTATGAGCACCGGTGGGTGGGAGTCCCAGCTGCTCCACTTCCCATCCAGCTCCCAGCTAATGCCACTGGGGAGGTAGCAGAGGATGGCCCACGTGCTTGGGCCCCTGCACCCACATGGGAGACCCAGATGGAGCTTCAGACTCCTGCCTTCAGCCTGGACCAACCCAGGCCACTGCAGCCACTGGGGGAGTGAACCAGCGGATGGAAGATCCCCCACTTCTTTTCCTCCTTCTCTCTCTCTCTCTTTCACTGTCTCTCTCTCTCCACCCCCCTTTCTGCTTTTTGAATAAAATAAATAGCTCTTTTTAAAAACAGCAAAGAAAGCAGAGCCTGGTCCAGATTCTGTCTGTAAATGTCTTTGCGACTGGGGCACGTGTCCTGCACCGAGAAACAAGAAAAGGCCACGGCAGACGTGCGAAGCTCACCTCCTCCACGGCACCGCCCAACAGCTGCAATTAGGCTTCCGCCACGGAGAGACGGGGCAGGGGGAGCTCCACTAAGTCCGAGAGCTAAACGGGGATATTTATTTCCTGCAGCCCAACTAGTCGTCGAAATCAGTAAAGCTGTTAAACTTGCAATACTACTTCACTGATGTGTACCAGAGCGTGGCAAGTTATAAAATTTCCAATTTAATTTTACGGCATCCCTGAAGCCGTAGTAATTAGAAGACACACTCACAGTGAAGATGTTCACGGCTTCAGGGGTAATGATTTTGAACCTGTCCTGCAAGTCACTTCTGTCCTCGGTGTTGCCCGATTTGACGGCGGCGCGCAGACTCAGGATTTTTTGGTAATACAGCAACAACTCCTCGTTCATGTTGTTGGAGCAGATGTAGATGACGTTCACGTTGGTATCTACGGACAACGGGCGCAGTTACTGACTGCCGTAAAGGTACACGGCCCCGCGAACTCCGGCCCCCCGTGGATGCTGTGCAGTCACCCTGAAGTTCATCTATACCGGCTGGGTACACGTCTTGCCAATCTAATGGGCTTTTTTTTTTTTTTTTTGCACTTTAGCATTTCTCCAAAGAGAAGAAAAAAAAAAAATAATAACCACCACCAACAAACTTGAGGCGAGGACTCCTTCCCAGACAGAGCTTCAAGGGTCCTTTCAAATAACAAGTAGGGATCTAGCCACATGACTCCCATTAACAAGCCTGAGAATTGCATACTGCTCTCAAGAGTTAGCCATTAACTTCAGTACATTATAAAACAAGAGCTATTAACTTTGCAAAGCTGATGAAATCGCAATTTCTTATTCTGCCTGGATTCGACAAGGCCAGTTCAGGCAATGTCCTGACTGTGACCACAGCAATGATTGTTTCGGGAAACCAGCCCTTTCCCTGCCCCATGCCCCAGAGGGGTCTACTCCCGACAGAGCGCGTGTGGCGGTTCTGGTTTTAAAGGAGATACTGTCCTAAGTTGTTCTCCTTCAGACGGGCTCCTAATGATGCAGTGTATAGAAAGAGAGCCTAATTCAATGTTGCAGCTGCAAGCTGCGGAGCACTTTAGGGAGCACGAAAGGGAAATGGGCAGCCAGGAGAGGCGTCCCTCTGTCCCTTCGTTCACTCATTCGGGAAACAGAGGACTGACGGGTGGGGGAAGGCACCCGGCTGCACACAGGGGAAGCCGGACCATGGAAGCAAGTACGGTGCTGCCCCTGCGGGGTGACCACCACACATACGCAGGCAGCTGTGACACCCAGTGGGAAGCCCTGGACCCTGGGGGGAAGCCGGGTGCCTGGAGCCCCTGGTGAAATGCCGGGCAAGGAGTTCCTGGGGCAGATAGGGGCGAGAGAGGGATTGGCAGAGGATACTGGGCAGAGGCTGAGGAAGTCCTGGGGCAGCCGCCCGGGGCCCCAGGGAACGTGATTGGCGCTTTGGAAGCGTGCTTTCTTCCTGCGCAGGACCGGGGGAGGGATGCAGAGAGTGTCACCTGGAAGACTCCACATAGAGCCGCTGCTGCAGGGTCTGGCCTGGAGTAAGCGCTGGTGCCTGACCCCGCCCACAGGGGTTCTCCCCGGCCCCTACACTGGCCCTCCCTTGGATCAGAGCCTCAAGAGTTAACGCCCGGATGGGTTGTCCTCTGCTGTTCTGTTCTACTATTTCAAATCTATGCGTTATGTCTCGCCAAGCTCCACAGGGGTGATGTTCATCCTCTTTCCTCTCTCCCGCCCAGCCCTCGTGCAGTCTGTGGGGCTCGCTCATCAGAGCCTCCCAGGCTGGCTGAGTGACTTGGGAGGACAGGGAATGGACACCTGTATACCCTCAGTGAGCTCCGAGGCACGCAGGAGAAACCTGCTCCCTGTCCACAGGCCTGGAGGCCATGTCTTCTGAACCAGCCCAGCGCTGGGCCTGGAGTAGGTGCTCCACACAGGGCAATACTGAAGTGCTCCCGTTTCATTGGGAAATCAAACTGCCATACATACTGAGCAATTAATTGAGGAGCAACCAATCAAATAGCTTGCATCCACTTGCTAAATGACTCGATTAGTTATCTCGTGTCTCACAGATTGGGGTCTGCCCCAGCTGATGCTCCCTACAACCAAAGCAGGGAGGCTTTTGGTTTTTGTTGCTTGTTTCTAAGTATAAAAGAATAGGACATAAAACATCACAAATAGGGGCCGGCACTGTGGTGTAGTGGGTAAAGCTGCTGCCTGCAGCGCGGGTGTCCATATGGGCACCAGTTCGAGTTCCGGCTGCTCCACTTCTGATCAGGCTCCCTGCTAATGCAAGTGAGAAAGCAGCGGAAGATGGCTTAAGCGCTTGGGCCCCTGCACCCACGTGGGAGACCTGGAAGAAGCCCCTGGCTCCTGGCTTCAGATCCGCACAGCTCTGGCCATTGTGGCCATCTCTGCCTCGCTGTAACTCTGCCTTTCAAATAAATAAATAAATCTTTAAAAAAAAAAAAAACCACACAAATAGCAGAAGGAAAATAACATTTTCTTGGGAAGCAATCGCAGGGTTACAAACGATAAGAAATCACGGAGCCCCTTCTACATTCCTGTTGACATCTGCGAAGGGAGCAGGTCTCAGCCACCCTAATGCCCAGTGGTAGTGCGTCTTCATCGCGAGGCCACAGAGGCTCACAACTAACTGGCAGGTCAATTTCTCTCTAAAATGACTTTCATCGCTAGTCAGAGCTCGGATTGCTAGTCGACGGCCACTAGTCAGCTGTCGCTTCCTTGCTTAACTCGCGTGGGGACTGGAAGCACCGGTCCTAGGAAGTGCGTATCCTGACAATTCTGCCTGCACGGCCAGCAGCAAATGACAAGTGTTCCCAGTGTGACTGGATTATCTTCACCTCCCCTGAATAAGCAGAGGAAGCAACACGTATTCCTAGCAACTAACGGAATAGAAAAAGAATAGTTCTTTTTCCCCCAAATTATTACTCACTGCCCTAGTTTCTTCAGATTTTTATTTCACAATTAAGTACTTTTTCTTGACTCTCCCTGATATTTCTAAACTTCCATTATGGCTTTTGGTGGTTTTCTATCATGAAGATGGTGTCTCAAGAAAAGGCAGACTTTCCGAGAAATGTCCACATTAGCAGAATTTCCCACTGCAGGTGGACATGATGCACGTGGAATGACTTAAAAATAGAAGCCCAATACATTCCAGTCTTTTCTAATAATGAGACTTTTTTTGGAAAGAAATTCTTCAGTGAGGACTGGCGCTATATATAGAAAGGTATATAAAAAGCTGGAGGAAAGAAATTAACTCAGATAAATTACAGCCAAGTCTGCCCTCTGCTGTACTTGAGTGGTTTCCATCCAGTCAGGTTTTCAGTTGAAGTCACTCAGTACTAACAAATCAATCTCAAGTCATTAAGAAAAAAATTTTTTGTAATGCCAAAAAACAATATTAGTGCCTAGATAATAGATTAAAGCAATTATACTATTATTATTTTAGGACACTGTAAATTTCCAGTACTGATGTATTTTTGCTACCACACGGCATTTATAAAATAATAATGATGCTGAAATATACATGAATCATGAAAAGTATGTCATTCCAGGGAGCCAGCTCAGTGTGGTCACTGATAATTTAAAATTCTTCCTTGTTTTGCTTAAATAAGGCCAGAGCAATTCTATTTTAACAAAACAAAGACATTCTTATTTGATCACTAGTATTTTTGTCTGACCCTGAATGTTTGGCCAGTGTCTCTCTAACTGATTCCGTGTTGTAGCTCAGCCTCTGCAAGCTATGCTGCTCACCTGGCCCCTGGCCATGGCCAGCGTCAAAGCCGGCACATTCAGGCATTCTTCTCGCCCAGGTGGGTGCCTGACGGAGAACTGGTCCAACCAGTATCAGAATTTGACCCACACAGAGGTGGGTCCATCACCCAGTCAGTCTCAGCATTCTTTCCACCAGGCATTCGTGCCTTCTAACAACTAGATGCTCTGTATTTAATCAAAACTACTTTTAGAAAATCTGTCTTCTCTTATATATAGCATCTAGTGAGGCTTGCTGTGTGACCCATCCCGAAAACAATTTCATCTTATAAAGACTTACCTGTAAAATACAAAAAGGAAAAAATTAAATATTTTTAAAATCCCTAAAACAAATCCATCTTCAGTATCCTCTTACTCTCACAATGGAAGCACAATGCTTTATTTCTGATACCACCTTCTACTTATTCCCCAGATAATGTAACAGACAACATTGGCACAAGTATAAAATTCTGACTTCCCTCTCCTAAGGAGACAGCAAAACAGAAATGATTTTGGCCTATTGGAGAGGAATTCTTATCTGAACCTCCAGCAGGGAGAATTTAGAAGACTGCCCAGGTGACTGGTTAAAAGTGTCACTCTTTAACATCCAGATGGACTTCATTAGAGATCATTAGAATTAAACATTCAATTGCCCTGAATTTTTTCTTCTGGAGAAAAAAAAAAAGTAACCAAAATAAATAATAACTAAAAAGAGAGAAACATTGTATCACTATCCAGGCTCCACCCTGCCAAGCCTCGCAGGTGTGGGCCACATACTGTACCGATGATGTCGCACAGCCTGCCCAGCTGCATGTTCTGCTGCGTGCTGAGGTCGGCGATGCGCTCCCGCACAGGCTGGGCATATCCTAGAAGGCAAACAAGGTGTCAGGACCCGGAAGGAGCAAAGTCAATACAGCAAAACGCCACAGAGAGCTTCAAAACGCCACAGGCCACACTTCGAGGGAAAAAGCCAGTGTTGGCTGCAGCTTCTTGCAGAAGCCCTGCCTCTTCCCAGAAGGAGGTGTTGGCTTCTCCAGGGATTAAGCGTGAGTCTGGAAGATGGCTAAGCAGCATATCTTGCAACCAAGAGTTTTTTTTGTTTTCTTTTGTTTTTGTTTTTTTTTTTAGATTTATTATGGCAAGAAAAAAATTAATCCTTGGGTGATCAAAGAGAATCTAAATATCATCATACAGTAAACCATTTTCTTAATTTGAAGAATATGGCAAATGAATGTTTTTGTGTGTTTTACAAAGCAAAGATAAAAGGGAAAAGGTAACACTAACTGCCACGACTAATAAGTAGTCATATATTTTAAAATTTATGTTTAACATATGTAAATCAATCCAATAGTTGTTTTAAAGTCACACCAACCAGAGTCTTTGATGTTACCATGAGCTAGCAAATCAGAATCTTCATTGGAATGGACACCACAGGTATCAGAAGTCAATGATTATAGGCCAGCGCCGTGGCTCACTTGGCTAATCCTCCACCTGTGGCGCTGGCACCCCAGATTCTAGTCCCAGTCGGGGCGCCGGTTCTGTCCCAGTTGCTCCTCTTCCTGTCCAGCTCTCTGCTATGGCCTGGGAAGGCAGTGGAGGATGGCCCAGGTGCTTGGGCCCTGCACCTGCCTAGGAGACCAGGAGAAGCACCTGGATCCTGGCCATTGTGGGGGTGAACCAACGGAAAAAGGAAGACCTTTCTCTCTGTATCTCTCTCTCACTGTCCACTCTGCCTGCTTTCTGTCTACCGGTTCTTCCTGGGGTCTGACTCCAGTCTCTCGTGCTTTCGAAGTCCTCCCCCCTCACTGGGTCTGTGAGGGAAGTTTGCTTTGGAACCCAATGACTTCTCCAGGGACTCTCTTTGTCTTGTGCACTGTTGTGTCCCCCCCCCCCCCCCCCGCCAAGAGTTTTCTATTTCCAAACACCCACAAGGCTGTGGAGAATCAGGATTGCAAAAACACAGAGAAAATTTCTGACATTGAACGTGACTGTTCAAAATTGGTATGGAAGGAAATTATGCTTAGGTTTTAAAAAAATCATTTTTTAAACTTGTGCTTCTGTATGGAGGCATTGTAAAGATGAGTCTGAGAATCATTCTAAAGTGACACACAGGTTTCAGATAAACCCTTCGGTCAGGAATGAGTATTGAAGTCATTGTAACACTAAAAAGAAACAGGTTTCTGCTCTCGGTCCAAACAACTTTTAACCTTGAAAGGACAGAAAGGTGAATGGATATTTTGTCAGTATGAACGATAGTCCTATCAGTTGCCTTGGTTTCCACTGGAAACAGAGCAAAAGGAAAATACACATGGGTTACAACTGTCCAAAGATCTTGCACACAAAACATCACAGCGGCAGCGACGCTCTCCGAGACTTTAGATCTTAAGAAACGTGGATCAAAATGAGAATTGAAAAGCCAAGCTCACTCACAACTGCTTATATGAAATTAGCAACTACAGGATGCAGCTTTTTATTTTTTTTTAAAGTACAGTTGCTTTTCACGTTTTGAAGGGATGCTCCAATACTTCCTTGAGGTTAGTGAGCCCAGCACGTGTTTCAAGTTCAACTACTCTAGATAAAGTGATTTTTGTATATTCTGTCCTCGGGATGTGACACAGATTTCTTTTAGCACAAGGAAAACTACAGCAAGGCAGACAACAGGGCTTCAGACCAAATGAACTCTGGTAATTGGCTCTTTGCTTTGATGTCAGTGTTTAAACTCGAGACGATGTCTGGAAATTAAATGAGTTTTCAATTCATATGAAAGTCTTGTCTTTTGCTTTATGCATATGAACTTGAGAGTTAAAGAGGCAGAAGGACAAATGGGCTGTTGGAATTATGTTTGAAAATTATTAATTTCACTAATGATGTAGAGAACCACTCTACGTGTGAAGACTAATGTAGGTGGCTACAATTGCAAGGCCTTTGTGATTGCATTATTGTAACTCTTGAGGCTTTGCATGTGTGTAATTCTATCTATATTCAGATAAATGTTTAAAAGGGTGCATTGTGAAGAACGTATGTATCAAGACCATAAGAAGGCAGGAAAAATGTGTAAAGAAGAAAGGATGATGACTAAAAGTCCCTGAGTGCCTTCTATGAATGCAAGTCCTTTCAAAAGTCAAGATAAAAGGCAGTAGGAGATGTCTCATTAAGGCGATGTCCAATTTGAAGCAGCAAAGATGTCTGATCACTTTGTTGCCACAGATGCAGCACTGAACGTTTCAATCGAGTGCCTGAGGTCAGTTTTCCGACAAATTACTTGGTACCTCTGTTTGCACTGATCAAGGACGTGTAGTAAGTGTCTACACAGTGGCAGGCGCTTGACTTACCCAGTAGGAGTGCCTGCTGGAGATGCCCTCACCCTACATAGGTTTGAGTCCTGGCTCCACTCCTGACCCCAGCTTCCTGCTAATCCAGACCCCGGGAGGCAGTGGTGACGGCTCCAACAACTGGCTTCTGGCCACCTGTGGGAGACCTGGACTGAGTGCCCAGCTTCCAGCTTCAGGCCCTGCCCAGCCCCAACCATTGCAGGCATACAGGAGTGAACTAGCAGATGGCAGCCCTCACTGTCTGTCTCTCCAAAAAACTAAAACAAAAACCAAAAACAACTCTACACAGCATTACGGCACAACTGGTACTAGATAAGGACGTTCAGGTGAGTGCCTTTGTCTCTCCCCCCAGATCATCTAACTCTACTAGCTATTTCACAGTTCCGATATTACCCGTTTAGCTCTTGTGACAAATAAAAAAGACAAGACTCTCCAAGTGGGAACAGACAAGAACTCCAGGGGGGACAGAGAGCTCTGAGTCTTCCCACTTTTATTTTTCATTGCTGTGGTAGGCAGAATCACAGCACTCCAAAGGTGTTCACGCCCTGATCTCCAGAGCCTGTGAATATACTAAGTGACATGGCAAAGGGAAATAAAGGTGCAAATGGAACCAAGGTTGCTGATCAGCTGACCCTAGAATAAAAAGATTATCTTGGGGGCTTGGCCGGCACCGCGGCTCAATAGGCTAATCCTCCGCCTAGCAGCGCCAGCACACCAGGTTCTAGTCCCGGTCGGGGCGCCGGATTCTGTCCCGGTTGCCCCTCTTCCAGGCCAGCTCTCTGCTATGGCCCAGGAGTGCAGTGGAGGATGGCCCAAGTCCTTGGGCCCTGCACCCCATGGGAGACCAGGAGAAGCACCTGGCTCCTGGCTTCGGATCAGCGTGGTGCGCCAGCCGCAGCGGCCATTGGAGGGTGAACCAACGGCAAAGGAAGACCTTTCTCTCTGTCTCTCTCTCTCACTGTCCACTCTGCCCATCAAAAAAAAAAAAAAATTATCTTGGGGGCTGGCGCTGTGGCATAGTCAGTTAAGACTCCACCTTTGGTGCCAGTTTGAGTCCTGGCTACTCCACTTTCCACTTCTGATCCAGCTCCTTGCTAATGGCCTGGGAAAGCAGTGGAAGATGGCCCAAGCGCTTGGGCTCCTGCATCCACGTGGGAGACCTGAAAGAAGCTCCTGGCTCCTGGCTTCAGATCACTGCAGCTCCAGCCGTTGCAGCCATTTGGGGAGTGAACTAACGGATGGAACACCTCTCTCTCTGTCTCTCCTTCTCTCTGTCTGTAACGCTGCCTCTCAAATAAATAAATAAATCTGCTTGTGAAGTTGGCATCCCATACTGGTGCACCAGTTCAAGTCCTGCCTGCTCTGCTTCCAAACAAGCTCCCTGCTAATGTGCCTGTGAAGGCAGTGGGAGACCAGAGTGGTGCTTCAGCCTGGCCCAACACTAGCCATTGTGGCCATATGAGAAGTGAACCAGTGGATGGAAATCACCACTCTGAGGGCCTGCAGCAACAGTTCTAAACTTTCCCACTTTGGAACACGTGACTGGTGCACGACACCTTCCCAAGGCATACACAGGGTCACAGCAGCTGCAGTAGTAACTCCATCCCTTTCTCTTCCACTCAAGAAACCACACTGGATGCAAACTGAGCAAAAGGAAAAACTATTGCAGAGATAATCTGGAATTGCCCCCAATTCATTTAAAAAAAAAAAAAAGCTGGTATTCCAATGGGAAGAAATATAAGGGGATCCACGACGTATTTAAAAAATGATTGCACACCGGCATATTGTGCTAGCATGATCTAGAGAGCTGTGATTCAGGCATTATGGCTATACCCAGGTCTTCATCGCTTGTGCCAGTGTGAAAGCACACTTGCAATACTAGATTTCAAGACAGGGAGAGACCAAGAGAGAACAAGAAAGAGCCTTAGGAGCCGGCAACTGTGGCAAAGTGGGTAAAGCTGCCACCTGCAGTGCCAGCACTCTGGCTGCGCCACTCGAACCAGCACCCACATGGGATGTCGGCACTGAAGGCGGCGGCTTTACCTGCTACGCCACAGCACCACAGGGCTGGCCCCCAGACAGAAACCTTCTACCCCTGGATCACTCCCCGCAATGCTCACAACACCAGGGGCTAGGCCAGGCCAAAAACCAGGGGCCAGAAACTCAATCCAGGTCTCCCATGTGGGTGGCAGGGGCCCAAGTACTTGAGCCATCGCCTTCGGCCTCCCAGGGTGCACATTTGCAGGAAGCTGGGTGGGAAGTGGAGCTGGACCTCAAACCCAGGCACTCTGATGTGGGACGTGGGTGTCTTAACTGCTGAGTCAAATGCCTGCCTGCCCCAAGGACTTTGCCTTGTCCAAACCTTTGTAAGTGGCTAGCACAGCACCACAGGTAACCAGGGCCAGTGATTTTCCAGTTGTGGCCTAAGGACCATAGAGGTCCTGAGTCCTTCCAAGGAGCCTGCAGGACTGAGCTATTTTCAAAAGGATCCTAGGACGTTACTTGCGTTTTTCAATCATACTCACTTGTGATACTGATATGATTTCAGTTTCCATTGGCACTTAGAAATATCATTTAATATGATATGATATGAGTTTAATACAACATCAGAGAAAAACAGCGTAAGTATCAGAAAAGACTGTAAGTACATTAAAAATAGTCTTCCTTTATCTAAATTCTTGTCTGTGCAGGGCCAGATTTTCTTCATTTGCTTTATCTGAAACAAGCGTACTGCGACAGACTGAACACAGGAAGAGATGAGAACCAAGCACGTTAGTAAGAGATCTGTCCGACAATGCTGCTCTTCTCACTGAAGCATTTTTTTTGTTTTGCCAAATAGTTATCTTCTCATTAAAAATATGTCATTTAGGCTAATACTGGTAATGGATTTATTTACTGTTATTTTAAAATAAGTTAATAACTATTTTAATTGATTTTTCTTTTTAATCGACATGTGATGACACATATAGTTATGGGGTATGTGATAATTCAATACATGGATACAATCTGTAATGGTGAAATGGTGAATTCCTTGGGAGAATGAATTTTAATTTTAGTTGAGCTAAAAAGAAAATTGAAAGAGTGAGTGTATTTTGTTCCTGTTCCCCAAAAAATCTGGATAGTTCTGGAAACCACTGTCTGGGAGGTCTCAGCAGTGCCTCTGTCACAAGGATCCAGCTTTGGCAATGCCATTACCAAGAGGATTCCCTACTGAAGCCTCCTGAAGACTGCGAAGATTGGGCTGGAAGTCCCATTTCCCAGCCTGGAAGCCCCAAGGAAGGCGAGAACATAGAAAGGCGCCCGTGTGCTCAGAGGCACAGTAAAATGTGATTTCAGATCCACACTCTTGGTTGCATCCTGCCCCTGGCCGGTTCACAAACAGAGGTGGGTTCAAGTTCTCATTCGTCATGAGCAACTGTCTCCTGAGCTTGCTTGCTTTTCTTTTTAACTTTTTATTTGAGAGTCAGAGAGAGCTCCCCTCCTCTGGTTCACTCCCCAAATGCCCGCGACATCTGGGGCTGAGGCTGAATGGAGCCCAGGAACCTAGAACTCAATCCAGGTCCCCAACATGGGTGGCAGGACGCCAGCTCCTTGAGCCATCACCTGCTGCCTCCCAGGTGTGCACTAGCCAAGAAGCTGGACTCAGGAGCCGGAAGGAGTTGAACCCAGGCTCTGAAGGGGGGTCGGAAAGTCCTAGCCCACGTCTTAACTGCTGAGCTGACTGCTGGCTTCTCCTGTCTTTTCTTTAGCCTCTGGCAGTGGTGTAGACCAGCTGAAAAATCTTTTCATGAGCTTTACAGTCCACGGAGCCACACGATATTTACAGACTGGACTATTTTGGGGGCTACTAACTATAAAATAAAAACTGCGCCGAGTTTCACTGAGGCACCAAGCGATGTGCTGTGACAATCTGGAGGTGCAGGGGTCCCATCAGAAGTGGGGGAGATGACCCCACCAAAGACATTGGCAGCAGCTTTCGTTGTTGGTTTTTATTTAGGTCTCTGGTTTTTCTACAGGAATTAGGAGTCTTTGTTGTGGTTCTTTCTTATTTGACTGATAGATCTTACTTAAAATAGACACTAGTATTCTATTCCTGCTCTGAACCATGGTAGATTATTTTTCTGTAATTATATTTCATTAATAAAGATGATAAAAATATGTAATATCCACTTAAGAGATCTGCCTATACATTCTGGAAAAGATGATATTTCAGCATCCTATCGAATTATGAGGCCAATTGGTTTCTTTGGACAATAAGTCAACAGCAGTCCATCTCCATCTCTCCTGTGGCTTAAAAATAGCTAGAAATATCTGTTCTATCTAGAAATACTACCTGAAATACATAATAGTCAATCAAATCTCACAAGCCCTCCTTTCAAAGCTGTTCCCCAATGTGTACTTGTTTTAAAGCTCATATGATCAAGCCATAGATTTAAAAATACATTATAATTATTTGGGGGTTAACAATGTAATGGGGAGCATCCTTCCTGTGAACATCTGTAGAAAGCAATTACGCCAATGAGTCCACAATTGCATAGACAGAGAACCAAATGCCTGCCACTGCAATCTATGATACAGCTATCAGCTACCTAGCTCTCATTTCTAGTGGTTCAAACAAGTCCGTGCAGCCCCAGTTAGCCAGTGGTGTGGCCTAATTATCTCATGGGCTAATTCCACAGCAAATTTCCAATGGAAAGGGAAACTGTGCAGAAGGGGGGCATTGGTTTTAAATGCCTACCTGAACCCGACAAGCCTACCAACTGATTTTGACAAGTGAATTTGTCTCAGCTCTGGAAATGAAATTACTAGACTGAATAGATTGTTTTATTGCAGTGTATTTAGAGGAAAAAAATTGGCTTCACTTTGATCTACTTTCGTTTTTATGAATTGTGTAGGGAAGTTCCTTGGGCATGAGACAATAAAGCCATGTCGCATGTTGCTGAAATTTTGGAATATTCTCAGGGGAAGCGGTGTACAAGAAAATGCTACCACATACCTTTAAAAAAAGAGTGTACTTTGAAAATTTTGTCTGTGGAATAGGTTTGAGAGAACTGCTTAATGTTACTTAAACTTCATGTCCACAAGTCGTTTTATCAAACCTAAAGCGGACATTGCAGAAACAGATTCTGTATGCTCAAGTATTGCTCTCTTGTGGAAACGTGCAATGGGCATTCTTAAATGCTCACTTGAGAAAAATACCTGAGCTTGTTCTGACCTCAAAAAATACATAATTAGTTTTTCTTTAAAATGGGCACTATGTTGTTAACAAACAAAAATTCCTGCAATGGGAAGACTTCCGTGTGTGTGTGTGTGTGTGTGTAATGTGTTTATTTAAACTGAGTATGTGTAATCCATAAGAAAACTAGCTTTACTCTCAGACTTAAGATGATGCTTTCTAATTCTAGTTTCTTTGGCCAAATTATTCTCATCCTCCTGAAATTCTAAGACACTTTCATTTAAAATTCTGTTTTATCACCCCGTTTACATTACCATTGCTTTCAAGGGCTTAATTCTTTGGGGATGCCATGGGTCAGGTTTCTCTGCAGGGCTAACTGCATGGGAGTTTTTTTTAAAGGGTCAGTGGTGAGAATGGGGGAAGGAAGAAATTCTGGAAATTGTGTCTTTAACAGCTTGGTGCTTATCAACAATGCAGGACGAGGGGCGGGGTGGGGGGACCCTCTTTCTGGTTCTAGAAAAGAGAAACACAAACAGAACGTGCCACCTGATATCAGGTCAGGTCCACGATGAGTTGCAGAAGCAAAAGCTCCCACACCTTATTCGAAGGACTTGAGTCAGTTAATTGGGTCTGCAATTAGCCTCTCTAGTTGCAATCAATTACAAGTGCAATTTCTGTGTGTGAACTAATTTTGTGTGCAAAAGTAGTCTCACTGAAACAAAAGCCTAAGTTAGAATAAAATTCAGATCTGTCTTGGCTCACTTACATCCGTGGGCCGGACACAAGACCACAGCTGAAGATTGTAGGCAATTCAAGTGATGATATTTAGGTAACAATTTCAATGCTTTTTTTTTTTTCTCCCTTTACTGTCCAAGTGGGTAATGGTCCTGCAGCACACTCGAGCACACAAACAGGTATACTCACACGGGAGCAGAGATACATCGCAATCCAGATTCTATTACCATAGATCACGTAAGGACCCACGCGCTGCTTCGAAGGCCTGAGCAGAGAGCTCATACGGAGATTCAGTGGGTTTTGTCATCTGTCAAAGCCACCAAGTCAGCTGGGGAAATCTGGCCTCAGCAGGGAAGTGTGACCCACCAGGTAGAAGCAACACAACACAAAACAAGCCAGCCAGCAAGCAAACGCCAAACATTTTGACAGCCGCTCATGTTTAAAAACAACTTGCGACGCACGTCTCTGGGAGTCCCCACGCTATCCTGGCATACCTATTTCACCACTGTGCTTCAGACAACAGCTTTTAAGTCCCCCAATTCATAAATGTAATTAAATAATTACATTAGTGCTAATTAACATGAAACTGCAGATTATTTAAGCGCAAAAAACACTATTCAACTTCTTAATTATTCTTGTTCACACAGCATTTCCTTTTGCTCAGGCGCCCTAGGTGCAAATAAAGCATCCCATCTGCTCGTAATTAGAACTAAATAATTTCAGAGAATGTAGCTTATCATTTTGACTGCACATTTGATTAAAAACAGTGTACCCACAATATCCTGGCTTATTGGCGTAACAGCATCAACACACAAGCCCGTGTTGTTCTACCATTAAAGAAGATCGAAAACGTTATCTGTTATTTCGGGGGAGGGGGAAAAAATACAACTTTTTAGTTCATTTCATACAGATGAAAGCGAATTACAGCAAATCACCTCTCCACTGAATAGCAGACCCCCACATAATGACTTTATTTGCTTAATCCCCAAATTAAACGCCGTTTCGAGCGAGGGCCCTGTGTTATTACTCTCATCATGTCGAGAACATTTTCCTGCCGAGACCAATTTGAATAAAACAAGGGGCCTTCCTTGAACTCAATCACGGAGCCCTAATGCGGTGGGTAATAGAGGTTGCTGATAGATTTGCAGGCAGAAGTGTTGTACCTAATGACGGGATATGGATAATAGTCCTCCTCGAGGTCTTGATGCGATTCCAGTTGGCTGCCAGATGCTGAAAATAAAGGGGAGCATTGATCAGTGACAGGAAGCTGCAGCGGATCCATCGCGTCGAACTTCAGCTGGTTTCCCACTGTACAGTTAAGCCAGGCATAAATTATATTAATTGATTTAATTACATACTTAAAACATCTTCCCCAATTAATTTAATTAGGTGGCTACATGATGCTACTGGCAGGGGAAGATTAGAGGCAGCTCACTTAATTAACAGAATATGAATGAAAAAAAAAAAGAGAAAGCAAACATAAATGAAATTGTGAGCACTAATTAAAAGGCTGTCTGAAAACTTAAATACTTTCTGACAAAGTGGTGACAGCCACGGAGACAAGAGAGGATTTTTTTTTTCCTAGCAAATTAAAGTGCCAGAAGGTATATATAGGGAGAAAAGGTAACGCAGTGAAAACATTGATTTTCTGACAGAGCCACTGCCGTCAAAGTGAAGGAACGTTTTCCTTCCTGTCGAAAAATTGCAACAGATTTTTGCAAGGGCTAACGGCCAGGTTCCCGGTTACGGCTCAAATATGATGCAAAAGCCAATGTAGGGGTCTGTGCATCCAAGTGGAGGGGAGTCTAAGGCGAGGGAGGCGGAGGGGGAGGGCCATGGCGGGGGGGGGGGGGAGGGGAGAGAAAGATAAAGAGACAACGTATGGCAGTCGCTCAAGCAGGAAATGTTTAGAAGAGGGCTGACGCGACAGCTGGCAGCCCCGCGCACCTTGGCTCGGATGCGGAAGTTCTCCAGGTGTCTCTGCCGCGACTCCTTCAGGATGGCCTTCAGCCGAGTCTTATGGCAGTGTAAGAGCCAGGCGATGGCGATGACACCTGACGCCCACTTCTGCGCGCGGTACAGGAGGAACAGCCTTCGCTCTTTGTAGCACTTCCACGTGGCTTGGATCTTCACGGCGGCGTTTAGCTTTCCCTCTCGGCCCTTGAACCTCTGCCCGGGGATACTGAGCAGCGTCTGGACACGGACGGGGTCCTCCAGCATGGACAGGAGGTCCTCCCTGGTGGGCCTGTTCTTCAGCTCCATCTCGGGAAGGAGGGCCACCAGATTAGTCCCTTTCACTTTCACTTCCGGGATGGCGTAGTCTCGGAGAAACTTCTCCAGGTGTTCCAGCAGAGAAAAAATGCTCCCCCAGGCTGAGCTGAAATGCTCCTTGAACGCTAGGAAGTCTGGGTCCGTCCTGTCCACGGTGCCGTTATAGATGGGGAAGGCGTAATCCCATGGTGACTTCACAGATCTACAAGGCGTCGTGATCTTCATGGACTGCAGACAGAAAATGGGGCAGGTGTGAAAGATCTGTGATGGCCTGGATTCAGGGGGTGGGCAAGATGCGCACGGCCTTATCATGTACCGCTCGGTGGCGGGAAGCTGTGGACCTCAGGACTGATTCAAAACACAGGTAGGGGACCTAATCTGTCACTAGGACAGCTTAGTGGTCACTTAAGGCTAGGAACATTCTTAGGAAAGGGTTACAAAACTGCTGAAGGAGACAGGTGGAGGAATTATGTGCTCGGTTACACTTTGGTATGGTCAGCTGATCCCTCAGCCTCTAGCGATGGGATTCTCACATATTCGCTCCTGGGCTCAGAGAAACACACTGCTGGCCCCTTGTTCGGAACTTAGCCACCAAGCCTGAAACAAACAGGGAGAAGCCTTCCCTTGCAGTTTTTCTTTATAATAATTTCCTTTTTAAAAAAGATTTATTTATTTATTGGAAAGTCAGAGTTACACAGAGAGAAAGAGAGAGAGAGAGAGAGAGGTCTTCCATCCGCTGGTTCACTCCCCAGATGGCTGCAACAGCTGGAGCTGTGCCTATGGGAAGCCAGGAGACAGGAGCTTCTTCTGGGTCTCCCACACAGGTGCAGGGGCCCAACAACCTGGGCCATCTTCTACTGCTTTCCCACGCCATAGCAGAGAGCTGGATTGGAAGTGCAGCAGCCGGGTCTTGAACTGGCGCCCATATGGGATGCCGGCACTGCAGGCAGGCAGCTTTACCTGCTATGCCACAGCACCGGTCCCCCTTGCAGTCTTGAGGATAACTGAAACGCATCTGTTGGAAGCTCCTCCTGGGGGCCCACGCGGCTAAAGTCACCGCCTCTGTTGCTGGCATCCCACAAGGGCCCAGGTTTGAGTCCTGGCCGTGCCACTTCCAGTCCAGCTCCCTGCTAATGCACCTGGGAAAGCCGCGGAGGATGGTCCAAGTGCTTGGGCCCCTGTACCCACACAGGAGGCCCAGATGAAGCTCCTGACTCGTGGCTCTGGCCTGGCCCAGCCCAGCCCAGCCCAGCCATTGCGGCCATTTGGGGAGTGAACCATCATTTAGAAGATCTCTCTCTCTCTCTCTCTCACTCTGCCTTTCAAATAAATAAATAAATCTTTTTTTAAAAGTCAATCAGTATATCAATGACTGATGCCTCACTGTGTTGAGTGTTACTACTTTAGACTGTTTCTGCTTTGTCTTTCCTCAGTGTTAACAGAGTAATTAACAAATTCAAGGCAGAACACTACCCAAGAGCAAAACGAGCCAAGAAATACACTTAACAATAAAAGCTCCATAAGCAAACATAGGAAACCTAAAAACGAACAGCAGAACCCTCAGCTTCTCTTTTTCTTTTCTCAGGTTCTGGCAGTGGCGTAATTAGATTGTCGTCTCAAGTGAAAACCCAGAAAAGCAAGTGTTGGGTCCGAAAGGGGGAGGAGGGATTTCCTTGAACAGCAAGTGAAGAGCCTTTGTATGCTTTCAGGTTAAGAGCTGGTAGCTGGAAGCCAATTCCTCCTTCTTGGATGGGGGAGAGCGAGTTGGAGAAGGAACGCCTCCTCCAGCAGGCCCCTGGCCTGGCGGGAGCGGTTGCAGCTCCTGGTAGAAGACAGGCGGCACTTGCTCCGACGGTACGGCCTGTGGTTACATTTCCGCCTGCCTTCAAGAACAGCTGCTGGTGTCGGGGAGGTGAGAACCCAGGCAAAAGCGCCAGCGCATCATCAGGGAGGGACAGACACACGGAGCCATCACAGAGGGGCATGTATCGAGCTGGCCGGTCCTCTGTGGGAGCCCATCAGCAACACTCCGAGACTCCTGGAGGAAGCTATGGATGGGAGGTTTGACAGAGGATCTGGTCGCCTTGGAGTCGACCGCATACTTTTGATGTTCTTTATCTTTACAGAGAGTCACGTGGAGATAGGACCCTCGGTGAAAATGGAACAAGCTTGGGAGAAGTTCTGAAGAGAGAGGCCTCCTGTGTCTCTGGCTGCCTGTGCCTTCCCTTGAGCTGGGTCAAAGGCGCTGACAGCCATTGGAAGATGCGCTCCAGGCCTTTTCCGAGTAGAGCCTTGGGTTGGGGCTGTTTCACAACAAAGGGATTGCACCTCCCTGCCATCCTGGAGGATATTCCAGCAAAGCCCAACTCTCAAAGGAGACACACCCTTGGACATCAAATAGACCACCAAGGCCCCGGGCAGCTGTGGGCCCGGAGTCAGCGAAAGCATAACTGTGGTACATCTGTCACGGAGAATGCCACACTCGGGAGCACTTCCGACTTAGAGCAAGAAAAGACATTCCTCTCCAGAGAAAGGCTTCCCAAATTAAAGCAGTGTATCAGCAGTGCGAGGCCCGTGGAGCAGGTGACGACGAAACGGCCTCCCCACCTGCCAGCAGCAACAGCCCTGATCAAAGGTCACTGGGTGCTTCGTCTCGGGGCCCCCTCTGTCACTCTTCCCGTAGGATTTATCCCCACCAACGTGCCTACAAGTCTTTGTGGGTTCCCCCCACCTCCTCTTCTCCTCCTCCTCCTCTCACTTTCCCTGGGTTCCTCCCTTTCCTGCTAAGATGCGCTGCACTCCCACCGTAATATTACCAACTCAACAGCAAAACTGCTGCTTCTGCGGGGGTGGACATTGCCAACACGCATGCGCTGGCCCAGCCCCTCCTCGGGACCACAGCCACACCTTCAGCTTTGTGACGTGCCTGCACCCACTGACCGGCCCCCACAGAGCCCAAACCTGTGGCTGTGGCCTAATTATTAGCATGCTGCTCTTAACTAACTGAGTCAACTAGCTGGGAAATGCTCTTCTTCATTTGCAAAGTGTAATCACTAATTAGGTAACTTTGAGAGTTTCTGGAGCAGCTATTTAGGGAAAATTCTAAAGCCAAGACAAGAAAAAAAAAAGTCAAGAAGGCAAAGGAGGGGGTTGTGGTGTAGAGATTAAGCTGCAACTTGGAGCACCTGCATCCCATATCAGGAGTCCTGCTTCCAATCCAGCTTCTGGCTAATGCGCCTGGGAAAGCAGTGGATGATGGCTCAAGGACTTGGGTTCCTGTCATTCATGTGGGAGACCCAGATGGAGTTCCTGGCTCCTGGCTTCAGCCTGGCCTAGTTCCAGCCATTGTAGGCATTTGAGGAGTGAGCCAGTACGTGGAAGATCTCTCTCTCTCTCTCTCTCTCTGTGTGTGTCTCCCCCTCTCTCATTCTTCTTTTTAGATAAATAAAGAAATCTTTTATAAAACAGGAAGGCAGGATAATGACTATAACTCACAGAGATGAAGCAAAAAAAAAAAAAAGTCTTGATTACTCCCCAAAGAGCAGGGGTGCCATTTGTCTGACCCTGTTCTTTTTTTTGTTGAGGGCACGTGATCTGTTGGATTTTGTACAGAACAAACATCAGGACCTCGGCTGGCTAGAACTGCTCAAAAGCTAAACACCACATGGACAAAGAAGCTGACCTAATCAGGGCTCAGCATAATTATAGCCTTGACTTTTTGAATATGAGGAATCTTGAAGGTCGTTGGCCTTGCTTTTTGCTTGATCTGCTTATTTTGGGCCCAGGGAAATGAGCCTTGGCCCTGAAGTCCAACTATCCTGGGTTCAAATCCAATCCTGATCCCTATCTGTTATATGCTCCCGGGCAAGGGGTGACCCTCTTGGAACCTAGATCTTCCAACCTGTAGAAGTGTGAGACCCCTCCAGAACAGCTGTGGTAATGACAATGCACCCTTTCGGAGTGCCTCAGTCCCAATTGGCATGGTTATTACTACAGCTGGGGAAACTGAGGCTCCCGCAGGTTCAATGACTTGCCCAAGGTCACAAAGCCAGCTAGTGGAAGTCCTTAACTTCTAGGACGCTGTTTTTGCTACAAGACAAAGTCCTCTTTGTAAACATTCCAAGTCCACACAGAAAGGCCTAAGTTGTGCTGGACTGAAATTTGTCTTAGGTGCCCTTCCATCTCCCTTACTCTTCTACACCCTACCCTATCCTGTCCCCTGCCCCCAGACCACCAGGGCCCACAGCAGCCCCTCACTGAGCCGTGCTCTCCTCGCTCAGATTCCTCTGCCATTGGCCTCGACCTGCTCCTCCCTACTCGACAGGCCGGAGAGTAATTTGTTCGACTAACCCCCATGAATGTGCTCACGAGCAGAACACGTGTGCCGGAGGAGTGGTGAACCTGAAGCAAGCAAACCTGGGGTCTAGTTGGTCGTCACCTTCTGAGTGGCCTTGGCGAGTTGCTTCTGTGGGGCTTCACTGCCATAAGGAATCACCCAGGGCATTTCTAATTTTCATGCCCTGTGCCTCTCTGAGTTAGTGTGCCTTCCCTCTAGGGGTATTAGCTCTTTATTTTTATTTTGAAAGGCAGCGAGTCAGATCAGCTGAGCTTCCATCTGCTGGTTCGCTCCCCAAAAGCCCTCAGCAGCCAGGGCTGGGCCAGGCTGCAGCCAGGAGCTGGAAACTCAACCCAGGTTTCCCATGTGGGCAGCTGTGACCCACACACTTGAGCCGTCACTGCTGCCTTCCAGGGTGTGCATCAGCAGGAAGCTGGAGCTGGGACCCAAACCCAGCACTGCAGAGTGGCAGGTGGGCATCTTAACTGCTGGGCTCAACGCCTGGCTGGGCTCTGTCTGTTTTTTTTTTTTTTTTAATTAATTTATTTGAAAGAGTTACACAGAGAGAAGAGAGGCAGAGAGAGAAAGAAAGGTCTTCCAGCCAATGGTTCACTCCCCAGTTGGCCGCAACGGTCTGAGCTGTGCCCATCCGAAGCCAGGATGCCAGGAGCTTCTTCCAGGTCTCCCATGTGGGTGCAGGGGACCAAGCACTTGGGCCATCTTCTGCTGCTTTCCCAGGCCATAGCAGACAGCTGGATCAGAAGTGGAGCTGCCGGGTCTCGAACCAGCGCCCATATGGGACACTGGCGCTTCAGGCCAAGGCGTTAACCCACTGTGCCACAGCTGGCCCCTGGGCTCTGACTTTTTAACAGACCCCTGGAGTTAGTAAAGGCATCAAACCAAGGCCTTTATCTTCTTTTTTTTTTTTTTTTTTTTTTTGACAGGCAGAGTGGACAGTGAGAGAGAGACAGAGAGAAAGGTTTTCCTTTTGCCGTTGGTTCACCCTCCAATGGCCGCCGCGGTAGGCACTGCGGCCGGCGCACCGCGCTGATCCGATGGCAGGAGCCAGGTGCTTCTCCTGGTCTCCCATGGGGTGCAGGGCCCAAGGACTCGGGCCACCCTCCACTGCACTCCCTGGCCACAGCAGAGAGCTGGCCTGGAAGAGGGGCAACCGGGACAGGATCGGTGCCCCAACCGGGACTAGAACCCGGTGTGCCGGCGCCGCAAGGCGGAGGATTAGCCTAGTGAGCCGCGGCGCCGGCCCAAGGCCTTTATCTTCAATGGCAGTGCTTTGAGTACCATGAAAAGGATCTCTGCCCGGGGTGATTTTGCTACTGTTTTATAAAGAAATTTCTTCTGAGCAGCTTTCAAACCAAAATGGATACACAGCTGCTCACATCACCTATGTGTAGGGGGAGAGGGGTGGTTTATGGGGCAAGAACTCCTAAGAGAGATGATAGTCCCACAATCTGTAAGTCACCAAAATGAGTCTCGGTTTGCAAGACCCAGAAACTACCAAAGCCTCACGTGTCAATTAAAAGGGAGAGCCAGTCCTTCATCTTTAAAAAGGCAATAGAAGGCAAAAATAGAGCATGCTCAGGGCCAGTGCTGCGGCATAGTGGGTAAAACTGAGACGTGCAGCTCTGGCGTCCCACATGCATGCCAGTTCTAGACCTGGCAGCTCCACTTCTGATCCAGCTCCCTGCTAATGCACCTGGGGAAGCAGCAGACGATGGCCCAAGTGCTAGGGCCCTGCACCTACGTGGGAGACCAGGATGAAACTCCTGGCTCTTGGCTTCGGTCTGTCCTAGCTCTGGCCATTATGGCCACTTGGGGACCAAACCAGCAGATGGAATCTCTCTCTCTGTAATACCATCTTTGAAATAAATAAATAAATCTTTAAGAAAAATCATTGTGCAGAGACACATAAAGGAAGTGAATGGATGGTAAAGGCCACTCAGACCAGCAGCAATTTTCTAGAAATCATTTCTGCCGTTGCTTTGAGAGATACCCTCATTCAGGGGAGTCCTCCTGAACTCTGAAATATGTCCTTGGAGATGCATCGCCCCCTCCAACACTCCCTCGTGGAACCCTAACACCCACTGGGTCAAATTCTGGTTGAGGACCAAACAGAAGGGAATCGTGAAGATTTTTTTCAGCAGATGGAGTTGCTTTCAGTCACATGTGGAATCCCCTCTCCTAGAAACGCCTCTCACTCCCCCGCTGCCTTGATTTAATTTCATCCTCTCTGCTGCCTTTCTAACAGCCCTGAGAGAATGTGACACACTTAAGGACCACTCGGGACAGTGACGATGGATTAGGCGAGCCCGACAGGATGGGGTTCAAACACAGCCTGGATTCCCAGGTCGCTGAGCAAAGACACGTCATCGTTGTCTCTCCCAGTCACCTGCTGGAGAGCACATGTCAGTAAGGACCCCACCACCACCAAGGCCAAGCTTCGTGCCTGGATCTTCCCGAGTGAAAAAAACAAAAACAAAAACAAAACAAATGGCATGGTGCAAGTCTGTTGATTACGAGTCACTAAAGAATACATTTTGCAGAGTTCGAACATCACACCTGGCTACAGTCGCTACACCTACATGTGTGTTCTGCCTTATTTTTCCCCTCTGACGTTCATTAAGCAGCTGTGAATCACAGACAGGGACTCAGTTTGCTTTGCTCACTGCTGGGGTCCCCAGAGACTAGAGCGTGGCTTGGCATGCAGTAAAAAATCAACAAGGGTGAGCTGGATGAATGACCGAATGAGTAGATGGGCTTGCCGCCAGGTGGGCTGGGTTTCCAACACAGAGCTGTGCTGAGGTCCTGGGAGCCTGAGTTTTGGAGCTCTGGGGAGGGGAAGTCGGGCTACGCAGATTCCAGAATGTCCCACACGCTTGAGCCAAGAGGTTCCCTCTCAAGGAGGGAACCCAAATACTCAAGTTCCACCCTTTTGTTTTCTTAGTTTTTAAAAATGTATTTGAAAGGCAGAGAACAAAAAGAGAAAAAGAGATCTCCCATCTGCTGGTTCACTCCCCAGTGCCTGCCAAAGGGAGCCAGGGACACAATCTGGGTCTTCATGTGGGTGGCAGGGACCCCGTACTTGAGCCGGCACCGCTGCCTCCCAGGGGGTGCGCTAGCGTGCAGCTGGACTCGGAGCAGAGCCAGGACGCAAACCCCGGGCACTCTGACCTGGGACGCGGGTGCCCAAGGCAGTGTCTTAGCTGCTGAGCCAAATTCTTGCCTCAAAACTTCAAACTTTTGGTAGTAGGTTCCTGAAAATAAAGATTCCTCGAATTCTTGGAATAATTATCACAAACTCGATTTGGTTCAGTTTCATTCTTTGGACCCTTAGGGAGAGCTTGACTGGCTCAAACGTGTTTGCCTTCTTGAGTGTGTTTATTTGGTTCACGGATCTAGGAGACCGAGAAGCAGATGTGACAGCAAAAGTCACCACCACTGATACTGAAAACAAAGAAGACACAGCAACTGAGGACTGCATGTGTGAAACTCGTTGCTGAACACACGCCAGAGTCTAGGAGGCAGGCAGTGTAACAAAGTGGAGAAAGAGTTCCATCAGAAATAATTAAGGCAGGGCCGGCGCCATGGCTCACTTGATTAATCCTCCGCCTGCGGTGCCAGCATCCCATATGGGCACCGGGTGCTAGTCCCGGTTGCTCCTCTTCCAGTCCAGCTCTCTGTTGTGGCCCGGGGGGGCAGAGGAGGATGGCCCAAGTGCTTGGGTGCCTGGACCCGCACTGGAGACCAGGAGGAAGCACCCGGCTCCTGGCTTCAGATCAGCATAACTCCGGCCGTAGTGGAGCTTCCAATGGAAGGAAGACCTGTCTTTCTGCCTATCTCTCTCACTGTCTATCTGTCAAAATAAAAAAATAAATAAAAGAAATAATTAAGGCTTATAAAAATTCCCAATGCCTTGGGGATCTGCCTGTCACACTGTCCCACTTTGCTTGGTGGCTCTGTCATTTACCAGCTGGATGACTAGACCTTTCTGTACCCAGTTCCCAGGGTACGATGGGAGGAAGAGTGGTCCCTATGTGCAGAGATGGTGTGAAAACGACGTGAGGTGATCCACCTCCGACATCAGAACAGAGCTTGGGACACCGTGCCAGCTGCCACAGTAGTGCTCGCAGGAGGAGTGATGCTTGCAAAGCTGGCCCCTGCGGAAGGGGCCATGACCAGGTGTGTGGGGAGCGCTCTGGCCCCACCCCTTCACCACCTGGGGGGACAGGGGCAATGAGGCAGGGACAGTGTGCAGGCCCCGGGGGCTGCCATGAGGGGTTGGTGAGTAACTGAAGGTCCTCAGAGCCATGCAGGCGGAGCAGGCTCGGCGGCCATGAGCAGCTATAAACAGTCCAGGTACTGCCTTGGCCTTCCCAAAGCACATTCCACTTTGGCGGTGCAGAGCCAAGCTCATCATTCCTCACAGTAGAAGTCGAGGGAAGCTGGGGGAAGGGTCTAATTGTGCTGATCAGCTTATCTGGGAGCCAGCTGTCTGGATTCTGGAGGACCACACGAAATCCTCGCTAGGCAGCCCTGTCCTATCGCCGATCTGAGACATGGCAGGAGTCTGAAAGGCGGCCCCTTTCCTGGAAAAGGGTGACTGACTTCCCTCCAGAATGCAGGCCTGCAGCCAGCACTGCGGCTCAGTGAGTTAAGCCTCCGCGTGTGACGCCAGCATCCCCTCTCAGAGTGCTGGTTTGGGTCCCATCTGTTCTGCTTCCAAACCAGCTCTCTACTGATGTGCCTGAGAAAGCAGCAAAAGATGACTCAAGTCCTGGGGTCCTTGGCCTGGCCTGGCCCAGCCCCTGCCACTGAGGCCATTTGGAGAGTGAACCAGTAGATGGAAGTCCCTCTCTCTCTCTCTCTCTCTCCTTGACTCTTCCCTGTCTCTTTTACACTCTGCCTTTCAAATAAATAAATCAATCTATTTTAAAATGAAGAAAAAGGCAGGCCTAGAAGATGCTTTTAGAAATTAATCAATATATTGGACCGGTACTGTGGTGCAGCGGGTTAAATCCCTGGCCTGGAGTGCCGGCATCCCATATGGGCGCTGGTTCTAGTCCCGGCTGCTCCACTTCCGATCCAGCTCTCTGCTGTGGCCTAGGAAAGCAGTAGAAGATGGCCCAAGTCTTGGGCTCCTGCACCTACCTGGGAGACCCTGAAGAAGCTCTTGGCTCCTGGCTTCCGATTGGCACAGCTCTCGCTGTTGCAGCCAACTGGGGAGTGAACCAGTGGATGGAAGACCTCTCTCTCTGTCTGCCTCTCCTTCTCTCTGTGTAACTCTTTCAAATAAATAATTAAATCTTAAAAAAAGAAATTAATCAATATATCAAAACATTAGATGGTATCCCACCAGCATGTACAATCTTCATGTATATTTTTCTTTTTTAAAAGATTTATTCATTTATCTGAAAGGCAGAACTAGAGAGAGAGAGAGAGAGAGAGAGATCACTCCTCAAATGGCTGCAATGGCTGAGCTGGGCCAATCTGAAGCCAGGAACCAAGAGCGAGGAGCCTCTTACAGGTCTCCCACGTTGGTGCAGGGGCCTAAGGACCTCCTCCACTGCCTTCCCAGGCACATTAGCAGGGAGCTGGATGGACTTAAACCGGTGTCCATGTGGGATGCCAGTGCTGCAGATGGTGCTTTACCCGCTATGCCACAGCGCCAGCCCCAGGGATCAGTTTTGTTTTTTTTTTTTTTAAATGGACCAGTGAGTTAAGGTAACAACTGCCATAGAGTTCCAAGATGCCGTCACACAAATGAATCCATCTGATCCTTGTGGCATCCCTGTGAGGAAGGAGGTGTCATCCCCTTCTATCAGACGAGGAAAGACAGGTCCAGAGAACCTGCTCAAAGTTACTCTGCTACAAGGAGGAGGACCTGGCACATCCCTGTTTCAAGTGCAGGGCTGTTATTAGCTTTGCATGGCGCAGGCGAACGTGCGAGGCTGGCACAGACTTGCCAGGTTCTGGGGACTATTTCATTGGGCCAACGTTTATGTTACCTTAGCTGTTGTGACCAGCTTAACTCTAAAGCCCATACCTTTACCTCCTACAACATTCACGCATTCTCCCTCTCTCTTTCTCACACATATGCACACACACACATGTATTTGTGCACCTAGGCAAGTGTGCACCATGCAAACACATGCTGAGGGGCACGGCTGAATGAATTTTTGCATTTTATTTCTTTTTTTAGGCGTAGTTTCAAATGATGGAGCTCTCTAATTGGAGACTGATGAGGCCCGGCCAGCGTTTAAGGATGCTAACTCATCTGCTTGGACAGAAGCCTGAGAAGGAAATTCTGTCCCCAGAGAGGGCGGAGAAAGGTTTTTGTCTCTAAATGAACCATGGCTTTTTTTTCCCCCCTGAAAACACAGATCTAATTTATTTTATAAAGGAAGCGCCAGAGAACTTTTGTGGCCGTCTCCAGCTGTCGAGCGGCCTCCCACACTAGTGCCCTGCAGCAAAAGGAAGGGACATCAGGTGACAGACCCCAAATTTCAACTAGTCACACAAATTACAGACCTTCCGAGTGTGCTGTCCTCTTGACCTCCTGCCCTTCCCCTGCAATGGAGAGCGAGGCACAGTTTAAATCAAAACGACTCTCATGGGCAATTTTACAAAACAAATAGATGCTTCGGAGCCCCCCCCTTCCCCTGCACCCTGCTCCCCCGCTGGGCCAGCCTGGCCCCCTCTTGCCAGGCAGGCGGGAGCTGATCATTAGAAAAATCCTTCCCACACTTTAGACAGCTCTGGCAGCTTGCCAAGCCGTTTGCTTTGAGGACAGAGTTGGACAAAGTAAATATTTACACAAACCATTCTAACCAGAGGCCGGCCGGGTCCCATCTCCAGGGCACACGTGGAGAAGCAGGGAGAAGAAGGAGCCTCTGCAGGCGGCACCCGCTGCCCTGCCCCCTGCCCACCCTCCTTCGGGGCTCCGCCAACTGTGCCTCTCGGCCTTTTAACCTCCGCACCCACAACTCTTTCCAGAAACTTCCTCAATGACGTTTCCTGCTCAAGAGGCAATTCAGAAATGTGGCGCCCATCTGGGGCCACGGGAGAAGAGTGTGGATGTGACCGCTTCCGGCAGTAGGGGAAGCTCCGAGTTACCAGAGGACATTAAAGCCAAAGCTGAGTCGTGTTCAGGGAATGCGCCATGATTTACAAGAACACACTTTTTTTTCTTTTTTCAGGTGAACCGCTTGCTGGGGAAAGTCTCGGCACGGTATCTGTCTCACCTGCCAATCTGTGCTCTACAAACTGTGACGTGAGTGCTCGAATGGGCTGAGAACCCAAACAGGTGCCCCTGCTGCAGGACACACAGGAGCCCACGGCCCTCTCACGGCCTGTTAAACAGCTGCACTGAAACCGTAATGGTGCAGGCCGAACACTCGCCTGGAGGCCTGTCTGTCTTGGGATTTGGCCATTTACACCGATTTTGTCTTTTTTTTAACACACATTTTTCATGAAATGCAAATATTTGCCATGGCAACTGGGGTGTCACATGACATACTGTTACCTAAACAGCCTGGAAATATCTTAAGGGGAAAGAGCCCATCAGTGCAAACCTCTGAGCAGATGAGGCTGTTAAAAAAATTAAGGCCCAGAAGGAGGGACACAGGAAGATCCACTCTGTGTCACTCTTTGCTTTCTCTTTCTTAGGAGAGCTGCTGAAAACCTGACCACACAGGGGAAGCCAGGCAAAGACACAGCCAGCTGTCTCCTTCCGGGGGGGGGGGGGGGGGGCAGAGTCTCAGTGATCCAAGTCTGTGGCCCACAAGCGCAAGAACACGAGCTCCCCCAGTCCAGCCCCTTGGAGCCGAGGGAACCCTCCCGAGGCTGAGTGCCGCTGTGCTGCGAGAGAAGGCAGATCCCTTCCCCTTCTTCAGGGAAGTATTTTGCCCAAGCCGATGCTGGAGGGGAAGTGGGAGCCAGCAGGACTCCCCAGTAAGATGCCCGGCACAACACAGGTGCAGATGACAAGCAGCAGCTGTTGTGTCCCAGACTCCGGACATCTGACCAGCTCGTGCCATAGACTGACCTGGCCATTTAGTGAGTCTCACAATAATCCAGCATGATGGGATTTCTCAGGATCCCCCCTCCCCCCGCTGATAATGTCATTTGTTTCCATGAGAAGGGGACAACTCTGTAACACGCAGGTGCTCCCAGAAGTCCCGGTGTTGTAAGAACAACCTCCTTTCTGTACAGGTGTCAATACCTTCGCTCTTGGCTTCTTGTGATGGACTTTCACTTCCACGGGAGCCTTCGGTGGCTTCTTAAGTATGGCGAAGGGAGCTGTGGATGGAGGGGTGCACTGTTAACTCTTCCAGAAATACAGCTGGGTCCTTGGACGGATGCTTTGGGGTTCGCGCCTTGACAGTCAAATGGCACCGCTGCCCGCTGCCTGCTCACTGTCACCCTTGTCTGCATCCATTACCCAAAGCTTCAGTGTTTGTTGACTTCCGAAGAGAAGCCAGAAAGCGTGGGAAGGCCGCAGGTCCCAGCGCTCCCACCTTATGCAAACTGCCTAGGTGAAAAGGCAGCTTCCACAAGCAGGCAGACTGGAGAGTTACCATTGTCTTAGGAGACGCTTTTCTCTAAATAGCCAGATCCCCAAGTTCACGTAAAAGGCAATTAGTATAGGTGCACGTGATGAACTGCAACAACCATGCTTTGGTAACTGCTGGGGCGCTGGTTTCAGGGGACTCCCCCCACACACCAAAATCTACAGATGCTCAAATCCTGCTGCCTGTTCAACTACAGAAATAAATTTTTTTCCACATATTTTTGATCTGTGGTTGGTTGAATCCGAGGATGGGGAGTGCAAAGACACAGAGGGCTGGGGGTAGCCTATTGTGTGGTCATCAGAAAGGTGACTCTCAAAAGTGAAGTGACGGCCAGAGCCACGGCTCAGTTGGCTAATCCTCCACCTGCGGCGCTGGCACCCCGGGTTCTAGTCCTGGTTGGGGCACCAGGTACTAGTCCCAGTTGCTCCTCTTCCAGTCCAGCTGTGGCCCGGGAGGGCAGAGGAGAATGGCCCAAGTCCTTGGGCCCTGCACCCGCATGGGATACTGGGAGGAAGCACCCGGCTCCTGGCTTTGGATTGGCACAGCGCCGGCCGTAGCAGCCATTAGGGGAGTGAACCAACAGAAGGAAGACCTTTCTTTCTGTCTCTTTCTAACTGTCTATAACTCTCTCTCTGTCTAACTCTGCCTGGCAAAAAATGAAAGAGAGAAAGAAAGAAAGAAAGAAAGAAAGAAAGAAAGAAAGAAAGAAAGAAAGAAAGAAAGAAAGAAAGAAAAAGTGACTTGGGCAAGTGCATGGAAACTGACCAAAGCTATAAGCAACAACTTCTAGAGAATGTCTCTGGGCCACACACGCAGTGGACAGTAGTTTCTCAGTCACAGAATTGACAGATATCAATCAAGTACAACCCACTCTTGGTGAGCATCGACACATAACCTAGAACCTCACCTTGAGGACTCAGTTGTCGCAGGATGCGTCAAGTGCGCTGCAAGGAACTTCTTCAGCCACCAAAACTCACCTCCACAGGGGCACTTGCCTGTCGCACCTGATCAACCCCATTTTACCAACTCTTGTTTCTGGCAAACCTGCCTGTGGCTTGTCATCTCCCACCCTCCCCTGGCCAGGGGGCACAGGGCGTGAAGACCTGGTTGTAAGTCTCCGCCTAGAGACTTGTCCTTGGCCTCTACCCCCTCCTGCCCTGTTGCCCACTGTGGACGTTGCTGTCCCCCAGGGTCAGTGCACACGATGTGCCAGGCTGCTTTGAATCCAGAGTCACCGGCAGGACCCGTGAGTCTGCGTGTCGGCAGACTTAGTACACTTTCGGCTTAACCTCAGGTTCCTGCAGACAAGATAGTCTTGGCCAAATCCCTTTGTTAAAATAAAATAGCAGCTGACAAGTTTTCAAGTGGGCATAACATAAAAAGGATTTTAGTACAATTTTTTTATTTGACAGATAGAGTTAGACAGTGAGAGAGAGAGACAGAGAAAAAGGTCTTCCTTCCGTTGGTTCACCCCTCAAATGGCCGCTACAGCCGCAGCTACGCCAATCCGAAGCCAGGAGCCAGGGGCTTCTTCCTGGTCTCCCACGTGGGTGCAGGGGCCCAAGCACTTGGGCCATCCTCCACTGCCTTGCTGGGCCACAGCAGGAAGCTGGAAGAGGAGCAACCAGGACTAGAACCGGCACCAATATGGGATGCTGGCGCCGCAGGCAGAGGATTGACCAAGTGAGCCACAGCGCCGGCCCGATTTTAGTACAATTTTAGTAGGGTCTGGTAGGATACAGATCACAGATTTGTGATTTCGCACAGATAATCCACAGTTAATGGTGTCTAAGAACTTTCTTAGTCATCTGCAGAAATGCTGTAACTAAATACAGCTCCGTGGAGCTTGGGTGTTATGGGGCGTGTCTCTAAGAGAACTATATCCTAAAGCACTGCCTATTTTGCCACTAATTTCCCTTCTGGAAAAATCTGCAGGATAAATTTTGCCAGAGTCAATGTTGGGGGAAAAACACCCTTGTATTCTGGACACACTTGCATGTAAGCGTCTGTGGGGTTATTAATACTGCCTGCCATTCAGCCATGCCCTGTGCTCCTTGCTGACTTTAGAGCCCTGGTGTTTTTCAGAGTGGCAATATGCCTTGCTCCTAGGGTGGTCAGTCTTAGCAAAAAGGAACAGATAGAATTAAATTTTAATTTCAAATAAATAACAAATTATTTTATAGTATAAAATATGTCTTGAATATTAAATTAAATATAAATATTAATGTTCATGGAAAATGGAACTGAAAGATGTTTACTTCTTCTGATGTGTGTGTACATGTGTATGTGTGCATATGTCCCTGTGTGTTAAAAATAGAAAGATATTTTTGATTCTCAATTCAAATTATCTAATGGTATTGTTTTCTCTATATTTGCTATTGTCTTGAGTTACTTTTGGTAATTCGATTTTTTCTAGAAAATTTTTCACTTCATGTTTTAAAATATATGGTATATACTATGACTTTCAAAATTCTAGTGTATTTGTATTCCTCTTTTTTATTTTACTATTACTTGTCCTCTATTATTGCTGGGGATTTACCTTTATTCTTTACAAGAAGCCAAGTTAAAATTCTTTTAGATCATTTTTAATTGATTTTATTTTCTTAATATCTGCTTTCAAAACTTCATTATGTCTTTTCTTCCATTTTTTCCAGTTTACTACTTTTTTGTGATAATTTTTATGATCAATTATTTTGGTTTTCTATTAAATGCATGTAAATAATGGATTATAATTTCCTCAAACTGGCCGGTGCTTCAGCTCACTAGGCTAATCCTCTGCCAGCGGCACCGGCACTCCGAGTTCTAGTCCCGGTTGGGGCGCCGGATTCTGTCCCGGTTGCCCCTCTTCCAGACCAGCTCTCTGCTGTGGCCCAGGAAGGCAGTGGAGGATGGCCCAAGTGGTTGGGCCCTGCACCCGCATGGGAGACCAGGAGGAAGCACCTGGCTCCTGGCTTCGGATCGACACAGCGCGCCGGCCGTAGCAGCCATTTGGGGGGTGAACTAACAGAAGGAAGACCTTTTTCTCTGTCTCTCTGTCTCTCTCACTAACTCTGCCTGTCAAAAAAATAAAAAACTAAAAAAAAATTTCCTCAAACTGATGAAAGACATTGATCTACAGATTAAAGAACCCCAATAAATACCAAACAGGAGAAATACAAAAGACCACAAGCTTAGATGCACCAAAGCGTACTTGTGTAACACCAAAGATAAAAAGAACTTAGGGTATGGTGCTGAGGGGCAGGGGAGGGACAGATGACTGCAAAGGGGCCACAACTGTATTGACCACTGACTCTTCCATAGGACACCGTGCCCCATAGTAGCGTTGGCAGCCAGAAAACAATCGGAAAGTGTCTTCAATGTGCCGCAAGCTCTCATTCAAAAACAAGGATACAATAAACACATTTTGGGCAAATAATAGTCGAAAGAGTAGCACCAAGAGACTGGTACCAACAGACATTTAAAGAATGTAATTCAAGTTGAAGGAAACTGATGCCATATTAAAGGCCAGAGATACAAGAAGGAATGAAGAAGAAAGTAGCAAATAAGTGTGATTACATTAACAAATATTGACTGCATAAAAACAAGAACAGTAGTATCTTGTGGGATTTTAAAAAAGAAAAATCGTTTTTAAAGATTTATTTATTTATTTGAAAGGCATAGTTACACAGAGAGAGAGAGAGACAGAGATCTCTCATCTGATGGCTCACTCTCCAAATGGCTGCAATGGCTGGGTCTGGGCCAGGCAGAAGGCAGGAGCCTGGAACTCCATCCAGGTCTCCCTTGTGGGTGTCAGGGGCCCAAACACTTGATCATCATTCACTGCTTTCCCAGGTGTACTAGCAGGGAGCTGAATTGTTATGCAGAGTAGCCAGGACTAGAACAGGGCACTCAGATGGGATGCCGGTGTTCAGGCAGCAGCTTAACCCACTCCAGATGTTATTAAAATGCATGAAAACAATAGCACATAAATCAGGAATGGGAAATCGAGTTAAAATATTCTAAAGTTCTTATGTTGATGAAAGGGAAAGTATAGGAATTTGTTAACTTTGGACTTTGATAAGCAATGTGGCATGTGAAAATAACAACCTAGTAACAGTAAGAATATAAAGGAATATGTTAATTCCAAAAGAAAGGAAAGGTATAATGAGAAAAAATTCATTCAAAAGGAGACAGTTAAGGAAACAAAATGAAATAGCAAGAAAATGAGGCAGGGCACAAAAGGAAGCAAAACAGATGGAAGAGGACATAAAATACATAAATAATTACAATGATTGTAAACGGGTTAAATCCTAAAGGAATAACGATGGTCAGAATGGATTTTTCAGAATTCAGCTATGTTATTTACAAAAGACACACTCTGAACTATCCAGTTACAGAAAAATTAAAAGAATGGGAAAGACACACCAAGCAAACAACAACCAAAAGGAATCTGGTGTGGCTATATTAGTGGACAAGATAGTTATGCTGGCAAAAGTTTTGCTGAACATAAACCAGGACATTACTAGGGTCGACGCTGTAGCATAGCAGGTAAAGCCGCTGCCTGCAGTGTCAGCATCCCATATGGGTACCAGTTCAAGACCCGGCTGCTCCACTTCCGGTCCAGCTCTCTGCTATGGCCTGGGAAAGCAGTAGAAGAAGGCTCAAATCCTTGGGCCCCTGCACTCGCATGGTGACCTGGAAGAAGCTCCTGGCTCCTGGCTTCAGATCAGCACAGCTCCACCTGTTGTGGCCATCTGGGGAATGAACCAGTGGATGGAAGACCCCTCTCTCTCTGTCTGCCTCTGCCTCTCTGTAACTCTGTCTTTCAAATAAATAAATGAATAAATCTTAAAAAAGAAAAAAGAAAGACATTGCACCCTGGGAAAGTTTTTCACCAGAAAGACACAATAAGCACAGCGAGGACTGGCGAGGACAGGAACCCCCAGGTGTCCCCACACACCAGGGCAGCAGCGTGCACTGGATGGTGACTGGAACCAGACTGGCATTACTTCCTGATGTTGTTCAATGTGCAGACATTTGGGAGATTTTCCAGATACTTTTCTCTAATGCATTTTAATTTGTCTCTGCCATGGTGAAAAGCATACTTTGTATAATTTCAATTCTCTTAAACTTGCTGAAAGAATAAATTTGTTTAGATTTGTTTTATGATCCAGACTGTGATGTACTTTGGTGAATGCTTCATGTGCATTTTAAATGAATGTGTTGAGTTTTAATGTCTTATAAATGTTAAAGTTGGCTGATGGTATTGTTCAAGTCTGGCATATTCTTGCTTTTTTGCTTGTTTATTGGTTATTTTGATGATTGAAAGAAGACTTGAAATCTTCAACAAAAATTGTAGAATTGTTTATCTTTCTACTTTATTAATTCTTGGTTCATGTATTTTAAATAGCTATTGTCAAAGACATAAACATTTAGGATGTGTGTTCTCTTGATAAATCAGTCTTTTTATCACTGACATATCTCCTTACCCTGCTAAGCTGTCTCATTGGTCTGATATTAACAGGCCCAATCCGTCTGATATTAACAGGCCCAATCCAGCTTTCTTTTCTTTTTTTTTTTTTAAAGATTTATTTATTTATTTGAAAGTCAGAGTTACACAGAGGAGAAGCAGAGAGAGAGAGAGAGAGGGGTCTTCCATCCGATGGTTCACTTCCCAGTTGGCCACAACAGCCAGAACTGCACTGATCTGAAGCCAGGAGCCAGGAGCTTCTTCTGGGTCTCCCACACAAGTGCAGGGGCCTAAGGGCTTGGGCCATGTTCTACTGCTTTCCCAGGCCATAGCAGAGAGCTGGACCAGAAGTGGAGCAGCCGGGTCTCAAACCGGCGCTCATATGGGATGTCGGCGCTTTAAGCCAGGGTGTTAACCTGCTGTGCTACAGCGCAGGCCCCTCCAGCTTTCCTTCCATGCTTTCTTGGTCTTGACAGCTTTGAGGAATATTGGTCAAATATTTTTGTATGATTTCTGCGATCTGGGTTTGTCTGCTGTCTTCCTCACAGACCGTGCGCAAGGGTTATTACAGACGGGATCGCACACGAGTGAAGCTCCTCCTTCGTCACATCATATTAAGAAGCACACACATGAGACCAGTCTGGCCAGGAGCTGAGAACCCCATCTGCGTCTCCCATGTCAGTGGCAGAGACCCAGCTAGCTGAGCCATCACCTGCTGCCTCCAGGGTGTGCATTAGCAGGAAGCTGGAAAATCAGGAGCGGAGCTGGGACTCCAACCAGGCACTCTGATGTGGCGCCCTGACCAGGACTAGAACCCGGGGTGCCGGCGCCGCAAAGCAGAGGATTAGCCTAGTGAGCCCTGGCGCCAGCCCAACGCCCGCTTCTATTTTAACCAGTATATGTCTCTGTAGTGTGTCAGTGATTGGTCACTGCACATTTGTTTTTGAGTCTGTGCACAGACTGGAAAAGAAACGTAGTGGTATTGCCTTTAGGTCTCCCAGTGATAAGTCGGCATGACTTTTTTTTTTTTTTTAACAAAAATGGATGATTCAAAGAATCGTTAATAAAGTTGAAAGTATCACAAAAGAATGAAAGCTGGTGGTACTTTCAAAGTGAAGAAAGAGCTGACTGTGGAAATGCTGACACCACCACTACTTGAAAGACTCCGGTGAAGCCAGGGGAAGTTAGGTAAGGTTGATTTATTGGCACACGTGAGGAAAGTGGTTGTGATAGCGGACGAACATGCTCCGGAGGATGTGAGGCTAGGACAGTGTCACACATGGAGATACTTCGTGACGTTGCAGGCAAGGATAAAACGGCGGGAGCTGATTTAAACTAGGAGGAGGTAGGCAATTCACCAAGCCACGGTAAAGCTCCGTAGTCCATGCCGTCAGTTGCATGATAAGAAGAAAAAGGTAAGCACTGGCCCAACTATTCTTGACAAGTTGCTTTTCCATTACAAAGAAAATACATTAATTCTCAATGTTTTTAATTACAGGTCATACTTATTATTTCTCATTGCCGTACATATTTATAATGAAGAGGAAGAGAGAGTTTTTAATATTTTGAAAAAAATTTTAAAGGTAATGAGATGACTAATTTCTCCACGGGTTATTAAAATCACTTGGCATGGTTTCTGCTTGCACAGTTATCCGTGTGGCCCCATGCTGTCCTGCAAAGTGAAGGCTGCCCTGTGTCACAGATACGGCCGCATTAAAACCCGACTTCTTGTTCTCTTTTCTATCTGTTCTGTTTTCTTTAAGCTTTCCCCCTCCTTTCCGATCTGCTTTTGGACTACATTAGTTTGTTTTTTTTGTTTGTTTTGTTTTGTTTTTTTACCTATTCCATTTTATTTCAAGTGTTGGATTATTATTTAAATATATTTTAAAACTATCTTATTTGTTTTAAGATTTATTTATTTATTTGAAAGGCAGAGTTACAGAAAGGCAGAGGTAGAGAGAGAGAGAGAGAGAGAGAGAGAGAGAGAGAGAGAGAGGTCTTCCATCTGCTGGTTCATTCCCCAGATGACCGCAACAGCCGGAGCTGGGCCACTCCGAAGCCAGGAGCCAGGAGCTTCCTCCAGGTCTCCCATGCAGGTATAGGAGCCCAAGGACTTGGGCCATCCTCCATTGCTTTCCCAGGCCATAGCAGAGAGCTGGATCCGAAGTGGAGCAGCTGGGACTCAAATCAGCGCCCATATGGAATGCTGCCAACACAGCAGGCAGCAGTTTTACCTGCTAAGCCACAGTGCCAACCCCTTTAAAACTATTTTAATGGTTGCTCAGGATATGCAAAACATCTTTCAATTAACCAGTGTACTTTCAAGTGATATTACTTCATGTATAGCATAAGGATTTTGTAACCACATACGGCTGATCTGTTATTTCCACCTTTTGTATTATTTTTGTCATATATTTCACTTTTATAGAGGACATGAAGCCACAACACACTGCTAATAATCTTTCCCTAGAGCAAGGATTAGCAAACTATGGGTTTACATGATCCCTGAGCTAGTCATGGTTTGTATATTAAAAGTCCTGAGGAGGGGGAGTTTGGCTTAGTGGTTGAGACCATGGACGCCCACACCCCATACTGAAGTCTGGCTTTGAGCCCCAGCTCTGCTCCTGATGGCAGCTCCCTGCTCATGTGCACCTTGGGAAGCAGCAGTGATGGCCCAGGTAGTGCGGTCCCCCCCTGCCATCCACGTGGGAGACCTGGGATGGAGGTCCCAGCTCCTGGCTTCCGTCTGGCCCAGCCCTAGATGGTGCAGGTATTCAGGAATTGAGCCAGTGGATGGAAGATTTCTGTCTGATTAAAAAAAATAAATAAATAAAGTGTGGTGAAAAAAAAAGAAGAGGAGGGAAAGGGGGGAGGAGCCAGCGAGGAGGGGAGGATACACAGTTCAGCATTGAATGAAATGTCATTATATGGCACATGGCTGTACATAAAGAGGAACAAAACGGAAATTTTAGGACTGAAAAATACACTAATGCAAATACAAAATGCAGTGGATGATCTTAACAATGGAATAAATTAGAGAGGAATCAGTGAACTAAAACACTGAATAAATAGAAGTCACCCAGTTGGAACAACACAGGAAAACCAGACTGGAAAAAAGTGAACAGGATCTCAAGGACCTGTGGGATTGTAGCAAACACTCTAATAACGCTGCCATCATGGTCGTCTCCGACACATGGGAGGTAGAGGGCAGGGGCGGAAAAGTACCCCAAGAAGTAACGGCTGAAATCTTGCCAAATTTGGCAAAAGAAAACCATTCAGGTTCAAGATCTGAGCCAAACTGAAGCAAAATCGACCCACGTGGATCCACCTCAAGATGAATCACAGTCGGACTTCTGAAAACTAAAGACAGAGTGGGGAGCAATGAAACCAGCAAGAGAAGTGGGACACCCTACCTGCTGGGGGGAGACCGTCCCCACAACGGCGCGTTTCTCAGCACAAACCACACGGCCAGAAGGAAGCGGCCCGACTTCTCTTCAAGTCCTGAAAGAAAAGAGCTATGGACCCAGAACCTCTAGTCAGGGAGAATGCCCTGCAGGAAAGAAGGGGGAACTCCAGGCACTGGCATTAGTCTACTGACTCTAGGAAAAAATGGCTAAATGCAATTCTCCATACAGGAAGGAAATGGTAAAAGAAGGACCCTGGGAACACTAGAAAGAAAGAAAAGAAGATTATAAGCAAAAATATGAGTAAAAGCAATGGATAGGCCAGCGCCGTGGCTTAACAGGCTAATCCTCCGCCTTGCGACGCCAGCACACCGGGTTCTAGTCCCGGTTGGGGCGCCGGATTCTGTCCCGGTTGCCCCTCTTCCAGTCCAGCTCTCTGCTGTGGCCCGGGAGCACAGTGGAGGATGGCCCAAGTGCTTGGGCCCTGCACCCCATGGGAGACCAGGAGAAGCACCTGGCTCCTGGCTTCGGATCAGCACAATGCGCCAGCCGCAGCGGCCATTGGAGGGTGAACCAACGGCAAAAAGGAAGACCTTTCTCTCTTTCTCTCTCTCACTATCCACTCTGTCCAAAAAAAAAAAAAAAAAAAAAAAAAGCAGCAATGGATATTCCTCTCCCTCCTGAGCTTTCTAAATTGTATTTGACAACTGAAACAAAAACCTGTCTGATGTGAGATAAACATGCACCTATCACAAGACCCAACAATTACACTCCTGGGCATTTTTTCTAAAGAGCAGGAACTCACGTTCACACAAAGCCCTGTGCACAAATGTTTACAGCAGCTTGATGAACAAGGCCCCGGACTGGAAACTGCCCCTATGTATGTCCTTAAACAGATGAAGGCTCTAACAACCATGGTAGGACTGCAACGTGGGACACTCGGCAAGAGAAAGGAACAAACTGTCGATACAATCTACGGTCTGGGTGACCCTCCAGAGAATCGGGCTGAATGAGAAGAGCCAGTCTGAAAAAGCTAATCACTGTACCACTTACATAACACAGCTGAAATAACAAAATTGTGGAAATGGAGGGAAGGGGGTGTGGGTTGCTGGGGAGTGGGTGTAGCCATCGAAGGACAATAGGAATCCTTGTGGTGACACAGATGCTCTGGGTCTTGGCTGTATCGTTATTCTGCAGTTTTGCTACAGAATATTTTGCTCTGTGTTATTTTTCAATACCTTCATATGAATCATCTCAAAATCAAATGTTTAATTTTTAAAAAGACTGCCAACAAGAGGGTGAAATGCCAAGCCACAGAGTAGAAAAAAATATTTGCAACACATACAACCTATAAAAGATTAATATCTGGAATATATAGATAATTCCTATATGTCACTAAAAAATGCAATAAAGAAGTGGTTAAAGACAAATTATTTTAGAAAAGGGGAAACTCAAATGATAAAAACACATATAAAAAGCACTTAACTCTGGTGGTTATCAGGTGAAAAGGATTAAACTCATGAAGAGAGAACACAATAGATTCTTCAGGATGGCTGAAATTTTAAAAAACGGAAATATCAAGTGTTAACAAAATGAATGTCCTGGATCTTTCACATACCACTAGTGGGAAGATCAATCAATATGACCAGTGTGGAAAATCACTCGGTAGTGTCTATGAAATCCACGCATATGTGTTCCCTATGACTAAGCAGTTTCACTCTTTGACAGTATCCAATATAAATGCACATAGAGATGGCATTAAAAGATGTAGAATGTCCACAGTCGTATTTCTCCTAATATCCTTATAGTCTAAACCACTGAAATTCCCATCAAAGAATGGGTACAGAATTAGGGCACGTCCATACACAATCATCCACATGTGTTTATCCGTGATGCACTGCTCGCCCTCCCTACCCATCAACCAGTCCTCAGGACGACGGCTCCAAACGCACCCTGGATTTGTTCACTTCCCTTTCTCTCCACTTAGATCCACATCCTCTCTCACATGCTCACTGCAATAGCTCGCAGCTGGCATCTTGCTTCTACTCACGCTGCCCTTAGGATTCACTAACTGCAAAGCGGTCCGATGGTCCTACTCAAACACACACCGCATCACCTCCTCCTCTAGTTTAGACTTTCTGGTGGGTTCTCGTGTAGTTAGGATCGCACCTAACTCCTCACCATGGTTTGGAGGGCTGCCATGCTGGTTCTGAGATAATCAAGGATGTTTAAAAAGAAAGATCTTAGCAAATAGTTTAAGTGAAGTGAGCTTCTTTCTCTCACGCATGGTCCCGAGTTGGCCGGACAGCTGTGTCGGACGCAACATGGACTTCCATCTCTGGCTCCAAAGTGCCTGCCCAGTTCAGGCTATCACATCTGCATCTCAGCTAGCCAGGGCAAGAAAAAAATGTGAAATGGAGAGAGAGGACAAAGGAGAAGTTGTCCCTTTTCTCTTAAGGACACAGCCCACAACTTCCTGTCTTCATTTCTACTTGCAGCTCATGGTCCAGCAGCTGGTCATATGGCACCACCGTCCATAAGGAAGCCTGGGCAACATGGCTGCTGGTCAGGCTGACCATGCCCACCACTGCACTGTCCCTGGGGGGACACCCCACAGCCTCTGCTCCGGCCTGCTTCCTGCGGTCCGCCTCCCCGGCCTCCTCTCCTCCTCGGCTCCTGGTCTGGCCTTCTTGCTGATTGCCTCCTCAGTCCTCAGAGCCTTTCTCCTTGTCCTGTTCTATGTCCAGAATGTTCTTCTCTAGATCTTTCCATGCCTGACTCCTTCTTATCACGCGGACCTCAGCTCAAGCCTCCTGTGGCTTCTGAGACATTCTCTGACCCTGCCCTCCTGAGCGAGTCAGCTCCGTCGGATCACTCTCCATCCCCTATTGTGTTGTTTCTGGCGTTTTATCATTAGCTGACATCCTCATTTTTTCTTCCTGGTTATCACCTGGGTCTCCCACTGGACTGACCACGAGCACTCTGCAAGCAGGAATGTGATCTGACTTATTCTCTGTTGGATCTCAGCGTCTAAAGGCTACCTTGGGTAAGCAAGTGTTCACCCCATGTTGTTGAACAGAGAAACTAATTTAGCCCAAACTCCTCATCTGATACCCGGGAAGGCTGAGGGCCAGAGGAGGGCCATGGATTGCCCCAGGCTCTGGAATTAGCCCCCAGATCCCCAGATTGCTGCTTTTCTGTAACGCCCTGTTTTGTCCTGCCTCTTCTTTTTTTTTTTTTTTTTTTTTTTTTTTTTTTTTTTTTTTGACCGGCAGAGTGGACAGTGAGAGAGACAGAGAGAAAGGTCTTCCTTTTTTGCCGCTGGTGCACTGTGGCCGGCGCACCGCGCTGATACGATGGCAGGAGCCAGGTACTTATCCTGGTCTCCCATGGGGTGCAGGGCCCAAGCACTTGGGCCATCCTCCACTGCACTCCCGGGCCACAGCAGAGAGCTGGCCTGGAAGAGGGGCAACCGGGACAGGATCAGTGCCCCAACCGGGACTAGAACCCAGTGTGCCGGCGCCACAAGGCGGAGGATTAGCCTATTGAGCCGCAGTTGCCTTCTATTCATCTCATCCCTCAGCAAAGTGCCTATGGCACTCAAGTATGACAGCCATCTGGTGCTTAGTCTATGCTACTTTGTATTCTTATGTATCCTTTATTACATATACAAGCTGCTATCTTGTTTCCCCCAACCAAGCTGCCAGCTCCCTGAAAATACCCGTCTAACACACACACACACACACACCAGTATGTATTTCACAAACCACACTGAAGTTCCTTTATTCAGTGAGGGTGAAGCTCGGGATGATTAGAACTCTGATCTTGTCCTATAACTGAGGGTAAAAGCTGGCTACCAGAAGGCTAGATCTGGTGTTGGGGCAGGACGGGGAGGTCATTTTGGTGTGTCCTCAGCGAGGCATCAAGGCAGGAGCTCTTACCTGCAGCTGGGATCTTACGTGGTTCATCAAACTTATGCAGACGGGCTGCTCTGGGTATCACGGGCGGGTTCTGAAAGGTGATCCTCGCCGTGGGGGGAATCAGTCCTCGTTCTAGCATACTTAAAATCCCTAAAAAGGAAGGTGAGCAGAATATGAGTTTAACTCCAAGCAATTCCACAAAGCAAGAGCTCTATAAATTTTGCAAGAGAAGCTCACTCCAGTCATCATCTCACTTGCAAGGGTACACCTAGTTCCTTAATCCTTTGCATGAAAAAAAAATGGCTACAGTGCACGTTCATTTAAGCTTAATAGTCTAACCCAAGGAAAAGAAAATGTCATTTCCAATATCCATAATCTGAAATAAAATTGCATGAAGGTAATTTCATTTTAAGGTAGAAATATAATTTCAAGGCAAACTAAAACTTCTTTATACTTATGACACTTTCAATCATTGGTAATATTGTTATTCCTTTTTAAATTCAGAGAAATCAGGCACATATTCTTAATAACTAAGGAGATGATTTGTTCTGAAAGAAAGAAAATCTGTGTGCTTGAAACCATGCCCTCGGGCCAGCGCTGTGGTGTAGCGGGTGAAGCCACCACCTGCAGGGCCAGCATCCCATATGGGCACCGGTTCCAGTCCTGGCTACTCCACCTCCGATCCAGCTCTCTGCTATTGTTAGGTAGGAAGTCAGATATGAGCTTATGTGTGTGTGACATAAAGGCCTAAAGAGTTGACATCTAGGTCCATCATATGCATCTCAAAGTCATCCCGATAAACCCCCCTCCCCGGCCTCAACCGGATTGCACGCTCAGCCCCCTGCCTCTCTGCTGAGCCGCCCGCCTGGCCTACCCAGGTGTATTCTCTCCACTCAGCCATGTAACCTCGCTCTCCCCCAGTCTGAGCGACTCGGTGCGCTCTCTCTGGTTCTGTCTGGAGAGGTGCCCATCCATTCTTACGGATGTCCCTGCCCTAATAAACCTTGCTATTTTACTTTCCACTACTCTCTGTCTCATGCCTGAATTCTTTCTGGCACGAAGACAAGAACCCTGCCATTCACTGGTAACACTATGGCCTGGAAAAGCAGTGGAGGATGGCCCAAGTCCTTGGGCCCCTGAACCTGTATGGGAGACCCGGAGGAACCTCCTGGTTCCTGGCTTCGGATCGGTGCAGCTCCGGCCGTTGTGGCCAATTGGGGAGTGAACCATCGGATGGAAGACTTCTCTCTCTGCCTCTCCTTCTCTCTCTGTGTAACTCTGACTTTCAAATAAATAAATATTTTTTAAAAAAAAAAGGTCACATCCTGTAGGCCCAAGGATCTTAGGGTCTTTGGAGGACCTCTAGAGGGGAGGGATTCACCCTTTAGTCTTTGTCTATCTGGACCACAGGGACCACAGGGTTCCTTGAGTTCCTAACCTTGGGAGAGCACATAATAGAGGATTTCAACAGTGGAATCTGACTCTTGTGAAAACTTCAGCCAAACAAACTTGAGGTGGTGAATTAATATTCTTGCCACACCAGTGTAAACAAACAGGCCAAACCCAATGAGACCAGCCTTCTTTTGTGAATAATTGGGGGGGATTTATTTGGATCAAAAGGGGAGAAGGCTATAGGAAAACTAGGTAGTGAGGAGAAGTAAAGAGGGTCGCACTTAGGACATTCAGGTCTTAGTCATCTGCTCCCCTACTCCTTCATCTGTTTATTCATTCAGCCCCACGTTAAACATCTACAAAGTGCTGGATATGGTTCAAGGCATCGCGAATATTAAAAACTAGAAATTCGCTGGTTCTACAAGACTAGAATTTAGACTAAGATATGCATAGTGTAAATGCTAATTATATTCATTGTAGCTTCATATTTCTGCATAATAGTAAATTAAAATAAATGTTTATTTAACTTTTACTTATTTTGAAAGAGACAGAGAGAGAATCTTCCATCTGCTGATTCCCCAAATGCTCACAACAGATGGGGCTGGGCCAGGGCAAAGCCGAGAGCTCAAAATTCCATCTGGATTTCTCACATGGGTGGCAGGGACCCAAGTCCTTGAGCCATCACCTGCTGCCCCCCAGGCTGCACAACAACAGGAAGCTGGATTGAAAGTGGAGGAGCTGGAATTCGAACCAGGCAGTCCCATATGGAACGTGGGTCCCAAGCGGCAACTTAACCACTGCTAAATGCCTGTTGCAAAATAAATGTTTTCACAGTGCTATTTGACTAGCCTCAAAAAGATCTGCTCAGAAGCTTCATAAATTCTAACAGGAGCACATAAACAATAATACTTTTAAGACACAACACCAATGCTGAAATCAGTCCAAAGCTCATAGAACGTTGGACTCCAGGCGTGGGGGGGGACTTGGGGTCATCTGGCACAACCTTCTGAGGTCTCGGGGAGGAAACTCAGAGTGAGGACCTGAGTCGGCTGAGGTCACCCAGGAGCCATGGGTGGCTGATCCAGAGTTCAGACTCAGGTCAACCCCCCCACCCCCCCAGCGCAGAGCTCTCTCCTTCCCCGCCCCAAGCACGCTCAGCAGCTCCCAAGCCACCAACCTTTGCTGGCGTCCTTTTGCAAGACTGGTACGGGGGTGAAGTAGGGATCCATGCGGTGAGAAGACGGCAGAACGGTGAGGCTGGAGATGGTGGACCCTTTCACTAGCTTCTGAACCTTCACCTGTGTGATCAAGCATTTGTTTTCAACAGACATGTTTGCCTTCACAATGAACACAGTTTTCTTCTTGTAAACAATAAATAAGATTATGAATAGTTTCATTAAGTTTTAATAAAGTAGCAATATTGGCTCCAATTTTATTGCTCATGAGTACCCTGTGCTATTGTCTACTGTCAGGATTTTGTGTAATTTAAAATAGTTAATTAAATCCAATTAACATGTTGTGATTTCCACCATGCAAAGTCAGTACAGTAGTTAATAAGGGAACTATTAAGATTTTGTTCAATTTTAATGACTACAATATAAAAGTGCTAAATCTTGACGGAGGAGGTTTTGAATACAGCAAAGTTTGGTATAGGCAAATTTCCCAGGAAACAAATATTAGAGTTTTGAGGGTGAAAAAATAAATTGGGATAATTTACAGATACCTATCAGTCAGTATAAACAGGTTAAAGGTGAATTTGAAGTATACTCCTCTACCAATCTCGGAAACACTTAAAGACACAATATCTAGATCAGTTAAAGTAGATAATTACTTTTCCTACAGTCATAGAATGCCTTTATTAAAGTTATGAAATATGAATTGCTTCTATTAAATGCTTTCTAGATTTTAAAGATGATACGCATTGCATATAAATCACATTTAATTGTATAGCCCAAGAACACTATTTTTACCTTTGTTATAGGAGATTATAAATTACCTGGGCCCTCTCAGCAGGGTAAATGCTGCTTTTTGGTATTTATAGACTGATTTAAATGTTCAAGTCATTTTCCAAACATTAATTAATTTGCATGACTTCCAAGGGAACTAGGTAATGGTTTGCTACTTAACTCATAAAGAACTCGAGACAGAAAGGTTAGAAGATTCGTGTACACAGACTTCAGTTTTGAAATCAATCTGATGGTACACACACGGGATTTACCACTGCACTCAGTTGTACCACACCTTGCTCCCCAGTAAGGTCAAGGTGACCCTCGAGAAAAACAAAAGGACCATCTCAACCCTGGGTGTGGGGGTGGGGAGTCACCTTATGAAATCAGCCTCTGCTGGCTGAGAATCTCTGTGTGAACAGTCTTAGCCCCACCCCAAACCAGGAGGTGACAAAGGGAACTAAAGCAGCCATTGCTCCATGGATGCCAAAGCCTTCGATGATGCTCAGTAAACAAATAAACATCGAAATCGTATTTCTTTTCAACATCTCTTTTTTTCAATATTTTTATTACTTATTTGAGAGAGAGAATTACAGAGAGAGAGAGAGAGACAGACAGACAGGAAGGTCTTCTATCTGCTGGTTTACTCCCCAGATGGCTGCAGCAGCTGGAGTTGAGCCGATCCCAAGCCAGGAGCCTGGAGCTTCTTCCAGGTCTCTCATGCAGGTGCTGGGGCCCAAGCACTCGGACCATCTTCTATTGCTTTCCCAGGCCATAGCAGAGAGCTGGATCAGATTAGGAGCAGCTGGGACTTGAACTGGTGTCCAAATGGGATGCCGGCGCCGCAGGCCGAGGCTTAGTCCTCTACACCAGAGCGGCAGCCCCTGGACATTTCTTTCATTTATTTAATTTTTAAAAAGACTATTTATCTGAAGGCAGAGTGCTACTGAGACAGATGAGATCTTCCACCCGCTGGTTCACTTCCCCGGACATCGACAAGGGCCAGGCTAGGAGCCCGCGGGGGCCTAAGTACTTGAGTCCTCACCCGCCGCGCCCCAGAGCTCACATTAGCAGGAAGCTGCATGGGAAGCAGAGGAGCCAGGACTCGAACCGGGAACCAGGCACGCCGCTCTGGGATGCAGGTGTGCCAAGAGGTGTCTTCACCACTGTGCCTAATGGCTACTCCTAGAAACGGTATGTATAATGGGAAAGAGTAGGCAGGAAAGGCAATCTCTTTCCTCCCAGGTAAGTCAGAAGGGAAAGAGAAGATGCTATTGGCTAGCGATGAGCAGAAGAGATGCATGCGCAGGGGCTGCCCAGTCTTGCCGGCCTCCCTCGGTCTGCTCTTATCCCCAGCCCCCTTCCTCTCTCCTCAACCCCACACCGGGGTAGCTCCAGGGTCTCGCCGCCATCAGGGAGGCTGAGACGATCACCGCGAGGCCTGGACTGCAGGGATGGCGTGCACGAGGCCGAGGACCTCCAGCCTCGGAGCCGGCAGGGGCTCCACGCCTCTGACTGATATCGGAGTCGGCCAGGCAAAGGTAGATTGGGAGAAACGATTCGACTTAAATAATATCGTCAAGCACTGTGGTGACGCAACATGTGGGTTTGCCGTTTGGGGACATGGAACATAATTTATCTGGATTTTCTGAACGCCTTTGACAAAGAGCACCTGCCAACCTGCTCTTGAAAGTGAAAAGTGGCAGGGTCCAACATAAAACGGCGCACAGAGGAGGACACGTGGGGACGGCCCGTCAGGAGTGTTCAGCACATTCCTAACAAGACTCCCTTTAATTCTTTGAGTTGCATCTGCTACACAACGTCACTGACCCGATGACTGTGGTGAGGACTGTGTGTGTGTGCCTGTGCATGTGGGGCGGGGGAGGTGGGCATAGAGGGGAGTGTTACAGTTCACAGAAAATAAAACCACCGGACGGTAATCACCTCTGCACACCCTTGGTCAGAGCGAGCAGGAATCTGACGCCCTTCAGCATTTACTGAGCATTTATTATCTAACACTAACTTTAACACGATGAGCGTTAAATTTCACGAGCAGTGGGAGTGCAGAAGAGGGAGTCATTAACTCTGCCTGCTGGTGTTGCACAACGCTTCGCCGAGACTCTGAGCTCTGATCTCTATTGGAACCACTCAGGGAGCTGTTGAAAAACACTGCTGCCTGGGCCCCAGCCTTGGGCAATTAAATCTGAATGGCTGGGCTGGGGCCTGGGCTTCAGCGTTTTTATAAAGCTTCCCAGGTGATTCTCCTGTGCAGCCAAGGTTGCTACTTAAATTGCATCTTTAAGGAAGCATTGAAATATAGCAAGCGGAGAAGAGGATGCAATTATAAGCACAAAGAATGGTGGGATGGGGGAACAGATCCAACTGCATAGCAACACATGAAGGAGTCACCAAAGGGGAGGCATTCTCACATGGTGGGGTAAGGGAGTGTGTAGCACAGGCCAAGGGGACGAGATTGGAGAGGGAGTTTGAGATGTAGGCAAATGAAGGAAACTGCTGACTGCCTGACAAGTTCAGTCATCACACGCTCTGGCTGCTCAAGGCACACTTTTTACTGTGTTTGACTCAGGAGCCATGCTTTGTAGTCTCTATTGTGTAATGTAAAATACCGTATAATAAAGTCATCTGAAATATTGGATTATAAATCGGACAATGTCCTTTATTTCTGACCCCTCATTTCTATTTTCAAAACTATAACTCAGAGATTTTTCACTTTAAGCCTCAACCCTCTATGATAGTTTTGTTTTTTTTTTTTTTTTAATTACAAACATAGCAGTCTGCCCTGTGGCACAGTGGGTTAAAGCCTGGCCTGCATCACTGGCATCCCATATGGGCACTGGTTCGAGTCCTGGCTGCTCCACTTCTGATCCAGCTCCCTGCTAATGCACCTGGGAAAGCAGCAGAGGATGGCCCTGGTCCTTGGGCCCCTGCACCCATGTGGGAAACCCAGAGGAGGCTCCTGGCTCCTGGCTTCTGATTGGCTCAGCTCTAGCCGTTGCAGCCATTTGGGGAGTGAACCAGCAGATGGAAGACCTCTCTCTCTGCCTCTCTCTTTAACTCTGTCCTTCAAATAAAATGAATCTTTAAAAAAGAAGGTTACAAACATATACCTGTAAACTTACAGAAGAAAACAGTATTCATATTCCTGATGGCCAGAATGAAACATTATTCTTATCTTGGCATATTTGCTTCCCATGTTTTCAAAAAGAAAACCCTATCTATTTTATTATTCTGGTAAAGATGACAGATGTTCATTATAAAGATTCCATACAACGCCAAAACACACGAAGATGAAAGTTGAAGAAGTCAAATATTATTAGATAACCCAACATCTCCAATATCTTTAGAATGATTGATATATCACTTTATAAAAATGGGATTACAGGGGCCTGTGCTGTGGCATAGTAGATTAAGCCTCTATCTGCAGTGCCGGCAAGCCTTATGGGCACCGGTTCGTGTCCTGGCTACTCCTTTTCCAATCTAGCTCTCTGCTATGGCCTGGGAAAGCAGTAGAAAATGGCGCAGTTGCTTGGGCCCCTGCACCCACAGAAGCTGGAAGAAGCTCCTGGCTCCTGGCTTTGGATCAGCCCAGCTCTGGCTGCTGTGGCCATTTGGAGAGTGAACCAGGCAGTGGAAGACCTCTCACTCTCTCTCTCTGTCTCTCTCTCTCTCTGTAACTCCACCTCTCAAATAAATAAATCTTTAAAAACCTAGGATTGCATTACTGAATGTAATTTGACATGAATTAATAGGAGGAAAAAAGGCCAAATTAAACCCAACAAACTATTTTTTTTTTTTTAATTTTTGACAGGCAGTGTGGACAGTGAGAGAGAGAGACAGAGAGAAAGGTCTTCCTTTGCCATTGGTTCACCCTCCAATGGCCGCTGTGGCCGGTGCACTGCACTGATCCGAAGCCAGGAGCCAGGTGCTTCTCCTGGTATCCCATGGGGTGCAGGACCCAAGCACTTGGGCCATCCTCCACTGCACTCCCGGGCCATAGCAGAGAGCTGGCCTGGAAGAGGGGCAACCGGGACAGAATCTGGCGCCCCGACCAGGACTAGAACCCGGTGTGCCGGCGCCGCAAGGCGGAGGATTAGCCTGTTGAGCCACGGCGCCGGCCCATAAACCCAACAAACTATTAAACCACAAATAAGTTGTTTGTTTTTTAACCACCAAAATTCTTCTGGGTTAAAAAAGATTTCTCTGCAAGGGCTGGAGAATTTTTTCCTGAAGGGCCGGGTAGTAAGCATTTGAGGGGTGTGGGCTCTGCTGAGGCCCGAGTGCAAGCATAAGCAAAGCGTAAACAAACGGATGAAGCCGTGTGCTGTGGTCCGGGTGTTCGTGCTCCGTAAGACTCACAGATGATATCAGGAGGTGAAGGCTTTGGGAGAGATCAGGACACGAAGGCCAATACAGTTTCCTAGGAGAGAAGTCCCAGAGAGCAGCCTTGGCCCTTCCGCTGTGAGAGAACACAGCGAGAAGGTGCCACCTGTGACCACCAGAAGGCAGGTGCTCACCACACGTGGAATCCACCACGGCCTTGATCTTGGACTTCCCGGTCTGAAAAACTATGAGAAATAAATTTCCTCGTGTGAAAGCCACCTCATTTATGGCGTTTGTTATGGCAACAGAAATGGACTGATAGATACACTGTGTTCACTGAAACTTCAATTACAAAAAAGGGTGGCCAATTCTTAGGCTGTATGTTATGGACCCCTGTACCCGCGTGGTAGACCTGGAAGAAGCCCCTGGCTCCTGGCTTCGGATTGGTGCAACTCCAACTGCTGCAGCCAATTAGGGAGTGAACCACCAGATGGAAGATCTCTCTCTCTCTCTCTCTCTCTCTCTCTCTCTCTCTCTCTGCATCTGCCTCTCTGTCACTCTGCCTTTCCAATAAATAATTTTTTAAAAGTTTTATTTATTGGAAAAGCAGAGTGTCAGAGAGGGAAGGAAGACAGAGAAAAAGGGATCTTCCATCTGCTGGTTCACTCCCCAAATGACCACAAAGGCCAGGGCAGGTACAGGCCTAACCCGGGAATCTGGAACTCCATCCTTGTCCCCAAAAGGACAGCAGGGGCCCAAGCACTTAGGCCATCCTCTGCTGCTTTCCCAGGTGCATTAGCAGGGAGCTGGATCAGAAGCAGAGCAGCCGAGACTTGAACTGGCACTTTTATAGGGGATGCCTGCATCACAGGCTGTGGCTTAACCCACTGAGCCCCAGGGACATCAGAACTCTCCTGCTACTCCCATCTTCTCCCCCTTCCCTCCCAACTTTTGGTTATTCTTTTTGTATAGTCCTGTTTAATAGTTCTATAAATGCACACTTGCCAATAGGCTGGCTTTGGTTCTCAAACTGCTCTTTCCAACAAGTGTTCATGGGACTTAGCTTCCCCGAACCTCTGTGCCTGAAGCATACCTGGGGTCATCCTTTCTTTTTTTTTTTGAAAGATTTTATTTATTTGTTTGAGAGGTAGAGTTACAGAGAGAGAGAAGGACAGAGAGAGAGGTCTTCCACCTGCTGGATCACTCTCCAGATGGCCACAATGGCAAGAGCTGAGCTGATCCGAAGCCAGGAGCCGGGAGCTTCTTCCAGATTTCCCTCGTGCGTGTGGGGACCGAAGGACATGGGCCATCTTCCACTGCTTTCCTAGGCCATAGCAGAGAGTTGGATGGGGAGTGGAGCAGCTGGAATGCCAACCAGCACCCACATGGGATGCCAGTGCTACAGGTGGCGGGCTTACCCGCTATGCCACAGCACCGGCCCTGGGGTCATCCTTTCCATTCTCAAGGCTTTGTAGACATTGCACCATTGTCTTCTCAGACGAGGCTTGTTGTTGCGAAATCTGATGCTAGTCTAATATTTTAAACCTTGTAGATGATTTGCATTCTCACTGACTGGGTGTCTGATACATTCTTTATCTCTGAAATTCAAGTATGTAACTAGGAGAGACTTCTGTTCCAAAGTCTAAATCAAACTCTTGCCGGATTCAGTGTTTTCTTTCCACTGGCCGATTCAGTTCTTTCTTCAGGAAATTTTTCTAATATTTTGTCACTGGATAGATCTTTTCGTGTGTCGGGTTCTCTGAGGGACACCAGGCATCCGTAAACACTGGTTCATCTTTATCTTTCATATTGTGATAACAAACTATTCGGTTTCTCCTGTTCCTTCTCAAACAGGACATCTCCATGTTAGCTGGGAACATGGCTGTCCACGTACAGATTACATTTCCCAGGATCGCCTGTGGCTAAATGTGGTCACGGGACCGAATGTGGGGCAGTAAGAGGCGGGCACAGCTGGCCCTGGCTGTCCTGACCCTTCCTACGGACTGAATGCGAGGGTGGGGGGGAGCAAGCTTCCTGCTTGAGAATGACAATGCCCTGGCATCCCTGGGATGAGGAGATGGTGGTGCCGCAAGATGGAAAGAACCACATTCTGGATGACTGAGAGTAACAGAGCTTTCCTGCCAGTCAGAGACATCTCACCTGGGGACTGTTTTGTGACTGAGATAAACCCCTTTATATATATATATATATATATATATATAAAGGGGTTTATCTCAGTATATATATATACTTAAAGGCAGAGTTAAAGAGAGATGGAGAGAAAGAGGGACAGAGGTCTTCCATCTGCAGGTTCACTCCCCAAATGGCCACAATAGCCAGAGCTGAGCCAGACCAAAGCCAAGAGCCAGGAGCCCCATCCAGGTCTTCCACGTGGCCACAGATCACTACATCTTTGGATCTGTGACAGCAGTTTAACCTGTACCAAACTACTCTGCCTCCCTACTAGCTTGATTTCCTTTGTCTTCCTCCTCTGCACACACTGTGTGTACAGTGCTTTCCCCGTGTCAGTGTCTCTATATGCAGCAGTGTCTGTTCCATTCTATTTATACTTTATTTATTAGTTCCATAAAGTATTTTGTATTCGACTCTGCTTCCTCGTGTCTGCAATCCCCCTCTTTATCTCATTCTGCTCTTCTGTCCTCCCGAGTGAGCTCTAGTTTCACTTAATTTATGTTCTTATCAAGCTGTGCTATAATATGAAGAAATTGCGAGAAAAATTCCTTCTGTTCCTTGAGTTTTTTTTTTTTTAATTCTGTTGCTTGCAGCGCTGAGTCTCCCTGCTCCCCCAGGGAAGTCACGACATGGAGAGAATGCAGTGGTCACGGGCACTCAGCACGGTGACCACATCATTTCTTTTCTCCTAGTGCATCCTGGGTAGCTCTGGCCAGGCATTCTGCCCCCACCCCCCGGTCCCTGGTGCCAGTTGGCTTTCTCTCCAGATTTTTCCCTCACATTTTCCACATGGGAGAACTGGGTCTTCTGTTTTCTGCTGCCGGTAGGCTGGGCTGGGGGAGCCTCCGCTCAGCAGGTGTCTGTGAAAGCATTTAGGCTCTGTTCCCTCCGCTGACGTTGTGAAAATGTGGCTCTCTCTGCTTCCCGAGGAGGGGATCAGCCCTCCCAAGCCTGCCCCTAGGGTCCTTAGGACATTTGGGTGGAGTCCTGCGGATTTCACTTCTCTGGGGAGGAACGTGGCCCACCAATTCCTGTCCAGTATCGCCGTTTTTGTCTACACCTCCTTACTCAAGAAGACTTACTCCCCAGACTTTGTAGTCTTCCTGAGAATCCCAATAATTTGATGATTTGTGAGAACTTCTCAGGGTAGGGAGAGACCAGGATAGGAGCCATGCTGCGCCTCTCTGCTCTGCCCCCTAAATCTTCTGCCTGGTGCATTTTTTAAAATTGTGCACAGCCTGCACAACCACATGGAGCAACACTGCCCCAATCTTCTCCCAACAGTGTGGATGGGGAAACTAGAGACCAGGAAGGGAAGATAACTAGGGCACCCACACAGCTTCCAAGACGGGACTTAGAATGCGGGACCCTACATTTCCCAGCCTCCCTCACAGTGTCACGTGGCTTTGGGACAGAGTTCTGGCCAAGGGGTAGAGGAACCACAGTGACGGCCCTGGTGTGAATACAGACATGATGGTGGGGACTGAGCAGCCACCCTAGATCACAGTATGGAAAACGGCCTGCTCAGAGAACAGTAGACGGAAGGTGTGCACGCACCTGACACTGTGGGGCATGCACCTGACACTATATTGCTGCCATATTAGCCACAAACCGCCATTCAAATTGTCACATGAAGGAACATTAACCCTGGTCGTGTTTGACCGACTGCTACTGTCACATTCGCTGAACTCATATCCTAAATGACAGAGGGTGTATTTACAGATTTAAGTAGTGCTTCTCTGATCTTAGTGTCAAATATATCTTTAATTGGCTCCGAATGACAAACATGAAATTTTGTTTCCTTTTTTTTTTTTTAATTTGATGACACCCACATTCTTGCAAACCTTGTGCATACTTTATTATTGCTATTTTATATCCTGGTATTTTGAATTTATATAATCTCATCACGCAGAAGACTCAGCATTGCTATCCTTCTGTAAGGCTACTATAAAGAATTAACAATATATGGTGATTCTTTTTTCTCACACTAGAAACTATTATTTTTCCACACGCACACACTTTACTGACGTGTAACATTTATTCCTTAGGAGGTACAAACAGCCAGGTCACCACACGAGGAGCAGGATAGATTTTCACGTGTGAACAACGTGAGGCACCATCTTCCAAGCAAGAGGCAGGGCATGACGAGCACCCTGGGAGGCCCTCTCCAGTCCCTGCCCTCACCCACAGGTGCTCACCGGTCTGGATTCTGTCCACTGCTTTCCTGCTTTTCCACTTTACCTAAATGGGCTACTGCAGTTTATACTCTTTTACATCTGGCTGTTTTCTTTCAAGATTGGTTTCTATCAGACTCCCTATGTTGTTATTATAGCAGCAGGTTCACACCATGAACTTGTAATGTTGATTTTAAGTTATAAATTACACTTACGACTGCAATCGGTAAGACTTGGGTCTTCAACCTCCCACCCCCTGTGTTGCTCATACTGTTCCTTCTAGAATATTCTGCTTCTCTAGGCTCTGCTGTCACCCTTAAACAATGAGTGTAGAAGTAATCTTTAAGAAATCACCTCTGACCTCTTCCTCCTCTGAGTCCGTGTAGCTTTTGTTGGGCTTCTCTTACTATATTTACAGCAAGTATTTGTACACTATTCTGAAAGCATTTCATAACTCAGGACTCGTCTAATTCTGTCTGATCTCATTTGAAGAAGGACTAGAGAAAAATAATTTTTGTTTGTTTTTTGGCTTCTTAAAACCACTTAAGATTTACAGGGAAGGAGCGACTAACACGGACATCAAAGCAAATATTTTCCTTTTTGACAGAATTGATACAATGCTTAGACCGAACATCAACCTAAGTACCCTGCTGGTCATGGTGGGGTAGCTTATGACCAACTAACTTCCCTGAAGTGCACAAACAGCCATGCAGGGGTCCCGAGAGAGACTGAAAGCACACAGAAGTCAAGGGGAGCTGATCTAGAAGAGGTTTGTGTGTGTGTGACTTCTCGCCTAGAAGAACTTCGTGGTCTGTGGGATGCAGAGTGGCTACCATTCAAGAAGGAAGCCACAGTCTAATTGGCTTGTGGAGTCAGAGGATGGAGTTCGTGTGTGTCATAAAGGCTGAAAACGAGGGAGAATTCCAGAAATTAGGAAGCTGCAAAGAGTGGGGCGGTGGCTTCAAGTTTTGTAACTCAAGGCTGGGTTGACCTCTGAGCCACATAAATACCAGGAAGATCCTAAGGAATCTAACAAATGTGCAACAGTTAAAGGTTTTAAAAAACTGAGCAGATGTCTCTTTGTCTCTCTCTCTCTCTCTGCTTTTCAAATAATTAATTTAAAGGGAAAAGAAAGGGAGGAAAGAAAAAATGGCTTCCATAACCCTCTTTATGAAGGCCAACAAAAAAAAAAATAAAAGTCTTGACAACACATCATTTAAAATGAACATAACAATCAAAGTTATTGTATAAACAAAATAACAGGAAAAGCTAGCCCACTGTCAGGAGAGAAACTAGTTAATAGAAAGAGATCACAAGATGACACAGAAGTTAGAATTAGCAGACAAGGACCTTAAGGCTTCTGTTAACACATATTTTAAGGACCTTAAAGGAAAACATGATGACAATGATTTAAAAGATGGAAAATCTTGCCAGAGGAATAAAAAGTATTTTGAAAGAAACAAATGGAATTCCAGAACCGAAAGTAAAATGTATAAAATGAAAAACCCATTGAATACACTTGCAGCAGATTATGTCTCCTACAAACATAATCTGCAAAGACAGAGTCGGGCACTTGGCCTAGCAGCTAAGACACCTGCACCCCCCATCCCAGTATCCGGCTGCAGCGGCTGACTCAGCTTCCAGCCAGTGCCAGTGCAGACCCTGGGAGGCAGTGGCAATGGTCTGAGTAATTGGGTTCCTGCTACCCACACTGGAGACCTGGCTCATGTTCCCAGCTTCCTGCTTTGGTTTCAGCCAGGGGTTATTGTGAGTATCTGGGAAGCGAACCAAAAAATGTCAGCATTCTCTATCTCTGCGTCTGTCTGCCTGCCTCTGAAATAGATAAATAAAACAAGATAATATGAGAATATTTTGGCAAGTTTATGCCAATGCATTTGCCAATGTGATGAAACTGCAAAGTCCTTGAAATATGCACTCTAACAAAACTGACAGAAGATGAGACAGAAAATCCAAATAGCCCTGTACCTATCAAGTAGTCTAACTGTTGTGCAAAAGGGAATTACACAAGGAAGATCGATAAACATGTGATGCTAGCAATAAAAAATAAAAAACAGGTTTGCAAAAAAGAAATGCAAATGCAAAGCCTTCAGGAATCCCTTGACTGAGAGACAGAAATGTTAAAGACAGGATTAGAAAGCCTTAAGATAGACAGGCTCTTCCCCACTGTTTGGATATTTGGGGCTCTTAATTGTATAGAATAGAATATAGCTGTGAATATGCAAATGGAACTATGAGACGTTTGTAACTGTGAACAGAAGCAAAACTGCATGGGGAGGGATTGGCTGACTGGGTAACCCAGAGAAGACACGTTGTCTGCTTCTGTGAGAGGAAAGAGACACTGTCACCAAAGCAGAAGGACAGGAAGGACTTTTAGAAAAAAGAAGAAAGAGGGGCGGCACTATGGCACAGCGGGTTACAGCCCCAGCCTGCAGTGCCAGCATCCCATATGGGCACCGGTTCAAGTCCTGGCTGCTCCACTTCCGATCCAGCTCTCTGCTATGGCCTGGGAAAGCAGTGGAAGATGACCCACGTCCTTGGGTCCCTGAACCTGCATGGGAGACCCGGAAGAAGCTCCTGGCTCCTGGCTTCAGATTGGCTCAGCTCCTGCCATTGCAACCATCTGGGGAGTGAGCCAGTGAATGGAAGATCTCTCTCTCCTGGCTCTACTTCCCTCTGTAACTCTGCCTTTCGAGTAAATAAAATAAATATTTAAAAAAGAAAAAAGAAGAAAGAGTCGGGGAAAGAGGCGGGTAAGAGGGGGGAGGGGGAATGGATAGAAGAAGGGAGGAAGGGAGGGAGGGAGAGAGAGAAAGGGCACACACTCTGGTCTTGGCTGGAAGGGCTCTTAGGATGATAAATGAGTGGTGAGCAGCGAAAGTGACCACAAGATCCTCAACAGAGACAGAACGTGGTGACGGCAGAGTCCCCGGGCAGATGGCAGGGGAAGCACCTTTCTGACGCACAGCCGGCCGCAGTGAGGCCTCACGGGGCAGCGCACCACACAGCCCAGCCGCGTTTATTCCCAACAGTAACTTCCAGTAAAAATGTGACCACGGAGGGAAAGCAGGGAATGTCATCTGGAACGCTTTCCATTTAAAAACAGCGATAATAAAATCCAGCACTTAACGCGAGACTTAGCACGGAGAGCCGCTCTGCTGAAAGGGATGTGGGGCAGGCTGGGCAGCATTGCAGTCTGCATCCACACCCCAACCCCCGCCCCGGGACTGCCAAGGCGATGGGCTAGGGCCCTGCAGGGTCCGTCAGCCTGGCTCCCCGGACCCTGTTTCCCAACATTATTATGGGACCGTGGAGTACTGCATTGCATGGAACTTTAACATCCCAAGGAGCCAACATTCCTGGGAATACATCCTGGGAGCGGAGGAAGGATCAAGGATTAATGCATAGCTAACGGGTTTCCTGTTACAATGTGCTAATGTGGGCGCTCTCTGCGAAGCTGAAAGTGATAAGTATACACAAAACTTCCTTCCGAGAAGCCTGCAGCGCTGGACTTGGGATTTGCTGATGGATTAGGCTGACAAAAATCCATGATTTCTTGCTGCTATTTTTTCTTTCTACATTTAATAGTATTTATTTACAGCATCCTGATGGCACTTTTAAACATTGATTGATTGGAGAGGGAGCGAGCGTACTCCTATCTGCTGGTTCACTCCCCGAGTGTCCACAGTGGCCGAGATGGGCTGGGCTGAATCAGGGACCTTAGAAGTCAGTCTGGTCTTCCACCTGGGTGGGGGGGACCCTGCTGAGTTGTCACCTGCTGCCTCCCATAGTGCAAATCAGAGCCCGGACTTGAACTCAGGCACTCTGTTCTAGGACGTGGGCATCTGAGCCAGCATCTTTTTTTTTTTAAGTTACAGAGAGAGGGGGGGAGACAGAGAGAGATGTATCTTCCATCTGCTGGTTTACTCCCCAGATGGCCCCAACGGCCAGGGCTGGGCCACAAACCAGGAGCTTTTTCCTGGTCTCCCATGTGGGTGGCAGGGGCCCAAGCACTTGGTCCATCCTGCGCTGCTTTTCCCAGGCCAGAAGCAGAGCAGCCAGCGTTGCAGGCGGTGGCTTTACCTGGTACACATGCCACCGCACTGGCCCCCTGAGCCAGCGCCCTAACCAGTACACACCCACTCCTAGACATTTCCATCTGGAAAAAGGAATCCCTAGGGAATAATCAGGCAGCGCCCATTTCACCTGCATCTCTGTTACATCTCGTCCGAGAATGAGCACGCATACAAGTGAGAGCCCACGAGAGGACACGAGCTGGGATGCTCGGCTTCTCTGTCCTCTCGGCCAGCGAGCCTGGCGTTCGTCGTAACCACTTGTGCTACTGCTCTTCGCTCCCGTGTTAGGGAGCAGCACGCCGGTCTCCAGGCATTTTTTGTTTAAATACTGGCTGGGGTCATCAGTGAAATGAAGTTTGGTCCTCATTTACCTCGTCCCAGCAGTGGGCTTGGCACGCAGCTGCAGAGCGGCTGGGGCTCTGCTTATTTAATCCAGCATCCCTTCCTGAGCGGCGCTGTGACTCTGACTTCAACGACTCCACTGGGCTTTGCCGGCATTTCGGTGCTGTATCGCGGAGTCTGCAGACAGCGCGCGCGGGCAAGCCTGAAAGGAGGCCACGCACGCCCGCGGGCCAGGTGTCTTCACCGCAGCCAATGAGGCAGCAGCACCAGCGACGGGCCAGGTCCATTTCAGAGCCACAACGTGAGCTTGGCGGTGAAGCTCATTTTTCAGGGACCTTAATTAGCTCATCGTAACGCCGCGAGTGAGAGCGTGTCCTTTTTGCACAATCTCCCTTAGGATAATGTTCTGACACTGAATCAGACTCTCAAAAGAAAATACATCGCCAAATTCTCCCAGAGCTGCCTGGTCATTCTAGGACTTGGGTGCGTATGTTACACCCATAGGAACCTGAGCTGCTGCTGCTGCTACTGCTACTGCTGCTTTTTTTTTTTTTAAATGTATATATATATATATATATATACACATATATATACACATATATATATATTTGAAAGGCAGAGTTACAGAGGCAGAGAGAGAGAGAGAGGTCTTCCATCTGCTGGTTCACTCCCCAAATGGCCTCAAAGGCTGGAGCTGAGCCCATCCAAAGCCAGGAGCCTGGAGCTTCTTCTCCCTCGCAGGTGTAGGGGCTCAAGCACTTGGGCCATCTTCCACTGCTTTCCCAGGACATAACAGAGAGCTGGATTGGAAGTGAAGCAGCCGGGACTTGAGCCAACACCCACATGGGATGCCAACACTGCAGGCCAGGGCTTTACCTGCTATGCCACAGCACCAGCCCCAGAACCTGGGCTTCTTATCTCGGGAGTAACGATGCCCCCGGTGTGTGCTGAGTATTAAAAGTTGCGATGAATAAAAGTGTCTAGGATGGGGTCACGTATCTAATGAGTGCCCAGCAAATGCTCTGCTACATGCGCAAGTGGAAAATGGAAAACTTTAACATTCGGAGAAATATCCCCCCTGCAATCAGAGTAGAAAAGAATTCGACCTGGCCAGCTCTTCTGTTTTATGTGTCATGCGTGGTGGTCAGAAGACGAAAGAATCCGACCAGAATCCACATTAAGGATGGGCACAGCTGGAAGACAGCAGGAGCGACGTGCCCCGGAAGGACACAGGAATTAGTGATGGATCCAGAACTGGAACCCAATATAAACGCCGAGTATTCTCCTAACGAGGTCTGTTAGTGTTGTTTGAGGTTATGGTGTTTCAAAAGTCTCCCTTTGAGAAACTTGAAAAAACAGTTCTCTTTTTATGCTTTACTTATTTTTTTTTCCTTTCCTTTTTCCTTTCTTAACATTCTACTTTAATTTAATCCATATGGAGTTGTCTTTGGTATGAGACGCAAGGTTAGGATTCAACTTCACGCTTTGTTTCCAGATCGTCTGCCAAGTGACTCAGCACCATCCATGCCCCACGTCCTCCCTTTCCCACTGATTCACCGTGTTGCCTTTCTTACATTCTAAGTTATTGTTTATGCAAAGATCCATAACTGTGCTTGCTCTGCTAGTCTGTTGATCTGTTAATTTTTCTAGCCATAGAGTGTGATTGTAATTATTTGTAATCTCATCATATGTTTTAGCAAATGGTAGGAAAAGTTCATCTTCATTAATCTTCTTTAGGAAAACAATAACGCTTTTTGCCCACTTACACTTCAACATGTTATGAACACTGGCAAGTGGAAAAGAATGAATATTTCATGCAAACCAAATCAAAACCATATGAATCTGGATTGGAATTGCATTAGATAGAAAGATTAATGTGGGAAGAACTGGCGTGCTTATTACATTTTTTCATTTAAGGAATATGATATAGCTTTTCATTTATTTGCCTATTTTATCACTCATTAAAATTTTGAAGGCTTTTGGAGTTTTCTTCATGTAGAAAATGTTTTAAATGTTAATAATATTACTAGGTGCATTTTGATGTGAGAGAGTGAGAGAGAGACTGCTGTTCAATTATTAAGCACATACACACAAACCAACAGCAAATTTATACTGAATTCTGACCAGGTCACATACTGTGCTTGAAGCTGACATCTGGGGCCTGCCTGCAAAGGGACTTAACAATCTAGTTGGAAAGCTGTCCACCTTAAAAATACCAGCTCTGTTGGCCGGTGCCGTGGCTCACTTGGCTAATCCTCCACCTGTGGCCGGCACCTCAGGTTCTAGTCCCGCTTGGGGCGCCGGATTCTGTCCTGGCTGCTCCTCTTCCAGTCCAGCTCTCTGCTGTGGCCCAGGAAGGCAGTGGAGGATGGCCCAAGTGGAGTGCTTGGGCCCTGCACCCGCATAGGAAACCAGGAGGAAGCACCTGGCTCCTGGCTTCGGATTGGCATAGCATATCGGCCGTAGCAGCCATTTGGGGGGTGAACCAATGAAAGGAAGACCTTTCTCTCTGTCTCTCTCTCTCTCTCTCTAACTCTGCCTGTTTAAAAAAAAAAAACAACTCAGCTCTGTGGCAAGAGTTTGGCACGGTGGTTAAGATGCCACTTGGGACACCCGCTTCCCATATTGGAGGGCCTAGGTTTGAGTCCCAGCTCTGCTCCCAACTCCAGCTTCCCACTAGTATGCACCCAAGAGGTAGCAGTAACTGGTTCAAGTAACTGGGTCCCTGCCACCCTTGTTGGAGATTCAGACTGAGTGCCCAGCCCCATTGTTGCAGACATTTGAGTAATGAAATAGTGGATGGGAGAGCTGTGGCAATCTGTCTGTCTCTCTGCTTAAAAAACAAAAACAAACAAAACCCACAGCTGCTCTTCAGGTCAAAACCACCACTCTCTGAAAGTTAGCCGGAATGTGGTGTAGAATAAGGATTAAGAACGCCAGCTTGGAAGTCAGACTGGCTGAATTTGAACTCAACCCTTTGAGTTTCAGCTGTGCGACTTTGGGCAAGGCTTATTTAACTTTTTTGCCTCCATTTCCCCAAGGTAAAATGAAAGCAGGACTAGTAGTTCACCTCTTAGGGTTGTTGTAAACATGAGATAATCCATGTAACATGTACTGGATGCCCAATCAGAGAAGCCCTCAGGAATGTTCAGCAGATACGCAGTATTTCCTGAACAGCTGGCACGTGCCTGGAGCAGAAGCACAGCTGGGGGCTGCACACATGAAAGGTTAGAACAAGGAGGCTGCGGGAGGACGGTCTTGCCCTCTAGTGAGGGCTGGGCTCTGCACCTGAAACCTGAAGCTACGGGGAGACAGAAGACTGAATCCAGGAAGCAGGCACTTCCGCTGGGATCTCCACGTTTGGATGAAATGGTGATGCCCTAGGTAACAGGATTACAGTTCAAAGATCCTTTGCTGGAAAAGTCACACCCCTACCCACACCTGCCAAATTATGGCCTTGTTACACTAACCTAGTGTTAGGCAGAGAGCACACATTACAAAGGGTAGAGAAGTGGATGCTGGCGTAATGTTTTCTTGGATCATTGCTTGCATTTACTTTAAAACCCCTCCTGAGAACCTTCTACAAGGGCTGCCCTATCTTACGTTAGAACTGGAAAGGGGCATTTTGGAACCCAGCGAAGAGTCTTCTTAGGAACCATCTGTGGTTAGGTCCCCAGGCAAGTTCCTGTGGGATCCTGGTCCAGCTGAATCCAATCTTGGCACACGGCCGGCCATCTCACCAGCCTACCAGGAGGAAGGAGGATTCTACTGGTCTCAGTGGCTCCTAGTGGCCTGGGTATTGGTGCTCAGGCAGAGATAAGGGAAGCAGGGTTTCTTACCAAGAAATCTCCCCCAAATCCTTCTCACCTCTTTCCTTTCTTTTCTCCTCCTGATGCATCCTGTTTATGCCAGTCCAGGTTTCTTTCATCTTCTGGACAATATAATTATTTAGAGAGGAAGCACAGACAGTACCACCTCCCACCCCAACTAGCAGTTAAAAGTTAAATTAGGGGCCAGCACTGTGGCTTAACAGGCTAATCCTCCGCCTTGCGGCGCTGGCACACCGGGTTCTAGTCCCGGTTGGGGCACCGGATTCTGTCCCGGTTGCCTCTCTTCCAGGCCAGCTCTCTGCTATGGCCCGGGAAGGCAGTGGAGGATGGCCCAAGTGCTTGGGCCCTGCACCCGCATGGGAGACCAGGAGAAGCACCTGGCTCCTGGCTTCGGATCAGCCACAGCGGCCATTGGAGGGTGAACCAACGGCAAAAAGGAAGACCTTTCTCTCTGTCTCTGTCTCTCACTATCCACTCTGCCTGTCAAAAAAAAAAAAGTTAAATTAGAAAAATAGACCCCTGATCAATGTGGTCAGCTCTGTGGAAAAGGTGATTTACAGACACCTTCTAAAGAAGAATGCTGTCTAATTAGTGCAATCGAATACACAAGACATCAGCTAGTAGTGTTTTATAGTAGGTAATTAGTAAAGAGGAAGTCAATGATTAAGAATACAGGCTGGTGCCAGCGCTGTGGCATAGTGGGTAAAACCACTGCCTACAGTGCCGACATCCCATATGGGCGCCAGTTTGAGGCCCTGATGCTCCACTTCCCATCCAGCTCTCTGCTACGGCCTGGGAAAGTAGTAGAAGATGGCCCAAGTGCTTGGGCCCCCTGCACCCACGTGGGAGACCCAGAAGAAGCTCCTGGCTTAGGATTGGAGCACCTCTGGCCATTGCAGCCAATTGGGGAGTGAACCAGCAGATGAAAGAGCTCTCTCTCTCTCTCTCTCTCTCTGCCTCTCTGTAGCTCTGCCTTTCAAATAAATAAATAAATCTTAAAAAAAAAAGAAGAACATAGGCTGTGGCTGGGTGTTGTGGTGCAGTGGGTTAAGCCACCACTTGGGACACCCACATCCCATATGTGAGTGTTTGGGTTTGAGTCCTGCCTCCACTTCGAGTCCAGCTTCCCTGGGAGGCAGAAGGTGATGGCTCAAATACAGTGACCCTGCCACACAAGTGAGATCAAGATGGGGCTCCTGGCTCCTGGCTTTAGCCTGGCCCAGCCCTGGCTGTCTGCAGACATTTGGGGACTGAACCTGTGGATGGAAGATCAATTGTACTCTCTTTCTCTCCCTGTCTCTCTTTACCTTTCAAATAAACAAATGAAGCTTTTAAAAAAGAACATGGGCTAATCCTCTGCCTGTGGTGCCGGCACCCCAGGTTCTAGTCCCAGTTGGGGCCCCGGATTCTGTCCCAGCTGCTCCTCTTCCAGGCCAGCTCTCTGCTGTGGTCCGGGAAGACAGTGGAGGATGGCCCAAGTGCTTGGTCCCTGCACCCACATGGGAGACCAGGAGGAAGCACCTGGCTCCTGGCTTCGGATCAGCGCAGCATGCCAGCTGTAGCAACCATCTGGGGAGTGAACCAATGGTAGGAAGACCTTTCTCTCTGTTTCTCTCTCACTGTCTAACTCTGCCTGTCAAAAAAAAAAAAAAAGAAAAGAAAAGAAAAGAAAAGAAAAGAAAAAGAAAAAGAAAAAAAAGAACATGGGCTCTAATATCAGGTTTTGCATCTGGGTTTTATCACTTATTAATTGTATGAAGGAACTTCACAGGTGAGGTCATTTCAATGTTAAAAGCCCTGGTTGCCCCTCTTCCAGGCCAGTTCTCTGCTGTGGCCCGGGAGTGCAGTGGAGGATGGCCCAAGTGCTTGGGCCCTGGACCCCATGGGAGACCAGGAGAAGCACCTGGCTTCGGATCAGCGTGGTGCGCCGGCTGCAGCGCGCCAGCCACGGCGGCCACTGGAGGGTGAACCAACGGCAAAGGAAGACCTTTCTCTCTGTCTCTCTCTCTCACTGTCCACTCTGCCTGTCAAAAAAAATTGAGATCCCTGCAGAATTTTTTCCAGAATATGCATTTTCTATGAACTTGTTGAAGCCTCCTCATTTGGCTGGAGCAAGTAACTTAATCCCTCTTAGCTGACGTTCCTGCACCAGTCAGACGGGGGAGGGGGATGTCACTCATTCCACTGGGATTAATGTGAGCTCAGCACAGCACAACGTCACTCACACGGTCAACCCCAAGCGGGCAGGAGCTATTTATTATAATAAATCTCCGAATCAGAGTCTGAGCGTCTCAGTACCCATGGGGATGGACTCGAACCCCTGTGGCGGGTGCAGCTTTGGACTAGAAATGTGTGAAGACTGTCCATGGCACTAATTACCCGTAGTCAGTTTCCCTGTTCACTGAGCCGCCTTCTACCTGGGCTCTCAGTGTGGCTTTCTAACAAGGGTAGAATACATGCATCGGAGCAGGCTGAGGGCAAGCACTCTGGCCTGATCTTGATCACTATGCATTAGTAGCATTCTAGTTTACGCATCAATCTCTTATGAGTTCATCTGTACCAAAGAGATCAATCAATGTTGACAAAACCAAGGCTCTTATCCTATAAAATCAAGGGTCAGACCTTGGGTTGCACTAATGTAAGGAACGGTGCTCCAGGGGGCTTGACGCTGCCGGCCAGCTCCCTACGCGACACCCATATGATCACACCTAAAAACCATTCCTCCTCCTGTTTCTAAAGCAGGGATGAAAATTGTTGGCATGCAAGGCAGGTATTGCTCAGAGATGACTCTTTATTTAAAAAAAAAATTATCTGAGCAAGCACTTAAAAAACAAGAGAGGTCACACAAAAATTACGAATATCCATTTCTAGGCTTCTTTTGAAAATCCAGCTGCCATGGGGCCAGCGCCGTGGCTCACTTGGTTAATCCTCCGCCTGTGGCACCGGCATCCCATGTGGGCGCCAGGTTCTAGTCCTGACTGTTCGTCTTCCAGTCCAGCTCTCTGCTGTGGCCCGAGAAGGCAGTGGAGGATGGCCCAAATGCTTGGGCCCCTGCACCCACATGGGAGACCAGGAGGCACCTGGCTCCTGGCTGCAGATCAGCGCAGCACGCCAGCCATAGTAACCATTTGGGGAGTGAACCAATGGAAGGAAGACCTTTCTCTCTGTCTGTCTCTCTCTCTCTCACTGTCCAACTCTACCTGTCAAATAAGAAAAGAAAAGAAAAGAAAAGAAAAAGAAAATCCAGCTGCCAAGGGCTGGAGCAGGACTGGCTGCCCCCTACAGGGAGGCCCCCTCTCCTGGGCTCTGCACTCCAGGACCGGACCTGGACTTCAAGCCCAGGCACCTCAGACCCCCCTCTAACCGGCATGGCCTCTGCGCACCTGGACGCGAGTGGGATTTTAAGAATGCTTTGCACATTTTCTAAGGATTTGTACTTTTTTTTTTCCAAGGGAGAAGAAGCCTGGAAGTCAAAAGCTCATCTCATGAACACTTTTCCTTTGGTTCCCACTGAGCACAAAGGGATGCTAAGCTAGTAAACACACCCATATTTTGGGAAACGCTTGGGATTCGGTCTCCTGGGCGCTTCTGTGTGTGAGCCGCTGGGGAGCATGAGGGAGTTGGTGGGAGGTACAGCTGGAGGAGGGGCCCACATTGACCCACACTGAGGCTGGGAATTGTCAGCGGAGGCAGGGGTGGAGTGGGGGCGGGCAGAACATGTTTGTGCGATTAGCCACTTCTCTTCTGCGCTCTTCTTTTCTGCTACCACTACGCTTTCCCCAACAAGTCCTTCTCTGGGCTACCGTGGTAGGGAGAGGGGAGACACGGGAATTGGGACGGGGGTGACAGGTGGAATCCCGAGTAGCAGCAGTGGGTACTCAGCATTAGGACAGAAAAGTAGAGGAGCTGAGAGCAGACGTCAGCCACCCAGCTAGCCTGGCCCGCTCTGGGTGGCCATTCACAGGAAAGGGACTGAGAGCCGTGAGCCGATGGCCAGGGCGAGGCGCTGCCCATACAGCTCTAATTAGACAGCTTCGTGAACATCCAACACATTTAAGGAGCTAATGCTATTCAACAAAGTGCTATTGCTTTCTAGCCAAAGGGAGAGGAAATAACGCGTAAAAAGCGTCCAGGACACCAGGGCACGGAGAACGTTCAGCGGAGTTCTGAAGCGGCTGGAGAAATGATCCAATTTCCGGAGATGTCTGCCTTAAGCCCTTCCTTTCAGGGTCCGGACTGGGAGGACAATTAGATTTCAGTGGCCCGCTCAAGGCCGTCCATCACTTGGCCCTCCGCACCCAACTACCTCATTGAGCTTTTCCCTTTGTAGAAGTTCAAGGCGATGACGCAAAGCTCTAAGCCATCCGTCCTTGCTCTCGTTATTCACCTCTGCCTTCACTTGTCTTGTGCCAGTATTTAAAAGGCACAGGAAAGGTTAGCCAAGCAGTTGAGAAGCTGCCCGGGGTGCAGACATCCCATACTGGCTGGTGTACCCAGCTTTGAGTCCCAGCTCTGGCTCCCGCCTCCAGCTTCCTGCCAGTGCACACCCCGGCAGGCAGTGGTGATGGCTCAAGTAACTGGGTTCTTGCTACCCACATGGGAGACTGGATTGAGAGTCTGTCTTTCAGCTTTAGTTTGCTCCAGCCCTGGTTGTTGTGAGCATTTGGGGAGTGAACCAGGAGACAGGAAATTCATTCTCTCTCTCTCTCTCTTTTGTGATGAATTAAAAAAAAAAAAAAAAAAACTTTTAAAAGGCACACCATCTCTCCTTCAGCCATGTCCATCCATTCCTCGAAGGCCTAGCTGGGGGCTGGCCTCCACCCAACAGGGATACCGGTCACTACTTTGTTTCCCTGTTCCGTAAGGCACCAGCTCAGCCTGCATCTGCAAGCCACACAATCAGGGTTTCAGCCTGTCGACGGCTCTGAACAAGCCCATTGTCTTCTCAGCATGCCGATGAGGAATCTCAGGTTTTAGAGACTAAGGGACACGTGACTCAGTTTATAGCAAGGGCAGAAAACAGACTGCAGCCCAAGTCTTCTGCCTCTCGGGGCATGGTTATTTCCACGCAAGTACAAATGGCTGTTTTCGGACTTCTTAGTTGCCGGCCGCAAACAGATTCATTTGGAGAAATGGAAATTTTAAAAATCTGGTATCTTGGAGTCATTCTGCCCCAGTGTTCTAGCCTGACGAGAGGGCTACCCTCCAAGTCTACACGACCCCCGTGATTCAGAGGCTATGCCTTGAAAGAAATAAGAATGAATCACTCTAGTCAATGAGCACGTATTTCTGCTCTACCAGAAAGGATTTAACAGGCTGGGAATGTATACTTGGATTCAGGTACAGTTTAAGGGACAGTGGGTTAGACTACTGGAGAACACAGCAATAATATTCATTCATCTCAAGGACCTCTCAGCAGATAATTAACCTGGGCCATGATCAAAACAATGCTATTAGGTCCGTTTCTCTTGTGGCTAATGCTGTTGTGCTACTTGCTGTAGTAGTCTCCCTCGGTTTCGTTGTAAGTAGAATGCTCCCTACTATAATATCCTAAGTGCTCCATTTTTCTCCTTGCAATAGAAAAGCACCAGCAGTCAGATAAAAGCATGAGAGTGCATATTTTTACTCGCAAAGCTGCAACTCTTACGACAATCTAGATAGATCCACTCTATGGTAGGTTTTCCACACCAACAACCAAGAGATGCGGGTATTCTATTCATAAAGAAGACAGGGGTTTAGGGTACTTCTTTGTTCTGGATGTTTGTGTGAGAGAAAAGATCTGCTGCAGGGGGTTCTGATTTTGGTGGGTTCATGACCCCTCTGCCAGTTCACTGGACCCCTTCTTAGAATAATGTGTTTAAGAAATGCAAGAAACACACGGGACCTGATAACATTGAAATGTGGTTTTACCCGCAGACCCCTTGTTCCTTAAACCTACTACTCTGGTGAGTCAGCCTCTCCGTCTGCCTCACTTTGGGCTCTTCCCAGTGGGATTATCACAGTAGAGACACTGTCTCTTAACGCTACTCAAGTTCAAAGCCCACGGCACACAGTGAAGAGTGACTCACCGGAGGGAGCAGCTGAGCTCCGGAGGCAGGTGGCTGCTGACCTGGGATGATTTCAGAGCAGGGCAGAGGCTCTCTGCCTGGCTCCCCCAATTCCTCCTCTCTCTGTCCGCTCATGCTTGAAATCCCCTAATAGAGCCTCACGCCTTTGTTTTAATTAAATAGAGGATTCGCTCTTGTTAAAAAATAAACACCCAAGGGAGAGGTAATACCCTACGCCAAAGATTGTCAAATTTATTTCCAGCAGGAGAACCTGCTTTTCAGATGCAACCTTAAATAGAATGCTGATATGTAAACAAGTGCAAGTTTTATAAGAATTCAGCAGAATTTTACATGTTGAATTATAAATAAATATAATAGGTAGTACATCTATAGTACATTTATAGCATATATTCATATTACACATTAATTATGTAAATATATTTCCATAAACTACTTATAGAAGTGTAAATCAACAATAGAAACAATGAGGCCACTTTGATGAAAGCAAATTATGAAATCAGGAGTTATAAATAATAACTGTAGTTTTACATCCATCACAGCACATAATTTATTTATGTACTTTATTTTGCCCGCACAAAACGGAGAAAATCTCAACATGAACAGGGGAGTAATTTCAAATCAGCTAACAATTTTTGTGATGGCATTTATAATCTCGGGGTTTTCTTTGACCAAAGTGATAAAGACATTTAAAGAGCAGCAGGAATTCTTTGTTTCAATGTAGAATCACAAGCGGTATCTAACAGCTCTCATGTTCCTCAACAACTACGAATTGGTAGGTAAGCACCTAATTAGAGGAGATTTTGACCAATGGATTTCATAATTGCTTTGATTCTTAACCCTCCTTGCTCATTATATAATGTTAGGCAAGTAGTTTAATCTTAGTGTCATTTTTATCATCTGTAAAATTTACACAAATGGCACCTACTTTAAGAATATAAGAACTTAATGCACTTACCACAGTGTCTAACACACTAAGTAAATACTATTATTACTGAAGGGCTCAATAACCAAAAATACTTCTCAAATGTGTCATGTGACATTTTAAAAAGGGCTACCACATCCCATTTAAACTTACTTGTAGATATCTTAGCACGATCCTCTTTCCAGATATCCACTCAGAGTTTCAAAACAATCTAATTTTATTTTGGCATGTTGAGTCCAAATTTTGAGCTGATTTTTTATTGTTGACTTCTACCTGCAGTTGGGGACAAAGTGACATTGCCACCCTACACTGCCAAAGGAAGGCTGCATAGCTCATTTCAAATCACGTAAGAACCAACCCAAACTGCAACTGAGCAGTGAAGCCATGCACAGGCTGTATTATTGTGATGTCACATGTACTACCGTAATGTACAGCTGACTATTATGCTGTGCCAAACGCACACAAAGAGGACTTGCCTGGCTTTTCATGGAGGGTGGCATACCTGTGTTCAAATACTAACCCCAGTTAACGTTTATTGGATGTTCAGTGGGGGTCATGCACTGCTTGAAGCCCTTTTCACATCATTTAATCTTCATTATAAGAAAAATATATTCATTTATTTGAAAGACAGGGCAACAAAGAAAGATGGGGACACACACACACACACACACATCTACCACTGGTTCACTCCCCAAATGCCAGCAACAGTCATGTCTGAGCCAGGTTGGAGTAAGAAACTCCAAACTGGTCTCCCACATGGGTGGCGGGAGCCCAAGAACTTCAGCCATAATCACTTGTCTTCCCAGGTGCTTTAGCAGGAAGCTGGATTGGAAATAGAACAGCCAGGACTTGAACCAGCTCCCATATGATATGGGATGCTGGGTAGTAGAACTGACTAAGCCACAATGCCAGCCCCCAATCTTCATTTATTTGTGTGATTATTACAAGAGAGTACATGAACAGATCAGAATTTCAAAATATGAGCAGTACAAAGACAGACCTGGTAAGAAATATCTTTAGGGAGCAGGAATTTGGCCAAGTGTGAAGCTGCTGCTTGTGACCCCTGCATCCCATATTGGAGTACCTGGCTTCCCACTAATGTACACCTGCGAGACAGCAGCTAGCACCCAAATTGATCCTCTGGCTGAAACTCCTTGTACTACCTCAGACTGCTACCCTGTCTAGCTTTCTCCATTTGATCAACCTGAAAAGTGAGAATGGGTGGGCCACTGGCAGGAGCCAGAGTGTCTCACCAGGCAAATCCTATCAGATGGCCCAACAGGAGGATGCCTTGTGCAGCCATCCTATCACGGGCCAGTGGCATCATTACTTCACTTGCCATATAGCTTCAAGGTAGAGCCTGGACAGACTGGGAGGGGACGGTGACCAATTGGTTCCCTTCTTAATGCCTAGAATATGAAAAACATGGTTTGGTGCAGTTGGAGGGGTCGAAGAACCAACAAACAGACCAGACAAGGTCCCTGTCCTCCTACCTGTGTGGAGACAGAGGCATCGTTATATGAAATATTAACTGTTCCATCGCGGAAGGAGCCTCCACAGCACTCTGGTTCCCGCCCTCGGTCCCTATAACCGCCCGTCACAGTGCAATGTGTGTGAGAGCTGTCAGCAGACAAGCCTCAGATTTTCAGACCACTTCTTTGTACCAGGACCTTAAGCACTCTGCTCAGCGCTTTGCAACATCTCATTTAAGTTTCAACACAAACCTCCAAGACTCATGCTCTCGTTAGGGACGTTATGCAGGAGGAAATGGGGCCTGTTTCTAGTGATCCCCTGCTGGTCAGGTTCCACACCTGGCAGCCTGACCCACAATCACTCTGCTAAGAGCTGAACAGCGCTGTGAGTTCAACACAGGCTTGGTCTGGGAGTACCTACAGCGGAACTCCATCTAGGTCTCCCATGTGGGTGGCAGGACTCAACTATTTGAGCCACCACAGCTGCCTCCCAGGGTCTGTGCATTGGCAGGAAGCTGGAGTCAGGAGCTGGAGACAGGGACTGAATTCAGGCACTCTGATATGAGGTGATACGAGCCTCTTAGCTGGAGTCTTAGCTACTAGAGTAAACACACGCCCTTGGAGTCCATGCTGAGCCGCTCAGCATTGTGCATTGTGTTAAGCTGCCTCTTCAATGCTGGCATCCCGTATTGGGGTGCCAGCTAGAGTCCGGTTCCTCTGCTTCTGATCCAGCTCCCTGCTTATGCACTTGGGAAGGCAGCAGATGATAGCCCAAGTACTTGGGCCCCTGCCACCCATGTGGGAAACCTAGATGGAGCTCTTGGTGCCTTGCTTTTGGTTGGTCTAATCCCAGCATTGAGGTCATTAGGGGAGTGAACAGCAGATGAAAGATCTCTCTTTTGCAAATAAATCAATCAATCTTAAAGAAAAAAAAAAATGTGCCCCTACAGCTAGATGTTTCTAGGGACGTTGTCTGATGAGGGTTTAGACTCTAATCACCTCTTCCCACTCCCACAGCAAGGGGCCGTGCACCAGTCAGTGTCACGTCCCATCCTTCCGCTTTCCCCGCACTCCACACCAATGCAGAACTGATCAGCGACGCCTCCCGGCAATGCGACATCACCCCCGCCACCAGCCCTGCTGCCATACTGGGGGATGCACTCTACAGGCTGGACACGAAGTCATTGTTTCTTTGGGAAACTCCTCCCGAGCCACCTGGACAGAAGCTCCCTGGGAGTGAGAGCAGTCAGGATGCTGCTGCAACGTCGCCATCCTTGGTTAATGACTGTGTGTCATAAATAGGATATGGCATTTTGGAATGTCTTTAAAGCTATTGCCTTTTGTTCAACTAATTTAATTTACCAAATGCTCCTGGGAAAAAGGAGGGGGACCAAGATGCTGACTCCACATTTCCTGAAAAACCCCACATTTTCTTTTTAAGCTGCTCTCTAAGAAATTACATCCGATTGCTGTCTGCTGTCTCCCTCCAACTCTACCTCTGTCAAAATCCTGCCCTGGCAGGTGCGAGAGAGAATAGATGCAGAACTTGAGTGAATACCCACATCTGTTTTTGGAAAAAGGGAACAGAAGCAGCACAGAAGGAAGTAAAAGAGGTAATTGCTGGCTTGAACTACAATACATTTTACTTGTGGGCAGAGGGCCAGCTTATGGCAGGAGGACTACGCAGGCCCAGCTTATTGGAATGCAGGGGTGGGCCTCCGCTCTCGTCCAGAGACAGCTGTAAACCAGCAGCCCATAGCATCGCAATCAGGCGCCGAGTTTTGTCAAGGAATGCTGATATGTACAGAAGCAGCCCTGTCTGCTTCAGCGGCACCCCTGCCTGGTGAGATGACAGTCAATCTCTGATTCCAGATGACAAGGACTGGATAAAAACTTAAAACAAATGGCGACCTTTCCAAAGATTAATTTGTTTACCAACAAAATGTTCCCTCTTTGTCATGTGAGATGGGGGTGACCTTCACTTTCCCGGATGCAGGCTGGAGGGATGCTGACTGTAGTCATCTGTTAACTCTGTCTCAGCAATTACTCCCTTTTTTATTTTTAGTGACAAGAAGGCTTTATTAATTCACTCGGCTTCTTGTTATGGTTTATAAATGCAACTAGCTCATTCTGAATTACTGCAGTGTAACATCAATTTGTTTAAATCTAATTCTGCTACCGTTGCCAAATTATGTTGTGACTGTAATTGTGGCCGTGTGCATGGGCTTCAAACACAATCGTGTCTTAACATCGTCCTTCCTTCCACAGCCCCTGCAACCCCCCCACCCCTGATTTCTGGTACTGCTTCTAATCATTTGACATTAACGCAACTGCCTCGCTCTCCATTACTTTACCATTTCAGAAATGCAAGTGCTTTCCGTGAGAGATGACTACACACACCCCAAGTGAAACAGTAAAGAATGAAACCATGATTTGTGAAGTGTGCTCGCTCCCCAACTAAGTTAGTGCAAAACACTGCATAACATATGACTCATAAAATCTAGAAATCATAATAGTATTAAATTCAACCTCATGAATAAATAAAAGATTCTAAGTTTACATTGCATTATATATTTATTTATTTGGAAAGTGGGACCAAAGCACTGGTATAATTCTACAGCAACTCATATCTTGCCAAAAAGAAAAATGTTTTTATGATTCTTTTCTAGGTCATAACAGTTATAATCAGGGTTATTTGTGCAGCAATTCAAAGCAATGTTTTGTTTGGCTATTTTGTTATGCATTCATAATCGTTCTTTTAAAATTCATGTTCACAGATACATGATTCCAGCCTTTTAAGAAACCGTTTTTATCTTTACAAAAATAAATCAAAGTCAAATTTTCTGTAGTTCTTTTAAAGTGTTGCATTAGAAGGTCTGAGCTGGAAAGAGACATCAGTGAGCAAATAGGAGCTGCACCAGGAACTCCTTCCTGTCTCCCCGTACCTGTGAGGATCTACTGAAAAATACATAAGGGCTGATCTAAGATCATGAAAAGGTCATCCATGAGTTCCCATTTTCAAACACATTTTTATGAATTCATTTTACATAACAGAATCACAGAAATTAATGAAGACAGTTTTGTGATCTGAGTGTGTGGACAGGCATGGGGGCAAGGTTTCACCACAATGCACTAAAATCGTTGTGCTGGCCTCTTATTGTCAGACAGGGTACACTTTTTCATCAGATAGAGGGTATCAGCTATAGGAACTCATGCTCTACACAGGCTGCACCTTCTGATCTGCTCTGTTGAAAATGACTAAGAGTTTTTACAGGTTTTTGACATGCTGTTCAAGTTGCGTAAGACGGAAGGAAACACGTGGCCCTCGGTCAGCAAATAATAATACCCTTTGAGTGTTTAGGGTTGTTCTAGAAAGCCCTGACCTTGGTGCTGCTGTCCTAATTAGCAGCACATCACACTGCTCGACACACTACTTCAAAATAGTTTCTTAAGTGGCAAATTATGACTGTATTCATCCCCAGATGCTCCGTGTGGTTGTTAAAACCAAGAACCTGAATACTTGTCTCACATGAGTTTTTGCACAATGCTTCTGTTTTATAATTCCAAAATAAAAATAGTGTTTTTCAATTAGTAGCACCCTATAATACAAAATGATAGGGTCAGTTAACGATTTTGATCGAAAGGCCAGCAGTCAGTTGGAGCAAAGTAGACATACTGTCCTTCCCAATCTTAAAATGCTCTAGTGTAGATTCTTATGCCATCATTTTATGAGGAAAAAAAGGGATCATTCATAAATAGATGTATGTTATGCTCTCTATTTGTTGCACAAGACAAAGTGCTTTCTCTAATTTCCATTGCTCAAAATACATGGACACAGTATCTCTAAGGCACTCGGGCTACTTGGAGATTAGAAAAAAGATGCAAGAAATGACTAAGATATTGCCCCCAATTTTGGATATAATTTTAAATTCCCTGTTGCAGTCTGAATCTTCACTCAATTCATAAAGCCAAGCACAATGCCTGGTACATCTAGAGGTTTGCCTTTAAAACACGGATGCTCAACGAAAGTTTGCATGCAACACAGCAGTAGCCTCGGGCTAAGAATCTTCAGCACTCCACCAGCTAAGCCAATATTAATTCTAGATTGAAGAGGAAAACAAACAAGGACAAAAGAGAAATCTGCTTCTGCCTGTGCAGCTAGAGAAATAATATTTTTATTTCGGGGGCTTTGGGCTCATGGGAAACAGATAAAAACCCTTTCACATTATTCACAGTGACATTTTAAATAAAGTTTCAGCAGGAATAAAAATATCTAACTTTCTGGTGATTTCTTAGGCTATAAAAGTAGTTCTATGATAAACTGCTCTTAAACTAAACCTGTTCGAATGACAGAAGGCACGTATAAAGACACTGAAAATATATTTTAGGGTCACACAAGTGAAGAATGCCTAAGTGGGGAATCTGGTGGATTCATCTAAGACACAATTCTGCCAGTGTCAAGCAGCTCTGCATCGAATCCTAAAATTAGTCTCATTTTCAGATTATATTTAAGAGCATTTGAGAGATGAAGTTTAAAAGTACATTTAAGAAGGAGAGATGTCACCTCCGTGTTTTTAGCATTAGAAATTAGAAATTGTTTCTAGCATTAGAAATGATCTTAAATTAAAAAGTTAAAATGAAGGACTACTCTTAATTCTCCCGAGAAAACCTCACGACACAGGAGTCCAAGTCTCGCGTTGGGACACTCTGGCTGCGAGTCCACAGCACACAGAAGGAGCAGGCAGACTCGAGATCCCTCCACGCCCATCTCATCTGATTATGTTCCCCTCTCGTGACTTTGTTGATGGAAAGGGCTAGACCCTGCCTGCTTTAGAGGTAGAGTGATATTCATGAATTCTGCCATTGTCTACACTTATGAGTACGCGAAGTGGATGCCACACTTCTGTTTTCCTTTGATTTGCCTAGCGGTAAGCCTGCTATTTAAAGAAATAAAATACCTACCATTTCTCTATTCTTGTTGTCCAACTGTTTCCTCCTTGTGAAAATGACAGTACTAGATTATTTAGGAGTCTCAAATAAAATAGAGAAATTTGGATGAGCCGCAAATAGATCTTGTAAATTAGGATTGCATTTTTTTAATATATCGTTACTAATTACACACTGAGGGAGAGCCATTCCATCTATTTCACCTCCAAAAAATTCCAAGGACAAAAGGATCCCAATCTTTACTTAACAGCTATGTTACATCTCACAGTACTGACAAATGAAGTTGAATTATTTCAAAAACAAATAGAGAGAGAGCTCATTAAAGCCTCTCGTTACTTACACGTGCTTTCCTCTGATTAATATAAGGCAAACTGATTCCATAGCTGGCATTGACCGCGGCTCGGTGGTGGCTGTTCTCCGGATCCTGCAAGATTTTCATGTCCAGCCCTATCTTTTGCTGAAACAAAGAAACAATTAAACTTTCATGTCGGATGAACAAAAATGCTTACTACCATCCTACATCCTCAGAGGAATATAAAGTTCTTTAAAAATAATTATTTGAATGTAATTCTCCCAGGGGGGGAAATGAATTTGGATCTTTTATTTAGGCTGCGTACATTAGTCCCTTTTATTCACTGGAAAGGGACTTTCTGCAGATTTCTCTACTTATCACATCGCTCACACAAACACATCCTCGGATGCTGCTCATCTTTAAGAAATTAGCGCCAGAGGCGAGCCACGGAGGACAAAGGACCAGAATACCTGCTCTGAGTGTGTGGTTCACTTTCCAGGTCAAGGATTTTGTCTGTGGAATCTATACTACAGACAGACAGGTAGAGGGCTCCCTCGGCCTGCTCATGCGGCCACCTTCCTGCAGGGACACGTACAGGTAAATCTCAGGTTGGACCTGGTCAAAGTTACTGAAGCAAATTCACCTGCTACTCCTCAGAGATTTTGCTCTCCGTGAGAATAATCTAGGCTTTCATTAGAAAAATAAGAGCATCTTGTTCGAATCACTTATTCCTCACATGAAGTGATTCAGATTTAGTTACTTCTGAGATGTTTAAAAATAAAGCACGGGGGGGGGGGGGGGCAGGATCGTGGTGATGGGGAGAGGGTAGGGACTGGACCCTGGACTGCTGTGCCAGACCTTGGGTAGTCCCCTCACCTCTCTGGGAGTCAGTCTTTATTTGCAAAAGGGAGTGGCTGGGTTCGATGGTCTTTTGAGGAATTATCCTAAGCTTGGCATTCAATGATGCGAGGCCGAAAGATAACCTGGCACTTAGGGAATACGGCATTGCCGACAATTTCTGAAATAGTCTGTGATTTTTTTTTCATTGTGATATGATCATACACCATAAAATTCACCCTTTTGAAGTGTGCGGTTCAGTCCCTGCGGCTCAGACTGCATCCCCCCAACTCCAGGACACTTCCTCGCCCCTCATGCGGCCTACTCCCTCCTGCCCTGAACCCCCACCCCGCCCCACCGATGCCGGCAGCCGCTCCCCGCCTTTCTGTCTCTGTGGGTAGAAAACAGTCTGGCCAGCTCACAGAAATGGGACCGTTCCAGAGGCGGCTTCTGAGACTTGTGAATGCAGGGACACTGGGCAACTTTGAAAACGGCTTTCCTTTCATTGTGTGCCTTGGTTCCGAGGAGGATCGGAGGCCCTGGTTAAACCTGTGTGGGAACCAGACCTTTGATCTCGAGCATTCACAAATGGCCTGCGCCTGAGGTCCAAGTCAAGAGGGAGGCCACAGAAACATCTCGGGAATGCAAGCCCTCTAGAGAAGTTATTTCTTAATACTCGTTCCAAAGCTTCCCTTGGCTTTTTTCTTTTCACAGTGTTTTCATAAGCAAATCTCCAAAGAACTGCCCTCAGCCGTCCACTCCGTGGAGCCCAGGCAGGGACACGGGTTGTAACAAGGCATGTCCTGTACCTTTCTCCTTGAGGTACACGTGGTGGTGACAGAAGTGATCCAGTGCCTAATTATAAATGGCTTCCCTCCTGTGGGTAACCCACACTCTCAGCACTACTCCGGGGTTTTCGCAAGGAAACCGGGTGCCTCTTTTATTGAAATTAATACCTGAACATAATTTTTTCCTTCTTAATTAAACTTTCGGAATAATTTCCATTCCACCAAGGATGGGAAAATTGCTAATATGTATTATATCGACTGGATGTGGTTTCTGTAATTAGGGCATTTTGAAAATGTGTGTTCTGGACCACGTGATGATAATAGCTTCATCTATCACGTCTAAGCTTTGTTAGAACTTTTAGATTCCAGGATCCGGGCTCGGCGAACCTCAGCGGTCTTCTGGGCTTCATCACACACCGTCAACTTCGTGTGGCTATCGGGCCAGGGCAGGAAGGAAATGAGAAACATAGAATCGCTGCTAAAACTGGCATCAAAATCTATTTGTGTTTTGCCCATTTTTACATTTCTGTGGTACTGGACACACAAAGTTCCAAAAGAGACATCAGTGGGCAAGTAGAAATCCAACCGAAATGGAGGGTTGTGGTATCAGTTCTTTACTGTTGGCTTCTAATTCCCCACTGGAAGGATAATATTATCGACAGTGTAATATTTGATAATTCAGTGTCAAAGCACATGAATGCCAACATAATAATATGTGGGACACATGATGTAATTTCCCTTTCAAAAACACATATTAAAGGTATCTCTAGGGCCAGCGCCGTGGCACAGTAGGTTTATCCTCCGCCTGTGGCACCAGCATCGCATAGGGGCCCCGCTTCTAGTTCGAGCTGTTCCTCTTCCAGTCCAGCTCTCTGCTGTGGCCCCAGGAAGGCAGTGGAGGATGGCCGAGGTGCTTGGGCCCCTGCACCCGCATGGGAGACCAGGAGAAGCACCTGGCTCCTGGCTTTGGATCAGCGCAGCTCCGGCCATTGTGGCCATTTGGGGAGTGAACCAAGGGAAGGAAGACCTTTCTCTCTGTCTCTCCCTCTCACTGTCTATAACTCTGCCTCTCAAATAAGTAAATAAACAAACATCTTTTTTTTAAAAAGGTATCTATGTTTAAATAATATTGACATATCAAATGGTTTCATTGGCAATTACTACCAAATACATTCAAAACCTGAATTTGTCTTATCAACCATGTATAAAGATGGACAGGAAAAGGTTTCTAAGCATAAGCTGCGTTACCAGACATGGAAATAAGATTTTCCAAGAAAAATAATTATAGATTTAGAAAACAAAAACCAAATTAATCATCCCATTAAGCAGAGAAGCACACTTTGGAAGATGACCATTTTTGACCACTAGTCCAATAAATATCAGAAATCATTCCAGAGATATTTCTTAAATTGGTCAAAAGACAGCAATTGGTGTCATCTATCTTGAGCCACTAAACAGTCTCAACTTCGTATTCTCTCCTTTTGATAGTAATTACAAGCAGATATATCAAATGTGACTCTCATTTAGACTTTGGTTTGTAAGAACAAAAGTTATTATCAGAGCCAATTACTGTTTTACCTACATGGCTGCACAGAAGCAGGGAGCTCAATTTTCATCTCATCAGTGATTTTGTGGTATTTATTTTATGACTATGCCCACAAAGCTATATAAGAAGGAAATAGCTTATGCTATTAAAACTAGGATTGGAATATAAGATGCTAAGGTTTCTCTTAGAAGAACTTCTGAATTAAAAACACTAGGCAGCGTATAATGCCAGCTCCCCAGACATGGGCAGACCATAAAACGACACACATCTGAGCAGTAGATCCCACACAGAGTAATCAAAATTGAAATGCTTCACAAACAAAGTTGAGAGAGGCTATTTACTAAGTTACAGTATTATCAGCATAACATTATTCTCAACAGTGGCTGCTACAAAAACATCTTCTGAAGTGGATATTGCTTAATGTCGTATTCCCACTGGTTAAAGACATCTGCGGTTTAATTTCCAAACCACAGAAAATAAAAATAGGAAGAGAATGCAGTCACCTTTAACACCCACGCGCTCTGACCATCGTGATACATAATGGGAAAAACAATAGGCACCGAATCTCTGTTCAAGCCATACCATCCAGGGTTCCTTTGGAAAGCTGCATAACAACGCCTGCTTCCCAGGGTTGTTTTCGAGGCTGGGGGGATGAATGTGCGGTAAGGTTCTGGTAAATTCTCAAGCACTCTTCAGGAGCCAATGAGGTAGGTGGTGCCACTGACCAAGATATCCTGGCTGCCATGGTCTGACACTCCATGAGCTCTTTTTTTTTTTTTTTTTTTTTTTTTTTTAAGATTTATTTACTTATTTGAAAGAGTTTCAGAGAGGCAGAGGCTGAGAGAGAGAGAGAGAGAGGTCTTCCATCCGCTGGTTCACTCCCCAGTTGGCTGCACTGGCTGGAGCTGCGCCGATCCGAAGGCAGGAGCTGGGAGCTTATTCCAGGTCTCCCATGCAGGTGCAGGGGCCCAAGCACTTGGGCCATCCTCCACTGCTTTCCCAGGCCACAGCAGAGAGCTGGATTGAAAATGAAGCAGCCGGGACTCAAACCAGTGCCCATGTGGATGCTGGCACTGCAGGCTGTGGCTTTACCTGCTATGCCACAGCACCAGTCCCTCTCTTGAGCTCTTCTTAATCTGTCTCCTTCTGTCCCCAAAATTTAAATGGACGAACTGATCCAAAAATTGATAAAAGAAGGAAGCCAAGAGTTATCTGACTTCTCTAGAAAAACTCTCTTTCATAGTTATCAAAGAGTTGCTATGGAAATGCTAAAGGAATGGTAGAATTCTAAAATCAGCACTTTGCAACCCCTAATGAGATAATGCATTTAGGCAAACGTCAGTGTTTGCTAACAGCACTAGGTGAAAACTCGCAGGTACTTTTAGAAAGGACAGGTGGAGCTGATATTACCTGGACTTACGGACTGACCTTATTAAAAGAAAAAAAGCAGCAGCCTCCTGATGGGCTCTAAAAGGAAGGGTACGGCGCCGCCGTAGAAGTATTCCTGGGTCAGGCCACCGTCGGCCGCACTGGCACCCCAAACCTGGGCACCAGTGCCAGTCCTGGCTGCTCACTTCCCATCCAGCTCCCCGCTAATGCGCCTGGGAAAGCAGTGGATGACGTCTCGAGTGTGGGGCCCCTGCCACCCATGTCGGAGACCTGGATGGAGTTCCAGGCTCTGGATTCAGCATGGCTCGGCCCTCGCTATTGCGGTCTTTTGGGGAGCGAACCACCGGATGGGAGATCGAGCTCGCTCTCTGTCACTCTGCCTTTCAAATAAATAAAAAATCTTTTTTTTAAAGAGAGGAGTATCTCAAGGAGCATAAAGTTTAAAAAAAAGAATATTCCTGTCAGAAAATGGAACTTGAATATGATTGAGCTTCCGGATAAAACCATCGGTTTACAACAAATACTAGGGACAAAGAAACTTGTAAAATGACACCATGAGATTGCAATCAGACAAATCCAGATTGTGGGAAGACCTAGATGATAAATGAACTGGTTTCTTCAGCAAATTAATGACATTTTTTAAGTGAGAGAAACTGTCATGGGCAAAATGAGGTACAACTGGGGTGTATGGACCTTGTTTGCAACACGATTCAAACCAAGAGGAGAGAGACAGCTGGGGAAAACTGAACTGGACTGCAACTAGGTAAGATTAATGAGTTGTTGCTAAACCTGCTCGATGCGATAGTGGTTTCAGCCTGTATCCAAGAACATACGGAGGGACAAAATGAGACAATATCTGGGACGCGCTCTAAAAGACTTGGCCCTCGCCCAGAAAAACAAAGGGCCTCGATGAGTTGTGAGATTATGCTGGTAACACCAGTGATGGGGTGCAGTGCTGTCACGCAGCAGGTTAAGCCACTCCCTGTGACACCAGCGTCCTGGTATTGGAGAGCAGGTTCAAGTCCTGGCTGCTCCCTGCTAAGGTGCCCGAGTCTCCGCCACCCATGGAGGAGACCCAGATGGAGCTCCTGGATCATGCCTTCAGCCTGGCCCACACTTGGTTGCTGCAGCCATCTGGGGAGTGAACTAGCAGACGGAAGATCCATCTTTCTCATTGCTCTGCCTTTCAAATAAATCTTAAAAAACAAAAACAAAAACAAAAACAAAAACCCTGATTCATCGTTACTTGGATTTCACCCTATTTTTGTGCCTGTTCAAAAACTTTTTTTTTAAAAGAGGGAGATCTTCCACATTGGTTCACTCCTCAAATGCCCACTAGATCAGAGCTGAGAAGCCAGGAGCCTAGAACTTCAAGTGGGTGGCAGGGACACAACCACTTGAGCCATCATCCAGTGCCCCCCGGAGTGTGCATTAGCAAGAACCTGGATTAGAAGAGGAGGAGCCAGGACCCCCAGGCCCCCAACACGGGATGCAGGCATTCCTAGCGGCGTCTTCATCACTGAGATGTGTGCCCCTCAAAGGCAAGTCTTCTTAAGAAAAAGTCCGAATTAAAATGCAGGTATACTTCACAGGTAACTATTTGTTATTATTTCAGCTCTAACATGCTATGTGCCATGACTTCCCCTCTTACCTGGTGGTGTGGCTAGAAGGATCAGCAAGTAGAAGCCCCCTCCGTTGGCAGGTGTTTGGGGCAGTGGTTAAGAGACCTCTTGGGACACATGCATCCCACGTAAGAATGCCTGGGTTTGAGACCTGACTCCAGCCTTGACTCCAGTCTCCCACTGACGCACACCCTGTGGGGCAGCCCATGACAGCTTAAGTCCTTGGGTCCCTGCACCCATGTGGGAGACCTGAATTGAGTTCCTGGCTCCTAAGTGAACGCTGGCTAGTGCAGGCATTCGGGGAATGAACCAACAGATGGAACATCTTTGTCTATCTCTCTGACTTTTGAATAAATGTGTGTTTGTTTGTTTTTTACCTACCCCGGCTGCTGCCTAACTGCCTGAGCCCGTGGCACCTTAAGACTGAACCACTCCCATTCACATGCACCCTGCAGGGGCTGACTGGGTTGGGGGGAAGCTAACTTTTATTCGGCTCCCATGTGGGGCCAGGCAGCAGAATGGGTGGGTGTCGCCCTATCCAGCTGATGTAGCTCAGTTCTTAAGAGGGCAGGAGGGAGTGTGTGACAGCACTGCTAGGCCAAGGAGGACAACTGGGCAGGCGACTTCTGCAGGCCACGCGGCTCCAAGTGGGGAGACAGGACTCAATCCTCGTGTCGGCCCCGGCACATCTTCCATCCAGTGGGTCACTCCCCAGGTGGCCGCAAAAGCTAGGGCTGGGCCAGGCTGAAGCCAGGAGTTTGGAACTCCATCTGGGTCTCCTCGTGGGTGGCAGGGGCCCAAGCATTTGGGCCGTCCTCCGCTGCTTTCCCAGGAGCATTAGCAGGGAGCTGGGTTGGAAGGGGAGCAGCCGGGACTCGGACCGGTGCTCTGATATGGGGTGCTGGTGTTGTGGGCGCCAGAATGCCGACCCCGGTGTTTTCTGCGTTCTTGAATCCACTTCTGCTTTGCCGTCTCTGACCCCAACAGGAACCACGTGGGCCCGCGGCCCCGCTGATTGTCACGGAGACCTGGCACGGGTCTCTGTGTCTCCAATCTGCGTGAGCTCCTGCCTCTGATCTCTGACTGGCACGTGGCTCTCGCCCTTCCACCCCCGGGGAGTTTCCCAGAGGGTGGCACGATCTGGTCTCCCGCTGGGGCCCAGCCCCTCTCCTGCTGCTCCCCGCCGACTGCCGCGAGTCCCAGGCGTCCCCGGCGTGCTGAGCGGCCACCAGTCTCTGCTCAGGAGAGCACGCTCCGTCTGCTTCTGCGGGCAGAGGCTGGCCCCTCTCCTGGGGATGCTTCTCCTCCCTGCTCAGGGTCTTCTGGGCCCAGCTGCCCTCAGCCCTGAACTCAGATCCAGGCACAGCCTCCTCGGAGAGGCCTCCCCGAACTCCACCTCTCCCTCTCTGCTCTCAATGAGTTGCTCGTTCACTCAACCGCTTACGGAGACCAAGAGGTGTGGAACAGGAAAGACAGACCCCGTCCCTACGCGGGTCTCAGATTCCTGAAGGACTATAAGGAGTCAGACAAAAACACATAAATGCACATACAATTAAGTGTTGATACTGACGGTGCTCTTCATAAAATGCACCAGGATAAGGGGATGGAGAACCAGGGAGGCCTCCTTGGAGGTGGTGAGCAGGGGCTGATCCTCTGAGCAGAGGACAATTACCCTGCAAGCCGGGTGAAGACACTGGGTCATGCCGAGATTCGGGAGCGACTCAGGAGTGAGAAACTGATGAGTCATGAGAGGGGCTCACTGTGGAAACGAAGGCCCCAGTGAAAGCCTGGCCTTGATGGGCGGGGCACTCCTTGCGTTACCAAGAGAGAAGACGTAGAATACAGGTGGACTAGATACTGGGAAGGCCAGGATTAATTTTGTGAGCGCTGGAAAAATGAGCTTACATGAGGCAGGGTAATTTAGTTCACTCATGTGTTTGAAGCCCAGAGGTAGGTAGTTCAGGGTGGGTTTGCGAGCCCGTGAAGTAACCAGGGTCCAGACTCCTTCCAAGCGCTCTGCTATCACTGATGTGTGGGTCTCCTCCTCCTGATCTAGCATGGCTGCTAAAGTGCCAGGCATCACAGCCTCGTTCCAGGCAGCAGAAGTGAACAAGGGGAAGAAAAGCGTCAAAAGGCACGAGTCACTTATCTTTAAGGAACTTCCACTGAAAACTGCCCATATGTCCCCTGACATCCCATTAGCCAGTTCTAGGTTGCAATGAAACCGTAAAGGAAGCTAGAAAATGTAGTCTTTACGTTAGGTCACACATTTTTGGTTAAAAATCTAGGGTTTTATTACCAAGAAAGAGACGAATAGAGGGGCTGCCCGCAGACTCCGGCACGGGAAAGGAGGTGGATTTCATCCGATTTCACTGACTATTTGGGCTGCGAAGGGAGATCATCAGCTTGTGGGGAGCCGAGTGGTAAGAGTTTGTGGAGGGAGGAGTGGTCTGAAGGAGCCCTCTTGGGGGCGCTGTGGCCCCGCGGGTTAAGCTGCTGACGGCAACACTGCATCCCATACAGGAGCATGGGCCCAAGTCCCGCTGCCGCACGTCCAAGCTAACTTCCTGCTAATGTGCCCAGGAGAGCCGTGGGGGAGGGCCCACACACCTGGGCCTTGGCCACCCATGGAGGAGTCCTGAATGGCGCGCCAAGCTCCTGGTCTCAGCCTGACCCAGCCCCGGTGCTGCGGCCATTTAGAGAGTTAATCAGTGAATGGGAGATCTCTCTCTCTCTCTCTCCCTGTCTGTCACTCTGCCTTTCAAATAAACATTTTTTAAAAGAGAGGAAAACTTATTTTTTAAGAATAAATGAGTACATACATAAACAAATGAAACATCTCGAAGATTGGGAAAGTGACTTTGCCACAGGAAGGTGCTGGCCTTTCCACACTGGCTTTGGTGTCCCCTTGAAATGTGGGGTCATGAGACTAAAGTGAGGCCAGCGTGGCCACGTGCGGCTTCTCGGATGCGAGCAGAGCAGTGGGGTGGTGAGCTCTAACCAGGCTCCTCGGGGAAGGAGGGAGAGACACTGCGGAGCTGAACCGTGGACGAGGTCAGCGAGAGTGGGCACAGAAGGACAGCAACCCCTGCCGGGGTCTGTTCTCCAGTACCCAAGGTAGACCACTGCTGACTTTAGTGCAACTGCCCACAGAGGCCACCCGGGGCCCAATCCCTTTCTCTTTCTGCTCTGCCATCCTCAGAGCGAAGCCTTTGGTTCGTCTGTCACCTCCTGTTGCAAGATGAGTGCTGCAGTTCCGGGTGTCGTGCCTGTGTTCCAGGCTGGGAGGAAGGGAAGGGACATGCCAGTTGTGACAATCCCTTTCATGAGGAGAGCAAAAAATTCCCCTGAACCCATCCCCCAGGAGGCTGCAGCTCAGGACCCACTGGACAGGGCTGGGCTGCGTGGTCTCACGCCGTCTCGAGGAGGCTCCAAAACGAGGGAGCTAATTCCTCACGGCGTGATGCCCTGCTGAGCAGGAGCCCAGCTCCCGTGGGAGCATGGGTGGGGGGCGGGTGCTGGGAAGAGAACCGTTTCTGCCAGCAGCATGGCCTCCAGCGTAGCCCAGGGGGGCAAGGACACTGTCAGAAGAGCGGGAAGTTGTGAAACAGCAAGAGGCCAGGGGCTTTCAGGCCCTCGCGGCGCTGAGGCATTGTTAGGATATTCTGCATGGGTGCGGAGGTGTGGCCCACGGCAGTCCCACGGCCTGCTCCTGCAGCCTCTGTGAGGGCACGCAGCGTGCTGTCTGTGGGACACCCGCCCGCACGCTGCGCGCCCCTCGGCACGGAGATCGGCCTCGCCAGCACCTGCCGCACAGCGCTGTCCACATCTTGGAGGGAATGAAACCACCCTCCCTCCCCGTGGTGAAAGGCAGTTTTTAGCTTTTCCATGTTTGTGTTACTCTGACACTCGGCCGCTGTGGCCCACCCATCCCTGCGTGGCACCCTGTCCATCACCAGTGCGCCACAGGTGACACCCTGTCCACCTTTACGGTGCGAGGGTCGGCCGACCACTCATGAGCTGCCTTCCCGGGCTGCCACTGCTCTCCTGAGTTGGGGGCCAGGAAACGACGGGCATCCTGCACAGCAAGGCGCCAGCAGCTCCCGGGGAGCCGGAGGGAAGGGCATTAAACATCTGGCATGTAGGGGCCGGGGGCACCGGCTGGCTGCTGCCTGGGACACCGCATTGCATAGTGGAGTGCCTGGGTTCAAGTCCCGGCTCTGCTCCCAATTCCAGCTTCCTGATAACGTGCAACCTGGAAGGCAGCAGACGATGGCTCCAGTAGCTGGGTTCCTGCCACCCACGTGGGAGACCCGGGTAGAGTTCTGGGCTCCTGGCTGGGGCCTGGCCCAGCCCTGGCAGCCACAGGCACTTGGGGAGTCATCCAGCAGAAGGGCAGTCTGTTTGTCTTTCAAACAAATACAATTTAAAAAATAAAAAAAGAAATGTGGGTGCCCCCCCCAGACGTCACAGGACCACGGAAAGCCGTATAATAAAACACAGGAAGTCTGTGCAGACATAGCAAGTGGCTTGGGCTTCTGGGAGAGGGGCTGGGAGTGAAAACCACGCAGCTAATTGAATTTTTCCATGGAAATGTTATTAGTGGGTATAGTCCTAAGGGCCTATTTTTCATGATGATTTTTTAAATAGAAAAAGCCCCAAATATCATACTTAATCATCTGCTCCACTAGCTGTAACTTAGGTAAAGTATCAACTTCTTTAAAGCCTCAACCTCCCGAAGTCTACACCTCTGTAACACACACACTCCGGAGCGTGAGCCTCCGTCTACGCCGCTGAGTGGGATGGAGTCACAGTCGGACGGCAGTGCCGGCCTGCAGCGTGGCAGTCCTCACGCCCAACTCTAGCGCGGCTTCCTCTCGGCCATGTCAGCGTCCCCACCACAAGTCAGAGGGGGAGCAGGGTTTACCGGGAGTGCCGCACCGGCGAATTCTCTGGACGGGTCCAGAGGCACATACCTGAGGGAAATTCTGGAGCGACACAGGCCACGTGTGGGCCCCCCCTTCTCCCCTCCCCCTCTCCCTTCTCTCTCTCCCCCCCCCCCCTTCCTTTCCGTTGTGAATGCCCTATGGCTTAAAGGCTTCACGCAGCCCGTTCGCTCTGCCCCAGGTGCCTTTCCTCCCAACAGCCACGCCACATGCCACTCCCTCCCTCGATGCCATCAGATTTCCACTCTGGCTCACCGTGTGTGTGTGTGTATGTGTGTGTGTGTGTGTGTGGCTCCCCCTCCTGTCCCCTCCCCAGCTTCGCTCTCACAAACTAACACACTCTACATTCCACTTCCGATCCAGCTCGCTGCTAAGGCTCCCAGGAAAGCAGGGGAAGATGGCCCAAGTGCTTGAGTCCTTGACACACATTTGGGAGACCCAGATGGAGTTCCTGGCTTCGGTCTGGCTCAGTCCTGGCTGTTGCAACCATTTAGGCAGTGAGCAAGCGGATGGAAGATCTCTCCCTCCTAACGGCCCTCTGTGTGTGTGTGTGTGTCTGAGAGAGAGTGTGTGTTACTCTCTCTCTGTCATCTGCCTTTCAAATAAATAAATCTTTTAAAAAATAACAATTTACAGTTATGAACTCATTTATCCTTACACTATCCCTATGAGAAAATATTATTGTACCCATTTTTCAGATGAACAATGGAGCCTGAGAGAGAGGATGTAACTTGCCAAAGTACAGCTAGTAGGTGGTGGGGCCAGGATGTGGCGTCATAGTTCTAACTACTACAGTGTCGTCTACTGGGCACCTGCTCTGGCTCAGGCAGTATAGAAACTTACTATATAGCAACGAATTAAACAGTCCCTCTGTTTTAAATATAAAATAATCAGCCATAGTGGTAAAACCTCAACAGGTCCAGGATTGGATTTCAGCCAACAAAGCAGTAAAAGTCATTTGGGAGATAATTGGGGCAATCTGAATATGAACTGGGAATTTATTATACTGAAGAATAATTGTTGGTTTCATTAGGTGTGGTAACAGTATTGCAAGTGAGTAAGGAACCTATTCATTTTTAAAGATGTGTGTTAAAAGCGTTAAAGTCTTGAGTCTGGATCTTAAAACACTTCAGTAAAAGCAGGCGAAGCACAAGCGGCAGAGGTTGACGGCAGTTAAGTCTAAGCAATGGGGAGATGATTCCCCATGGCTCTCCTCCGTGTCGTCTTGGCCTGCCGGGGCTGCCCTAACCAAGACCCACACACCACTCAATAACAACCTGCACTTCTCTCAGTCCTGGAGCTGGAAGGCCAAGATCAAGGCCGCAGCACATTTGGTCAGGTGGGGGCCTGCTTCCAGGCTCCTGGACAGTCACCTTCTTTCCCTGGGTGTGCACGTGGGGCCTCTCCCACAAGCACTAATCCTGTTCATGTGGTCTCCGCCCTCGTGACCCGCACACCTCCCCAGGGCCTCACTCCAGACACTGTCCTGTCACAGGCTACCCTCCAACACACGGCCTCAGCCAGGCGGGACACAGACATTCAGTATGTAGCAGGTATGTGTTACTTTATTTTTAAAAAAGATTTATTTTATGTATGTAAAAGAGGGAGAGGCAGAGAAAAGAGCTTCCATCAGCTGGTTCATTCTCCAAACGGCCGCAACAGCTGTGGCTGGGCGAGGCTGAAGCCATCTGCCTGGAAAACCATCCAGGTCTGCCACGGGGGTGGCAGGAACCCAAGACTGGTGCCATCTTCCACTGCCTTCCCAGGAACACTGGCAGGGGCCTGGACAGGAAGTGGAGCAGCCAGGCACTCCGATCAGCGCTCTGATACGGGATGCTGGGCACCGTAGGCAGCAGTGGAACCTGTCGCGCCCCAGCCCCAGCTCCAGCAGGTCTGTTTCAATACTTCATAATTAAGAGATTTTTTAAAACTCACAGACTAAAGACAAGTCCCTGCTCTCATGGAGCTTCCGTTCTCATCAGAGGACGGGCTGGTTGACCTGCACTCTGTGTGGGTATTCTTTGCCCCCCGACCCCATCTGGTAAAATCCAGCCAGCTGTGTCATCCGAACAACCGTTCCCCTGAGAGTCAGGGACGGGGAACTCAGCGCGCTCTGTGAGGCGCCTCAGCTGCTCGGTCTCTCTCCAGCCTCTATCTCTCATCACGTCACTCCTTAGAATGTCAAAAATTCTCAAAACTTCAAAACATCACTTTCTCAGGGCTGGCATTTGGTCTAGTGGTCAAGATGCCTGCATCCCAGGGGCCAAGGCTGTGGTGCAGCAGGTTAATGCCCTCACCTGAAGCGCTAGCATCCCAAATGGGCGCCGGTTCAAGACCCACCTGCTCCACTTTTCTTTCTTTTTTACTTATTTGACAGGTAGAGTTAGTGAGAGAGAGAAAGAGAGAGAAAGGTCTTCCTTCTGCTGGTTCACACCCCAAATGGCTGCCACAGCCAGCGTGCTGCGCCGATCCGAAGCCAGGAGCCAGGTGCTTCCTCCTGGTCTCCCACGTGGATGCAGGTGCCCAATCACTTGAGCCATCTTCCACTGCCTTCCTAGGCCACAGCAGAGAGCTGGACTGGAAGAGGAGCAACCAGGACTAGAACCCGGCACCCATATGGGATGCCAGTGCTGCAGGTGGAGGATTAGCCAAGTGAGCCACGGCGCCGGCCCCCAGCTGCTCCACTTCTAATCCAGCTCTCTGCTGTGGCCTGGGAAAGCAGTAGAAGATGGCCCAAGTCCTTGGGCCCCTGCACCCGCATGGGAGACCCAGAAGAAGCTCCTGGCTCCTGGCTTAGAATGGGCACAGCTCCGGCTATTGTGGCCATCTGGGGAGTGAACCAGCAGATGGGAGATTTCTCTCTCTCTCTGTCTCTCTCTCTCTCTCTCTCTCCCCTCTCTCTGTGTAACTCTGACTTTCAAATAAATAAATAAATCTTAAAAAAAAAAAAAAAAGATGCTCACATCCCAAATCGGAGCACCTGGGTTTCAGGCCCACTTCTGGCTCCTGATTCCTGCATTCTTGCTAATACAGACCCAGGGAGGCAGTGGTGATGGCTCAAGGAATTGGTTCCTTGCTGCTCACATGGGGGACATGGATGGAGTTCCTAGCTCCTGGTTTTGGGCTCAGTGAGGGGCTGTTGTGGGCATCTGGGAAGTGAACCAATGGTTGAGGTCTCCCTCTCTTTCTGAAAGAAAGAAAAAAAGAAGAAAGAGAGAGAGAGAGAAAGAAAGAGGGAAAGAAAGAGAGAGAAAGAGAGAGACAAAGAAAGAGAGAGAAAGAAAGAGAGAGACAGAAAGAAAGAAAGGAGGGAGGGAGGGAGGGAGAGAAAGAAAGGAAAGAAGGAAGGGAAAGAGAGAAAGAGAGAGAGAAGGAAGGAAGGAAGGAAGGAAGGAAGGAAGGAAGGAAGGAAGGAAGGAAGGAAGGAAATCACATTCTCAGTTGGATCCAAATTCACAAAATGAAAGATTTTTCTAATTTAGACACAGATGCTGTGTCATCCTACATCATAGCCAAGTTTTAAATGTTTGATGATGAAGGCACTCATTTTAAGGAATTGATGTTTAGGTGGATTTACCCTCTCTGACCTGTGAACATACCCAGGCATCATGCTTCTCAGAAGACCCCTGATTTAGATAGTTTAGGAATTTCTATTGTGAAACAGCCTGCAGCTTGCCAGACACGACAGGGAACGGCCTAGGAACCTTTCCTGCTGCTCTTTCTCCTCTTCCTTATCCTCTGTGCTTTTTACCTCTAACCCTTTCCTTGCCTTTTACGAGTATTTTATGACTACTTGTACCCCCAAAACATTCCATGGTGGAGAGGTGGGCCGGGGGGGATGTTGTGTTAACACTGGGTTTGACTGATCTGTTAAGGTTCCTTCAAGATCAGAGAGTCTAGAATTAGATTAATAATCATACTACTACTCGAAGTTGAGCACTTTGCTATGTGCCGAGTATTGTGCTATTTGAGAATCTATGCATTTATTCCGGTTGCTAGGACCACCTTTTCACAGCTCTCGGGCTTTCCTCACATTTTTTGGAGTGTCTTCACCCTGAGCTATCTGGTAAACAGAGCATCTGAGCTGAGCCACAGGTACCACCTAGAGTGACACAGACAGACTGGCTCCCCTCCCTGGTGATTGGTCTTGGCCTGAAAAACCACTGTGTCTGTTTCCGGCAGCGTGTCTCACGGTGGATTCTGTTGATATTGGGAAAGAAGCAGCACTTTTTGTGCACAATGTCCTGTGCATTGCACAAAGTGTAGAGCAGCCCTGGCCCACGAAGCGCTGGCAGTGCACCCACAGCATCACGACAGTCCCGAAAGGTGCATTCCCCAGGCTCCCGAGGGAGACCACTCCCTTAAGTCCCACATGGCAAGGGAGCATGCCTATGCTATGTAGCACAATGACTGGGACACACTTCTTATTCCATGTGCTAAATAAACTGAACGAATGTCCTACAAACTGCTTGTGAAGGCAGTCACAGCGCAAATCTCCGAGAATTCTTTCAACACCGACATTGTTAGATGAAGTGTAAAGACTCTTAAGACATTTGCTGTATTTCTTCTCTTTAAAGACAAATGTGTTTTCAAGTCTTAACATTTCTCAAGTCCGCCTTTCTTATACTTGACGCCCAAAGACACTTGCAGGTCACTGTGCACAAGAATAAGCCGCGGTGCGATTGTGCAGCTGAGAATTTAGTCACGCACAAGAATCCGCTACGTTCTCATCACCACAATCGAGTGCTGTGCCCTGGGAGTACCACAGCTGCTTAAATTTTAAGCTAAAATTAGGATCTCTAATTTTTGTTTAAAATGTCTTTTAAACATTTTTCAGCATTAAAACAAAAAAGTTATTACAGATGCAGAAACTGTCTTTCACAAATGAGCATAGCAAATCTCGTAGAATAGACTCTAGTATTTTAAAATTATTTTCAAGTCAATTCAATTTTCTCTCTCTCTCTCTCTCTCTCTCTCTCTCTATATATATATATATATATATATATATATATATATATTTGACAGGCAAGAGACAGAGAGAGCTCCTACTCACTGGTTCACTCCTCAAATGCATGCAACGGCTGGGGCTGGGCCAGGCCAAACCAGGAGCGGAGAATTCAATGCAGGTCTCCCACATGAGTGGGAGGGATCCAAACACCGGAGCCATCATCAACAACTTGACCCTTCCCCACCGCCTACCAGGGTCTGCCTTAGCAGGAAGCTGGAGTCAGGATCCAGAGCTGGGAATCAAACCCAGGTACTCTGGTTTGGGATGTCGGTGTCCTAAATACCAGCTCCTCTAGAATCTTTAAAACTATGGAGACCGAACATCACCAGTTCCTGCAGTCACTCATGGACTTCCTAGAGCTCACTCTTGGAAGCCACCACTGTCTTTCAAGAGAAGGGTTAACTTTCAAGGATGGGTAAATCATCCAGTTAAGGAACATACGAATTTACGCATTCAACCAACCAAGACAGTAGAAAGAAACCCTAGTATTTTTCATTAGGCCCAGAATTCCAGTACAAGTCAAGAATGCCAAAAAAAAAAAAAAACTTTTTTAAACACCACCAGTCAAGGTTATTGAAAACAGTCTGCCATTATCATCATTACAATGCTGTACATAATATCAATTGGCCAGAAGTGATTGGGAAGAACCTTCAGGCTGAGAATAAAAAGGTTTAGACTAAGATTACAGTTAATCCATTGTAACCTGAAGATCTCTTAGTTGATTTTGACTCATGATTGGTGGGATCTTACGATCCAGGAAAACAGAGATTTCAATGACAACGCTGTAATCGTATCTGCATGGTGCTTTCCTTGAGGGGCCTCATCTCTGGCTTGAAGCACCCCCCGCATGCCAATAAGAGAAAATCTATGGGCCAATCTCTGCTATTTTCTGAGCTCCATGCCACACGTGGATCTGTCCAGCATTTTGGCCTGTAGCTTCCGTAAGTGCCTTGGGCTCAACACTGTCTGGAAGAGAATTAATCTCACTCTCCTGCTCCGACCACCACCCCAGCATATGTGCTCCTACGCTCTCCATCTCAATCAGCAGTGTCACTACCATCCAAGTGGACACCTCCCAACCCATCACCAGGCCCTGCCAGTCCTACCCCTAATTACAACAGGCCTGAGAACCTGCTCTTTTCTCTTTATGCCCACGGCCACATGCTCATTCGGACCCTCGTCATCTCTCCACCGCATCAGCACAGGGCTTCTGCCTTCAGTGACACTCAGCTCCTTCTCCATGTCGCTTTCCAAATCACCATTATAATCCAGTTCTCACTTTAAAATTCTTAAATAGTTCTCTATTGCCACTAATACAAATTCAAATCCTTTGCATTAAATACACTTCACCAATTGCAGCACAATCTGGCCCTCCCTTATTCTGTCTTCAGCCACACCCCTGGTCTCTCTTCAAACAACTCTACATCTTAACCACAAGAAATCACTGGGTTCCCTCTGCCCCAGATAAACCATGCCCTTGTTGATGAGCAGATCCTTGCACATGCCCTCTGCTGTCCACCTCTATCCCCTGCCAGACTACCTGGCCAGAACCCAGACCTGGCATCATGGCCTAGGGGAAGCCTTTCCCTCCCTCCCCAAGCTCCCTGAGTCAACCCCTTCTCTGTGGCACTGGTGCAAAAGCGTCTCATGTTAGCTTCCCAGCCTCCCTTAGTGTGTTCCTTTTTTTTTTTTTTTTTTTTTTGACAGGCAAAGTGGACAGTGAGAGAGAGAGAGAGAGACAAAGAGAAAGGTCTTCCTTTTTGCCATTGGTTCACCCTCCAATGGCCGCCGCGGCCAGCGCGATGCAACCTGCGCACCATGCTGATCCGATGGCAGGAGCCAGGTGTTTATCCTGGTCTCCCATGGGGTGCAGGGCCCAAGCACTTGGGCCATCCTCCACTGCACTCCCTGGCCACACCAGAGAGCTGGCCTGGAAGAGGGGCAACCGGGACAGAATCCGGCACCCCGACCGGGACTAGAACCCGGTGTGCTGGCGCCGCAAGGCAGAGGATTAGCCTGTTGAGCCACGGCGCCGGCCTTAGTGTGTTCTTATGGATGGGTTCCCCTTTGCTTAGGAGACAGCCAACTGCCCAGTAAGCAATCAATCTGTTGTATGACAAGCATTTAATAAATCAATGAATGAACGTTTTGGTATTCCGAGGGAAGGTGGCTACCCCTGCTGTCCCAAAGTAATCATTGATGCCATCCTCTTTCCTTTTATGTTTTAAACTAATTATTTTATTTCTCTCTTTCTTTCCCCCTTTCTTTCTCTCTTTCTTTCTTTCTTTCTTTTAAGATGTATTCATTTACTTGGCCGGCGCTGCGGCTCACTAGGCTAATCCTCCACCTTGCGGCGCCGGCACACCGGGTTCTAGTCCTGGTCAGGGAGCCGGATTCTATCCCGGTTGCCCCTCTTCCAGGCCAGCTCTCTGCTGTGGCCCGGGAAGGCAGTGGAGGATGGCCCAAGTCCTTGGGTCCTGCACCCCATGGGAGACCAGGAGAAGCCCCTGGCTCCTGCCATCGGATCAGCGCGGTGCGCCGGCCGCAGCGCGCCAACTGCGGCGGCCATTGGAGGGTGAACCAACGGCAAAGGAAGACCTTTCTCTCTGTCTCTCTCTCTCACTGTCCACTCTGCCTGTCAAAAAAAAAAATTTATTCATTTACTTGAGAGGTAGAGTTACAGAAGGAGAGAGGGAGAGACAGACAGAAAGGTCCTCCATCTGCTGCTTCACTCCCCAAATGTCTGCAACAGCTGGAGCTGGGCCAGTCTGAAGCCAGGAGCCAGGAGCTTCTTCTGGGTGTCCCATGTGGGTGCAGAGGCCCAAGCTCTTGGGCCATCTTCCCCTGCTTTCCCAGGCCATAGCAGGGAGCTGGATCAGAAGTGGAGCAGCCGGGACTTGAACTGGCACTACAGGCAGCTGCTTCACCTACTACATCACGGTGCCAGCTCCCCTCTTTCCTTCTTACAAGTGCTCTGGTTGGGACGCTGGGGTGTTTGGTCACTCTGTGCACATGTGACTTTTGGAAATGAGTGGTTCTAAAAAAGAATACACCTTGTGCTGGATACCTTCCATCTGCCATTGGGAAGGGGAAGTGGGAGATCAGAAGGGAGGAGCATGAGGTTGGGGTATTTCCCCTTTTGGCTCCCCCACCCCCAGGGCAGTGCCACAGGTGGAGTCCCACTCAGTGCTGTGTCCTCTAAAGATCACAGTTACCATCGACCACACTGTCCACAGCTCTCCCCCCATCTCCACAACAGGCAACCTAAGCATTTGTTTCAGTTTGAGGAAACAGAGATTGTCACAGGAGGTTTCCTGGGAGAGCACACGTGACTGACACCTGTGAGCAGTGGGCAGAGGAAGAGGCTGGATCCTGGTGCAGGTATCAGATCCTCAGCTGGTCTTAGGGGAAGTTCTGGAGGTATGTCTCTCATTTCTACGTCGACTTGGGACAAGGGGGCTAGACTTTATATCCGTCAGTCGTTGGATGGGGCTACAACTTGCGGGCAACTCCCTTGTGCTGGCGCCCTGTCACATGGCCCTGGAAGGATCTCCCACAGCAGTTAGGGGAGTGGATGCTTCAGTCCCGAGTGGGGGAGGAGAGCAAGGCTGGGCATCTAGGCAGCACACAGCAGTATCCACTAAAGCATCCCTCCTCCCCGCGCCCCTTGAGGCCTAAGATCGGCTGTGTCCGACTACGGCTAATCCAAGTGTTCTACGCTGTCTTATTTCCCTCCATCTTCTTTTCACCCAGGCAAAATCTCCTTCTATGAAATTCTCTTTTATTTGAACCATCTCTTCCCAACCTCAGATCCTAAAACCCCATGCAATTAAGGGCCCAGTCTTAAATGTCTATGTGCATACCTAATTTCCCTTACAGGAATCATTGCATTTATCAAGAAGCTCATATAAAAATAGAACATCTTACTTCCCCATTTCAGTGAACAGCGCCCCATCGCCCCCACACCAGCTGCCTGAGTCAACATCTTCGCCCTGCCCTGCACTCCCCTCTCTCCTGGATCTGCAGACTTTGGTTTCTGCCTCTGCAGCCTCGCTCCATTTCCTCACCACCCATCTTGGTTAGAACATTGTCATCTCTCACTGGCATCCCTGCACCTGTCTCCACCACACTACAGCTAAAGTAACCTTTCATAAAGCAATAAATAGGACTAAACTGTACCACTTTCCTGCTGAAAGCGCTATTATGCGGGACTCGACCCCGGCTCATAGCACCATTCATCCATCCAGTCACCTCCTAGATCCTTCTCCCCCCATGTCCTGGGCTCCAGTCAGCCTGGACGTGGCTCACCCTCCCATCCCCCAGGTCTTGACAGATGCAGGCTCCTCTCGGCACGCACTCTCTGCCCGCCGTCCTCAGTCTCCCCGCTTTCATTCTGGGTTACTTCCGCTGACTCCTCAGATTTCACCTTTAGGAAACTTTCCTTGAAACCCATGCTTCCTCCGGGGGGTGGGCTTTTGGCCAGTGGTTAAGACACCGCGTGGGATGCCCGCATCACCTATCAGAGGGCCTGCGCTTCAGTGCCAGCTCCACTCCTGATTCCAGCTTTGAAACAGAAGTCGGCATCTGACGGAACGGGGTGGGAAATTCTTACACGTTTATATGACAAAGCTGGAGATAACAGAGACTTTTCTCCACCTGCTTTGAAGCTGTTTAGACTCAACCCTAGAACCCACAGGATCACGTTTCCCTGCTTTTGCTGTTAGGGATATTCAATAGAAAAACTTGTAATTATGACACCATAAGGGTAGGGGTGTCTTTTAAAAGTTCATGGAAAATGAGTATAGTGAAAAACTGTGGATTCAAAATAAGCTTGTCATTTAATTCTATTTTCCATGAATTTTTTGAAGTCCTCTCAAATTCTGCTATGTTTAATTCCAAAGTTTTTTGACTTTGAAATAGCATAGATTTTATTAAGATAATGGTATAAACATAGCTTCATTTGTAGTATTGGCTTTTGTTTCTAGTCATTCAAAATTAATGCTTCTTCCATAAAAACAAAAAAAGCACAACCAATGCAAGCCCTACATATCTGCACATGTGCTATTAATGTTATGGGTCTTTGTATCTTTTTTTTTTTTTTTTGACAGGCAGAGTGGACAGTGAGAGAGAGAGAGAAAGGTCTTCCTTTTACCGTTGGTTCACCCTCCAATGGCCGCCGTGGTAGGCGCACTGCGGCCGGCGCACCGCGCTGATCCGATGGCAGGAGCCAGGGGCTTCTCCTGGTCTCCCATGGGGTGCAGGGCCCAAGCACTTGGGCCATCCTCCACTGCACTCCCTGGCCACAGCAGAGAGCTGGCCTGGAAGAGGGGCAACCGGGACAGAATCCGGTGCCCCGACCGGGACTAGAACCCGGTGTGCGGGCGCCGCAAGGCGGAGGATTAGCCTAGTGAGCCGCGGCGCCAGCCATGGGTCTTTGTATCTTAATCTTTACTCTTCTTGCCTCAACAGAGTTAAGAATTCAATGTAGGGGCCGGCATTGTAGCACAGTCAGTTAAACCGCTGCCTGCATGGGCGCCAGTTCAAGTCCTGGCTGCTCTACTTCTACCCAGCTCCCTGCTAATGTGCCTGGGAAAGCAACAGAAGATGGTCCAGGTACTTGGCCCCTGCCACCCATGTAGGAGACCTGGACAGAGTTCCAGGCTCCTGGCTTCAGCCTGGCCTGGCCCTGGTTATTGTTGCCATTTGGGAAATGAGCCAGTGGATGGAAGATCTCTCTCTTTCTGTCTCTCCCTCTCTCTAACTCTGCCTTTCAAATAAATTAACACAACTTTTAAAACAATTTAAAAAAAGAATTCAAGTGAGCACAAGTGAGAGTAGGATTTATTTAAAAGAGAGGGTGAATATACCTTCACACCTGAGCGTGGGTCACCCCACATGGAAAGATACCCAGAGAGTTGCCCATGAGGCAAGAGACAGGGAGGAGGCCAGGGTGCATGAGCACGGTCCTGAGCCCAGAGTGAAAGAAAAGGCACCGCCAGGGTTATCCATCTCTCTTAGGAGAGAGGTGTGGTGCCCTAATTAAATCTACAGACTGGGCAGAGTTTAACTCGTGAGGCTTTGCATAGTTTCACTGGGCCTCCATGTGAAGCTGAACTTCCACATGGTCATCATGGCATCTCCTCCTTCCTGGTCCTGGCCAAGACACAGGCACATCATGGGAAAATGAGCATACCAGATTGACAGGTGCGGTCTCCCATCTGCTCGTTCACTCCCCTATTGGCTGCAATGGTTGGAGCTGCACTGATCGGAAGATAGGACCAGGAGCTTCTTCCGGGTCTCCCACGCAGGTGCAGGGGCCCAAGGACTTGGGCCATCTTCTACTGCTTTCCCAGGCCATAGCAGAGAGCTGGACTGGAAGTAGAACAGCCGGGACTTGAACTGGCACCCATATGGGATGTCAGCACTGCAGGCGTTGGCTTTACCCACTGAACCACAGCCCTGGCCCCAGTAAGTTTTCAATAGCAAAAATGGAGCCTATGGGGCAGGCAATGTGGTGTGGTGCATTAAAGCCTCCACCTGCAGCACCAGCATCCCATATAGGTGCCAGTTTGAGTGCTTGGTGCTCCACTTCTGATCCAGCTCCTGGCTAATGGCCTGAGAAAGCAGTGGAAGATGGCCCAAGTGCTTGGGCTCCTGCAACCATGTGGGAGACCCAGAGGAAGCTGGGTTCAGATTGGCCCAGCTCTGGCTGTTGCAGCCATTTGGGGAGTGAACCAGTGGGTGGAAGACCTCTCCTCTCTGTCTCTCCTTCTGTAAATCTGTAATTCTGCCTCTCAAATAAATAAATCTTTTTTAAAAATGGAGTCTGTATATTTTACACAGTTACCTATAAACCCTGAAAATAAGACCTTGTATCCCAATTCTATTTACTGATATTTTATCCAAATCATTTTTGTCAAGAGGAAATCCTCAGAAAGTAAAAAATTAGTATAAATTTTTAGATTATGTTTCTGAATGTGCATATTCAAAGTTAAAAGCATCTCAATAAGCAATTGTTAATTATGGTCTTAATTATAACTGAGAACTCCCAGTTGTTTGTCATTTTAGGCTTTGGGGTGTTAAGTAGAGTTCCGAAAACAGCCACCACTTGCAGGGAAGGAGCGCTTGGAGAAGCGACTGGGGCTCGCCGAGTTTGTGAAAGGTTGGAAAGTGGGCTACTGAGGGTGGTCACGTGCCACCGGCTCTCATAACCACTGACTAATAGGAGCTTTTGTGTTGGCGTAGCGGGCACGGGTGACAGCTGGGGAAGCAGCACAGTTTGTCACTGCCCTTACAGAGCAGACTCGGGCCTTCCCTGTGTGTCACTGGCTACGTATTTAGGCAGATGTCATGGATATTAAAAGTCAAAGACCAACAGGGATCCAGGCCCTGGAGGTGAAGTCAGGGAGGGGAACAGTCCGTGCCCCTCTCTGATGACGCTGGCCCACGCTCACAGCACTGAAAAGGACACAGGGTCGTGCTCAGCAGCTCGAGGACTTTGTTATTTTTATCCTCATTGCCGGGATTCAAAACTCTGGGAAAAGTAGATGTGTGGCCATTGTTTTACTGCTTCCTGGGACAAGAATGGCAGTTACGCATTCTGCAATAGTCCTAATTTCAGGAATTGTATTCATTGTTCTTGGAAACCAGAAACTTCCATCCAATCACTGTTCTGGTGGACCAACTGTGGCTCTCCTGAGATTCTTGGGGAACAACAACAACAATAATAATAATAAAAAGCCCCAAAACGTAACTGAAGCAGCCGCTTAAAAGGAAGGAGTTCAGAAGGCTGATGCTCCGTCTACCACAGCGTTCTGTTGTACTGTCCTTAGAGCCTTCACTATTACCTGGAGTTTTCATGGCGGTGCTCTGCCTCGCCCCTGTAGCACACAAGCCCTGTGGGAGCAGGAACCAGATCACCCTCGCCGGCCAGTGTGCCTCCAACAGTCCTCTAACAACCATGAAGTAGGCTGTCCACTGGGAGGGCCTGATGAACCCCACGTAACCAGTGCAATGACAGGTGGGAGAGAGCTGCTCACGTAGTGCAGAAGAGCCTGCCTGGGGCTAAGCACGCCCTTAGAGGTTGCTGGGCTGGCTTCAGTTATTCACTCGACAAACATTTATTGAACTCCTCCTGGCCTAATAGAGCAGTGAACACACTGACACAGATCATGTCCTCATTAAGCTTACCATCTGATAGGAATATAGATGTTCAGAAAAAGATCAGATCACTCACTACCCAATTACAAACTGGCAAGTGTGGTGAAGGAAAAATACAGGGCAATACAAAGGCGAGGTTTATAGTATATACGGTGTGTCTCAATAAGGTGATTTTAAAACTGTATCACAGTTGTGCCCCTCCAGGCCACTCTGGCTGGAGGTCTCTGACTTAAAGAAACCTTGCTTTTAAATTAATAAAATAAAATAAAACACTATAACACAGTGGAGAAAACACAACCTTGGATCTGTGCACTTTGGGGTTCACAATCCTGGCTCTGACACTTACCAGCTACATTCTCTTGGGCAACTTACTCATCTCTGCACCTGAGTTTCTGCACCAATAAAATTAAGATCAGGATAAGATCTCCTATGATGGTTCCAAAGGTTAAACAGGTTAGTGTTTCCAAAGCATTGACAAGGGTACCTGGCACCCAAAAGAGGTGACCTATAATTACTTTTGGGGAGTCAGAAGTGCTAGGGAATGAATGTGTCCCCTTAAAAATCCTATGCTGAAATCCTGGTGATGATACAGAAGGTAGGGCCTTTGGGAGGTAATTCAGTTTTAAGGATGAAGTCTTGGGGCCAGCACAGTGGCATAGCGGGTAAAGCCATCACCTGTAGCACCAGTATCCCACATGGGTGCCAGTTCGAGTCCCAGCTGCTCCACTTCCACTCCAGCTCTCTGCTATGGCCTAGGAAAGCAGTAGAAGATGGCCCAAGTCCTTGGACCCCTCCACCCGTGTGAGAGACCCAGAGGAAACTCCTGGCTCCTGGCTTTTCATTGGTGCAGCTCTGGCTATTGTAGCCGATTAGGGAGTGAACCAACGGATGGAAGACTTCTCTCTCTCTCTCTCTCTCTCTCTTTCTCTGTCCCCTTCTCTATCTCCCTGCTTCTCCTTCTCTCTCTCTTTGTAGCTCTTTCAAGTAAATAAATAAATCTTTAAAAAAAAAAAAAAGATGAAGCCCTCATGAATGGGATTAGTGCCCTTACAATAGCAAATGTGATTGCTCTATAAATAGATGGACAGACAGATAGACCTCTGGCTGGCTGAGTTTCTATGACTAACAATTGGCAGGATTATCACATCCTAAAATTATATCTAATTAGGGCTGTATTTTGTATAATAAAACCAAATTACAGGATAGCTTATGTTCAAAATTGTGGGGTGTCTATATGTATACATATTCACATATGAATGAAGACACAGTGAGACAATTGTCCCAGGCAGAAAGAGTGCCCCCATCAGACACCAGATTTGTCAGCACCTTGATCTTGGACATCAGCCTCCAGAAACTTAAGAAATACATTGCTCTTGCTTTGATTTTTTAAAAATTTTCTTATTTTTTTTTTATTTTCTTGGAAGGCAGTTACAGAGAGAGACAGAGACAGAGAAAGAGACAGAGAGAGAGTGACTGACCACTGGTTCACTCCCTAAATGGTTGCAATGGCCAGAACTAGGCTAGATTGAAGCCAGGAACATAGAACTCCATCCATGTCTCCCATGTGTGTGGCAGGGGCCCAAGCACTTGGGCCATCCTCTGCTGCCCTCCCAGGTGCATTAGCAGAGAGCTGGATCAGCAGTGGAGGGGCTGGGACTTGAACCCATACCTATATGGGATGCCGGTGTTGCAGGCAGTGGCGTAATACATTGTGTCCACATGCTGTTCAGGCCATTTTCTTTTTAATTATTTGAGAGTCAGAGTACCAGAGAGAGAGAGTAAGAGAGAATCTTTCATCTACTGGTTTATTCCCCAAATAGCTGCAATGGCTGGGGCTGGGGCTGGGCCAGGCCAAAGCCAGGACCCCAGAGCTCCATCTGGGATGGCAGAGGTTCAAGTACATTGGCCATCCTCTGCTGCTTTCCCAGGCTCATTAGGAGGGAGCTGGAATGGGAAGTGGAGCAGTTGGGACTCAAACCAGTGCTCCAATATGGGACACCAACGATGTAGGTCATAGGCAGCTTCACCTGCCCAGCCACAGCTCCAGCACCTGACTGCCATTGTTTAAGCCGCCTTGTCTGTGATATTCTGCTATGGCAGCCCAATTTGACAATGACAGGCAGGGAACAGGAATGAAATTGAGGTAACAACAGACGCAAAGTCAGAAACCTCTTGAACTCAATTCCTGGCCACTGAGATACCTTCTTTTCAGGATTCTGTTCAAAAATTTAAAGGCCCTGGGGCTGGCGCTGTGACATAGAAGGTTAAGCTTCCACCTGCAGTGCTGGCATCCCATATGGGCTCCAGTCTAAGTCCTGGCTGCTCTACTTCCCATCCAGCTCCCTGCTAATGTGCCTGGGAAAGCAGTAGAAGATGGCCCAAGGGCTTGGGCCCTCGCACCCATGTGGGAGAAATGGAAGAAGCTCCTGGCTCCTGGCTTTGGCTTGGCCTAGTCCCAGATGTTGCAACCATTTGGGGAGTAAACCAGTAGATGGAAGATCGATCTCTCTCTGTCTCTCCTCTCGTATCTTTGCTTTTCAAATAAATAACTAAATCTTAAAAAAAAAAAATTAAAGGTCTTATGTTTTGATTTATTTTGCTTTCTTTTTTTTTTTTTTTATTATTTGACAGGTAGAGTTATAAACAGTGAGAGAGAGAGACAGAGAGAAAATTCTTCCTTCCATTGGTTCACTCCCCAAATGGCCTCCACGGCCGGCGCTGTGCTGATCCGAAGCCAGGAGCCAGGTGCTTCTTCCTGGTCTCCCATACGAGTGCAGGGGCCCAAGCACTTGGGCCATCCTCCACTGCCCTCCCAGGCCACAGCAGAGAGCTGGACTGGAAAAGGAGCAACCTGGACTAGAACCCGGCGCCCATATGGGATGCCAGCGCTGCAGGCGGAGGATTAACCAAGTGAGCCATGGCGCCGGCCCCTATTTTCCTTTCTAAAGAAAGCTCTTTTGTTGAAGAAACTAGTGAAGCCATGAACATATCTGAAACAATAATAATATGAAATCAGAGAAACAAACCTGTATATTCATTATGTTTTGCTCTTTTCGAAAATAAGGCAGATATCCCACCTTTACTCTTTAAAGACGTTTGAACAAGTTTACTGAGATCTAGTTCTTACATCACTACATTCGCCTTTTTAAAGTGTGCATCCAGGGGTGCTCAATGTATTCACAGAGTTGTGCCAGTTGTTGCAGAATATTTTCACCATCCCCAGCAGAAACCCGTGGGACCCGCTGGGGCTCCCAGCCTCCCCTCCCCCAGCCCCTGGCGCTCCCTAACTTACTTCCTGTGCCTGAGCTCTGCTCTGTTCCTACCTTTGCTTTTGGAAGCACACGTGGAAGTGAACTCTGCTGTTTTTGGGGTTGCCAGAGTTTACCCTCAGATTCCAGAGGGAAAACAAATGACTTCTGGTCGACGACAGTTGGAAGCAGCCTAAGTAAACAGCAATAGAATTTAAGGTCAAAGTTGCTATCTTAAAAGCTTCTCAAATTGTAATTTTAAAACAAAGCTTCATAGTTAAGATTATGTTTTATAGGAAACATTCTATCACTGATTTCAATAAATTAGACCAATCTTTAGCATTTTTACCACCATAAAATTGCAGTTAGCAGAAGAATTTCCGAGTCTGATAACGACCATTATATCATGAATAAAAAACTTTATCCCTGGCTGAGTTTATGTGACTAACAACTGACAGAATTATTGCACTATAAAACATTTCTTGGAAAAGACAAATACATAATGCTATATTTTGTCTAATAAAACCAAATTACAGGATAGCCAGTGTTAAATGTATTCCAAATGATGGTCACTAAGCAATTTACACCCATACGCTTTACATTTTTGCTATTTTATATAGCCGCCAAGAGTTAAAGATCAGAGACGGTTAAAGAAATCCCTATTTAAGCACTGGATTGTTCCATAGAACAATGTAAAAACAAAATGAAATTGTAAGAATGAGCATACATGTATCCTGGTATGCTTAAATTTTAAAATTTAGGGGTGTTATGGTGTAGTGTGTTAGGCTGCCGCCTGTGACACCGGCATCCTGTACGAGCACTGGTTCAAGTTTCAGCTGCTCCACTTCTGATCCAGCTCCCTGGTAATGTGCCTGGGAAAGCAGCAAAGGATGACCCAAGTGCTTGGGCCCCTACTCCCATTCACATAGGAGATCAGGATGGAGTTCCAGGCTCCTGCCTTCAGCCCAGCCCAGCCCAGCCAAGCCCTGGCCAATGTGGCCAATTGGGAAGTGAATCAACGGATGAAAGCTCTCTCTGTCTCTCTCTCTCTCTCTCTCTCTCTCTCTGTAAATTACTCAAAATTTTTTTTTAATTTAAAAGCAAGCAATTCTTTTTTATAAAGACTTATTTATTTATTTGAGAGGCAGAGTTACAGACAAAGGGAGGGACAGAGAGAGAGAGACTAAGAGAGGTCTTTCATCCACTGGTTCACTCCTCAAATGGCCGTGACGGCCAGAGCTGGGCCAATCCGAAGCCAGGAACCTGGAACTTCTTCTAGGTCTCCCACATGGGTGTGGGGGCCCAAGCACTTGGGCCATCTTCCACTGCTTTCCCAGGCCATTAGCAGAGAGCTGGATCATAAGTGGAGCAGACGGGACTCAAATTGGCACCCATATGGGATGCCGGCATTGCAGGCAGAGGCTTAACCTACTACACCACAGCGTCGCACCCAAAGCAGGCAATTCTTTAACATGGTCAACATAATTAAGATCAATAAAAACTCAACTACCAACAGAACTTTGACTTTACTGTAATATCTATTTTTGTAACATTATTACTAAAAAGCAACTTTAACGGACTTCTGATTTCATTCCAAGATGTAAAGAGATTAGAAGTTGTCACTCCCATCCTTATAACAAGAAAAACACTGAACAAACAAAATAAACCACAACTCTTCTTCTATCCATCAGAGACTGGAGATCAGGGGACAAACTGGCACTGGGGGAGGGGACTCGGACTCACAGCTCAAAGGGAGCAGAGTCCTTCGCCGGAGTCAGTCCTGAGAAGAACGCTTACGGCCTGCTGGACCCATGGCGGGCGGTTCATGTGGGTCAGCCGTGCGCTGGGCACTCTGAGGGGCAGGTCTTAGAGGGTTCCACACTATTGTGAGCTTTACTGTGCTCTCAGTGTGGATATCACAGAAGAAAACCCTCATTTGAAATATTCCCCGAGAATTCTGTTCTTTGTTCTGTTCTCTGTCACGAAGTCTGGCTTTCAATGAGGACCGGTATTCTACCGAAGCTTTAACTGACCTGGGAAAAGGCAACTGGCCAACTCCAGCTCCCCGTGCCCTCCTGCCTCATCTCAAGGTTGGGGGAACTTCTAGGAAAAAACGTGTGAAGCTCAAAGGCCCATCAAAAGACTGAGCCTTGATGACAGTGGTATAGAATGCTTCCCCGCCCCATGCACACCTTACCTTCGAGTCCACCCAGCCCCGTGTCATACAGGGCTACGGATGCAAGAGTTGCAAGGGGTGAGAGTCCATTGAAGAAGGACCTTCCAGGGAAACACCAAGACAACAGAGGGGAGGGAGGAAGACACTGGAAGAAACGGAAGCCTCAGATACCTGCCGTTTTGGAATCCAGTAAACACGGAAAAATCCTCACCAGACACACATAAACCTTTGCACTAAAGGCCTACCTACCCCAGTTTCCATTACACAATACGTCATGCCTCGCTTCCAGAAAAAATCTTGCAAGGTACATGAGAAGGTCAGTTATCAAAGAGCAGTCTGGGGACGAGTGTCTGCCTCAGCGGTGAAGATGCTGCTTGGGACAGCATCCCTTACCGGCGTGCCTCGGTTCCTCCCGGATCCGCTCCAATCCCGGCTTCCTGCTAATGCACGCCCTGGGGAGGCAGCAGGTGGTCGCTCAAGCAGTTAGGTCCCTGCCACTCACCGGGAGTCCCACCTGGACTTCCTGGCTCCTGGCTTGGGCCTGACCCAGCCCTGGGACTTGAACTAGAGGATGGGAGACCTCTGTCTGTCCATCCGCCTAGCTGTTTCTTTCACTGTCTCTCTGCATTTCATACAAAATAATGAAACATTTTTTAAAAGTAAAAAAAGAAATCCAAACATGCCCAAACAAACATAAACTAAGAGATCTGGTGTCAGAGACTTGTTTTGCAAGAAACGTTTAAACAAGTCCCTTGGAGAGAAGAAAAGTGAAATAGATCACATAGCAGGTATATGAAGCAAAAGGAAAACCCCGGAAAGTTCCCCATGTGCTGTGCCCTGGTCCCAAGGCTCCCGGCTGGGCTTCCTTCTCTGCATCTTCTAGGGTCTTCTCAAGCTTGTTTCATACACAGTGCCCTGGGTTTTTATTTATTTATTTATTTATTTATTTATTGACAGGCAGAGTGGACAGTGAGAGAGAGAGACAGAGAGAAAGGTCTTCCTTTTTGCTGTTGGTTCACCCTTCAATGGCCGCCTCAGCCAGCGGACCGTGCTGATCTGAAGGCAGGAGCCAAGTGCTTCTCCTGGTCTCCCATGGGGTGCAGGGCCCAAGCACTTGGGCCATCCTCCACTGCACTCCTGGGCCACAGCAGAGAGCTGGCCTGGAAGAGGGGCAACCGGGACAGAATCCGGCGCCCCGACTGGGACTAGAACCCGGTGTGCCGGCGCCACAAGGCGGAGGATTAGCCTGTTGAGCCACGGCGCCGGCCCGCCCTGGGGTTTTAACCATACTTAGTGAGAGGTAGAGGAAAAACAATCCTCACATCATCTTTCCAGAAGTGAGTCTCTGCATGTATTTTTTTTTTAAGATTTATTTATTTGAAAGTCAGAATTACAGAGAGAGAGGAAGAGACACAGAGAGATCTTCCATACTCTGGTTCACTCTCCAAGTGGCTGCACCAGCCAGGGCTGAGCCAGGTGGAAGCCAGGAGTCAGGAGCTTCTTCTGGGTCTCCCTCATCGGTGGCAGGGGCCCAGACATTTGAGTCATCTGCTGCTGCTTTTCCCAGGCCATTAGCAGGAGGCTGGATTGGAAATGGAGCTGCCAGGGCAGGGACTGGTGCCCACATGGGATGCCAGCATCACAGGCTACGGTTTTACCCATTACGCCACATCGGCCTCCCTCATTGCATTTCTAAAATCCTTTGGCTTCCGTGGATTATAGGTCAAAGAGTGAATAGTTATTTATTTCTTTTTCTTTTTTTTTTTTTAATTTGAAAGGCAAACAGAGAAAAACACAGAGATCTCCCAGCTACTAGTTCACTCCCCCAAATGCCTGCAACAGCCAGGGCTGGGCCAGGCTGAAGACGAGGACACAGAACTTAATCTGGGGCTCCCATATGGATGGCAAGGACCCAGGGTCTTGGGCCATGATCTGCTGCCTGTCAAGGAGCGCATCAGGAAGCTGGGTCGGCAGTGACGGAGTCGGGGCTCACACCTGGCACTCTGATGTGCTCTGCGGGCGTCCTGAGCCTTGTTCTCGCCACCGCGCCAAATGCCCGCCCCCAAAAGCAAATGTATTTGTAATTGTAGATCCTGATGTTTGTCTCTCAACATTTACTATGAGACATGTTCCACATCACTGAAATTTCTTCAGCAATATCAGCTTTCATAGCTACAAATAACATTAACATGGATTTTTTTTTTTTGACAGGCAGAGTGGACAGTGAGAGAGAGACAGAGAGAAAGGTCTTCCTTTTGCCGTTGGTTCACCCTCCAATGGCCACCGCGGTAGGCGCGCTGCGGCCGGCGCACCGCGCTGATCCGATGGCAGGAGCCAGGTGCTTCTCCTGGTCTCCCATGGGGTGCAGGGCCCAAGCACTTGGGCCATCCTCTACTGCACTCCCTGGCCACAGCAGAGAGCTGGCCTGGAAGAGGGGCAACCGGGACAGGATCGGTGCCCCGACCGGGACTAGAACCCGGTGTGCCGGCGCTGCAAGGCAGAGGATTAGCCTATTGAGCCACGGTGCCGGCCAACATGGATTTTTTTTAAAGATTTATTTATTTATATGAAAGTCAGAGTTAGAGAGAGAGAGAGAGAGAGAGGTCTTCCGCCCACTGGTTCACTCGCCAGTTGGCCTCAATGGCTGGAGCTGTGCCGATCTGCCAGGAGCCAGGAGCTTCTTCCGGGGCTCCCACATGAGTGCAGGAGCCCAAGGACTCAGGCCATCCTCTATTGCTTTCCCAGGCTGCAGCAGAGAGCTGGATCGGAAGTGGAGCAGCCGGGATGCAAACCTGTACCCACATGGGATGCCAGCACTGCAGACGGTGGCTTTACCCACTACACCACAGTGTTGGCTCCCTTACCATGGATTTAATCATTATTTCACTGCCAGGGCAATTCCTAATTCACCGCTATTAGGTTGCTAAGACGAATGCACTTATACAGAGATTCATGAATATCTCTCCTTTTTCCTGGGATAATTCCTGGAGCTACAGCTACTACATTTAAAGTAATAATTTAAAGAGCCATTGTGTGGAATCCTGGGTTAAGCAGCTGCCTGTGACTCCAATATCCCATGTCAGAGTGCTGGTTTGAGTCCCAGCTGCTCTGCTTCCAATCCAGCTCCCTGCAAATGCACCTGGGAAGGCAGCAGAAGATGGCCCAAGTGCTTGGGCCCCCGCCACCCACAAGGGAGACCCAGATGGAGTTCCTGGCTTTAGTTTTGCCCAGGCCCAGCTGTTGTGGACGGCAGATCTTTCTTTCTGCCTCTCCCCCTTCTCTCTGTCACTTTGCCTTTCCAATAAACAACATAAATCTTTAAAACATAATTCAAACTCCCAGGAAAAATGAAAGGAGAGTGTGCACCCAAGCGGATGACCAAGTGTTGACATCTCTCTCTCCACTCTGCCCCCTGCGACCAGAATGCAGGCACAGGCCAAATAACTGGGGTTTTCTGTTGCACAGAAACAACCCACAATAGATTGGATGCAAGGCGCTTCAGTAACTGAGTGACAGTGACCTTCCAGTCCACTCTCCCCATTCTGTAGAAACCTCTTCTTTCCTCTCACTGGCCCTCACTATCATTTGCTTTGTTCTTGTTGATGTTTTCCCCCCAAATGCCGGCACAAGGGAGGATAAAGTGAAGACTTCGGCGTGGTTCCGATGGTGCTGGTCCAGATGGTGGTTCCCCCTCCCAGCACCAATAAGCAAAGCATGGTCGTTAAGAACAGTGTGAGCAGATATCACAGGCTGTGGAATCTGTGAAGGCCAGCCCCGGCGAGAGGAGGCAAAGCGCTTGGACGTGGACGGATCAGTGCCAAAGTGGGGATAATAGGGACGCCTGTTTTGAAAACTGCGCGAGAGCACTTTGAGCTCTCCAGAGGAAATATGACACTTTAAAAACTGGTATTTGTTTTATTTATTCAGGAAACAGGCAGAGAGAAGGAGCAGGAGAATAAAGAGGAGGAGGAGGAGAAGAAAGAGAAATCTCCCGTGCACTGGTTTACTCCCCAAATGTCCCTAACAGTCAGGCTCTGAAGCCAGGAGTCTAGAACTCAGTCTGGGTCTCCCACTAAGTGGCAGGAACCCTGTTCCTTGAACCCTCACCTGCTGCCTCTCAGGGTGTGCATTAGGGGGAAGGTGAAGTCAGGAGAGGAGCAGGACTGGAACCCAGGCACTCCAATCTGGGACGCAGGCACCCCAAGCAGCGTCTTAACCACTGCACCAACCCTGCCCTTTTGCTGATCTTGTCACTGGCTGAAGAACAACTGCCGGGGGATTTTGCACGGCTGGCATCCATTGTTATCCTTCTGCATCCACTACTATAAACTACCAGGCTTCCCATGAGTAGCCCTCGCCGGGCAATGAAGGAGTAGGGGCAGAATACTGCAATGCGGTATCTGATCGGGATTCGGGTGTGGGCCTCACCACTGGCCACCTGTGTAATCAGGGACTAGTTTACTTAACCTGTCTGGGCCTCGGTTCTCTTGTCTTTAAAAGGAAAGGGTGAGCATGTACCTCATGAGTTTACAGGGTGTCCTTTGCAAACTGCCAAGTGCTATGCAAACACTGATGATGTGATCCTGATCATGATGAGGCTGGTACTCACTATGTATCTGTCCTGAAACACCTTAAAAATCTATTGTTATAAAGTTATAATTTCTCATATTATACTATTGTCCAGGAGTAGTAGTAATTTAGAATAAACTTTTCTAATTTCCTGGGTGCCCATACACAGAATGAAATCCCATGTATCCGAGTAACGCCGAGTCTCAGCCGCTCATAGAACTGTGCTCTGCTGTCAAAGGGCAACAGAGCTCTGCAGTCCTCATCAAACGCCTCCCCTCTCAGGAGGAGCTGCGGCCCGCGGCCTGGTGGCCTCCGGCGCCGTGAGCAGTTGGCTCTCAGCCTGACTGCCAGGGCCCAGCCCCTCATTCAGTGTCAGTGTGGTCCAACCCTTCACAGAGACAGGGTAGCAGGATTTCCAGGACCTAGGTCTTGATCGTACAGAAGCAAGGCCTCTACGTGGCCAAAAGAATACTCATTCCAGGCTGTCTTACTCGTCCTGGGATCCCAAGCACAAATAACCTGCATTAGAAATGCCAAGAGTGTTAAATGCAGTTTCGAGGACCCCTTCTGGAAAGCAGTGGGAAGGAACTGCAAAGCAAAGTTTGAGAAACATCACTGCAGGCCTGTGCTCTCACGCACAGAGAAGCCACTTCCCAGGGGGTAGTAAGACAATGCCGTGGGCCATGGAAGCAAAGTATAAGATCTACTTACATAAAATGAGAAATAAACAAGACAGAATTTCTTTGCAGAGAGAGAAAGAGACAGAGACCTCCATCTTCTTGTTCATCCCCAAATGCCTACAGCAGTCACACTGGGTCTCCCACCCAAGTCCTTATCTGCTGCCTCCCAGACTGTGCAGTAGCAGGAAGCAGGACCAGAGCTGGAACACAAATCTTGGCACTCTGATACAGGGTGCAGGGATCCCAACCCGCAGCTGAACAGCAAGGCCAAATGTTTACCCATGTCCAACAGTTTAATATTCAGTTTGTCACCGGGTCACGCACAAGGTCATGTTTCCTGCAGCTCTGGACACATCCTGAGATTGCAGGATGTGCAGTCATAAAGACCCTGTGAATAGTGGGGCCAGCACTAATGCATTTGTTTCCAAAAAAGACTGCAGCATACCCATGCAGTGGGCTTATGGGTTTTTATTACTCAGCTTTTGTTTTTTTAAAATTTATTTGAAAGCAGAGTTATAGAAGAGAGAGGGAGTGACAGAGAAAGACAGAGATCTTCCATCATTCCCCAAAATGGCTGCAATTGCCCAGGGCTAGGCCAGGCTGAAGCCAGAAGCCTCCATCTGGTGACTCCAGCCAGGTTTCCCACATGAGTGCAGGGGCCCAAGCACTTGGGCCATCTTCTGCTGGTTTCCCAGGCACATTAGCAGGGAGCTGGATTAGAAGTGGAGCAGCTGGGACTCAAACTAGCGCCCACATGGTATGCTGTTGCTGCAGGCTATGGCTTAGGCCACTGTTCAACAACACTGGCCCCTATTACTTAGTTTTAACTAAACTAAGCCTGAAAAAAATTCACATGGGTATTAAATTTTTTTTCTGTAATAAACACAGTATTTTAAAGATAGTGATAGCAAACACTAACCGTGAACACCAAGAAAATGGTGGTGTTGACACTATTCCGCATACATGAGCTTTTGTTCTGCCCCATTAGAAAGTAAAAATGGGAGCTGGTGCTGTGGTGTAGCAGGTAAAGCTGCCTCCTGCAGTGCCAGCATCCCATATGGGCACTGATTCAAGTCCCAGCTGCTCCACTTACCATCCAGCTCTCTGCTATGGCCTGGGAAAGCAATGGAAGATGGCCCAAGTCCTTGGGCCCCTGCACCCATGTGGAAGACATGGAAGAAGCTCCAGGCTCCTGGCTTCAGATTGGCCCATTGCAGCCATTTGGGGAGTGAACCCATGGATGGAAGACTTCTCTCTCTCTCTCTCTCTCTCTCTCTCTCTCTCTGCCTCTGCTTCTTCATAACTCTGTCTTTCAAATAAACAAGTAAATCTTAAATAAAAAAGTAAGTAAAAATGATGAGGATCCAATCAAACTTAAGTCAGTCAAAAATAAAAATAAAAAAATCGAACTTAATAAATATCCTGAAAGCTAACTGAAATATGGACTTGTCCCTAACTCTCGTGAGTGCTGAACCTCACCTAAGGGTACAGTTGGTTCTGGGACGTTAGCCGCAGCCAATATAAGCCCATCAGGAATAACAAGACAAGCAATCAGAATATTATCATTATTATTATTATTAAAAGCAGAGACACATGCAGAAAGAGACACAGACAGACAGATCTTCCATCTGCTAGTCTACTTCCCAAATTCCTGGGACTGGGCCAGGCCAAAGGCAGGAACCTGGAACTCATTCCAGGTCTCTCATGTGGGTTGTAGGGACTCAGATACTTGAGCCATCATCTGCTGCCTCCTGGGGTATGCATTAGCAGGAAGTTGGAACTGGAAGCAGAGCCACGTCCTGGGACACGGTGTCTTAATTAGTGCAACAAATACTTGCCCCAGATCATTATAATCGCTAAGCTGCATTAGGAAAACCAGAAAGTTTTGGGCTTTGGGGACCAGGGTTGTGGTGCACTGGGTTAAGCCACTGTCTGCAATACTGGCGTCCCACATCAGAACCACTGTTGGAGTCCTGGCTGCTCTGCTTCCAATCCAGCTCCCCGATAATGCACTTGGGAAAGCAATGGAAAATGACTCGAGTTGTTGGGGCCCTGCCTCCCATGTGGGAGACTTGGATAGAGTTCCTGGCTCCTTTCTTTGGCCTGGCACAGTCCCAACCATTGCAAACCATTTGGGGAGTGAACCAGTAGATGGAAGATTTCTCTCTGCCACTTAGCCTTTCAAAATAAATAAAATAAGAAAAGAGTTTTTAACTGTTAATAAAGTAGAAAAATTTTAAATATTTATTGCCTCTTGATCTCATGATCTAAAGTTTCTATATCGGTGTACTTTAAAATATACTCACTATATGTGGTAAAATATACATAATTTCTAAATAAATATACACATACTATGGGTACGTGACCACACATTTTTTGACTGATGCCTTTGTGCAATAAAAGGCCAGGTCCAGTTTCTGACCCAGCTCAAAACTCTCGTGAAATCACCTCTCTGACCTCCTGCCCAGTGTTGTGACCGAGCAAGCTGTACCTCAGCAAGTCACAGAAAACATCTTCCTACTTGGAGATTATAAGGACTTGGTCATGGAACCTTAGAAGAGAAATGCCATGAGTGGACCAGTCCTGCTCCTTCAGGCATGAGAACCTGACAGAATTCTAGGTTCTGTAACCTGCTTCACGCGTAATCTCCCAGCAGGCCCTGCCAGACTTTGAAGCCAAGTGTATCCATGTCAGTCTCTTAGCACACGTGCAGGGCTGGGTGTGGTTAGCTACCTAGGAGCACAGCTAGCCCCTGATCTCTCATCTCCTGGATTCTCTTCTTTCCATCTACTTTTGTTGCTTCTCTGCCTCCCGGAGCTGCACCCGGTGGCTCTCACCTGGACAGTCCAGGACCTGCCCCAGGCTTGTTTACTGTGAAGACCCCATTTGGACTTTGCTCCAGTGTTTAGACCTTGAGCCACCTCATTTCATTGCAAACAGCATGTCACTTTAGCACCACGCAGCCACAGCTAGGACTGGGAGAAGCCCCCGCCACCACCTCCAGGCTCATGGGACCCATTCAAAGTTGGCAGGCTTCCTGTGTTCCCGAGAGGGAGGCCGATTATCAACTGTTATACGGAATGAGAAAGATGTGACCCAAGGGCCACTCACGGGTGCCTGCTCCACGTCTCCTGTCAGTGTCTTCCTTCACTCGTCCAGACCCTAAGAAGGGGCCAGGACACTCTTGAGAAGGAGAGAAGCACTGTGCAAGCAATATCTCCTTCAGACACACGCTGTTTAGTTCCCTGTGAGTTGCAACTGCTGCCTAGTTAGATCTTTTCAGCTATCTTAACCTGCACACCTGTAGGCCAGAATCCCTGTTCTCCATCCGGATGAGAGGAGAACTGAAGGACTGGATTCTTACATTAGAGCTGGTGACAGACCCCTCTTTGCCTGTTCACTCATCCCCACCCCCACCTGAGGCTTTCTCACTGGTTGCTTGTAGGCGTGGTCCCTTGAACACACACTCTCACAGGTAGGCATGGTCCCTTGAACACACACTCTCTTAGGTAGGCTTGGTCCCTTGAACACACACTCTCCACCTAGTGTGGACCTCCTGCCTGCGCCCTGCAGGGGCCTCCCACTTTGCCCTACTGGTCTCTCTTGATTAAGAGTCATCATATTAAGCTGCCAAAGTAACCTCCCAATATTTTCTTCTATGAGAGTCCCTTTTATGATTTGCTCTATAGATTCTTTGTTTTAAAAAGATTATGTGTATTAATTTAGTTGCAATTTTGAGTTTTAGTCCTAAGTTTAATAATTAAAGATATAAATGACAAAAAAATAAAGCACTCTTCCATTATAGACGAGTACATTTTACCTCTTTAAGCTGTTTAAGTTAAGTGTGTATTTTAGGAATTTAAAAGTGTTTAGATGCTTGCAAACATCATTTTATGATCTTTCATTAGCACGACAGAAAAGCCACCAGATTTAGAGTCAGAAGATTGGATTATTGGAATTCCCGCCATGAGATCTTGTGCAATTTACTCAAGTTCCTCATCCATAACACGGAGATAGCACCACGCACAGGGTCGGCATTCAGATTACTGAGAGAACGGATGTAGAATACGGGGTGGAGGCGGGCACTTGAGTCAGCGACTGAGGTGCTGCTTGGGAGGCCTCTGCTGCCAATTCCAGGTCTCCACCTGCACCCTGCTCCCTGCACGACTGCAAATGATGTCACATATCTGAGCCTTTCAAATAAAACTTCATAAATAATGCGTTTTTTAAACACTGTTAAGTGCTTTATAAAGCACGCATCTGACCTCTGGCCTCAGCGCTCCCAGGACTTTCGAAGGTGGCCTGTGGTGTGTGCTCCTGTGCATGTCCGTGGTCTTCTCTTCGTTTCCACTTCCCAGGACCACACACCTCCTGCTTGCCTCTTCCCCAGGTCAAGCGCCTTCTGTATCAGGAAGTCCCAGGCAACCTCAAACCAAACTAACAACCAAAGAGCGCTCTTTCCTACCAAGCTGACTTCTCGGCTATCAGTTCAGATCAATGCCTCCTCTACCTTCTCAGTGCCCACGACCCCACAACGTGGGGTCACCCTTGAGTGTCACCCATTCGACGTCGACACAGTCTCATGTCCACTGAGATTCCTTCCAAATGCCTCCAATCTAATCTCCTCTTTCAGTCCCCTGACATCCTGTCTACGCCCACACACCTCCGAGTAAACTCCGAGTGGTGAGGGCAAGGTCTGTGTCTGACTGTACACCTCTGAGCCCTAACGAGGGCAAGGTCTGTGTCTGACTGTACACCTCTGAGCCCTAACGAGGGCAAGGTCTGTGTCTGACTGTACACCTCTGAGCCCTAACATCGTGCTGCTCAGTAAGCAGCCGCCGTTCAACAAATGTTTGTTGAAAAAACGAATGCAAAATAAATGAGTGCTTGGATGTGTGGGTGTTTGTGGTAACCTAGCCTCTGGCTTCCCATCTCCAGGCTATGTGCATTCCCATCCACTCTATGCAGCATTTTCAGATTCGTTTTTATAAAATGCCACATTTGGCATGTCATCATTTGACATCAAAACCTTCAGTGGCTTCATACTTTCTCTGAAGATGAATTGAAACTTTCCTCTTGCCCAAGCTGCCCCCCTACTGTACCTACTCCATTTCCTCCACTCCTCTCCCCTCCAGGCCCACGAGTGCCCGCTGTTGTGCTTGCTCCCTCCACAGTTCTTCATTTGTGCTCTTGTTTCCTCCTCACGAAGCACTGTGCTTTCCTTTCTGCCCACCTGAGGCCGAGTCCAGCTTGACCCTTCCCAGACTATAGTCGTCCATGGCAGCCACTCCATGTTATGATTCCCCTTGTACTTACATCACCCTTTTTAAAAAAAAAAAAAAAAAAGATTTTATTTGTTTATTTCAGAGGTAGAGTTACACAAAGAGAGGTAGAGGCAGAGAGAGAGAGAGGTCTTCCATCCGCTGGTTCACTCCCCAAATGGCCACAATGGCTGGAGCTGGGTCAATCGAAGCCAGGAGCTTCTTCTTGGTCTCCTACCAGGGTGCAAGGACCTAAGCACTTGGGCCATCGCTTTCCCAGGCCATAAGCAGACAGTTGGTCTGGGCCATATTGATAGCTTTCCATGACTCCTTGTGCACTATTTCTGAACTTGATGTCACTGTCTGATACTAGTCACTTATACTGGGTACATGTATAAGATGCAAATAGGGGACACAAGGGTTTTTTTAGCTTACTATGAAGTTTTAATCTACATTCACTCAAACTCTGGAGGCCTACAGGTGAAAAGATCCCAGGTGAGGTGACCCCATTTCTCTTTAACTCAATCCTAATTTTAATAAATCATTGCAGAAGATTCATTACAGGACGGATAGTTCAAGCAAGCTTTTATTATTCTGTGCTGCTTACCTGGATACCAAAATCACCTTTACAATAAAGCATACATAGGATGTAAATAAAGTAGTATGTATGCAATCTGAACAGTGCAAAAATGTCTGCTTTAGGAGCTGAGTTTTAGATACTTTTCACTAAAAAAGAACAATAATAAAGAATAACGCTAAAACCTAGGACCTTGAAATTATTTTCATGGTGTCAAGCACTAGAACGCCACAGAAGTAAACTTCGTTAAAGTCCAAATTTTGACATTAATTTCATTTTATTTTTTTAAAGATTTATTTATTTATTTGAAAGGTAGAGTTACAGAGGTGCAGAGAGAGAAAAAGAAAGAGAGAGAGAGAGAGAGAGAGAGAGAGAGAGAGAGAGGTCCTCTATCCCCTGGCCCATTTTCAAAATGGCTGCAATGGCTGGAGCTGGGCCAATCCAAAGTCAGGAGCCAGTAGCCTCCCCCCAGGTCTCCCATGCAGGTGCAGGGGCCCAAGGACTTGGGCCATCCCCACCACCTTCCCAGGCCACAGCAGAGAGCTAGATTGGAAGTGGAGCACCTGGGACCCAAACTGGCGCCTATATAGGATGCCAGCACTGCAGGTGGCAGCTCTACCCTCCATGTCACAGTCCCGGCCCCTATTTTATTTTTATTAATATTTTAATTATACATATTTATGGGGTACAGTGTGACAAGTCAATACATGTACTTGATGTGCAATGATCAAATCAGGTTAGCATTTTCATCTCAAACATTTAAAAATGTTTTGATTGACTGACATTTAATAACTGTACATTTATGGGGCACAGTGTGATATTTCAATAAACCTACAATTGAAGTTACTAGAATGAATTGAACAAAGCCAAGAAAATATTGCCTTTATACTCACCTCATCTGAATGAGAAAGGCTATTTTTTATGTTACTTTGGGCTCTAAAGTGGTTATTTTACTTACCATCTGGAAGTCTGAAGAGTATATAAATTTTCAGTGATAGGAGTTGTTAACACATGATGGTTTACAACATTTAAGTACTTCTCAATGTGAATCTGTTATAGAAAAGTTAAAGTGTAGGCCATTAGAGTGGACTTAAGATCTCAACGAATTTACTTCATCTCATTTGGTTAATCCTCTAAATTGTATAATTAAACCCAAAAAACACACAACATGCTATGTGTTACTGCGTGTTTCAGGTATCGTTAGGCATCTCAAGGCTGAATTACCCCCACCACCCCAACAAGCACAACAGACGATCAAGACTGGAGCCTACGTGAAACTGCACAGTGAGTTCCTTAGCCAGGGAAATGCACTGGGCAATGCGGACATAGAGTGATGTCTTTCTCTTACAGGGACTCCAAGCACCCATCCGAGGAAAGCATTTGGACTTTAGGTACGGATTACTCAATACAGCCAACCCAGACTCCAGCTGGGTCCAGCCCTCTCACCATCAAGTAACATAGGACAATGATACGCTGGGTTGATGAGGCTACAGAATACATCACGTTTCCCATGGCTGATCCCGTGATATGAAGCTGACTACATCGTAGACTCAAAGTGTAGTCAGAGCAGAGACATGGAAACTAAGAGATCTGGAAGATGGAGGCAGACTTTGTTTGGAAGCTGGATCCCTTTAGCTAACATATCTTGGCTTCATGAATGACTATGATGCTGCCCTGAAGTTTGGGTTCTTCCCTGACCTTTGATATGTTTAGAATGATGAAGTTCCTATGCAGTTTACTTTCCTGTTCCAAATTTGGTATATTTCTTTGGTATATTTGGTAAAATCAAGTTTTACCCACTTGATTCCAATATTACAAAAAAGAGTAACTGAAAATACTGAAACTATTATGGAAAAATAAACTCTGATTTTTTTAGAATCATAGTAAATCCCATAAATCTGCATTATGCTGGTATGAATTCTTTTTGGTTAGGAATATTGTTGGGGCTGGCTCTGTGGCGTAGTGGGTTAGGCCACCACCTGCAGTGCCGGCATCCCATATGGGCACCAGTTCAGGTCCCGGCTGCTCCACTTCCAATTCAGCTCTCTGCTATGGCCTGGGAAAAGTGGAGGATGGCCCAAGTCCTTGGGCCTCTGCACCAGTGTAGGAGACCTGGAAAAGGCTCCTGGATGCTGGTTTCAGATTGGTACAGCATCCCACATGGGATGCCAGCACTGCAGGTCGTGCTGTGGCATAGTGGGTAAAGCCTCCACCTGCAGCACCTGCATCCCATCTGGACACCAGTTCGAGACCCAGCTGCTCCACTTCTGATCCAGCTCTCTGCTATGACCTGGGAAAGCAGTGGAAGATGGCCCAAGTCCTTGGGCCCCTGCATCCGCGTGTGAGACCTAGAAGAAGCTCCTGGTTCCTGGCTTTGGATTGGCGCAGCTCTGGCCATTGTGGCCATTTGGGGAGTGAACCAGCGGATGGAAGACCTCTCTCTCTCTGCCTCTCTTTCTCTCTCTGTGTAACTCTGACTTTCAAATAAATAAATAACTATTTTTGAAAAAAGGAATATTGTCATGTCTTTATTTATTTTAAAGATTTTATTATTATAACATTATATTTATGTTTGATTTTATTAATATAATATAATATTAATAATATTACTAAAACATTTTATTAATATTAGTAATATTAATTGATAATATTAACAAACAGCATTAACATTATTTACTAATATTATTAATTAATAATATTAATAATTAACAGTATTAATAATATTTTATTGATATTATTATTAAATGATAATATTATTGACAGCCAGAGCTGAGCCCATCCAAAGCCAGGAGCCAGGAGCCTCTTTTGGGCCTCCCACCCAGGTACAGGGGCCCAAGAACTTGGGCCATCTTCTACTGCTTTCCCAGGCCATAGCAGAGAGCTGAATCGGAAGTGGAGCAGCCAGGACTTGAACCTGCACCCGTATGGGATGCTGGTACTGCAGGCAGTGGCTTTACCTGCTGTGCCACAGCGCCAGCCCTGTTGTCATTATTTATTAAATTCTAAGTTCTTTCCATCAAAACACATTTTAGAAGTCACCACTGCATAGTTTTACATGTAATATCCTTAAATATAGAATACATGATGTAAGTTGATCAATCACTTAACAATTATGCTAATTTGAAAAACTAACAGAATAAGAAAGTTGATGACTGCCTTAAACCCAACTCAGTTAGGAAACCACACAGGTCCTATGAGAACCATAATTGCTTTCCTAGAGGCTTGTTTCCATCCCGTTCTTCATTTAATTATCTATAGCTCCACTTACTCTTAATCCTATTTCAGTTCTCTGGATTGCCGTGTCAAGATGCTGGATGTCTAGAGTCTCGCCTTTCTCTTCAACTGGGAATTCTGTTAATTTCTCCTTTAACTGATGGAGGTCATCATGGACCTGTAGATAGGGAAAAAATGTAAAATATTGAAAGAATGTGCACACAGTCTACCTATAGCAACTATTTATCTTACTCCTTTGTTATGTGCTTGAATTGCTGGAACCACATAGTTGATTTTATGGTCTTCATTGAAAGGCCCATTTTTATGGTTTTAAGACCTTCTTCATTTGGACTGTTCCATCAAACTGTTATTCAGACTTTGAAAAGCCAAGTTTTCATACACTTTCTGTTTTCCCACACCCCTTAGACACAGATGTAGGATCGCACTTCGAATGGCTTCTGTTTTCTCAAGCAGTAAAGCAGGAGAGGCACAGATGATAAGAAGTCGGCGGCCGACTCCAGAGTCTACAAATCGGTTAGGAAGGAAGCAAACAGGAAGCTTCTAGCTCAGAGATTCTAGTGGAATCAGTGCCTCGTGTTGACCGGTTCTGTTGGTTTTCCACGCTAGCTGGAGCTTCCCCGCTCACGGCTCTGAAGAAGCAGCTCTGTGTGTACTGCGGCCAAGACTTTGTTTTATGTAGTGAGAAATGAGAACGATCCGTGAAGAAAAGGCGCCATATGTTATGACTTGAACATTTTCCTTCAATCTGTATTTTCCTTGGAAATGCATATCGCTCTCCAATGTCAGGCACCCTCAGAATAAAATGGGCACCACGAAATTGGAGAGCAGATGATTCTCTGCATTCATATTAGAAACCAAACTTCGGATAAATACAGATGGCACCAATTATTGTATGGGCTGCTGCCACAAGAAAAACATTTTGTTATGCAAATTTATGAATCCAACACCTGTTTCAGCAACAGTCACACCACTAACAATCTGTGGTCTGGGTTGCTAAAGGCATTTTGAAATGGTTACCTTTTCTCTGTCAGGATAACTGGACCCACACATTGATCCAGTCTATGTTATTGATTACTCTCGAATGTTCCCAGAGAGCCAAGTCCTGTACTCAAAAGACGAGATTCTGCGTCTTTTCACTGATGGGCATCACAGTCTGGCAGACACATCTGGTCATTTGTACTCCGCACAAATTGTCGTGTAATGCCTTCGGGGCTCACAGATTGGAATCTGAACACACCTCCTGCTTGCTTGTAGGCATTAAGGATGGAGATGTACTTCTTTTGATTGTTTTGTCCAAATTACTGCTGCGAGCTGATTTACCATCCACTGTTTGAAAACACTTACAAAGTACAAAGAGGCAATTCAAGGGCAAGGCCCTTTCCAGGCGTGTGTGTGTGTGTGTGTGTGTGTGTGGTTCTTCTTTTCAATGCATCAACATTTTCTCCTCTAATATTTGCAGCTCTGTGTGTGTTTATGTAATTGTCTGTCAACTGCTGGAAGTAGTGAAAACTGCTCTGGCTTTCTCTTCAGGGTACCAGAGGTTTGGGATTTCCTTCTGCTTTGTGTGGACAGCAATGCTACTTCATAGACTTGTGAAGTGATATGCAGCAGGACCTAACAGGAACTCAATAAAAGGTAGTTGGGAGGGCGGGTGTTTGGTGCAGCAGTTAAGACACCACTTGGGACGCCAGGAATCCATATTGGAGCTCTTGTGCCTGGGATCAAGGCTCAGCTCAGCTCCTGAGTCCAGCTACCTGCTCATGTGTATTCTTAGAACAATGGGTGATGGCTCAAGTAGTTGGGTCCCTACCACCCATGTGAGAGAGCCACATCGAGTTCTAGGCTTCTATCTTCAACCTGGCCTGGCCCAGCCCAGCTATTGTGGGCATTTGGGTAATGAACCAGCAAATGGGAGATCTTGCTGTGTCTTGCTCAGTCCCTCTGCTTTTTAAATAAATAAAAACAAATTTTATTAAAAGGCAGATGGCCACAATTTGTAGCTTTCACACTGACTAGTCACAGAGTTCCCATGTACATCATCCACATTTTCTGAATCTCTAGTTTCTTCACCAAGGAAAAAACGAATTACCTATTTCCAGAATTATCAAATGAAAATGAGGTACATGCATGAAAATGAGTCAATATAGGCTTTGTTGGCAGATCCACATGAACCGAATCCTGCTTCCTCCTTCCCTAAATGGAACTCAGCAAAGTTATTTCGCCTCTTGGAGGGTTAGTGTTGCCATCTGTAAAATGGGGATACTAAGAGCTGCCTCCAAATGGTGGCAAGAATAAAACAAGGTCAAGTAGGTGAGGTGCTCTGGGCCATGCTAGACACAAGGCAGGCACGGGACAAATGTCAACACTCCTCCTCTGAATCCTGAAACCAAGTGCAACTCCTGGCTGTGACCGACACTCCGGCAATGGTTCCTGAGTTGAACTGCCTCCTTACTCTTCCCAGGGAGCTTCACACTTTCCCTGCAGAGTATTTTCTCCTCCGCTCTACATAACCACCCGTCTGCTTGTGTAATTGCAGTAGACACAAGCACTGGAGGAGGTGTTATCCTAGGCTTGGGTAGCAAGAGAGATGATGTTCTAAATCTCTGGTTTTTTTTTTTTTTCTTCACACAGCTCCAATCTACCACACTGAACTTTTATGTCACCCAACATTTCTGAGACCACCAAATGCATTGTTTTCCATCAATTTTCTACTTAGATTATTATTTTGACTGGGGACAAAAATCGAAGCCCACATTTAATGCAGAAAAGATCTGCTCTAAAATTTAAAAGAATCATGATACCAGACTACATGTGGTCAGAAGTAATATGAGGATTCCACTTTATTCATGGCTACTACAGAGTTTGTTGAGTCATTATCATAACTTCAAGTTATTTATAACCCCATTAATTTTCTATTTCAGAGGCAGACACACAGAGAGAAAGACAGCTTTCATTCACTGGTTCACTCCTCAAATGCCAGCAACGGCTGGGGCTGGGCCAGGGACAAAGCCAGGAGCCGAGAACTCAGTCCAGGTCTCCCTCTTGGATGACAGGAACCCAATTACTTGAGCCATCACTGCTGCCTCCCAGGGTTTGCATTCCCAGGAATCTGGCATCAAGAGCCAGAGCTGGAGCTGGGAATGAAGCGCAGGCACTCTGATGGGATAACGCCCTAGTTAAGATGCTAGTGCCTTAACTGCTAGGTTAAATACCTGCTCTCCCAACCATTCCCCCATTCAGTTTTTATTGTATGCTCCTGGCAAATCAATCAAGAGGAACTGGTAAGAATGAGAGTGAAAATATCAAACTATCTACTTAGCTCCAATATCTCCCAAGTCAGTGTTGACACAGAGCTACTATTCTCTGATTTGTAGTAACTAATATAAAGAGTACAAAAAATGTATATGAGTAAAATTGACATTTTGAGATTTGATTAATTTTTTAAAGATTTGTTTATGTGAAAGGCAGGATTATATAGTGGGGAGGGTGAATCTTCCACCTGCTGGACCAGGGAGAAGCCAGGTGGCAGGTGTCCAAACACTTGGGCCATCTTCTGCTGCTTTTCTCAGGCCATAGTAGGAAGCTGGACCGAAGTGGAGCAGCTGAAACTTGAACCAGTATCCATAAGGGATGCCAGCATCACAGGCAGCAGCTCTTCGTACTGTGCCACAACACTGGCACCTTGATTATTATTTATAGCCCTTGCCTATACTCTTGAGGGACAGTGAGTTTTTCTATTTACTACTGGTTGAATTCTTTACTCAGTGGAGGATTAAGCTTGTGATTATAAAGTAAATTGAAAGTATGTCACAGCAAAAATTAAAAGAAGGAAAGGAAGGAGGGAGGGAGAGATGGATGGGAAATATCATTTGTGTTCTTAAAACTCTATATTATGAAATACATGAACTTTGTTCACTTTATTTATATAAAGACATGTTAACATTAACTTTCCCTCTTCTTCCAATAATTTAGACTAAAAAACAGACTAAACTTAAAAATAAGTGTACTCAAGGGGCCAGCGCCATGGCTCACTTGGCTAATCCTCCACCTGCAGCACCAGCATCCCATATGGGTGCTGGGTTCTAGTCCCGGCTGCTCCTCTTCCAGTCCAGCTCTCTGCTGTGGCCCAGGAAGGCAGTGGAGGATGGCCCAGGTCCTTGGGCCCTGCACCTGCATGGGAGACCAGGAGGAAGCACCTGGCTCCTGGCTTCAGATCAGTGCAGTGCCGGCCATGGCGGCCATTTTGGGGGTGAACCAGTGGAAGGAAGACTTTTCTCTCTGTCTCTCTCTCTCACTGTCGGTCAAATAAAAAAAAAATAAGTGTACACAAAACTTAAATTACATAAAAGGGTACAAGACCAGATATATCTAATAATAGCTGGTATTTATTGCTACACTTTGCATTATCCTACATTTAATCTTTATAAGATTCCCATGAAGGAGTTAATACCATCTTCATTTCATACAGGCTAAGTAACCTGTGCAAGGTAACATAGCTAGTTAACTGGTGGGGCTATTCAAATCCAGTTGGTCTGACTCCACAGCCTCCATGAGTGAGCACATGCTTAATACACAGAATTACAGAAAGGTGAAATTTGGTAAAAATTAGTGGCAAAGGCAGGATATAAACACCTAGAGGAACACAAGGGGCAAAAGGAGACTTAATGATGAACTGAAAAGGTTTGAGAAGGATGCTCACACCTGCTCTGCCTAGGGGCCCATCCACAATATGTCCATCATTGGTCAGTTTCCCTTCCATGATATGATGATAATAACATTATATCTGATAGCCACATTGTACAGATTAAATGCGTTAACATTTATACAGCACTTAGAACACTGTATGATATAGTACGTTAGCTTTGATTATTGTGATTTGCCTCTTTAAAGTCCTATTACAGTTTATATTTTACAATGCAACCTAGAGCAGCTCTCCAACTTGAGCGAGCATCAGAATTATCTAAAGGTTTGTAGAAACAGGCTGGAGGGCCCCGACCCCGGGGTTCCTGATTTAGTAGGTCTGGGGTGAGGCCTGTGAGTTTGCAGTTCTCACAGGTATCCAGGTGGTAATGATGCTGCTGATCCCGAGACCACACTTTGAGAAGAGGTGAATCTAATCTTAGCTCTTCTCATCCTAGGAGATGAAACTAGTTCAACGTTACCCACCAGAGAATGCCAAGGTCATGGCCAGACCTCAATATTCTGACTGCAAAACCAAGTGCTCCTTCCGCTAGACATCCTGCTTATTGTAGCCTGTTTGAAGGCAACAGACCACAGCTTCCACCACAGGTGGAGTCCACGCTGGTGTCTTGGCCTGGTGTTGCACGCTCACACATGTGAAGGGCTCACTGGGAAAGTGGGGAGGGTCTTCCAACTCCTCGTTATACACGTGAGGGTACTTTAAAGCGTTCGTGGACAATGGCATTCTAAGTTTTTTTTGGTGCTAACATTTTTGGAAATCTATGCATGGATTTTTTTTCCCCATGGACTTTCGAAGAACCCTCTAGGCCTACATGAAGAGAAGCTGACGGTCTGCAGAGATCAGCTTCAATAACCAGGCTAACATGTAGGCGCTCCTCCTCCACTCAGTGTCGGCAGTAACCCTGTTAGACAAGGAGGGGTGTGGGTCAACAGGGGTTCTGACTCTTAGCTCTTCTGTCCAAGTTCACCATTCAAGGTCAGCAGGTATCTATGACCCTAACAATGTATCTTAGGTTGACCAAACAGCTCCCTCTGGATCCACTCTGAAGCGGGCTTTTAACACTGGATCCTGCACCATTCCAAACCACAAGAGGAACAGCCCTCAGGAACAGCATTATGTCAAGGGAAAGACGGAAATTGCACATGGGAATTCTCCATTTCTGGTCTCTCTTTTTTTTAGAGCCATTTCTGGGCTGGTGAAATAAACTAAAGAGAAACTGGATTGCGCCAGTCACCTAAGTGTACTGCGAGGAAGAGCTGGCTGTTTCTTTTTTTTAATTTTATTTATTTATTTATTTATTTTTTGACAGGCAGAGTGGACAGTGAGAGAGAGACAGAGAGAAAGGTCTTCCTTTTGCCGTTGGTTCACCCTCCAATGGCCGCCGCGGTAGCACGCTGCGGCCGGCGCACCGCGCTGATCCGATGGCAGGAGCCAGGTGCTTCTCCTGGTCTCCCATGGGGTGCAGGGCCCAAGGACTTGGGCCATCCTCCACTGCACTCCCTGGCCACAGCAGAGAGCTGGCCTGGAAGAGGGACAGGATCGGTGCCGGCGCCGCAAGGCGGAGGATTAGCCTAGTGAGCCGCGGCGCCGGCCGGAGAGCTGGCTGTTTCTAGGTAGGAGTCTCTACTGGTGTTCCACATGTTTAGGGTCTATCAGAAGATGTGGTGTGTGCAGGAAGGGAGGTTTATCCTTTGCTTTGCTACCGGTAACTGATTTCTAGGGCCCTGATATGTCCAGCCTGAAAAAAAGGGTCTTTGGCTCAGGTCTTTGGCCACCGGGCAGCCTAGCATGACTTATAAGCCGCACTGTGTCAGTTCCTATGTATAGAGAAACAGGAGACTAAAGACATTAGTCTGCCTCCCAACCCTGAGGGGCTGCAAACTAAAGGTCGTCGTCGAGGGCCATGTGAAATTGAGCCCAATACAACCTCTGGATGCCCAAAGCCCCAGGCAGCTTCTGCAGCTGGCAACACGCTGTGCACATGGTCACACAGTGCGGACGCACAGGGACACGAAGCCCAGCAGCTCTGTCTGGGAGCCTCCGGGATCCTGTCCCACGCACTCCTTCCCTTAGCCGGTCCTGAGTTCCAAGGGTCGTCCTCATTAATTACTGAGTGTGTGGACGGTCACGAGGCCCCTCTATCTGCAGCCAGCTGGTCTGAAGTGACGGTGGTTCTGATCCCCTGAACCAGTGGAAGCCAGGGCAGCCGTGAGAGACCTGCTCCTTCAGACTTCGGTGAGTTTGCCCAAACTCACAGCAGGGTGATGCTCAAAGACACAAGGTAAGATTTAGGTAGGAGTCATGTCAGGGAAATCCATGACATTGGTGACTAGGGGCTCGTATTTTGAAAAAAGGTGAAGTGAAGGAAGTCGCTCAACGATCAGATCAAAATTTGGACAGGAAAACCAGATGCAATTGAAGAGGGAACATCACTTCACACCCCTGAGAAGCCTGATGGAGTGGTGTAAGGCCCATTACTTCAAGCCTCAGTCTAGAGGAACGAAACATAAAAGTGATGATATATACATTTTAACGCCACCTCATTTGAGTGTGAGAAAACAAAGTGCCTTAACCATTTCAGAAAAATCTGTACCTGTTACAAAACCGAGTTACACCGGAGATGCCAAAACTTTCTTCATACTTCCCACCTCTAATTAAAAAGTTACTCCCCTGAATTTTTAAATTTGTCACACTTGATGTGCAATACAAATCATCTTTGATATATTTTCCTCTGGGTGCGCTCCCAAACAATGGGCATTTTGCTCCCCCAAATTGGGGTGCTTAGGAAAAGTACTCCACACATTTCCATTTTCTCCCCAAATTCCTGATCTCCTTCCAGTGTTTCTGATTCGCGTCTCCTCCACGCCCCGACAGCACGGGTTCAAATTTTTCAGGATATAACATTTTATAATGGTGCTTCGGTGTAAGATGGACTTTTTTTTCCTGAAGGTTCCGGGGTCGTGGAGTTTTATCAGAGACAGGGCGGCCATGCTGCTGGAGCGAAATCCATGGGCAAAGCCACCCTGAGGGTGTTGGGTCCGTGGAAGGGATGCGGGGGGGTGTTTTGGGGGAACCCCTCTCGCCCCAAAACGAGTGGGCGCGTTGAACCGGCGCTACTAAGCTTCGCTCGGAAGTTGGGCAGTGCCGGGAAAGGCCCGTTTCCCACCTGGATTAAGATGGTTCCGATGGGGTCGTAGTTTTCAGTCTCCTGTGCCATGGCTAGGACCAGGAGGGATGCTTCCCCCGCAAGGCTCGGCCTCCAGGCTCGGAAACCTGAGGAGAAGCGCTCGTCCCCATGGCAACACGGCACGCGGCCCGGCCTGTTCTACGCCGGCAGCGGAAGCGGGGGGTGAGGGTTGGGTTAGGCCATTTGGTTGGTCCTGAGAACTCGGACCATTCTGGCGTGTCTCCCCCGCGCGCCGGCTCGCCGTGGTACAGCCCAAGGCGGAAGTGGCTCCCGGACGGAACCGGCTGTCCCGCGCAGCTATGGCTGCCGGCGTCCCCTGTGCGCTTGTCACCAGCTGCTCTTCTACCTTCAGCGGAGACCGGCTGGTCCAACGTGAGTAGCCACGCGCCTGGGCCGACATGCAAGGTCCCTGAACCTCGGCGGGCGACAGCCCCAGAGCCACGGCCTCTCGTTGGGCCTTGTCCTCGCTGCGGGCTCTTCATTCACTGGGTCCAGGTGCTCTGGTCCTAGGTGTTGGCCCCCGGCTCGTAAACTCATTGCTTTTCTGGTCGGCCAGCCGGCCTACACCTGCGCTCTTTCCAGCTCCTTGTGTGACGCGGGGCGTCCGGCCCGGCCCGCAGGCCGGAGTGAGGGTCCGCCGAGATGAACGTGAGGGCGCGCTGGCAATGGTGCTGTTAGGCGAGTGCACGGTGCTGCCAGGGTTGGGGGTGTTGGACTTTATTCCTGTCCCTGCCGACGAGGTGGGGGAGCATGCTTGTCTCCTCTGAGTGCCCCGCTGCGCTTTGACGAATGAAGCCCAGCTCACCCCGTCCGCGCCGAGGCTGCGGTGAGCGCCTCGCCCACAGCTGTTGGGTAGTGCTGGACCTGGTGCGTTTGCCCCTGCGTCCACGTAATGACCGCCCTGGGAGCCGCGTGCGGTAACGGGGCCTGTGAGGTCGGGTTATATAGGAGTCCAGACGCCTGTGAGCGGAGCGGTGACTGAGCTGTATGAGCCTAGGCGCGTCCGTTTTTCTGTCCGTACAATGGTAAATGATGTTCACAGGGTGGTGCTTAGCCCGGAGACTGGCACGTGGTGAGCATTCGGTAAATGATGCGGCTTGTTGTTAAATACTCTCTCTACATCGCCTAGTTTCTTGATCTTAAGATGGGCCATGTACACCGGTTTTAGGATTGATGGATTTTTTTTTTGTTTGTTTTTGTACACCGTAAAGAATCACTCAGGTATTTTCTTCACCTCTCAAATGACGGAATTAGGTGAGATGTCCCTCCAGCTCTCTGTGGTTTAGTTATTAGTTATGATCTCTTAGAAAGTTCCTTGCTAGGAAAGTTTGATTATAAGACTTGTGGAATGATAACTAACACTGTTTGCATTCCTCTAAGCAGTATTCCTTACGGTTCCCTCCTTTCTTCCCTCTTTTTCTCCCTGCCTCCCTTCCCCCCCTTTTAAGATTTATTTATTTATTTATTTGAAAGGCAAAGTTAGAGAGAGGCAGAGGCAGAGAGAGAGAAAGAGTGAGAGAGAGAGAGAGAGAGAGGTCTTCCACCTGCTATTCACTCCTCAAATCGCTGAAGCAGCCAGAGCTGGGCCCATCCGAAGCCAGGAGCCAGGAGCTTCTTCCAGGCTCCCACACGGGTGCAGGGCCTAAGGACTTGGGTCATCTTCTGCTGCTTTCTCAGGCCATAGCAGAGAGCTGGATCACAAGTGGAGCAGCCAGGTCTCGAATCGGCACCCATATGGGATGCTGGCACTGCAGGCAGCAGCTTAACCACAGCGCTGCCCCCCCCCCCCCCATAGACTTTTTGAAGTATCTTCTTATTGGTCATTCCTACTATAAAGGATTAACATTAAAAGTAGAAGACAGCTCCAAGTCATCTCTAACATCCTTATAGATATAAAATTCTTTTGCTGTGTTAGTTACCTGTCTTTATGTTAGATTATATAATATTAACTTGAACCTAGTATTTTTTATTTTTTAAATTAGAAAATATTTTGATGTATTAATATTTATACATTTTTATAGAGATGGTACAGAATTTCAATACACACACATACACACACACACATAAGACATAAACTGATCAAATCCACCAATTGGCATTTCCATTTCCTTCTCTTTTCATTATGTTTAGAGCCTGTGGGCTCCTCGCTTCCAGTTCTTCACACAGTATATAATTGGTTATTGTGAACTGCAGTCACCCTACGGTAGTGCTGTGGGACACTAGAACTTATTATTCCTGTCTTTTGGTCTTATCCAGCCTCCCTCCATCCTCTCTTCCTCATCCTTCCATATAATCACTATTCTAAGTTTAGATCAACTTTTTATTTTTAGCTTCTACATATGAAAGAGAACATGTGATATTTGTCTTTCTATGTCTGGCTTATTTTGCTTAACGTGATGACCTCCAGTTCCATCCATTTTGCTGCAGATGTCAGAATTTCATTCTATTTATGGCAGAATAAGTTTATAGTGTTATCTACCACATTCTCTTTTTTTATTCATTGACAGATACATAGGTTGAGTTCATCTGTTTGCTACTGTGAATAGAGCTACAGTGAAGATGGGAGTGCAGGTATCTTTCTATACTGACGTCATTTTCTTCAGATATAGTCCCCGGAAGTGGGATAGCTGGGTTATGTGGGAGATCTATTTACTTTTTTTGCCATACTTCCATACTGTTCTATGTAATGACTGTACTTATTTGCATTCTCACCAGCAGTGTGTAAGGGTTTGCTTTTCTCTATGTCTTTGCCAGCATTTATTATTTTTTGTCTTTTTGAAGTTGGCAGTTTTTTCTTTCAGAAGTTAGAATATATCATTCCATTTCCTTCTGGCCTGTAAGGTTTCTGCTGAAAAATCTGTTAACCTCTTGGGGACTTATTAAATGTGACTCTGCACTTTTACTGGGTTTGGAATTCTGTTTGTGTTGTACTTTTGAGAGGTTGACTATAAAGTGTCACTGTGAAGATCTTTTCTGGTCATGTCTGTCTGGGGTCCTGTGGGCATCCTGTACTTGGATGTCCATATCTTTCTCTATATTGGGGCAGTTTTGAGCTATTATTTCATTGAAGAGGTTTTTCTATGTCATTATTCCTCTCTTCTACCTCAAGGATCCCCACAATTTGAGTGTTGTGCGTGTGTTTAATGGTGTCCCAATGGTTTCAGATGCTTTCTTCATTGTTTCCCCCTCTCTCTCTTTCTCTCTCTCTTCTTCCTTCTCTCCTTCTCCCTCTCCCCCCGTTCCTCCCCTCCCTCTCCTCCCTCCATCTCCCCCCCCCCCTCTATTTCAGTCAAGTTCAGATAGTCCTTCTTCTACTTGATCTGTCCTATTGTTGAGGCTTTGAACTGTATTTTTTCTTTGACTTATTGAGTTCTTCATTTCCAAGATTTCTGTTTGGTTCTTTTTCAAGATCTCTGTCTTTTTGTTGAATTTCTCCTTTATGAGTATCATGCATTGTTTCCCTAATTTTGTCTGTATCTCTGACATCTTTATAATCATTCTTTTGAAATCTTTAACTGGCCTTTGGTCGATCTCCTTTTCTTTGGCATCTGTTACTAGAGTGTTTTGTTCCTTTGGGGGCATCTTATTGCCTTTCTTTTTGGTATCTGTGTCCCTATGTTGATAGTTTTGTATCTGGCAGATCAGTAGTTTCTATCACTTTTGTGGTAAAAGGCTTTTTTGCTGGAGATGTGTCAGGTTGACAAGCTGTTTGGCTACAGTTCCAGTTCAGTGCTGTAGAGTATAGTCTCCCTGTCTTCAACTGTAGTTGATGACAGTGGCAGTGGGGGTGTGTGGTACTCCTCTCAGTCACAGCCAGGTTGCGTGGGTTTCTGTGGCAGGTTGTAGGGTGGGACCAAGGTCTTGGGGGCACCAGCTTTTAATCCATGGTGACTGGGATCATGGGCGTGTCTATCCAGAGACCTGGATGGAGTAGCTTAGGTTCCTGGGTGACAGGGGATGTGACTGGCCCAAAGTTTGGTGGTACACACTGGGATGGGTCCCTGTGGCACCAGCCACAGGTGTCTATGCAGTTTCTTGGCATCCTTCTACCTTTTCTTCCTTATTCTTTGTTATGCTGCCTGAGGTTGGGGGAGGAATAGTGAGAAGTCTTGTGGCCACCAGCAGTTCAGTGAAAGGCCACATCTGGAGTCCATAGCCTGCCATAGCATGGGGGTAGAACCAAGGCCCGCCTTACTGTGGGCTGCCTGCTGAGGTGGACTTGTATCCCGAGGCAGCTACAAACAGCCGCAGGTGATGCTGGGCAAGATACTAGTCCAATCAGCTGGGGTCATGAGTCTCTATTGGCGCTGAGGCAGGTCCAGAGACCTCTGTCCACGAGCACTGGCCTGTGGACAGGGAGTTGGGTTCTGCCTAGTGTCGAATTTTGCCAGCCTGGCGTGAGTTCCAGTTTGCAGTCCTGTGCTTGTCTTGGTGCTGTACTTCCTAGGGGCTGGGGTCGTGCTTCTTGCTGTTTGCGCAGTATGGGGAAACGCATGGTGAAGGCAGATCCTTGGCCACCCAGGCTGACACTTAGCTGCACTGCACCTGAGTCACATAGCCACAGGGTCCTGTGCTGTCTTGTCAATGCACGCAGGCCCATGCAAGGCTGGGGGTGATATAGTCAAAACACAACTCCATCCTACTAGGGTGTGGGTCCTGGAGACTCCATCTGTGGTGGGGATAGTAATCTTTGGGCCCTGTTTGGTGCTGGTTCTTACTGCAGTGGGACTGGCACTGAGCTCCAAGGCAAAGCCCTGAGCTCACTTTCCTGCCCTATTCCACTATGGCTCAGTTGTTACCCTTCACTGTCTGGGGTTCCAGGAGGGGTGGTGGAGGCCAGCTGGGTCTCACGGTCCCTGGGCTCTGTGCAGGGTACATGGGAGTGCATGCCAACCCTGCACAAGGCTGCAATGAGTCCCTCTCACCAAGGAACAGGTCTCCTTCTGATGCCGGGGCAGATCTGGAGGCTTGCTCTGTGAGCCCTGGCCTGCGGGTAGTGGCCTCTGGGTTTTATCTGAGCTTCAAGGAATGCGCTCAGCTCACTTTCCCGCCCTACTCCACAGTAGCTGGAGTCCTGTTTTGCTGTCTGCTGGAGGCTGAAGGAGGAGTGGCAGAAGTGTTTCTTGGCTGCCAGGCTAGAGGATTCAAAGGCTTGGTCTGCAAGTACTGGCCTGGAGCAGGGACCATGGGTGGAGCCCTGTCTAGCACCAGTTTCCCTGTCGCAGGCCTGGTACTGTGCTTCATGTCTAGGTTTTAGACTTAATTCTCTGTCCCTCCCCAGCGTGGGAGGTGAGGTATCTCTGTGTGTGCTATGTTGCTTGGAGATGGGGTAGGGGCAACGTGGGCAACTTCTTCCATCCTGTTTTCTTCGGTGTGTCTTTTCTTATTGTATTAGACCAAGCATTGTGATCTCCCACCTGGCTTCCTCAGATTCTTTTTTTTTTTTTTTTTTAAGATTTTATTTATTTTTTTTTATATGAATGGTAGAGTTACAGAGATGGAGAGACAGAGAGAGGTCTTCCATCCACTGGTTCACTCCTCAAATGGCCACAACGGCTGGAGCTTGGCCAATCTGAAGCCAGGAGCTTCTTCTGGGTCTCCCATGCAGGTGCAGGGGCCCAAGCACTTAGACTATCTTCCACTGCTTTCCCAGGCCATCAGCAGGGAGCTGGATCGGAATTGGAGCAGCCAGGACTTGAACCAGTTCCCACGTGAGATTCCAGCGCCACAGGTGGAAGCTTAGCCTACTATGCCACAGCGCCGGCGGCTTCCTCAGCCCTTGTGAAGGTGGCTTGGTTTGTGAATAGGGAGATGATCGCTGGAGCATCTTGCTCAGCTGCCATCTTGCTCCACCTCCCCAACTCTGGCATGCTCAAGTTTGTGTATGTTCGTTTTTGAAAACTGAAGTTCCAAGCTTTATTCTAAGGTTTCAGTAATTTCATTTAACTTATAGAGTAGGAAATTTAACTTTTCATGTTTGGAATCCGGGTACATTTACCCAGAGAAGCAACAAGTCCTCTGGTCCTCAGGTTTCCGAGGCTGCAGAACCAGGCAGCTAATGATGTGATGGGTAAACTAGGCTATGAGGAATTGCACAGGCACAGCCAGCCATCGCTTGGGACTTTGGTTCTGTGGAAAACGTGCATTCTTCTGCAAGACTGCGAGTTTGTTTCTAGGTCTGTCAGATTCTGATCCTTGCAAAAGCAGTTTACTAAGAGTATTCTTATTTGAAAGGAAAAGGCTGTCGTGCAGCTTAGCCCACATTGTCTAGCCGTGTGATAAGAGCTGGAGTCTTCTAATTTGCACTTTTCTGCAAACTTCTTTACTTTTTTTTTTTTTTTAAAGATTTTATTTATTTGATTTGTGAGATAGAGAGTTACAGAGAGAGAGAGAGAGAGAGGTCTTCCATCTGCTGGCTCACTCCCCAAATGGCCGCAATGGCTGGAGCTGGGCCAATCCGAAGTCAGGAGCCAAGAGCTTCTTCCAGGTCTCCTATGGGGACCTGAGCACTTGGGCTTTCCCAGGCCATAGCACAGAGCTGGATTGGAAGAGGAGCAGCTGGGACACGAACCAGCACTCATATGGGATGAGCACAGGTGAAGGCTTGTCCACTACGCCACAGCACTGGCTCCTCTGCAACTTCTTTAGATATTTTGAGTGGAGCTTTTGGTCTCCCTAGAAATAAGTCATAATTTTTGTTTAAGCAGAGTTGTTATTTTGTTGTGGTAGGAAAACTCTGCCTTTAATTGGATTGTATATTTCCAAGGGTTTATTTTCTTCAAAGGATGGAAGAAAGATCAGGCCAACAAAGTCTCCCACAAGGGCCTACAGTTGTCATCGCAGAGTGATTCAGTGGCCGGTCAGACTAAAGCAGTGGTTTCAACTAGTAATGGGGGTGGGGGAACTTTGATTTATTTTTAGCAATGATACTTTATTATACTTTTAAATTTATAATTAACATTGTAAAAGGGCATAAGATTTTTGTGTTTATTTTAGAAAAATGTTAAATTGTCAGCCTAAGGAGAAGGGAAAGCTTTAATACAAGTTTGTACTCCATGCAAATCCAAAAAGACTTAACAACATGTCCATGTTATGTTTATGTGTGTGTGTGTGTGTGTGTGAAATTAAAGCTCAAAAAAGCTGTGGTTTCCCAAAGCTGTTCATCTGATAAGCTGGGAGCCAGGATTCAATTGTAATTCTTTTCTATATTTAGAAAATGATCAACTTCTTGGCAGCCTGAACTGTATGTATTCAAAGTGGAGACAGGGATGGGAGAAATTGCTGTAGATTTTACTCCTAACATGAGAAATCTTATAGCTTTCAAAGTACATTTAAACTTACTCTTTCATGGTAGTTGTGGCCTTGGTAGATGCAGTGTAATGTTAAATAATAAATGAAAATGTCTCTATTGGTGTTCAGTTTGTTTCCTTACTTGTAGAATAGAAACGTTGACTTTGGTGTGTGTGAAGTTTTAGACTAACCCTTAACATATTATTGATGAGTGAACTAATTGTAAGGTATTGTCTTTCTAGCATATTACATTCCAGTAAACGGGGTGAGGTGGAGAGGAGGAGGAGAAATGCCAGTGGAACACTGTTAGGCGTCAGTCTCTGTGGCACAAAGCTGTTTATGATGCAGAGTATTGTACCATCCTGGAAGGTTCTGAGCATGTCTAGACTTGAACCTTTGTTTCTGTGCCATCTGCTTGTTTTTGTTTGGCAAAAGTATGCAGTGGTCATTGGGTTTTAACAACTTTTCCTCCCTTTTGCCCTGTATAATTCTTCAAGTAATGACACTCCATAAATAATGAAATCTGATATAAAATCATTTTTTAAAAGGTTAAAGTATGAAAATTGTTTTAGATTTGCCTGGCAAGAATGATAATCTGGACGTGACTTTGTATTGATGTTGGAATCAGTGCCTGCAAATACTACAAATACATCTCTAATTACTTATCCAGGAGGCAAGATTGACGTAGGTTAAAGATGGACCAGGACAGCTGTGAAACTCTTAAGGAGCCTTTATGATTACAAACCTTTACGATAACCACCCATTTGGGCTTGGATATTCCTTACAGTTAAAGGCTGGTTCTGCACAGAGGTGGGGAAAGCATCACCATACTTGGACCAATGTCAGTCTGTTCAGAGCAGGAAAATGTGTGCTCGTTTGGCAATAAACAGTGCTGTGATGTTGATACAGCAGAGTTGCTGTTCTGTCTGAATTCTGCCTGGGTTGTGCAAGATGTTTGTGGGGTGAAAATCTGTGGCTTGAACACTAAGTTCTTTCCTCTCCATAGCTATCTGACTTTGAGCTGGGTTGACTTCATGCCCTCAAATACTTAACATGTGCCACCCACTGTTCTTGGTGCCTGAAACAGGCCTCAGTCACCTGGCTCAGCAGAAACGGGAGGGCATTATCTCCCAGCCTCCATGGTTATTTCGTATCTTTTTTTGGGATATCATTACTATAAAATCCATTTATTTAAGAGGGCATATTTATAACTCATTGATTTTTAAATATATCTAAGGAGTTGTACAACAGCCATCACTACTGTCTTGTGTTAGAACATATCTTTCATTTCAGAAGGAAACCTTGTGCTTTTTTTTTTTTTGACAGGCAGAGTTAGTGAGAGAGAGAGACAGAGATAAAGGTCTTCCTTTTCCGTTGCTTCACCCCCCAAATGGCCGCTGTGGCCAGCGCACTGCACCGATCTGAAGCCAGGAGCCAGGTGCTTCCTCCTCGTCTCCCATGCTGGTGCAGGCGCCCAAGCACTTGGGCCATCCTCCACTGCCTTCACGGGCCACAGCAGAGAGCTGGACTGGAAGAGGAGCAACTGGGACAGAATCCGGCGCCCCAACCGGGACTAGAACCCGGGGTGCCGGCGCCACAGGCGGAGGATTACCCTAGTGAGCCACGGCACTGGCCACCTTGTGTTTATTTATAGTCACTTTTCCCTCCTATCCCCAGCCCTAGGCAATTGTCAGTGCATTTTCTGTCTTTTGCCTTTGTAGATTTTTCTGGATTTTTTTTTTTTAAGATTTATTTTATTTATTTGAAAGCAGAGTTACAGAGAGAGGTAGAGACAGAGAGAGAGAGGTCATCCATCCGCTGGTTCACTCCCCAGATGGCCGCAACAGCCAGAGCTGTGCTGATCTGAAGCCAGGAGCCAGGAGATTCTTCCAGGTCTCCAATGTGGATGCAGGGTCCTAAGGACTTGGGCCATCTTCTACTGCTTTCCCAGGCCATAGCAGGGAGCTGGATCGGAAGAGGAGCAGCCGGGACTTGAACTGGCGCCCATATGGGATGCTGGCACTTCAGGCCAGGGCTTTAAACCCACTGTGCCACAGCGCCAGCCCCTGAATATTTTACATAAATGGAGTCATATAATATGTGGTCTTTTGTGTCTGGCTTCTTTTATTTAGCACAATCTTTCTGAGGTTCATCCATGTGTGGAGTATACTTCATATTCCATTGCATGAGCATATCACACTTGGTTTATCTGCTCATTGGTTGATGGACATTTGCCTTGTTTCTGCTTTTTGGCTGTTGTGAATAATGCTGTTATGAACACTCTTGTACAGATTTCCATGTGGGCATGTTTTCATTTCTCTTAGGCAGATGCCTAGAAATAGAATTGCTGGTCATAAGGTAATTTCATGTTTAAGAAACTGTAAAACTGTTTTTCAGCATGCAGCACTTTTGTACATTCCTATCAGTAATGTTTGAGTCCCAGTTTCTCCACATCTTTGACAACGCTTGTTATTGTCAGTAGTTTCAATTTTAGCCATTCTAATGGGTGTGAAGTATCTCAATTGTGATTTTAATTTACATTTATCTAACAAATAATGATGTTGAGAATCTTCATGTGCATGTATTCCACTCATGTATCTTTGGTGAAATGTCTATGAAAATCTTTTTTGTCCTTAAAAAAAATTTATTGGAGAGACAGAGATTTCCCATCTACTGACTCAGTTTCTAAATGCCTATAATAGTCAGGGCTGGGTCATGGTCAGGGCCAGAGCCAGAGCCAGGAGCTGGGAACACAATCCAGGTCTCCTGCGTGGATGGCAGGAACCCAGTTACTTGAGCCATCACAACTGCCTCGCAGGGCCTGCGTTCATGGGAAACTGCAGTCAGGAGCCAGAGTTGAGGCTCCAGCTCAGGCACTCCAGTGTCAGATACCAGCATTTCGACTACTAGGCTAAATGTCCATTCCTTTTTTAAAAATCCATTTATAAATTTATTTTTTATCCTATTAGTGAATTGTAAGATTTCTTTACATACTGTTACAAGTACCTTACTGATACATAATTTGTAAATATTTTCTTCTGTTCTATGGCCTGTCTTTTGATTTTCTTGATGACATTTTTCTGAAACAGAAGTTTGTAATTTTTAATTTTTGGCGAAGTCTGGCTGGTCAGTGTTTTCTTTTTCCATGACTCCTTGTGCTGCCCAGTGACGACTGTGCCCCTCCTGCAGGACCTTTTGGGTGCTGGGTGTTGGGCCTATTTCATGACACTTTCTAGTGGACCATGTTTGTTTTCAGTATTGAGTACAGAGGCTACAGAGTAAATGCTGATCATTAGACTTAACGCCATTTAGGAAATTTGTCTCCTTTCAAAGTAAATTAGCATCTGCTTCAGATTTCATTGTTGTCCTGAGTAGACACTGAGATTTCAGATTTCTTTAAGGTTTTATTATGTGGTGCTGATTTGTCTGTGGAAAATTATCACTTGAATATGAAAATTGTTATAATCTCCTAATCCTCCTGCTAAGTCTTTTTATTCCAGAAACTGATATTTAATTGATTACTTCCAAAGCATCTAAGGTCAGTTGCCAATAAAAACCAGCCTGTATTCTGCAACGTTTTGTTTGAGGACTACAGCTAAGGGGATTCCACAAGGTATCTGCTGTAGTGCAGGGGTTCTCAGGTTTGAGACTGTTAACATTTTGGGCCCCAAACTTAGCTGTATGGGTCTGTCCCAGGCATCGTAGGCTGTCAGCAGCTCCCTGCTCATGACAATCAGAAGTGTCTCCAGGTGTTGACAGACTGTCATTTTAAATAAATGATAGAATGGAATGCAAAGAAACATGGGTAGGAAGTGGTCGTCAGTTGGGCAGTAGAGTGGGCTTGGGGTGCAGCCCTGAGACTCAGGCTGGCGGTTCCTGCTGGGCCTCTTGCAGCACTTCTCCATGTTCTCCGCTTCCTGCTGGCCTCTTTATGTCGCATTTCCATGCTGGCACGTCCCCACCCCAGTTATGTTAAGATGCAGCTGTGGTGACCAATTCCAGATGACCACAGGGAGAAAGTAGACCAGGTTTCTAGAAGGAGGACTAGGTTGGATTTCTTCTGCTTCAACTTGGAAAACTTTTCCACTGTGATATAAAAAACCCAAGACCATGTGGAAATGTGAATTTCAGTGTGAGCAGAGAAGGGGCGGTTGGGGAGGGGTAATGAGGTGTTGTGAGCACACCAGGATCTCTGTGCTATTGTTGAGGCGGTGGTGTGCTGTTTTCATTCAGTCCAGTTACTGCTGCAGCGACTGACCTGACGGACAGATGAAAGGAACACCGCACAGCCTCGCGCCACGAGCCTGTGTATGATCTCTCCGGGAATCCCAGCTGGGAATTCTTGACACTGGACTGTGTAAAGTGCCAGCTTTTTCAGTTTTACCCATTAAGTGCCGTCTTTACATTGCAGCAATGTGGTCGCCTCTCGGTACCTGGGGAACCATCTGTTAGTTAATGGCTGCTACAGAGTATGTGACAGAGCAGCACCCTTCTTATATGACATTTTTATGAAACTGGCTGTGAAATTGTAACTGCTTGCAGCAGTGTGGACCCTACTATGATTTTTAAAGGCCTCTCTTGCCTTGCCAGTTAATGAAAACTCTGGGTTTTGTGTTTTTTCCCCAAATCACATTTTACTCAATCCTTTTCTTTCATAATGGTCACTTTCCCCTTCAGTTGACGTCAGACTCTGCTGCCTCCTATAATTTTCCTAATTGCTTTCTCTTCTGTCTCGGTATATGCCTTAACAATGGAAAAGAAAACTTTGAGAAGGCATATTTTAGGGGGTGGTCAGGGGTGGCAGGGAGGGGCCACAGCAGCTTAAGGGGGGCGGTTGTGATGTTTGTAATTATGATGTTTCTTCCTAACCATCTTCAGCACGTCTCCAACCTGTCTTTCAGCCAAGAGTGCTGTCACGTGCAAAAAACTGGGTTGGGGAGAAGGAAGGGAACGCTCACTGAGGCCCCTCTGTGCCCGGCGGCTATACTTTCTTAGAGCTGTTTCATTTAACCAGGAAGCCAGCCCACTTGCGGGTGAGGAAACAAGCCCAGCGCCTGGTCTGCCCAAGGTCTGGCAGAAGCCTGGCGGCATTCAGAGGCGGTTCTGTCTGACCTCCGGTTTCACAGTCTTCCCTCTCCTGGTTAGGATTGGCTCTCTGCAAGAGTGCATACCAGGAAGGATCCTCATATCCGGGCTGGGAAGTGGTGACACCTGGCCGTAAAGGCAGCTTGAGATTATGAGGAAAAAGAAAATCTAGCGTTCTCAGGAGACTGCTTTTTTCTAGAAGGATCGTCCTGATTCCAGGTGGCAGCTGTCTCTGCCCCCAGGGCATAGTAACTGTGCCTTAACCACTGGGCCACTTCTCTTTACAGACAGTGTCGTGATTGGTTAAGCATGCATTCTGTTGGTATTAAAAATGTACTTAATTATTTCATTGCTAGAGGAGGTATGAGCACTCCAAAACACGGTCCATGGAATACTTATTTTGACTTTTTGGCAGAGGTAAAGGCATATATAGGTATATATTTGTATTTGTGTTTGTCTGTTTGTGTGTATGAAAATGAATGTTTGTGATGTTTTGGGAATTCATGTTGAACTCGATCTGCTTCCTAATTCACGCTGAAAGGAGCCTCAGCTCTTGCTGGTTCTGAATCATAGAAAGCTGGCTGCCTCTTTTCAGCCATTTGCTTGCTTGTCAGAGTGACCCTGGAGGGAAGGAACTGTGGGACAGGTGGGGAGCCGTGCAGCCATGCAGAGCTGGGCGAGCAGAAGAGCACAGCGTCCGGTTCAGCCAAGGTGCTGCCTTGGCACACAGCTGCCTTCGACTCTTGAATCTTTCTCTTCAGTCATTCCCTTTGGGGAGACTGTGGAGAATACGCTCACCAAAGAAGGGAGGAAGTGGGAGCTACTGGAGAGTTGGTCGCTGTGTAAAAACAGTTTCTCAAACAGGGAAGAAGATTTCCACCTGCACTTACAGCTAGGGGGACGGTTTAGGCTTGCTACTGGAACTGGACCGATGTGTGACTTCTCATATAAATGCATAGAAATAAACTATTTGAAGCCATAAAACCAGGTTCCTAATAACAGCCCTGGCAGTTAATCACCTAGTGTTTGTCTCTTAAAAAGTGATGAATTAGAGCTCCACCAGGTGGCTGCCGGCAGTGTGAATGAGAGGGCGATGTCTGCCAGGAGGGCGAAGCTGCTCTTGAATTGTTTTGTGCGTGTCAGAGCTGACTACATCGATGCAGTATAACGAAGGGCAAAGAAGGGAGACCTTTGACAATTTTTCAAGGAAGTCCGTCTGGCAAAAAACCCTAGAAAATCACTGTAACTCATCTTTGGCGTATAAATGCCCAGTGACATAGATAGTGTTGTGGTGGGCTGATCTTGCTGCAGGTTCATTTCTAATGGTACCCTCATTCTGTCTGTGATTTTTAGTGTTCCTAAAAGGGCAGAGGGTACTTTAGGGTCGTGGGTGACTGTGAGGCACTTAAAGTGTGATCTAGCTCAGATGTTCAGCGTGTAACAGAGACTGCTGATGACCTGGATTCAGTTGTAGTCCTGCCTCAGTTGGGCATAGTGGCTTCTTTTTTTCTGGCTCTGTTTTCCCATCTGTAAAACGAATGAATTACATGAGGGTACTTCAAAAAATTTGTGGAAAAAAATTTACAGTTTTTATTTTGGTACAAAAATTTTCTGAGATCAATGCCTAGTTTCTCCATAATATATATTTTTCATGAATTTTTGGAAAATCTCTTCTATGCATGAGTTTCAAAAATTTTTTTTTCCAAGAAAGTTTACCTTTTAATTTCATTTTAATTCCACTTTCCACCCTGTCTGTAGAAACTGTTAGCCATATGTACAGCCAGTGGAGTGATTTTTGTTTTAATTTGAGAAAGAATAAACTTGTTAAGCATTTGAAGTCAAATAGAAAAGATGAGGAAGGAAAGCTATATTTAGTGTAGAGATTTACATTTTTTAAATTAAAGTCTACATTATGATATTGATGATAAGAACTAAAATGAGGCAGTCTTCACTATTTCCTCCCTGGTTCTAATAGGGCACAGATGTGATAATAAAGTCCATATGTAGCCTCACAGAAAGTATCTGATTAGATGTAAAATGTTCAGTGAAGGAGAATCTGATGAGTAAATTAGTCAGTGCATAGAATTAAAAACAATAGCTACTCACTCAGCTACTAAAACTGAATGGTGAAATTCATTTTCTGAACTTGTTGGTTCTGTTCCCATCTGGGTTTATTGAAAAGAGGAAAAAATAGATTCTTTTTATATGTTAAGTAAATATCTTAATCATGTAAAAATCAGACAGTATAAAATTGAAATTTGAAGAGCTTTGAATAACAAACATTGGTTTGTTGTCTTGTATTCTAACATTAATAAGCCACCCTTAAAATAAATCCAAATTTAAAAACCACCCTTAAAATAAATCCAAATATTCTAAATTGCAGTTAATAAGTTCATGCCATTTTAATTTACTTTGTTTTTTCACATTGGTAGAAGGCATTGATTTGAAAAAAGCATAACCCAAATTTGATTCAAGTTTTAACTTTACAGCCAGTTAGGAAATGTAAAGAAGTGATTGTGGCCGCAGTAGGAACGAGCCCCTCTGCTGTCTCCCAACAAGGACATTCATGAGTTCATTGCTTGTGCTCCCCACCTTTAAAAAAAGTCAATTAATTATTTGAAACAATGAGCTATGAATGAAGACTGATTTATATGGTGACTCCTCCAGTCCTTTAAAAAAATGAGCTTATGCATTTTTTTCTGTTCTCCTTGGTTAAGTTTGCCTTCTTCCATATGTGCTTTTATTGGCATGTTGTAGTGTGTGTGTTGGCTGTGCATAGCCAGCTCTTAAGGACACCGCCACATGTTGCTACGCCTCCTGCCCAAAGTTTGAAATGTCAGCTTTGAATGCAGCATAGAATTTGTTCTAGTTTTTTTCCCATGAGATATTTACATGAAGACAGAATCTTTGATTTTCATAATTCATCAGTTCTTCCTGTTCATTTCCCACCTGAACTTGTCATAATGCTCCATGAGAGACACTGCACCTGGTTGTGATGGAGTTGATTGACACTGAAAGATTATGACTTCAGGTAGAAATTAAGCAGAAAGATCTGCTTAAAGTTATAGGATAAGAGACCAGATTTTCAAATACTGGTACAGACCTTCTGTTCATTTAAGAGTAACAATTTTGGTTGGGGGAACATTTTTTTTAAGTTTCACAATGTACCTTATATTCAGGGCAGAATCACTTTTCAGAAGACTAGCTCCTTGTAATAGCCACATGCTGAGACTTAGACTTTACCAGTGGAAAGAATACACACATACATGTGTGCACACACATATATACCTTATATATTACTAGAAATTGCTCCTAGCAGTCTTTGGACTCAGTCACTTCCCCAGGTCTTCGTATTGGCCACACGTGATGGCTGCTCTCCAAGTATCTTAGCCCTGGAATGTAATTGCTAGTTTTCAGTGTCCTGATAATTATGAACTTGAGGCCTATTTTTACATGTGCATCTTAGCATGCGCTGAAAGGGGGCTTGTGACCATTTATCTCTGTATTTTTCTAATAACATAATTAGTGGCATATCATTTTACTTCTCTAAGCTCATTTTCCACATCTGTATAAAATGGAAGTTGTGGGTATGGGTGTGGTTGGGTTAGAACAATTTCCAGAGTCTTTTCCAGTTCTAAATATTGTGTGACCTGATGGAAGCCAAGAGCTCCGGCATCTGCATGACCACATCTATATTTATTTGTTCATCACTGACTTGTCTTCTAACTGTGAGGATTTCCTGTTAGGCCCACCCTGCATGTGGATTTCTGAAAGATTTGGTTATAATCTGAAGTGTTTAATTTGCTTGGAAATCCTGCACATTTGAAATTTACCAGAAACTTACCAAGTATTCGGGTTGACTTTCAAAGACTGTGGACAAGGATGAATATAAATGGAATTGGGCCATTTATCAATTATCCATTTTTAAAAATTTTAATTAACTGAACTAATATCTAAGCATTTAATCCAAGGAATGTGTGCAGCTCTTCTATTTTATTCAAAGTTTAGCATTAATTATATCTTTTTTTTTAGCTTGAAACAAGTACAAAGCAGGTAAAATCTTTGATTTTTTTTTTCTTTTTTTAAAGATTTATTTATTTGAAAGAGTTACACAGAGAAGGAGAGGCAGAGAGAGAGGTCTTCCATCTTCTGGTTCACTCCTCCATTGGCTGCAATGGCCAAAGCTGCGCCAATCCAGAGCCAGGAGCTTCCTCCGGGTCTTCCCATGCCAGTGCAGGGGCCCAAGGACTTGAGCCATTTTCAGCTGCTTTCCAAGGTCATAGCAGAGAGCTGGCTTGAAAGTGGAGCAGCTGGGACTCGAACCAGCGCCTATAGGGATGCCGGCGCTGTAGGCGGCGGCTTTACCCATTACGCCACAGCACCAGCCCCCTTGAAATCCTTATACTCTTCCACCTCCCCTGAAGTATTTAAGCAATAAAATAAAGGCAGCTGTAATTCTTTCTCTTCTACTAGCTTTTTTCTCAGTGTTTGGGTAGATGACTGTTTTTTCTCTGCTAGTCTGAATGATTTTTGTGTTCTTAAATAAAAAAAGCCAGTGGCTTAAATTATGTCACCATTCCTTTTCTAATCAAATGAGCAGAGAAGAAAATACCTTAATAAATGTAAGGCCCTTTGGAATCCTTACATAAGTGGATACAGCCAAAAATAGCTGATTATTCTGTTATCTGAGAAAATTGACTTTCCATAGTAATGTTGTGTCATTTATTTAGACATCCTTGGAACGGAAGATCTTATTGTGGAAGCGACTTCCAACGATGCTGTGAGATTTTATCCCTGGACCATTGATAATAAGTACTACTCAGCAGACATCAATCTGTGTGTGGTACCGAACAGATGCCTCATCACTGCGGAGATTGCTGAGTGTGTCCAAGCATTTGTGGTTTACTTTGACAGCACACAAGTAAGATTCTTTTCTCTGGAGCCTTGAATATGAAAGAGTTGCGTGTCTTCTCTGTTCCCTCCTGCATTTTCTGTGAGTTCTGGTTTTATTTGTGTATCTGTCTGCTTTCGCTCCTTTTAGAAATCGGGTCTTGATAGCGTGTCCTCCTGGCTCCCACTGGCAGAAGCCTGGCTGCCCGAGGTGATGATCTTGGTCTGTGAGAGAGTGTCAGAAAATGGTGAGTGCTCACGGGGCAGGGTGGGGCTTGCACCTGCCATTCCTTGGGGGCAGGTGCATGGGTTTTCTCAGCTTCAAGCAGCACATCTGAATGAATTCATGGCTTTCCGAAAATATTTTCAACCATTTCCCTTGGGAATCTTGCAATGTTTTCTTTCTTTCTTTCTTTCTTTCTTTCTTTCTTTCTTTCTTCCTTCCTTCCTTCCTTCCTTCCTTCCTTCCTTCCTTCCTTCCTTCCTTCCTTCCTTCCTTCCTTCCTTCCTTCCTTCCTTCCTTCCTTCCTTCCTTCCTTCCTTCCTTCCTTCCTTTCTTTCTTTCTTTCTTTCTTTTTTTTTTTTAAAGAATGGATACTTTGGGGGCTGGCACTATGGCACAGTGTGTTACGCTGCTACCCGCAATGCCAACATCCCATCTCAGAGCACCAGTCAAATCCTTTCTGCTCTACTTCCCATGCAGCTCCCTGCTAATGTGTCTGCGAGAACAGTGGAAGATGCCCCAAGTGCTTGGACCCCTTCCACCCACGTAGGAGACCCAAATGGAGTTTCAGGCTCCTAAATTCAGTTTGGCTGATCTGTTGCAACCGTTTGGGGGGTGCACCAACTGATGGAAGCACTCACTCTCCCTCCCTCCCTCCTCTATCACTCTACCTTTCAAATAAATAAATGTTTTTTTAATAAAGTAAAGAATGGATACTTTGGAATTTAGAAATCAATTCTTTAATTACTTTATTTTAGGTTCCTTTAGAATTAGTTGAGATTTGTGGAGAGTCTTTCATTCTGTTTTTACATAGAAAGATTTTGCTTATATTTTAGGTGTGAACCGACAAAAAGCTCAAGAATGGTGCATCAAACATGGCTTTGAATTGGTAGAACTTAGTCCAGAGGAGCTGCCTGAGGAGGATGGTAAGTGTCTGTGTTAGAAGATACACATTTGGATTGAGACATGAGAGATTATTTTAATTCAAGGATTAAGAATCTCAGTGAAATTCAAGAAATGTTATTTTTTCCCTAGTCATTTGAAAAGATTTGAGTAAAATCCATTGTTGTGTTCTTATCATTAATATAATAATCCACTTGTATGTTTTCAACAACCATTTGACTTTTTTTTTTAAGATTTGTTTCATTTATTTGAAAGGCAAAGTTACAGAGAGAGGGAGAGATAGCTTTTTCCATTGGGTCACTCCCCAAATGGCCACAGTGGCCTGGGGTGGACCAGGCCAAAGCCAGGAGCCAGGAGCTTCCTCCTCGTCTCCCATTGGATAGCAGGGACCCAATCACTTGGGCCATCTTCCGCTGCTTTCCCAGGCACATTACCAGGGAGCTGAATGGGAAGTGGAGTAACCAGGACTCTAACCAGTGCTCGTATAGGATGCCAGTGTTGCAGGTGGTAGCTTAACGCCTTATGCCACAATGCCAGCACATTTTAGGGCTTTTAAAAATATTTTTTGTAAAGGATTTCTATTTCTATTTTCTATCCCTACTGCCAAAGGAGGAGAATTAAACCTATAGTCATTGATGAAATGTGTATTTCTTATTTTGAATTCATTATAAGCTAAGACTGAATTCCAGGAACCCTAGGGGGGTTGCCTTTTAGACATTTGAAAGCAAAATAGACCAGAATGCCCTCCCAGGATAACTGTGTTAACTGCCTCTGCTGCTGCCTGGACTCTGGGTGTTCTCTGTGCCCCCTTTTCTTGTCTTTCCTCCTTGTAAGAATTCTTGTCGTGGGATGTACCAGGTTATGACAGGTTTGGCTCACGAAAATCTGGGACAAGACATGAAACAGTTGTTCCAAAAGACATTCTAGGCGGGGGCAGCCAATAAGAGTTAAGTACTTAGAACAGGAGCACTCATTACATGAGACCTGTATTTTAAAAAAAGAAATTAAGAAATGTCTGTCTATATTCTGGCTCAGTTAGAATTTTTCCAAAATGCTGTTCCCTTTGGGAGTAAAACACTGCCAGAGAAGAAGAAAACAAAAATGAAATTTAAAGGCTCGTTTTTGAGAAGATTGAAAAGTTAGCAAGTATAGTTTCTCCTGCATATTTTTCTAGGTCACTTGAAACACATTCCCTGTTTTGTGTACGTGAGCCTGTTAGCACTGGAGTATTCTCTTCTTCCCATTGTCTGTAGTCGACTGTTGTGATTTTGGAATCTCTGCTCTTTTGTATCAGTGTACTTCTTGCCTTTTGTCTGAACAGTGTTCTTGGCCTGTTTCAAGTTAGTCTTAAATTAAACATTTATACATATCATCTTTAAGTAAGGTAACGAAAACCTTCCTAGAATTTCTTAATACAGACTGCTCCCAAGCCATATTCCATCCTCCTTTACTTGCATATATTCAGACATTGGTGTGGCGCTTCATGCTTGTTGGTATTACATTTAATTTTATTGGTTCTAGCTCTTTGAGACCACCTTTCTGGTTCCTGGTTACAACCATCTAAAGCTGTTAGTTATTCTTTCAAGAACTGAGTCATTCATGTTAGACAAACGTGCCTCTTTGTCCTCATCCAGACTTGGGTGGTGGTAGAGTCATCTTTGCAGATTGCTGTTAGTTCAGTCCTCACCGTATTTCTGTGAGGTCAGTAGCGGGCTGGTGTTCTTGAGATGAGTCATCAGACGGTTGCTGAGTGCCTGCTGTCTGTCAGGCACCGTGCGCAGCAGTGGGCATAATGAACTTCACAAACGTTATTTCTGCCCTCAAGGGGTTTCCAGTCTGGGGGCAGGATTGCAGCAGCAAGCCCTCAGTTCTGGTGCATCTTTCCTCTAGACAGGTGTACACAGCATCTCTGAGGATCGCATCCGTGATTTGCCCTTGATCAAATAGCTTGTAAGCGACAGAGCCTGGGATCAGATCACAGCTTCTGCCTTCTAAGTTTGTGTGCCTCCTGTTAGACCACCGAGGCCAGGCCACTAGAGACAGGTTCTGTGTGGATTACATTCTTCAGACTTTTCAGCCACATGAAAAATGCCTTTGCCTTTATAATAAAGGTGACTGTTATATAACTCTCCTAGGCGGAGTTTTTGTTTTAGTTTATAGAATGTTCATATTGGGAACATTAAGCTCCGTATTTGTTTTATTTTTTCCTTATTTAATAGGTTATACTGTGAAGTAACAAGTAAATAAACAAGATAAGTAAGCATCAGTTATTTAAAAATATGGCTTGGAGGATATATACACATACAAGGGGATTTCAAAAGTTTGTGGAACCGGGTTCTAGTCCCAGTCGGGGCGCTGGATTCTGTCCCAGTTGCCCCTCTTCCAGTCCAGCTCTCTGCTGTGGCCCGGGAGTGCAGTGGAGGATGGCCCAAGTCCTTGGGCCCTGCACCTGCATGGGAGACCAGGAGAAGCGCCTGGCTCCTGGCTTCTGATCAGCGCTATGTGCCAGCCGCAGTGCGCCGGCCGCGGCGGCCATTGGAAGGGAACCAATGGCAAAAAGGAAGATCTTTCTGTCTCTCTCTCTCTCTCACTATCCACTCTGCCTGTTCAAAAAAAAAAAAAAGTTTGTGGAAATGGAATTCCATTTTCCAAAATAAGAAATAATTTTACTTTGGTGCAAAAAATTTTTGAAATCTATACGTGATTTTTTTCTGTAATGCCCATTTTCCATGAACTTTTTGAAGCCCCCTTATATGTTTGGCTGTGTATGTAAGTACGAGTTATGTGTGTAAAATAAATTTCTCCTTCCCGATCAGACGACTTCCCAGAATCCACAGGAGTAAAGCGAATCATACAGGCCCTGAATGCCAACGTCTGGTCCAATGTCGTGATGAAGAATGGTAAGTAACTGGACTCTCCCTCCACACCCCGTTTATTGTTAAGTTTTAAATTATTTGAATATATGTGGAACCGTTAGGATTATATGAAGTCCAATTCTCAAGTCTTCAGTTGGAAGGAAGAGCCAAAAGTAGCATTGCTAGGGATTTTAAACATGTGTTTAGGAGTTTGTTCAGTACAAATGTAGCAGATCCTTGTAATGCGTGTGGCATTGTTGTTGGCTTCGAGAACTACCCCCAACCTTGGAAGACCTGGCCTCTGTCCTTAAGGTCTCCTAGTTCTGCAGTGGTATCCAAGCGTGCACCTAGGCTGATGAGTGCAGATGGCTGACGGAGGCCGTAAGTGCATAGCGTCAGACATGTCACCTCTGCATTAACCTTGTGTGTATAGAGAAAGCTCCAGGGAAAAAGAGGGTCCTGACAGTAGTCTTCATGGGATGGTCAAGATTGGGGTTGGTAAAAGGGACAATGGCAAGCAGGGGAGGAGAGCATCGTGAATAATGGCTATATGAGTGTGTTCTAGGCTCACTAGGGAATCTTGCCTAACTACCACAGCTACTTTGACCTAAGGGACCGAAGTTGTAGCATGTCAGGTTAAGCCACTACCTGCAATACTGGCTTCTCACATGAGCACCGGTTCAGGTTCTCTCTGCTCAGTTTCTGATCCAGCTCCCTGCTAATGCACCTGGGAAAGCAGTGAAAGGTGGCCCAAGGACTTGAGCTCCTATTACCCATGTGGGAGACCTGGATGGAGTTCTAGGCTCCTAGCGTTGGCCAGGACTGTTGCAGCCATTTTGGGAGAGAACCAGTGGATGGAAGATCTCTTTCTCTCTGTCTCTCCTTTCTTTGTCAGCCTTCCTTTCAAATAAATAAATGACTCCTTATTTATTTGAAAGGCAGATTTACAGAGAGGCAGAGGCAGAGAGAGAGAGATCGATCGATCGATTGATCTTCTGTCTGCTGATTCACTCCCCAAATGGCCTCAATGGCCAGAATGCTGGGTCGATCCAAAGCCAGGAGTTTTTTCCCCGGTCTCCCACACAGGTGCAGGGGCCCAAGCACTTGGGCCAGATTCCACTGCTTTCCCAGGCCATAGCAGAAAGCTGGATCAGAAGTGGAGCAGCTGGGTCTCAAACTGGCACCCATATGGGATGCCAGCACTGCTGACAGCAGCTTTACCCACTATGCTACAGCACCAGCTCCCTAAATAAATAAATCTTAAAAGGAAAAAAAAAAAAAAAGAAGTTTGAATACAAGGCAGGAGGATGGGCTTTTTGCTGCAGGAACAGGTGAATTGCTCGAGGTTTTTTTTGCTACTTTAAAATATTTTTACTTATTAATTGAAGGGAGTGGGGAGGGCAGGCACACGTACTTCTGTCAACACTGATATGCTCCCCAAAGCCTACAGCAGCTGCAATGGCTGGGACTGGGGTAGGCTGAAGCCAGGAACAAGAAACTTAATCCAGGTCTCCCATGTGAGTGACAGGAACCCAATTATTTGGTTCCTAGAGTCCATTAGCAGGAAACTGGAGTCAGGAGCCAGAGCCACATATGAAATCCAGATACTGCAGCATAGGATATGGTCATCCTAACTGACATCATAGCCACTAGGCCAAACATCCACCCCTGGAGATTTTTACTAAGGGGGTGATACAAAGATGTTGTCATCCTTGAAAGATTAATGTGATGGTGGTGTGGGGATCTGGGGGATGGGTTGGCAGTTGAAGGAGCTGGAAGAGTCTTAAGTCAGGGAGCGTTGTGGCAGAAGGCTGGATTAAACTGTGGTCTGAGAGGCATAGACCAGTTGGCACACGCTGGGCTCTAAGAGTCTGCGTTAGTTTGTTAGGATCACAGCAGCAAAGCACCACAAATTGAATGGCTTAGTGTAACAGGAACATGTTGCTTCACAGTTCCCGGAAGCCAGAAGTTCGAAGTCAAGGTGTCAGCAGGACCACGATCCCTCTGGAGGTGCTAGGGAAGGAGCAGTTCCAGGTCTCCCGGCTTCTGCGGGATCCTTGGCTCGTGGCAGCATAGCTCCTGTCTTCTCGTGGCATTCTCCTTGTGTGCCTGTGTCCAGATTCTCCCTCTTTGAAGGGACAACAGTGATACTGAAGTAAGGGTCCACTGTACTGCGGCCTGACCCATTTCAATTATGTCTACCACAAGCCTGTCTTCAAGTAAGTTCACATTTTGAGGTCCTGGAGGTTAGGAGTTTAATATATAAATATGGAGAAGATACAGTTCATTTTTCTTTCTCCCTCCTCCCATTTATTTATTTATTTATTGGAAAAGCCTAGTTAGAGAAAAGGAAACAGATCTTCCATTTGTGGTTCACTCTCCAAATGACTGTAACAGCCAGGCCTGGGTCAGGCCAAAGCCAGGAGCCAGGAGCTTCTTCTGGGTCTCCCCTGGGTGGCAGGGGCCCAGACACTTGGGTCATCCACTGCTTTCCCAAACACATTAGCAGGGAGCTGGATCAGAAGTGAAACAGCCAGGACTTGAACAGGTGCCCATATGGGATAACGGCATTGCAGGTGGCAGCTTAATCCGCTGTGCCACAATGTTGGCCCTGTGGAGATACAGTGTAGTCCATAACCTATTCCATTAGGAATTGCTACCTGTTCAGTGTTTTTCTCTCTTACAGCTCTTGGCTGTCTGAAAAAGTATGCCATGTTAGATGAGACACTCCAGAAAGGGGTGAGAAAAGTCTTATTTCACAGTGAGCTCATTCCATCTTCCCTGAGATAAAAGGTCAAGTGGAAGATCAGTTTTAGGAGTTAAATCTTTCATCTCGGTTTTTGTAGACACCGAGTGTTATGTGAGATTGGCACCCTGTAGCCTGCCTGAGGTGGGCTCTGACCCTCGTCATTACTGGAGAAGCTCCTTCTGGCATGCTACCGTTCTCCTTCCTTTCTCTTTTCCCCCTCTCTCCTTCTTCCCTTTTTTCTTTCTAGAGAAAAATCTAATGTCTGTATCAAGTCAAATTACAGAGATTAGATTATCTTTGATTGTTATAGCAACCAAAATACAGCCCTATAGATCTAGAAGGACAAGGAGGTGTTGCCTATATTGTCATCTTTTTTTTTTTTTTAATTTATTTGTTTATTTGAAAGGCAGAGTTACACAGAGGCAGAGGCAGAGAAAGAGAGAGAGGTCTTCTATCTGCTGGTTCACTCCCCAGATGGCCTCAATGGCTGGAGCTATGGCGATCTGAAGCCAGGACCCAGGAGCTTCTTCTGGTTCTCCCACGCAATTGCAGGGACCCAAGGACTTGGGCCATCTTCTGGTACTTTCCCAGGCCATTAGCAGGAAGCTAGATTGGAAGTGGAGCAATTGTGACTTGAACCAGCTCCCATTTGGGATGCCCGCACTGCAGATGGTAGCTGAACCTGTTGTGCCACACTGCCAGCCCCTATTCTCATCTTCCTGTTAGCAAAACAAAGAAACAAAAGAAGTCTTTCCCATTCATTCATTCATGAAAACCTTGTTGAGCATTTAACGATAGTGAGGCATTACTCTACTGTTTATGCTATAAAAACAAGTTTAAGATGCAGTGCTTGGGGCCAGCGCTGTGGCATAGTGGGTAAAACTGCCACCTGCAGTGCCGGCATCCCATATGGGTGCCAGTTCAAGTCCCAGCTGCTCCACTTCCAATTCAGCTCTCTGCTATGTCCTGGGAAAGCAGTAAAGGATGGTCTAAGTCCTTGGGCCCCTGCACCCATGTGGGAGACACAGGAGAAGCTCCTGGTTTCTGGCTTCAGATCAGCTCAGCTCTAGCTGTTACGGCTATCTCTCTGCCTCTGCCGCTGCCTCTCTCTAACTCTGCCTTTCCAATAAATAAATAAATCTTAAAAAAATAAAAAAGATGTGGTGTTTGGGGCCGGCATCCCATATGAGTACTGGTTTCAGTCATGGCTATTCTGCTGCCCATCCATCTCCCTGGTAATGTGCTGGGAAAGCAGCGGAAGATGCATCAAGTACTTGGGCCCCTGCCACCCATGTCAGAGACCTGGATGGAGCTCCAGGCTCCTGGCTTCAGCCTGGCCCAGCCCTGGCTGTCGTGGCCATCTGGGGAGTGAACCAGTGGATAGAAGACCTCTTTCTCTCTCTCTCTCTCTCCCCTCTCCCTCTCTCTCCCCTCTCCCCTCTCCCCTCTCCTCTCTCTCCTCTCTCTCCTCTCTTTCTTCTCTCCTCTCTCTCTTCTCTCCTCTCTCTCCTCTCTCTTCTCTTTCTGTAATTCAGCCTTTCAAATAAATAAATCTTTGGAAAAAAAAATATGTGGTACCTAAACTGAATCAATTTAGAATAAAATTATATTCAGTGATGGTTGCTAGATTTATGAGAGCTATTTTCAGGAAAGATTACTTGGCTTTAATCATTGTTTAGGGAATCTGGCCCCCAAGTTCATAACTTAAAGAGCTGCTGATTTGTAATTTACATTTTTGGCTATAAATTTAGAAACTGAATGAATGTACTTTTTTACTTTGGAAGTGTATCAAAAGCATTTTCTTTAAAAACGCCATGCTACTTGCTGTAGACGCACAGTATTCTTCGAACAACAGCAAGACAGAGGCATATTATAGATTTTTCATAGCTCTTTGTTGTAAAGTGTTTTTGCCTTCCTCTTTTCTTTCTGTAGTAGTAGGACTTCAGTTTGCCAGTAACCAAAAGCTAAAATACTGCTGTTAATTTAAGAGGATGCTGGCCGAGGTGGTCTCTGGAGGTGGAACCCTGTGTGCAGGTGCACGATGACATGTGGGCACAGCCCAGGCCTTGGTGCGAGGGAGGCATGTCCTTTAGAGACAGAGCCCTGGGTGGTGGGCTGTGTTACCCTCCCACAGTAACCTCCCTGCTGTGCTGCTATGGAACCCCGCTTCGCTGGGGGCTCGTCCCACCAGCCCGGGACCCCGGCTCTCCTCCGCAGGCTTTTCTTGAATGTCCAAATGTTGCCTGCCAGCTGTTTCTTTATTTTAGAAATCTTTGTCCTCTCGACTCCTTCTTTCTCTTACTCTCTTTTCTTGTGGTCAAATATACAAATAAAATCCACCATTTTAACCATTTTAGTGCATAGTTCAGTGGCATTAACTTCATTGATATTCTGCAACCATTGCTACTCAGAAAAGCTTTCGAAAGCAGTTATTTTTTGAACATCAGAAAGTTGGTTTGACAAAATAAAGAAAAATATTACAGGTATTGGATAACTTTTCTTTCAGGAATTCTTTTTCTTGTTTATTAATTTTTTATCTGAGAGGCAGAGAAGCCAACACAAATCTGGTTTTCTCTGGTTCACTCCCAAATGCCTGCAACAGCTGGGGTTGGGCCAGAATGCAACAAGGAGCTGGGAACTCAGTCTGGGCCTTCCCCGCAGTGGTAGGGGCCCAGCCACTCAAGCCATCACCTGCCACCTCCCAGGACCCACACCAGCAGGAAGCTGGAATCCAGAACAGGGCTGGGACTCCAACCCAGGTGCTCCAACATGGGATGTGGTTGTCCCGAGTGGCACCTCCATCATGTACCTCATGCCTACCCCTGGGTAACATTTTTAGGACTCAGGACTTGTTTTTTGTTGTTTTGGTTAGAAAAATTATAATGATAACAATTGACTCTTTGGATTATTACTTGGGGAAATTTGCTTAATCCCAGTTCATTATTTGGGATTCTGTATGGTCTAGTATTTACTAAGCAGTATTAGAACACCACATTTATGCCAGGCTATTTTTTACATTTGTATAATTGTAGAAAAATATTAGTTTGTAACTTTAAAAAAATCTATTTTAAGTGTTCGGAAAAACAATTCCAGTTCAAGTAAAGACTATGAAAGTTTAGATGTTAAGATAAAAGCATAGAAAACATGCAAATCTGACTATGGTTTGTTTGTTTTTAACAATTTCTTGGACTTGGCATTCAGGGATCAAATATTTAATTTGAAAATCTGGTAACTTGAAGATGATTAGCTTCTTTCCTGCCCTTTACTGAGATAAAGTGGATGTGCTTCCCGAATAGGAATTCATGATTTAAATGGTGGCAAGCTACGTTCTTTTGACCTGGCTTGACTTACCACATCAAGTCTGAATAGTTTACTTACAGGACATCTTCATACTTTTTGCCTTTCATCTCTTTCCTTAAAAAGTAATGAGCAATGTGGGATGGGTCTTGGCACAGTGGATTAAGCCACTGCTTGGGATGACTACTCTGCACTTCCCATGCAGCTTCCGGTTAGTGCACCTGGGAGGCGGTGGATGATGGCTCAGATGCTTGAACTCCCGCCACCCGCCTGGGAAACCCAGATGGAGTTCCTGACTGGCCTTGGCGTGGCCTAGCCCCTGCTGTTGCAGGCATATGGGGAGTGAACCAGCGGATGGAAGATATCCATCTCTCTCCTTCCTTCTCCCTGCCATGATGCCTTTCAAATAAAATGAGTCTCTTTCTTAAAAATACTTAAAAATACACATGCAACCAGAGAAAGACAACTTGGACTTGATCAAAATTAAAAACTTTGGTGCTTCAAAGGACGCTATCAGGAAAATGAAAGATAACTCTCAAAATGAGAGAAAGTATTTGTAAAACTTACATTTAATAGCTAGTATCTTATAAATAACTTTTACAAGTCAATAATCAGGAGCCATAATAAATCCCTTGAAAAATGACAAAGAATTTGAGCAGGTGTTTCTCCAAAGAAGATGCACAAATGGCAGTCGCACATAACAAGCTACAGATCTTAGTCATTAGAAATGTGCAGATCACCGCTATGATGAGCTGGCACCTCACACCCACTGGGTGTCAGAGAGGACGCGGAGAAATTAGAACCCTGCACTGCTGGGGGGAATGTGAGGTGGCGCTGCAGCCACTTTGGAAAAGCAGCAGTTGTTCAAAAAATTAAACGTAGAATTACCTTATGACCCAACAGTTCTGTTCTGGGTGTATACCCAAGCAAATCTAAACATGTCTATGCAAAAAATCGCGTACAGGTGTTCATAGCAATACTCCTCATAGGAGCCAGAAAGTGGAAATAGCTACTGAGAACAAAATGTGCTTGGATCTATACAGTGGAATATTATTTAGCTGTAAAAAGAAGCAAAGAGTAGATACCTGCTCAGTGTGGATGAACCTGAAAAACGTTATGCTAAGTGAAAAAAGCCGCACACAAAAGGCAACATATTATATGATTCCATTTATATGGAATGTCCAGAATAGTTAAGTTCCTACAGCCAGAAAGTAGGTTAGTGGTTCCCAGGTGCTGAGAGAGGTTGCTAATGGGTCTGGGCTTTCTTTCTGGGATGATAAGGATGTTCTGGCGTTAGATGGTGATGGTGATTGGAGAGTTTGTGAGTATACTGTGTGCTTCGCTACACTGTGTGCTTCGAGAGGGCTGAATTCTGTGATATGGGGACCACATAGCAGTAGAGAGGAAGAGGAAGGAAAGAACACTGATGAGGGTAATGCAGTGGTGGACGGCAGTGGTGGCTTAGAAAGGAGAGAGGTAACAATCATGTAATAGCAGTTGCTTACACATATACATCATCTTATTTAATCCTCGGGATAGTCATATGAGCAAGGCTTAAGAGACCCAGTAATTGCCCAGGTCATTTAGCTTATGAATTCTCAGACTTGCTTGCACATGAGAATCACCTGGGGGATTTTAAGAAATATAAGAAGGCTTCAAAAAGTTTGTGGAAAAAGGAATTAAAATATAAATTTATTTTGATACAAACTTTTACAAAAATCTCTGCATATGGTTTTCATTAAAAAGTTCATGGAAAATGTGTACTATGAATAAATTATGTGAGTTCAAAAAAATTTACACCAAAAGAAACATCTTTTAATCTTACCTTTTCATTAACTTTTTTAAAAAGTTCTTGACCTACCATTTTGCTTGCCACTAGTTTTCTTTTCTTTCTTTCTTTTTTTTTTTTTTTTAAGATTTATTTATTTTACTTGAAAGTCAAAGTTACACAGAGAGAGAAGGGGTGGCAGAGAGAGGAGAGGCAGAGAGAGAGAGAGAGGTCTTCATCCTCTCTCTGGGGTTCACTCCCCAGTTGGCTGCAATGGCTGGAGCTGAGCCAATCTGAAGCCAGGAGCCAGGAGCTTCTTCCGGGTCTTCCATGGAGCTGCAGGGGCCCAAGGACTTGGGCCATCTTCTGCTGCTTTCCCAGGCCATAGCAGAGAGCTGGATAGGAAGCTGAGCAGCCGAGACTTGAACCAGCGCCCATATGGGATGCTGGTACTGCAGGCAGCGGCATTACCCACTACGCCACAGCGCTGGCCCCTTCATTAACCTTTTAAAAAAGATTTACTTATTTGAAAGGCAGAGAGCCTGAGCTTCCATCCATTGGTTTACTTTGCAAAAGGCTACAGCAGCCAGGGTGAAGACAGGAGCCTCCATCCAGGTCTCCTTCGTGGGTGTCATGGGTCCAGGTACTTGAGCTGTCGTCTGCAGTTTTCCAGGTATATTAGCAGGAAGCTGGATCTGAAGTGAAGGAGCCAGGACTTGAGCCTGCGCTCCGATATGAGATGCGGGCATCCTACGTGGTGGCTTAACCCACCGCACCCCAACACTCACCCGTTGATGAACTTTTAAAGTTCACTGCCTGCTTCTGTCTTGATCTGACTCCTAAAGATTCTGAATTAAATGGTATAGTGTGAGTCCTAGGCATAGAGATTTCCAGAATCCTCCCCAGTAAATTATCTCCTGGTGATTATAATACACAGTAAAATTTGAGAACCACTAATGATAGCTGGTTAACTAGCAGAGCCCGATTTGGACATAGGTCTTTATCATTTTAAAGACTGTGCTTTTAACTGCTGTAACATGTAGCCTTATAAATTGTATGTCTTGATGAAGTTTCTCCTATGCACTGTTCTCCAAAGAATCAAGGGACAGTTTCCAGTCACAACAGTGCCACTCAGCTGTGTGCCCCTAGGCAAATCTCATCGTCTCTGCGCTGTATTTATAATTTGTAAAACGAGGTTGATCGTCATCAAGGGCTCCCAGCCCTGGCTGCACATTTGAATTACCTGGGAAGCTCTAGAAACCTGTGCTGTCTGGGCCTCACCCACCATTTAGATCAGACGGGAGGGGCAGCCACAATAATTTTTAAGTGCCCAGGGATTCATATATGCAGCCAAGGTTGAGAACCACTGACGTAGATGATAGTCATCTAGTTCTAACTTGTAAGAGTCTGTGTTTAATCCCTGGGAGTAAGTCTGGTATGCTGGAATTTGGCCACACTTACTGTGTGCCAGGCATCGGTCTATGTGCATTTCGTCAGTGAAAAGAACAAATGAACAAACATTTCTGCCCTTGTGAATCATTCATTCTAATAGGAGACTATTGTCGATTAAACAATACGGTGCCGGCATTGTGGCATAGTGGGTTAAGTCACCTTCAGCACCTGCTCTCTATATGGGTGCCTGTTCGAGTCCCAGCTGCTCCACTTCTGATCCAGCTCCCTGCCAATGGCCTGGGAAAAGCAATAGGAGATGGCCCAAGTGTTTGGGCCCCTGTCTTCCAGTTGGAAGACCTGGAAGAAGTTCCTGGCTTCTGCTTGGCCCAGCACTGGCTGTTACGGCCATCTAGGGGGTGTAGTGGTAGGTAGATCTCTCTCTGTCCCTCTCTCTCTCTAACTCTTTCAAAATAAACAAGTATATCTTAAAAAAAAAAAAAACAATACAACTAATTAGCAAGCTACATAGTATGTTAGGAGAAGATAAGTGGAAGAAAGTAATGAACCAGAGTTAGGAGCACTGAGATTGCTGGGCAGGCTGCGGTGTGTGGTGGTCGGGGCAGGCTGCGGTGTGCAGGGGTCGGGGCAGGCTGCGGTGGGCGGTGGGCGGGGGTCGGGGCAGGCTGCGGTGTGCGGGTGTCGGGGCAGGCTGCGGTGGGCGGTGGGCGGGGCAGGCTGTGGTGTGCGGGGGTCAGGGCAGGCTGTGGTGTGCGATGGTCGGGGCAGGCTGCGGTGTGCAGGGGTCGGGGCAGGCTGCGGGGTGGGCTGGTCAGGGCAGGCCTTCTTGAGAGCTGCACAGTTGAGCTACGAAGGACATTTCACCCTGTGGGTGACTGGGAAGAACACACCTGGTGTGGGAAAAGCTACCGCACAGGCCCCAGGTGAGAGTGTGCCTGCTGTGTGGGAAGACTGTCAGGGAGCTCACTGTGGCTACAGAGCACAGGTCACTCACTGGTGGAGGCCCGGATGATTGAGGGCTTTGCAGTCTGTCATACTGAGAGGGGGGCTATCGCAGGGTGTTAAGCAGAAGAATGACATGATCTGACGTCAGGTCTGGAAGACGCAGACTCCAGCTGTGGGCCTGAGCAGTCTGAAGGGTCGGTAGCCATCAACTGGAACGAGGAAGCTGCAGAGGAAGGAGACTTTGAGGGGCAGGGTCACATATCAATCATTCAGTGTGTGGTTTTTTTTTTTTTTTTTTTTTTTTTTTTTTTTTTTTTTGACAGGCAGAGTGGACAGTGAGAGAGAGAGACAGAGAGAAAGGTCTTCCTTTTGCCGTTGGTTCACCCTCCAATGGCCACCGCGTTAGGCGCGCTGTGGCCAGCGCAGCGCGCTGATCCGATGGCAGGAGCCAGGTGCTTCTCCTGGTCTCCCATGGGGTGCAGGGCCCAAGGACTTGGGCCATCCTCCACTGCACTCCCTGGCCACAGCAGAGAGCTGGCCTGGAAGAGGGGCAACCGGGACAGGATCGGTGCCCCGACCGGGACTAGAACCCGGTGTGCCGGCGCCGCAAGGCGGAGGATTAGCCTAGTGAGCCGCGGCGCCGGCCATTCAGTGTGTTTTTTAAAGATTTTATTTTATTTGAAAGGCAGAATTACAGAGAAGCGGAGGCAGAGAGACAGAGAGGTCTTCCATCTGCTGGTTCTCTCCCCAGATGGCCACAACAGCTGGAGCTGTGCCAATCTGAAGCCAGGAGCCAGAAGCTTTTTCCGGGTCTCCCACGCAGGTGCAGGGGCCCAAGGACTTGGGCCATCTTCTGCTTCTTTCCCAGGTCATAGCAGAGAGCTGGATCAGAAGTGGAGCAGCCATGTCTTGAACCGGCACCCATATGGGATGCTGGCACTGCAGGCGGCAGCTTTACCTGCTATGCCTCAGCACCCCCCCCCCCTTTTTTTTAAGGATTTATTTATTTGAAAGAGTTACAGGAGAGACAGAGGCAGAGACAGAAAGAGAGAGGTTTTCCATATGCTGGTTCACTCCCCAAATGGCTACCATGGCCGGAGCTAGACTGATCTGAAACCTCCAGGTCCCCCATGTGAGTGAGGGGCTCAGTGACTTGGGCACCTTTCACTGCATTGCCAGGCCATAGCAGAGAGCTGGATGGGAAGTGGAGCAGCCGAGACTCGAACTGGTGCCCTCATGGGATGCTGGCACTGGAGGTAGAGGCTTTACCCACTATACCACAGTGCTGCCCCCAATCATTCAGTCCTGGACATGCGCTTCGCTTCAGATGGCTCCTAGACACTTCAAGTAGCTGGTTGTAGAGGTGTGTGGAGTTTGGGGAAGAGAGGTATATACATGGCTTTAAAAACCTTGAGCCGGGCTGAGATCACCAGCGGAGTCAGTCTAATAGACCACAAGGGCCAAGGATTCAGCCCAAGGGTGTTCCAACATCAAGACGTTAGGGAGAAGAGGAGACCTACCAAGGAGACTGAGAACGATTGCGCACAGAGGTGTTGGGTCCTAGAGGCCGAAGTGAAGAGTGTTTCAAGGTGGAAGGGGTGGTTTAGCTATGCTAAAGGCTGCTGGTAGGTCAGGTAAGAAGGGGCCATTGGTTTTAGCCACGTGGAGGTCACCAGTGACCTTGAAGAGCAGACTCAGCAGAGTACGTTTAAGGGAGGTTGGTAGGACAGAAATTGGAGACAGCAACAATAAAGCATCTTGAAAATTTCTGCAGGAAAGAACTAGGTGGTCTGGTGAGGAAAGTGGGGGCAAGGAGCTTTATGTGCACAGTGAGAGTCTCAGCTCTATTGTAGAGAAAACTTGGGAACCTTTGCGCGAGTCTGTTTCACCGTGAGCATTCATTGCCGGATGGCCACCCACCCTTTTTGACCGAGTGTCTTTAACACCCCACAGCACAGTACTTTGTGCAGCAGTCCTAGCAGTAGTTAGTTGCACAGAGAAATCAAGGAATTCTGTCAGTCCAGGGAGAGAGGATGGCTTTTTTATGCTGATAGTTTGGGGAAAGAGTATTTGTTTTACTTTGTGTCATCATGTCTGTCAGTGGAGTCTTCTCCCTGAGACTAGCTTTTGCTCTGGTCACTTTTCTTCCTAAAGAAGTTCCAAGGGAACTGGAAATGACTTAATGACGGTGGTCAAGAGAATGGGAAGAAGGGGGGACGTCTGATGTAGCAAGTGTGAAACACCAAATCTGAGAAGAGACTTCATTGCACTGCGTAATGTAGGGCATGCGTAAGGCAAATAAGGACTTGGTTGGGGCCGGTGCTGTGGCGTAGCGGGTTAAGCCGTTGCCTGCAGTGGCAGCACCCCATATGGGTGCCGGTTTGTGTGCTGGCTGCTGCACTTCCAATCCAGCTCTCTGCTATGGCCTGGGAAAGCAGTGGAGGATGGCCCAAGTCCTTGGGCCCCTGTACCCACGTGGGAGACCTGGAAGAAGCTCCTGGCTCCTGGCTTCGGATCAGCGTAGTTCCGGTCATTGTGGCCAATTGGGGAGTGAACCAGCAGATGGAAGACTTCACTCTCTCTCTCTTTGTCTCTCTTCTCTCTTCTCTCTCTCTCTCTCTCTCTCTCTCTGCCTCTCCTTCTCTCTGTGTGTAATTCTGACTTTCAAATAAATAAATAAATCTTTAAAAAAAGAAGAAGAGGCCGGCGCCGCGGCTCAATAAGCTAATCCTCTGCCTGTGGCGCCAGCACACCGGGTTCTAGTCCTGGTTGGGGCGCTGAATTCTGTCCCGGTTGCCCCTCTTCCAGGTCAGCTCTCTGCTATGGCCCGGGAGTGCAGTGGAGGATGGCCCAAGTCCTTGGGCCCTGCACCCACATGAGAGACCAGGAGAAGCGCCTGGCTCCTGGCTTCAGATCAGTGCGATGCGCCGGCCGCAGCGGCCATTGGAGGGTGAACCAGTGGCAAAAAGGAAGACCTTTCTCTGTCTCTCTCTCACTCTCCACTCTGCCTGTCAAAATAAATAAATAAATAAATAAATAAAAATAAAAAAAGAAGAAGAAAGGACTTGGTTTCCCAAATCTCAGATTGCGGTAACTCAGGGGTGTTCCCTAAGGCTAACACTGTTTGCCGGTTATACATAAAACGGAGGCCTCACTGAGCATAGCAAGCGGTAATTTAGGCAGTAGCTTCCCTTCAGAGATGATTGAGGCATAAAGCAGTTAGGGGCCACAGTGAATTCTCATGGATAACAGTTGTGTGCGATGCAAGCTGGGGACGTTCTTGGCCTAAACTTCTGAGGCTGATAGTTTGGAGAGCGGCCATAATGTTTGTCCCCAGATTTTTCTGCACAATATTTTTTTTCTACCAGGCTTTCTACTGGTTTAGGTGAACCCAGATTCCCTGTTCTCGTGTTCTGGAGAACTTAATAAAGGACGTTACTTAGTTTGCCATGACAGTGTCTGTGCATTAGCAAGGTGAGAGCACTCGGGACACAGAACTTTCATGCTTGCATCTGCTCCAGCTTTCTCCTTTTATAAATAGGTGATAGAGGCCCCGGGAGAAGTGACATGCCCACGTTCTCACAGGGAGTTAGTAGCTAAGGTGGGACCAGATGGCACTGTTGTGTCTTTTTCCATTACAGCATGTTGGTTTACATTATGGCCCAGTTATAGAAATGGTCACATGGCTGTTAAGTAATTTACCCAGGTTGCATGATAGGCCGTCGGCAGAGCCAGATGAGCTGGTTGGCCATAGAACCCTTTAGTCAAGAGGCTCTGGTATGAGTAAGATTTTAATGAGACCGACTCCAAGTATTGTGTTTGAGATTTAGGGCTTACTGCCTGCCTTTAAATGAACCCTTTTATTTTATTTTATTTTTAAGAGATTTATTTATTTGAAAGGCAGAGTTATAGAGAGGCAGAGGCAGAGAAAGAGAGGTCTTCCATCTGCTGGTTCACTCCCCAAATGGCTGCAATGGCTGGAGCTGGGCCAATCTGAAGCCAGGAGCTTCTGCTGGGTCTCCCACACAGGTGCAGGGTCTTGGACCATGCTCTACTGCTTTTCCAAGCCATGGCAGGGAGCTGGACCAGAAGTGAGCAGTTGTGATTCGAACCGGCACCCATATGGGATGCTGGCACTGCAGATGGCTTTATGCCACAGTGCTGGCCCCTAAACAAATCCTTTTGAGAAGGGTATCTGCAGAGGTGTTGTTACTATCTTTATCACATTGCTTTTGTACTTAATCCAAAGTGCAGATAAGGCCCCTGATAGTGATAAATACTTATGTATTACTTTTTAGTGATCTATAGCTTATATTAATTTTTAATGATTCTACTTGGGATCATAAGAAATCATTCTCTTCAGTTTGAGTTATGACTTATTTGTACATAGTGTGTAGTTAGCACCTTCATGTTATTTAATATCAGCTTTTAGAGCAGACAGGTTAATTTATAGTACTACACTTTTAGGCAAATGATAATACTGGAAAGAGGTAAGTGTAACTTCCCGGTTAACTGATGACGTAGTTGTATCTCCTTGGCACCGGTGTCTGTTTCCTAAGCTGAAGCATGCACTCTCAGATCAGAGGCAGTGTCCCCCCCGCAAAGGGCAATCCTAACTGAATCCTGGAGGCCAGAAAATCCTGCTCTTTTTAAGTAAAAAGCACAGATACATGCACAGGACATAAGGGCAGCAGTATATGTGTGGTATTACTATTTCAATGGGGAGGGTGTGGCATGATTAGAGGCAAAAAAAAAGTCTTTAGAGGCTTCTGGGAGTGGGGTTAGGGCATAATGAAGTGGTTGAGAAATGCGGAGCTTAAGAATTGTTAAGCTGTACCCCAGAGGAAATCCCCAGATGCCACTGTGTTCACTGTGAAGGTCAGACCTCTAGGGAAGTCAGAGTTTCCACTGTGCTTTAAAGGCCTGACCTCAACTGGGCCAGGAAGTGAAGCGGTTAGGCCTGCCTTTGCAGTTGGGTGGCACTTCCTGCCGTCTCCAGCCCCAGCATGCCTGCTGTGCAGAACACCCCCGGCACTCTTCTTCCATTTCCCTACCTGGAAATCTGGCTTGTAGTTTCAGGAAAGGAATGTGAGTAAAATCTGGCTGCCTAGCTGACTTACCCACAGCCCATGAGAGCCTCGCTTGTGACTGTGGAAACCAGTCATTGGGGTCTGTCATGTATAAGCTGGTAATGTCCCTTTCCTGTCATCTCCGTGCAGGGAAAAACCCTGGGGTAAGCGCCAGGTGTGATAAGTTTTTGAAAGTTGATTCCTCGCTGGCTCCCCTGTGTGTCTCCAGTGAGGTTATCTTCTCTTCCGTTGTCCAGAGCATCAGAAAGCCTAGGTGCAAGGTGCTTTGTTAAGATCGCGTGACCCAGCCGTGCTCAGGACAGTACCTTGAACTTCACAGTGCCTGTGCTAAGAGTTGGTGTTAGGAACAAGGAAAAGAAGACGGTTAGTAGAAGCTGGATGAGTTTTCGTCCTTTGCCTTCTGTTTTTTTCAGACGAAGTTGTGGTTTCACATAAGAAGGTAACACGCACAGTGTCCTTGTTTACAGTGTCCTTCCCATCTTAGCGCAAGGCTCCCTTCCCCAGCTTTGTCAGTTGAGCACTGTGAGTTCAGTGGGGAGGTTAGAACGCACAGGTGGCGCTGGGGTGTTTAGTGGGTCTTTGAACGAAGGCCACAAGAGTACAGGGCAAGGAAGGGAAATCCTGTGACCTCCCGCTGTTCCCAATCAGTGGAGGCGGGATTAGACTAAACAAATGGTACCAAGTTGTGGCTCTGTTCCCCCCAGAGATAAGCAGTCATTGCAGAGACTGGATTTCAGAAGCCCTCAGGGCTTGCTTTCAGTTTATCTATTACAGCTTTATCCCCAATGAAGCAGGTAAGGATTAAGTAGAATTTTAGTAGTCAAAACAATTCTTCCATAGAGAGGTTTTGTCTTTTCCATTACAAATATAAAGAATTGATCATCTGTTAATGTCACTTGGTAATAAACTTGCATGGCAGAAGTCCCAGATTCCAGGAACCGTTTGCAGCTGGTGTACAGAGCAGTGATAAGGAACTAGCGCCAAGCACACAGGGTCTGTCTGTGATGCCTGGGTTACTTGTCTGAGAACGTGGGAGACAGATGCCCTTAATATAAAACTTTTCTAAGGAATGAAAAGGATGATTGAGTAAAATATTGAATCTTGTGTTACAGAAAAGAACTTCAGACTAATGAGAGGAAGAATGGCTAGCAAAGAGGGCTTGGGAACATGGCTCTGTCTGCACTGCAGCTCTCGTTCTGGTCTCCAGGATGTATAGAACTCCAGGACCATGTAGTTATACCAACCTATATTCTACAACACTGAGTTCTTTGAGTCAGAATGAACTGCTCATCTTTTTAACCCAGTGCCTAATACAGTGGAACAAAAAAACAAAAAACAAAAACAAAACTGGAGCACTGGCAGTTGTCTGTGAATATTGTGGTTCCTAGTAAAATCAACAGGATATGTGATGACTTCTGTTGGCAAGTGTGAGCATGGTATATGGTGGTACAAGAGATCACATTGTTAAAGACTGGAAGAGAGGACCATGAAACGTTAAAGATAGGAAGGAATAGTGGCTGAATAGAGTGATGAGACTGTTGAAAATGTCACCCTCCAAGTAAGCAAGTGAGCATGGGAAGTCTCCTCCCATTAGTCACCCCCGAGGCACACCCCCACGCCACCCCCTACTGCCACCTTGCCACAACATTTTGGGGCTGTTCCTTTTTTCTAGTTCTTCCTAGAGTCAGTTATGAGCCACAGGAGAGAAAGCACCTTCTTATTCATGATCAAGTCGTGTTTTGTTGCTCTCACTATTTCCTATGCCTGTTTCTGAATGATTTTTCTTTTAATTCTAAGCATTCTTTTGGAATTGTCAAGAGCGTGCCTTAGGCTCTGGAGATAGGAAGGACCTTACAATGGACCCTTACCAGAGTCAGTGTAAAACTTTCCTTTACGATTTTGGGTTCTATTCTGATGTTTGGTTCAGTTTATGAACAGAGGGAGGGAGAGAAGGAGAGAGAGAGAGAGAGAGAGAGAGAGAGAGTGTGTGTGTATGTGTGTTTATAGTAGAAAATCTCAGGGAGACATTTACCAAATTACTAATTGGTATCTTTAGCTGGTAATTTAATGTTCTTCTTTGTTCTCTACGGTGAAGATACTCGTAATCAGGAGAAGATGAACAGTCTGTTACTTCCTGGTCGTGTTCTTTACCTGTTCAAGGATTAGCAGAAATAGTTCTTGCCTTATCAGCAGGTGTCCCAGGTGTCAGAGGGAGAGCAGAGATTCTCCTTCTTGTGTCTGAACCCCAGTGTGGAACCAGGTACAGTCCTTAGGCCTGTGTCCTTGAGAAAGAGCTTTTTTTAAATTATTATTAAAGATTTATTTATTTATTTGAAAGGCAGAGTTACAGAGAGGCAGAGAAAGAGGCAGGTCTTCCATCTGCTGGTTTACTCCCATAATGGCCGCAACGGCCAGCACTGGGCTAATCAGAAGTCAGGAGCCAGGAGCTTCTTCCAGATCTCCCATGCAGGTATAGGGGCCCAAGGACTTGGCCCATCTCCTACTGCTTTCCCAGGCCGCAGCAGAGAGCTGGATCGGAAGTGCGGCAGCCGGAACTCAGCACCCTTATGGGGTGCTGCACTGCAGGCGGTGGCTTGCCTGCTACGCCACCGCGCCGGCCCTAGAGAAGCTGCTTTTATAACAAACTTAGAAGTTCTGCCCTTTTCCAGCAGTGGTTTAGTGAAGGAAAATACATTGATTCTTCTGATTGTTTTGTGATTTCTTTTCTTTTTTTGACAGGCAGAGTTAGACAGTGAGAGAGAGAGAGATAGAGAAAAAGGTCTTCCTTCCGTTGGTTCACCCCCCAAATGGCCACTACAGCTAGCGCGCTGTGCCAGTCCGAAGCCAGGAGCCAGGTACTACTCCTGGTCTCCCATGCAGGTGCAGGGCCCAAGGACTTGGGCCATCCTCCGCTGCCCTCCCAGGCCACAGCAAAGAGCTGGACTGGAAGAGGAGCAACCGGGACAGAACCGGTGCCCCAACCGGGACTAGAACCCAGGGTACCAGCACCACAGGCAGAGGATTAGCCAAGTGAGCCACAGCGCCGGCGTTTTGTGATTTCAGAAAAAATTTCAGTTTACCAAATAAAAGTGGAACGTAATAGTATAGGTTTATTTCCCTGATTCTAGGAAAATCATTTCTGATGGATTTTTTTTTAAAAAACATTTATTTATTTGCTGGTGACAGAGAGTTAGAGACAAATCTTCCATCTGCTGGTTCACTCCCCAAATGGCCAGAATGCCCTTGGCTCGGCCAGGCTGAAGCCGGGAGCCTAGAACTCAATCAGGCTCTCTCACATAGGTGGCAGGGGCCCACATACTTGGGCCACCCTCTGTTGCTTTCCGAGGTGCATTATCAGGGAGCTGGATTGGAAGTGGAGCAGCTGGGACTTGAACCGGCACCCATATGGGATGCCAGCTTCATAGGCAGCAGCTGAACCTGCTGTGCTACAACGCTGGCCCCTCTGATGGAATATTTAAAAGAATTTTTTACCCACACAGTATGGTATGACCCGTATTAGCAGTTCTTGACCAGGGCCATCTGGCAGTGCTGCAGGCATCTTGTGGGTTGAAGCCAGACACACCCTGCACACACATTCACCCTAAAGAACTCTGCAGCCTCCAACATCGTAGCTCAGTGATTGGGGAACTCTGCTGTACATGTACTTGAGGAACAGTGGGGCCTACCCTGTCTGCCATGAGTTAGTTATTTAAGAGAGAGTTGGAAAGGGAGAGAGACAGAGGAGAAAAGGGGAAGAGAGAACTGTGAAAAATTAAAGATAGGAGGGAATAATATATGCGTAAAATGATGAGACATTGTTGAAGATGCCCCCTCCAAGTTGTCCAGAAACAAGTAAATGAAGGGAAATTGCTCAAATTAGTCGTCCTGGAAGTCCCCAGATGTCTGTACTGCCAAGGCTGGGCCCACCTGGAGCTGGGACCTGGGGCTCACTCCAGGTCTGACAGGCGGGTGGTAGAGACCCATTCACTTGAGCCTTCGCTGAGTCTGTTTTTGTAGGAAGCTGGAGTCAGGAGCCAGAGCCAGTTACTGAACCCACTCTGATGTGGGGCTCTGGTGTCTTAATTGCTAGGCTAAATGCTTGCCCCCTGCAGTGAGTTTTATGTGATCAGCACTTCCAGGCATTACAGGGCTGGTGGGCTGGGATCGGTTAATGAGTGGCATTGAAATGGAGTATTACTGGTTATTCGGTCCTGAGTTGTTCACCTTAGTTCGATGAAAATCACAATCTGAACCAGACCTGTAATGAAGGATTACTAACAAAAGTATGTATCACTAAAAAACATCTTTTGCATTTGAACCAAATTTGTTGTCATATTCAGTATTTGCACGTCAAGACATTGTCTGAGACACTGTGCCTGTCTTACCCTTACATGGTACAGGACCTCTGGGCTTAATGGGAAGACTATGGAATTTAGAGGACCCTAGATTTCCAGTTCTGGTTCCAGTTCTATGAGTTTGGACTAGTCACTTAATCTCTGAGTTATAGTTTATTCTTTTTTTGTTTGTTTGTTTTAAAGATTTATTTATTTATTTGAAAGTCAGAGTTACACAGAGAGAAAAGGAGAGGCAGAGAGAGAGAGGTCTTCCATCCACTGGTTCACTCCCCAATTGGCTGCAGCAGCCAGAGCTATGCCGATCTGAAGCAAGGAGCCAGGAGTTTCTTCCGGGTCTCCCACGCGGCTGCAGGGGCCCAAGGACTTGGGCCATTTTATACTGTTTTCCCAGGCACATTAGCAGGGAGCTGGTGGAAGTGGAGGAGCTGGGACTTGAAGTGGTGCCCATATGGGGTGCTGGTGTTGAAGGTGGCGGCTTAACCCGCTAACACCACAACACCATCCCCTTCAGTACTTTTTAAAATATTACCTTGCACATATTAAGCCCTTAGTAAACGTTAGCTATTATTTACCCATTCACTATTCTGTAAGCTAAGTATTATTATACCCACTGTACAGATGTAGAAACTGAGGTACAAAGAAAGCATAACACAGTAAGTGGCAGAACTAGGGTTTAAATGCATGCCTTCATCTGCCGCTAAATTCATGTGCTTAGCATATTGCCTTGGTGAACAATGGAGAAGTGAAAGAAGAGCCGAAAAATTAAATGGAAAAACAAAAACCCTGCTTTCCCCATGCTAAAATTACCCCTTTCCACCTAGATTTTTAAATCCAGAAATATCTCATGTAATATAAGTCAGAAGTTTATTGTGAAATTCATTTTGTGTTTCTATGATACCAGTGTACCTTGAGATTTATAAATAGATATCCAAAGAATTTCACATATTTCAAGTTTTCTTGGTTGTGTATTAAAAATAAATTCTCATCTCCAAGGCATAAGACTTTCTCATTGTTGATGTTTATTCTTGAGGCTATAGTTTTGTTTCTGGAACTTCCTGGAATAGTCTAGTCTAATGACCAATGCCATGAGATTTTTTTTTTCTGTTTTACCTATTATTCCACAGTTGCCAACCTATTAGACTATTGAAACTATACTTATTGTGCCTCCAAGAATGGTTTGCTTTATGTCATGTAAATCTATGTTTCTAATTTCTGCATCCCTGAAGTTCAAGAAAAATCAGTCTTGTAGGTCAGTTCATTTATTCCTTCCATGTCCAATATTTTGCAGCATCAGTAAAATCATAGATGGTACAGCCAGCTTCAACAACTATCTACTACTACTTCCATGTCCTGAACCCCAGAGATCAGAAACCTGGCAAACAAGAAAAGATTTATATAATTCTTTTCTCTGAGAATAGTTGTACAGTGGGTATGTGTGGGCAGAATTTTAATAAAGCATTAAACTAGGCCAAACTTGAGAGTTTTTTTAAAGCCACAATATAAAAATCATCCAAGTTTTTGAGCAGTGTTAATGTGCAGACTACTTTGAACAAACACAAATGAATTATTTTTCTAATTGTGTAGATTAATATTTCTAACTCCCTGAAAACTGTAAGCAGTGGAATACACGAACTGCTTTGTTAGTTGACTAAATTCTCCATTGTACATAAGAAAATACTGAACAAAAGTCTTTCCAGTTTACTGTAATTAGCCTGAAACTCAATCATAAACTCACAGCCTTCCGACTCTTAAAAGGTTCTGAAATTTAAAGTTCTTATTTTGCTATTAAGTAATTTTAAAAAATACTTAAGTTTGGCTACTTCCAAGTTAATATTGAGAGGCAAAAGAATGCTTTTTTACTTCATAAAGTCACAGACTTCCAGGGCTCTTCATGGCCATATGTAACAACCCCTTGTTGTACAGATCAGAACTGAGGTGTAAGGAGACTAATGCATGTGTCTAGGATCATATATCTGCACAGAGACAGGCCTGGAATCCAAGTTTTCTGACTGCTGCTAGCCTCTCTCTCTTCCCACTCTTCTGAATTTTTATAATTTTATCCATCCAAATCTGGACAATGAATATTTTTCAGTTATTTTTACCATAAACTATACAGAGCATAAGATTATTAGCTTTCTCGGGATACACAGCAGACTCATAGAATGGCAGATACCCTAAACAGCACTCTGGCCTCAGAATCAGCCCTTAAGGTATTCAGATCTGGCTAAAAAGCCCATGAGAGTTTCCCAGGCATGGAAAGCCAAGACACTATGGCAAAAAATGACCTAAACGAAAGATCTCTGTAAGTGAGATCCCAGTGGAAAGAATGGGCCATCAAAGAAGGAGGTATCTTTCTCTGAAAGCAGGAGAGAACTTCCACTTTGATTATGGCCTTGTCTAAATAAGGTCAGAGTTTGTGAACTCAAGAGGCTTCCATAGCCTTGGCAGCTCATGACAAGAGCCTCGGGTGATTACTGATGACATAAATAAGAGTGTCAATTGTTAAATCAACAATGGGAGTCACTGTGCACTTACTCCCCATGTAGGACCTCTGTCCTTAATGTGTTGCACTATGCGAATTAATGGTAAAACTAGTATTCAAACAGTACTTTATACTTTGTGGTTCTGTGTAGGTGCAAACTCTTGAAATATTTACTTAGTAAAGATTTTTACCGTAAACTATACAGAGCATAAGATTATTAGCTTTCTCGGGATACACAGCAGTAGTTAGACCCCAATTAATAAATCTATCCAGATTCCAATTCCATGGCTTATGCATTTCCTGGGTTGGGAATTGCTACGCTAGGCAGGCCCAAATGCAGCTGAGGAAGAATAATGCAGTACAAGGTATGATGCTTGTTATTAGACCAAAACCATCTATTTAAGATGCCCAATTCTTTGTTATTTATTTTGAATATGCTTAGTATATGCTAAGTTGATCTTCTGTATATAATGATAATTAAAAATGAATCTTAATGAAGAATGGGATGGGAGAGGGAGTAGGAGATGGCATGGTTTGCGGGTGGGAGGGTGGTTATGGGGGGGAAATCTGCTATAATCCAAAAGTTGTACTTTTGAAATTTATGTTTTTAAATAAAAGTTTTTTAAAAAAATAAAAAAGATTATTAGCTTTCTAAAAGTCTCTGAGTTGGTATCAACTTGGAACAAAAATCAAAAAGTACATCATGGTGATAAGTCTCATTCCCACTGTTTTTTTATTTTTAATTTTTTTAAAAAAAGATGTATTTATTTGAAAGGCAGGATTACAGAGAAGGAGAGGCAGAGAGAAGTCTTCCACCTGCTAGTTCACTCCCCAAATGGCCGCAGTGTCCAGAAGCTTCATCTGGGTCTCCCGCATGGGTACAGGGGCCCAAGTACTTGGGCCGTTTTCCACTGCTTTCCGAGGTGCATTAGCAGGGAGCTGGATTGGAAGTGGAACAGCTAGGACTCGAACCGGCACCAATATGGGATACCAGCTTTGCAGTTGGCAGCTTAACCTGCTATGCCACAGCGCCAGCCCCTCATTCCCACTACTCTCTCCATCCCAATACTCTTTTGTGCAGGTGGCCACCGTAAAGAATTAGGTATTTGGGGGCCAGTGTTGTGGTACAGCTGGTAAAGCCACTGTCTGCAATGAGGCATCCCATGTGAGTGCCGGTTCATGTCCCCACTGCTCCACTGCCATCCAACTCCCTGCTAATGGCTTGGGAAAGCAGCAGAAGATGGTTCAAGTGTTTAGGCCCCTGACACCCATGTGGGAGACCCTGAGGAAGCTCCTGGCTCTTGGCTTTAGCCTGGCCCGGTGCTGGCCATTGCGGCCATCTGGGGAGTGAACCAACAGATGGAAGATCTCTGTCTCTAACTCTGACTTTCAAAATAAATAACAAAGAATCGGGCATCTTAAATAGGTGGTTTTGGTCTAATATAACAAGCATCATACCTTGTACTGCATTATTCTTCCTCAGTTGCATTTGGGCCTGCCTAGCGTAGCAATTGCCCAACCCAGGAAATGCATAAGCCATGGAATTGGAATCTGGATAGATTTATTAATTGGGGTTGAAAATTACCCGGAGACCAAGTTATTCCCAGTAATAGACATGAGGGCTGTCTTAACAGCAGTTACTTGTTACTCAGCTGTTGTCCTTTCCGTAACGGTTGGAAGTGTAAGCGCTCTTGTGTATCCTCATGACAGGTGAAATCTCTGAGCATTGCATAACTGCATAAAGCGGCTTTCAAATCAATAGCACATTGGCCAACAGAAAGAACTCTTGCTGATGGTTGAATAGGCATCCTCCAGCTCTGGAACTCTCGCTGCAGGACACAGCATGGGTCTGCTTCTCTCAGGCCCCTGAGCCTCTACAGCTGTCCTCTACAGCTGTCCTCTACAGCTGTCCTCTGCACCTGTCCTCTACAGCTGTCCTCTGCACCTGTCCTCTACAGCTGTCCTCTACACCTGCCCTCTACAGCTGCCCTCTACAGCTGTCCTCTACGCCTGTCCTCTGCACCTGTCCTCTACACCTGCCCTCTACAGCTGTCCCCTACACCGGTCCTCTACACCGGTCCTCTACAGCTGTCCTCTACAGCTGTCCTCTACACCTGTCCTCTACACCTGCCCTCTACAGCTGTCCTCTACACCTGTCCTCTACAGCTGTCCTCTACACCTGTCCTCTACACCTGCCCTCTACAGCTGTCCTCTACACCTGCCCTCTACAGCTGTCCTCTACACCTGCCCTCTGCACCTGTCCTCTACACCTGCCCTCTACAGCTGCCCTCTACAGCTGTCCTCTACACCTGCCCTCTACACCTGCCCTCTACACCTGCCCTCTACAGCTGTCCCCTACACCAGTCCTCTACACCAGTCCTCTACAGCTGTCCTCTACACCTGTCCTCTACACCTGTCCTCTACACCTGCCCTCTACAGCTGTCCTCTACACCGATCCTCTACACCTGTCCTCTACACCTGTCCTCTACACCGGTCCTCTACACCAGTCCTCTACAGCTGTCCTCTACACCTGTCCTCTACACCTGCCCTCTGCACCTGTCCTCTGCACCTGTCCTCTACACCGGTCCTCTACACCTGCCCTCTGCACCTGTCCTCTACAGCTGCCCTCTACACCTGCCCTCTACAGCTGCCCTCTACACCTGCCCTCTACACCTGCCCTCTACAGCTGTCCCCTACACCGGTCCTCTACACCGGTCCTCTACAGCTGTCCTCTACACCTGCCCTCTACACCTGCCCTCTACACCTGCCCTCTACACCGGTCCTCTACACCTGCCCTCTACACCTGCTCTCTACACCTGTCCTCTACACCTGCCCTCTACACCTGCCCTCTACAGCTGTCCCCTACACCGGTCCTCTACACCGGTCCTCTACAGCTGTCCTCTACAGCTGCCCTCTATACCGGTCCTCTATACCTGTCCTCTACACTGGTCCTCTACACCTGCCCTCTACACCTGCCCTCCACACTGGTCCTCTACACCTGCCCTCTACACCTGCCCTCCACACTGGTCCTCTACACCTGTCCTCTACACCGGTCCTCTACAGCTGTCCTCTACAGCTGCCCTCTACACCTGTCCTCTACACCGGTCCTCTACACCGGTCCTCTACACCTGCCCTCTACACCTGCCCTCTACAGCTGTCCCCTACAGCTGTCCCCTACACTGGTCCTCTACACCGGTCCTCTACACCGGTCCTCTACAGCTGCCCTCTACACCTGTCCTCTACACCGGTCCTCTACACCGGTCCTCTACACCGGTCCTCTACACCTGCCCTCTACACCTGCCTTCTACAGCTGCCCTCTACAGCTGTCCCCTACACCGGTCCTCTACACCGGCCCTCTACAGCTGCCCTCTACACCGGTCCTCTATACCTGTCCTCTACACTGGTCCTCTACACCTGCCCTCTACACCGGTCCTCTAAACCTGTCCTCTACACCGGTCCTCTACACCTGTCCTCTACACCTGCCTTCTACAGCTGCCCTCTACAGCTGTCCCCTACACCGGTCCTCTACACCTGCCCTCTACACCTGCCCTCTATACCTGCCCTCTATACCTGTCCTCTACACCTGTCCTCTAGGAAGCCTGAATGCACGCCCAGACTTCGGATGAGGAGGTGAAGGGGGCTCTGGCACACTCTTGCACCTCAGACCGCCCTGCTGCTGTTGGTCGTGCAGCATGGAACGCTGCGGGGCAGCAGCGCCCCTCCATGCTGCCAGCCTGGGGGTAACCTGAGATGTGTGGGTACAAACTTGCGGGGTGCGCGGACTGCCTCAGGTGAGAGGCCAGGCTCAGAAAAGCTGCAGGCTGGTGCCTGGCATGCCCCAGTTAGGGCTCCGTGCCAGTTACTTAAGACATCTCCTCAGGCGAAGGAAGAGGGAAGGGAGCTGCAGACGCTTCTCTTCTCTGACCAGGGATCTGACAACGAGCTTCACCTGTCCAGGGAAAGGATGTAGGGAGTTTGTAGATGTGAGGGGGAGGGAAAGAGTTGGGAAGGGGTAGGGAAAGGGGAGTGGGAGCAAGTTGTGTTGTTTTGAGCATGAGAACTTCACAGACTGCTGGACTGTGGACTGGTGGGCTGTGGTTTCGTGTTTTACTCTAAGGAACTGGTTTTCAGACTCCGTGGCCTGCAGCCTCCCTTGGAGTACACGCTAGAAGTTGAGATTCGTGGTCCCGGCCCTAAGGACAGGTCTCAGTGAGGCGGAGGTAGAGGCCTTGAGTTCTGGGGGAGTTCTCATCAGTGCCCCAGGGTATTCTGGGAACAGGACTGAGTGGGGACAGGTGCTGAGTGCTGCCTTGGGTTCTAGGCAGTCTGCTGTAGATGTATACTCCCTTGCAAACAAAGACATCACAAGTGCCGGGGGCTTCACTACAAATGGCTCTCACCTCTCCGCGTTAGAGCTTCATCTCAAAAAAGGATGCCTGTTCCTCTTGCCGGGCTAATACTTTGGTATTGATTTTAAAATGTTTTTGATTATTTAAAACACTGGCATATTCATAAAATGTAACTGCTGTTAAGAATCTTTGCAAATAGAACCTAAGTGGCCCTGTTTTGTTGTAATGGCCCTGCCATTACTTTTGACCTGGACTCATACGAGTATTCTGTGATTAAAAAAAAAAAAAATTTATTCAGAATTCAGAGTGTATGGTAATCAACAAAAACTTTTTTTTTAATAGAACTTGGATAATGAGGAAATAGCCTTTGTTTCCTGATCAGTCATTTTAATGATTTGCAGTGTAAATGAAAAAATGTCAGTGATGTGTTTTTCTCTCCAGATAGGAACCATGGCTTTAGTCTTCTCAACTCCTTGGCGGGAACAAGCCACAGCATTGGGTCCGCGGAGACCTGTCACTCCGAGGAGGTAAGGACTGTTTTTTCCTTCTTTCACTTTAATGTCTCATCATTATGACTCTGTACACACGCATCATTTTTTCCTTTCCATTTAAGAGGTGGCCGAGAATATTAAAAATAGATGAAAGGGAAATCTAAAACAACCCTATGATGCATCTACCTGTTGAGAGAAAGCTAGTTTTGTCCTTGTGTAAGCAGTGAGCCCTTTTTAAGATGTTTGCAGTCTGGGCTGGTTCATGTTTTTTTGGTAGAGCACTTTTTAAAATATGCTAGGAATTCCTTAAGGCATAAACTTGCCTCTAGATCTTTAAATAGAAAATAAAATTGAAGGTTCCTTTTTAGTGCTTCCTGTGTGCGAGGTCCTGTAGAAATCTGAGGCAAGGTCCCTGCCCTGAATGAGCCTACAGTCCGATTTCAGTCTTCTAGCTCAAGGACACTGGTCCAGGTCTTGGTTGGCACACTGGAACCAAGAGCAAATTCTGCAGTGCTCCACTGCCTTTCCAAGGATTTCCTCATCAGCTCTGAGCTGTTTGTGTTAATGATTGTATACATTTTCACATCTTTTTAAAAAAGGTTTCTTTATTTGAAAGGGGAGTATGAAGGGGAGACAGTGTTCCATTCACTGATTCACTCCCCAAATGTGTGCAGCAGTTGGGACTGGGCCAGGCCAAAGGCAGGATCCTGGAATTCCATCTGGAGTTTCCACACAGTTGGCAGGGAGCCAGGTACTTGAGCCACTGTCTGCTGCCTTCCCAGGTGTGTTAGCAGGGAGCTGGATCAGAAGTGGAATAGCCCAGACATGCATCAGGCACTCTGATACAGGATGTGGGTTTCTCAAGGTGGCTTAACCCACTGAGCCACAATGCCTTCCCCTGTACAATTTGAATATAGTGTGGATCTTAAATACAACAAAAAAATTTTAATACTCTATAGCAAAATCATAGCCTTTCTATCTAGTTTTTCCTTGAGGTAAAGTACTCCCAGGTTAGTGAATTTTAGCCTTTTTCTTTTATGTGATCTCGCGCCTTTCTCCTTCCCTGCTTCTCGCTCCTATTATTGCTTCTCTGAAGCTAACCATGGATCGACAGTGCCAGCCTTTTTGGATTCAGGCCTGAACAAGCCTGTTCCGCGCTTGTTGCTTATGTGTGTCTTTCTCCACAGCAGCCCCGTTTGCCAGCAGCAGACAGGACTGAACCCCTCTCAGATCATCGGGGTGCGGCATCGAGCGCTGCGGATGCCCCGGTTGATAGCATTGTGGGTAAGGTCCTCCTTGGGCTCCCAAAAGATCAACTTGGGTTAGTGTCTGGGCGGCAGTCGGGGAGGGGGAAGCTGACTTTAACCACAGATAAGGAAAAAAATCGATAGTGTTCCCTGAAATGAATGTGAGCCTGCAGGCGGCTGTCCGCATGGAGAGGTGAACGCGTGTGTAGCAAACACACAGCGCCGTTTCTGTCCGCAGGGTCTCAATTCAGAGCACCCGGCTGAGAGAGAAGCAGGTCGTGACACAGTCGCGCAGATTTGCATTCGGCACTTTTTCCACGGTGTTTGGCAGTAAGTCAGAATGAATGGCACATGAGCAGTTCAACCGCATAGGCTTGCCCTTTCACATCCTTTTAAATGTTCTTTTATATCCACTTTCCTCATTTGTTAATGAAGTTTGGCAGAGACTTTATGTAAGGGAGTTGAAGTTGAAGCCTAGAGAAGTTTAATATCTTGTCCAGCGACATCTAACACCTGGAACCAAAACCAGATGCACGCTGCTACCCAAAACCAGAAAGCCAAGGAGCTTAGCTGACAGTAACTATAAATGCTCTTTTGTTCCTGCCTTCTGCCAGAGAGGGCTTGTGTCCAGCAGATAGCTTTGTAAGCTATTTTTTCTGATTATAGGATAACACATGTAGAAAAATCAAGTGACTGGTTACAGAAACATATAAAGAACAAAAAATTATGTGAAAACTCTTTGGCTCTCCAGTTTATGCACCCTTTCCTTTCAATTGAATCCTTCCTATTAGCTTTTTTGTTGTTGTTGTTAAAGATTTAATTATTTATTTGAAAGTCAAAGTTACACAGAGAGAGGAGAGGCAGAGTGAGAGAGAGAGGTCTTCCATCCAACGGTTCACTCCCCAACTGGCTGCAATGGCTGAAGTTGTGCCAATCTGAAGCCAGGAGCCAAGAGCCTCCTCCAGGTCTCCCATGCGGGTGCAGGGACCCAAGGACGTGGGCCATCTTCCACTGCTTTCCCAGCAGAGAGCTGGATCGGAAGTGGAGCAGCAGGGTCTTGAACCGGCACCGTATGGGATGCCAGGTGTTATCCCACTGAGCCACAGTGCTGGGCCCTCCTGTTAGCTTTTAAACCTGCTAAAGTCTCTGCCATTAAAACAAACCATCGGTTACACTGAAAGGGTGGGGAAGACAAGAGCTACCCTAAGTAAATTTGGAGCAGAAATCAGACTGGATACCATAGGACTAAAAAAGATCTGACCACAAATACTGAGCTCTACTTAATGTTTCTCACAGGAGTATGGGCTAGCAATTCTGAAGTTATGTTTATATGTAAAAATATATAAAGAGATTAAAAAATAAGATAGCGGAGCCAGGGTAAAGAAAGTAGTTATAAATAAGGAAAGAGGAAGGCTGGGGCCAGCACCACGGCTCACTAGGCTAATCCTCCACCTGCGGCGCCAGCACACCGGGTTCTAGTCCCAGTCGGAGTGCTGGATTCTGTCCCGGTTGCTCCTCTTCCTGTCCAGCTCTCTGCTATGGCCCGGGAAGGCAGTGGAGGATGGCCCAAGTGCTTGGGCCCTGCACCCACATGGGAGACCAGGAGGAGGTGCCTGGCTCCTGCCTTTGGATCGGCGCAGCGCCGGCCATAGCAGCCATTTTGGGGCTGAACCAACAAAAGGAAGACCTTTCTCTCTATCTCTGTCTCTCTCTCTCTCACTGTCTAACTCTGCCTGTCCAAAAAAAATAAATAAATAAAAAAGAGGACAGCTGGGTGAATTCTTTAGTTCATCAGTATGAACTCATGGGTTTTTTTGTTTCATTTTAAAGATTTATTTTATTTACTTGAACGGCAGAGTTAGAGGGAGAGATAAAGAGATCTGGCCATCAACAGCCAGGGCTGGGCCAGAGCCAGGAGCCAGGAGCTTCATCTGGGTCTCCCATGTGAGTGCAAGGGCCCAAAGACGTGGACCGTCTTCCTCTGCTTTCTCACATCTATTAGCAGGGAGCTGGATTGGAAGTGGAGCAGCCTGGACTCAAACCAGTGCCCCTCAGGGATGCTGCTGTCTCAGGCAGCAGGTGAACCTGCTTCGCCACTCCGCTGGCCCCTGTACTCATGGTTTTTATAACATTTAGTACAATACTGGGTTATAATTCCTAGACAGACTCCTTACCACATCTCAGCACCGAAAGGATCAAGCAGGTGAGACACCACGGGCTGCATAGCTGGGTCACAGTGGGCGTTTGGTCATTGGCAGCTCTCGTCAGAGCTAGTGTTGATTGCCTTAGGAGCCTGGTATCCAGCACAGAAATAAGTAATGTGAAAAATCTTTGTTTCAGACCCCATGTTAGATCTGGACATTCAAGAATTAGCCAGTCTCACTACAGGAGGAGGAGATTTGGACAATTTTGAAAGACTGTTTTCAAAGTTAAAGGAAATGAAAGGTAATCAGATCTATTGTGTCTTAACATGTTTCCATATGGATGTCCATCTATGTTATGTAGTGGGATTTTGTTTTATACCTACTGGATTGGATTCTGACCTCTGTTCTCAGCTGTTTTGAGACACATACCTGCTTGGGGAGTGTACCATCTTCTCTTGGTAAAAATTCCCCGGGGAAAAGTTCTCCTCTCTCTGTTTCCTCCTGCTTTCCCTCCTCTGCCTCTTATCTGTTGCTTTGTGTGTCTCATTAACATGGCATCTGTAAGATCAGATCCCCACCAGCATCCTTTCTGGAAAATTTGGAAAACTTCAGCTTCCTAATCGCTGTAATAACTGCTCTATAAACGTATGTCTTTGAAACCCATCACCCATCTTCTGGTATTAGAACATCCGTGCACTCCAGTTTCGTCTGTGCTATTAGACAAATTCTGAAGATATATTTTCCCCCTAGACAAGGCTGCGACGCTGCCTCACGAGCAAAGAAAGTTGCATGCAGAAAAGGTGAGACAAACCAGTCGGGTATGTACTGCGCTGCCTAGCAGAGGCCCAGTGCAGGTGAAATTACTTATCCTACCTGTGTGCCTCGGACAGGCCCTACTGTGAGCTTTCAGTTGGCTGTTAGCGTAGGACTAATTCAGTTTTTACACAGCAGTCATGTAGTTGCTGTAGGCAAACCAGTATTTTTCAGATGTATGTTGGATATCACGGAACCTTTATTGAAACTTGGGATGTTTGCCTTCCTGACTTTGGGTTGGAAAACTCTTAAGTTGTTTTGTTTTGTTACTACCATCGCAACACGTGTTCTTGGCAGGAGCTTGTTTATGGTTGATGGCATCCCATTATATGAATGTGTCATAATTTATTTATCTGGTTCCCTTTTGGACAGTTATTCCTTGTCCTTTTTTTTTTTTTTTTTTTTTTTTGCTTCTATAAATAATGAAGCTGTGCCTCCCTTTACACATCACCTTTGCATACAGCTCCTTGTGTCCCTAAGATAAATTCCTAGATGTGGACGTCTTGGGACAGAGGGTATTTAACGGTTTTGATGTAAATTGCCAGAGCGCTGGAGGACAAATGGTGGAATTTCAGGTCTCTCAGTCAGTTCAGATGTATGTTGTGACAAATGAAATGAGGTGAAATTTAGCTGTTGCCTAAAATTTGTTGCATTTTCATTCCCCAGGTGGCCAAAGCTTTCTGGATGGCAATTGGGGGAGACAGAGATGAAATTGAAGGCCTTTCGTCTGATGAAGAACACTAAATCACTTACACTAGGGTCTAGCCCTCCCTACTTGGTGTCCCACTCAGCCATGTTCTTTGTTGCTGGGTTTCCCAACATCATGTAGGCAGGCTCCCTTAATTTAACCAATGGCCCCCTTAATTTTAGTTCTTAGCAGGGGACGACAGAGAAGTCTTCTTCCTCAGTATATTGGGAGGGACTGAAGAGTTGGATGGCAGTATTGAGAGAGGATTTCTCCGGTATACTTCTTTGTTCTAGGAACAGGGGTAGAATGAGTCTGTCAGGTCTGTGTGATTTACCGAAGTTAGAAGAGTACACGAAGCCACCCCTAGGCATCCTTTTACGTGCTGTTCCCTCCGTGTGCCATCTCTCCTGCCTGTTGTGGATTTTCCCCACTCAGGGAGCTTGTGGCTCTGAGCTGTGATGCTCTAGAGGGAAGAAAGGCGGCAGCTCCAACTGTGATGTGTGCTACGTAGTATCAGGGCTGGGGGCAAAGTCGGGGGCCCACAGGTTAGCCTCTGAATTCAACAGTGCTCTTGGGCATTTCTTTTGAACTATAGTGTCTGAGTTCATACTAGGAAAAAAAAAATGGAAAGCCAGTGTGAATTTTTTGATAACATTGAATGAGGCCAAGGTTTCCCACTGTGGTGGGAATAAAACAAACCCCTCCTCAGAGTTGTGGTGTTGTATGGCTGTGTGCAGGAAGCTCCGGTCTCCCTAAGGCTTCCTGTACGGGCCGTGGAGATAACGTGATCCTAGGCTGAAATGTCGTTCTCACACTGTCACGAAGAAAGTCCTTTGCCTTAGGGTGCTCCCTGCTACCGGAGATGCCGGAGCTGTGCTGTCACACTTTATACCCACAGAACAAGGCAAGTTCCCGTCTTTCTCTTTGAAAGCCAAAGATCACTGCCAAGGTAGCCACGCTCGGGTGTGGGTACAGCTCTGAAGGGCTTGGCAGTGATTTCCCGGGCTAACCCTGTTTCACTCGTAAGGCTGGAAGCCCCTGTGTGCCCTCCCAGGGCTGTGGCCCAGCGGGAACCCCTTCACTCTACCCTGCCATGTCTGAGCAGGTCATTCCCAGAGGAATTAATCATGAGAGGGGAGTGTGTAGCAAATAAAAATCCTTACTCCTGTTTTCGTAGACACTTGTGTAACGCCTGTCATTCATCGTTCCTGTGCTGACCGCGGCCTGGCTCTGCACCGCCACAGAGCGCTGTGGATGGATGGTGCTGGCTCACAGGCTGAGAAGCGCTTTCGGCCTAGTGTGAGCCTCAGACCCACATGAACCCATTCACAGGGTGCGGAGGAAGCATAGGTGAAGTCACAGACGAGGTTCACACCCCTTCCCGCACCACCTTCTAAGCACTGTAGACCTGAAACATGACAGAGGGGACAGAATATTCCAGGGGTCTGGCTGACACCACCGTAGGAAGCAGACATCTCAGAGACTTGGAGCACTCGGCGAGAGGTGGTCTCTGAATTTGGTTTCCCCCGTCCCAGCAGAGTTTCTTTCAGGTGACTGCATTAGCTGTTGATTACATGAGGGAAGTTGGCTCTCGGGGGGTTGCAAAATGAGAGAGAGAGAACATGTTTTTCTTCCAAAATGGACGGTTTTAGAAGATATTTAGGTGACACAGAGGGAATTAAAAAAAAAAAAAAAGACTGGGAGAAGCTGTGAACTTGATTTTGTAAATTAGACAAAGCCAGGAGATTAAAATGTGACTTATGAAGCCAGCTAATGTGTCTCATTAGGGTTTTACTGTTTTTCAGTAGGGGTCGGGAAGCCACACATCCTTCCCCGGATTAGACGTACATCTTAAATAGTCTGAGAGTTGGTCAGGCTGGCTTTTGGAATCCACCATGCCTTACACATAACTGCAGCTCATGTTTCTAAGTCCTGGCTGTTTGGGGATAGTGGGGACCATGAGGTAAAGGCATCAGCGGCATCTACTAAAGGGCCTGTTAGGGACGTGACCGAGCTAGGACTGCAGTGACATTTGGGATTTATCAGAAGTGACCTGTGTGTGTGTCACAGACCGACCAGCTGAGATTTCAAACGAGAGACATGCCTTTTTGTTTTTGGTCTTTTTTTTTTTTTTAGATTAATTTATTTATTTGAAAGTCAGAGAGAAGCGGTAGAGAGAGAGGTGTCTTCCATCCGCTGGTTCACTCCGCAGTTGGCCGCAACGGCCGGAGCTGCACCAATCTGAAGCCAGGAGCCAGGAGCTTCTTCCAGGTCTCCCACGTGGGTGCAGGGGCCCAAGGAGTTGGGCCATCTTCTACTGCTTTCCCAGCCCATAGAAGAGAGCTGGATTGGAAGTGGAGCAGCCAGGACTTGAACTGATGCCCATGTGAGATGCTGGCACTACAGGCAGCAGCTTTACCTGCTATGCCACAGCGCCGGCCCTGGCTTTTTGTTTTTCTTAAACATATCTCTATTGGCATAGCACAGTGTTTGGCACATAGTAAGCCCTTAGTTTTGTTGGAAAATACAGTTTATGTTTTGTGAGTGTGGTTACAAAATTTGAAGATTCATGAATGCTGAAAGATAGGGAGGAGAGACAAGAATAAACATTTTTCCCTAAGAGAACCATGTGTTATGTAATAATTTGAGAGTGATGAAGACAGATATTTTTATAATTTTAAAATATGCTATCCTACCATAGTGTGAGATTGACAGAACCAGTTTGTTTGCTCTCTATTTATAGAGCGTGGCCACATCTGATTCAGAGAAGCTAGAGATTCATCAAAGCTAGACTTAGATGGCTGAGTAATTTGGGATGATGTTCAAGGACCATAGAGCATGTCAGGGCATTCCTGCGAACTACTTACAACCCGTGAAATGTGATATATGGCTGATCTCACGTTCCTGCTGTGGAGAGGTGGGGAGGGACATTTTTGCCTCTGTTGTCAGACTCCTTTCACCTTGGACCAACCTCGTAACAATGCCATCAGGAGAACCCTTGGAGAGCCCATTGCCCTTCTTGGCCTGCTATGGAAAAGCCATCTTAGAAGAACCACTGTCTAAGGGTAAGATGAGAGCTCTGTGAACTATTCTGAGCCCGAGTATCTGCTGACGCAGAGCTAAATTTAGCAAACATGTGTCTAGTGTACTCAGGGCTTCTGATTCATTGAATGTTCTGATTGATGGAGGCAGAGTTTTGGGGAAGGTTCCAGTGAGTGAGATTTGCTCCTCACCTTCCAAAATCTTTCCAGTAGATAATTTAGCTATAGCATTGTATCATTCGACACCAAATGTTTAAACAGAGTGTGGGTGGAGAACATGTTAACAAAAAAAAAAAATCTGTCAAGTGCACCAAACCTAGAACTGCGTTAGTACAAGGTCAGCTGGAAAACAACACCCTAACTGTTAACTTTCCCGCAGTTTGTATGTCTCATGGAAGTAGAATGCTGACCGTGCAGGGCGCCACTCAGGCTTTGACTCTGAGTCCACTGCACGTGGGCTCTTGCACAAAGGGGCTTAGCAGTTCTCGCGTGTCCTCCTCTGCATTGACCGGGCCTCCTAACATTAACATCACGGGTCTTGCTCTTACTGGAGGGATCTTTCCTGAGAGTTAAGTTCTTCTAGTTTGGAAGGCCCTGCGTGGATTCTTAGTTGTCACAGCGACACTTGGGGACCTTCAGCTGGAATACTGCTGAGCCCCATTCCAGCTCTTAGCGATTTACAGTTCTACTGTGTTTGCTTTTGGAAAAGTATTCGTTCAAATCTTGGCCCTAGAGGTCACGACTGCGTATTTGGAGCACAGTCTTGCCGGGGGGCTGGTGGCAGGTAGGGAGACAAGCACATTTTTCTTTCAAAACCTTTTTGTGTGCATCTGTTGATAGAATCAAACGTTCCCTCCCACAACTGCAAATCTAGGAAACAGAAACTGGCCCCATGAGGCAGTTCATGTCTAGTTGAAGCTGCTTCTTGGTGGAAGCTTTATGGGAACAGTAGCAGCAGCAGAGATACATAGAGAGAGAGAATGATTCTTTTAACCTGAAGTCCAAGAGCCTGTCTACACCAATCGTGCCTCCCCAGGAAATCCCAAGAGTCCTTAAGGGTAAAATTAGCATGAACCTTGTTCCCTCCGCCCTGCGAGGTGCCGCAGCAAGGACTCAGGGCCCAGCAACACTGCTGTGAACCTTGTCGGTGCCAGACTTGAGTGAAGTGTGGTGGATGTCGTTTCTCGTTTCTCAGGAGCTCAGAATTCAACTCCAGTAGGGGTGAGGGGAGCAAGCAAGACAGGGTCACACAGACGGAGAGCAGCCCAAGGTCTGTGGGGAGGGGAGAGCACACACATCTCAGAGCCGCGGTCTCAAGCTGGAGCCCACAGAATCACCTGGAGGAGCGGTTCACGGTTCTGCTTCAGTAGGTCAGGGGTGCCTTGGGGCACTGAGGCTGACTGAGGGGAAAGCCTGGGCAGACAGGGGAGGGGAGGCAGCAGCACCCTTGGTGGAAGTTTGGGTGCTTTGGTCCCTCCCACCTCCCGGGCAGAGGTTTGTGTGTTGAGAGTTTGGTCTTCAGTGTGGCACAGTTGGGAGGGAGGACCCCTAAGTGGGGCCTAGTAGGAGTCCCTTAGGTCAGATTGGGGCATGCCCTTGGAAGGGGTTGTGGACCTCAGTTTCTCTCTCTGGCTTCCTAATTTAAAATGTGACCTCTTCCGCCCCCACACGCTCCTGCTATGACCTGAGCAGCCACGAGGGCCCTCAGAGCTGAGGGCCAGTGCCCAGTGTCGGCGCCAAGCCCTTGACTTGCCAGGACCTTGTATCTATAAAGTCAGCCTGCCTCAGCTGGTCCACTGTGGTACGGAGACACATTCAGCATGAACAAGCTATGGGAATTAAGAAATAAGGGAGTGTGTTGGGAAATCCCAAGCAGTCCAGTTACAGAAATGGTGGGTACATAAAGATGCAGAGTGCTGTGAGCACTGAGCGACGGTGGGGAGAGCCTTGAAATGCTACCTGGTATTGAGTTCCTATCTGCTCTGATGACAGCCAGAGATTTCGGGGTAGAAGAGGCGTCTAACCCCGATTCTGTCCCGGGAAAATCTGGCCTCAGTAGCAGCAGCGTCTGCCGAGCCAGTTAGCTGCACGGAGGATTCTGGAGCTGAGCGTGGGCCCGGTGTTGTGACTTGTTTCTTTCATGGATAGAGAATATGAGAGCACTTCACACATTTCATAGGAAAATGAAGTTAGCAAAATGCTTATTTTGGTGCAAAATTTTTTTGAAATCTATGCTATTTTTTCATAATGTGCATTTTTCACAAGCATTTTGGAGACCCCTCATATGCATGCATTTTTCTTATTTGAGAGGCACAGAGACAGGCCATGCAGTCCCATCTGCTGGTATACCACCTCCCAAATGCCCTCAATGGCTGGCCTAGGTGGGCCAGGCCAAACTGGGAGCTCAATCCAGGAGTCCCACGTGGGTAGAAGGGACCCAGGCATTTGAGCCATCACTACTGCCTCCCAGGGTCTGCATTAGCAGGCAGCTGGGATAGGGAACTGGAGCCAAGACTTGAACCCAGGTCCTCCAGTATTGGACATGGACATCTTAATGGCTAGGCCAAACATCTACCCCAAACTTATCTTTTAATTCCATTTCCCATGAACTTTCTAAAGTCCCCTCATAAAGAATGATGGTGATGTTTCCATATACATACTGTCCCTGGAGTAGAGAAAGACAAGTTAGAATTTTGCAGTAGCTGGGTAAGAAGTAACTCTTTTTAGTGATGTTTCTACAGTTAAATCATAGGGATTACTATAGGATAGCACAGCAAGAATGGATGCAAATGATACTGGTGAGGTAGACTATTAAATACGGGCACTGATTGATAGATTTATTCAGCAAAACAAAGAAGCCAGAGATAGACTAATTAAAATGTAACCCAGCTCTCAGGAAGCTCATAGCCTCGAGAGGGAGACAGACACCAGAGTTAATACCTGGTCAGGGACTATGGCGATAGCCGCGAAGCCTTCCTAGAGATTTCTGAACCAAGTCACAAAGCCTTGGTGCAAGGTAGCCGGACGATTGGTGGTATGTGTTGGGAAGGCCTGGGAGCCAGGGGAGGAGAGCAGGGAGAGGCACAAGGACCCAGGAGTGGCTGGGCTGTGCAGGAGGGAGGAGGCAGTGGTGAGAACTCAGTGTGGGCAAATGATGAGGGCCAGAGACGGGGATGACCAGAGGTCAGGAGTTACCGGGGTGAGTGATCTCCCTATGAGGAAGCTGGTGTGGCTGTCCAGGTTGCAAGAGGGCCTGCAGGAGGGCGCAGAGGTGGGGACGCCTGTTAACTGCCAAGGATACAGGTTGAGGGTTGTGATAAAAACCAGGCCGGAGGCCAGGAGAGAAGGCGATGGTTTAATAAGGGAAATAATGGATTCGTTTACGCTGTTTGAGGCACATGTGGCACCTCCACGTACCAGTAGCCGGCAAACTGTTGGACTGAAGTGTGAAACTCGGGACAGATGTCTGGGCGCCAAGTACTGGTTTGGAAGTCGTTAGCAATTATGTGGCTAGAAATCCTAAGGGTTGGTGAGCTCACTCAGGAATGTCAAGAGAGCATACAGTGGTCTGGGAACACCAGTGAGGAGGGATGAGGCAGAAGACGTGCAAGCCCAAGAACAGATTATTCATGCAAGAGGGCCGAGGAGCGCGGGGGAGTTCAGGAAGTGAGGCCCTCCCCAAAGGGAGGTTTGGTCACCAGGGGCAGCCACAGCAGGGATGACAGGGAGCAAGGGAAAAAGCAAAGCGGTGAGCAGCTGTGGGCCTGCAGACCAGGAGGGGAGAGGCCGAGAAGGAACTGGCTCAGGTGAGGCAGGAAGACAGCCCAGTGTTTTGGACCACATCCAATAGGTAGCTGAAATTTAAAATATGGGGCCCAAGGAACAGGTTGGGTTAAAGGTGCCAATTTGAGAGTCGTTGAATTGGGGCAGACAGGTGGAGAAGTGGCCAACGCACGATCATAAAGGCAGGAGTCGGGGCTGCCACTGACGGAGGCCGACTGGAGGCTGCTGGGAGCCCTCCTCCTGGCACGAGGTGTTCGAGCTCAGGTGCGGCCCTTAGAGACTCCTGCAGAGGCGGTCCGTTTCCCCTCCTCTCCCGCGTTCTGCTTACCCAGACTCTCACCATCCCACCGGTATTTCTCATTCGGATCACCTTGTGCCTTAATCCACACAGAAGTGAGTTAAAAGGAAGGCTCTTTCCGCGGGAGCCTTAACATTCTAAATGGATTCTCCAAGGAGCCAACAGACAATCAGTGGAGGCATTTGGCATGCCCTGACAGCACGTGTGGAGGAAGCTGGCTAGCAGAGGGCTAGCAGGAGGAAGTGGTAGCAGGGCTTGAGGTTGGGGTGACGGCCCACGGGCATTTGCTAAATGAATGCAATAGCATTGTTCCGGCGGTGTGTGAGTTATTTAGATGAGGGGGAAGATGTACCCAGTGAGACGTGCGACCTTTGCAACCCAGGAACTTGCTGTCCCTGAGGGAGCAGGTGGCCAGGCACATCGTTGGTCAGAGTCCATCCTCCGAGTCCCCAGGACCCACCGCCACCCCGCTCCCTTTTCAATCTCGCCTGCACCCTGGGACAGCAGCTTTCCAATGAGAACAGTTTATTAGGACACTGACAAGAGGAAGAGGGAGGGGGAAGAGGATCTCGAACAGGAGGGGTACAATGCTTAAACAGCTGCTCTGCTTTCAAGATACAAAAGTTAGAAAAATCTAAAACACTATAAATACATGCTTTTTACAGAGATTTAAAAGGTCAGGCTGGCTGAGTGACAGTCACCCACATCCTCCCCGCCCCCGGCACACCCCAGCACCAGTCCAGAACAGCCCAGTTGTAACAGCAGCAGTGGAGGCGGCGTGAAGGCTCCTTGGATAAACACGCACCAGCTCTCTGTAAAGTTTCCAGCCCTGGGAAAGGAGTGGGGCTTGGCTCACAGGCCCCTCGGGGGGGGGGGGGGGGGCTGGATGTGACTCTGCCGTCCGTGTGTGCACACAGCCTCACTGGTGTATCCCCCACCAACATCCTCGATGGGCTGAGCCCACCCTTCCAGCTGCTGCCCTTGGGAGAAGGGACCCCTGCAACTTGCTTATAAAAACTTAAATAGTTCTCTGAATTGTTTAAGAAATTATCACATAAATATAAAAACCCCCGAGTGCTAGAGTATACATTACTTCTGAATTTTTTTAAAAAAGAAAATTCAGTGACAGAATCACCAAGACGTTCTCACTCCAGTCTGCACGGGTGGCGAGTTTCCCTCATGTGGCAGCCACAGGGTGCCTGTGTGTCGCGTCCTGGCCCCACTGGGCAGCCCTCCCACCGGGGACGCTTCGCTGCCACGTTTCCTTGTGGCCTCTTGCACCTGCGTTCCTGCTTCCCCCAGCCACTGGTGCCGCGGCTGGGGGCGGCCTGTGCACTGCGAGGCTGCTGCTTGCTGGGGCTACACAGTGGTCTAACTCAGCTGTGGGAAGCGGAAATTTGGTTGTAGAATGGGGGCACTTGTAATTTTAAGAAAACTCCCAACCCTAGCCACTTAAAAGTCATCAGTAAGGAGCACAGTCCCAAGCTAAACTCGTACCCTCTCCTGCTCCCAGCCGCCCCCTTGTGAACTGCGCCATAAGCAGCCTGCAGGTTCCTTCGCCAGCGTCTCCTCTTCAGGACAAACGAGAGCCGGGGAGAGCAGTGAAAATCCGCCAGACGACTCGGGTCCATGTTCGACATGCACACGCCACTTAAAGAAAATCATCTGTCTGTGGCTGAATAAAAGCATTTAGCCCTGGAACATGGCCAGACTCTGGGAAGCCAGCGGGCAATGGAGAAACAAGCAAACTAAGCACACGCGGTGTGCTCCAGCTCACTTCGACGTTAACGACGATTTAAAGAGAAGTCACCACGGTCAATTAAAAACCCAACACTGACAACATCAGGACAGCCGAACAGTCTGCCAGCAGCCTTGCCCTCATGTGCGTGCTTCCCGAGGGGAGAGGCAGAGTCCCGGCTCCCGGCTCGTCTCGGATGTCAGGTCTTCTGCCGCCTGCCAGAAAGCTGGCCAACAGAGATGACGTGCCAGCACAGGCCTGAAACCCAAACCCCCAGAGGCTCGCCGTGACCGAAGGTGGGGAGGAGGGGGCCTCTTGGGGGAAGAGGCGCAAAGGGGATAAAAGACAGCTCCTCAGGAGGTGCTGAAGACTGGCACTGGCGTCAGCCCCAGCCCCGGCGTGAACCTGGGGCAGGGGGCAGTGCACGCCGCCAGGCTGCTGGGGCCAACCGCTGCACAGCAGCCACTACCGCAGCTCTAAGACTGCCCTGGTCTCCTCCTGCCCCGTCAGCCGTCCTTGACAAACATCACTGCCATTCATACAGCAAGATCTGTTCAAGCAGCCAAGGCTGGTGGCTTAAAGGAAGGCCAGCCCTATCACACTGGCCCAGAGCGCCACACGGGGCTTCACCTGCTAACCTGACTGCGACCAACGCCATCTGGGCTGCCGCGGTGGGCTTGCCAGCAGTCTCCTCACACCCCCTCCCCGGGGGCTGTTCTACACAGAAAAGGGGCCAACGAAGTGGCCTTTGGAAAAACGCTGTACTCCAGCTCACGCCTCCTAGCAGTAGTCTTCAGCTCTGAGCTCTGAGCACTGCAGCCAGGTGTGGCCACTGCTCGGCAGAACTGGGCCGCACCAGAAGGACGGTTGCGTGGCTGCCAGGAGCCCTTGAGAGATGGTGCCGCAGGCGGAGCACGTGAGCCCTCAGGAACCACTGCCCACGGCTTCCAGGAGGCGGCCACGACTGCCCCAGCACAGGCCAGAACGGAGCCCTCTGCCCCAAGTGCTGAGTGGGAGGGCAAACACACTGGCAGGCAGTTCGGGGGTCTTCTGCGTCCAGATCACCTCATGCCAGGCACAGACTTGAGACCCCCAGGATGTGGAGGGGTTTTCTGTCATCTCCGAGTTCTGTGAGAAAACTCACTTGCACAGGGCAGCAGGAGGCTTCCTTCTGTGTCAGCCCCCGTCCTCAGGAGGTGTGGGAGCAGCCGTCCTGCCTGGAAACCGCCAGGCTAGCACTTCAGAGACGCAGGCTCTGGGAAGCACCCAGCGTCGTCACGGAACGCCAGAAGTCTCATCACATCCGAGGCTCAGAACCTGCCCAAACACGTACTTCCTGGAGTAAGACAGGACTTCCATAGGAAATCCCTTTACTTTTCCTGGTATAAGTCCATGCAAAAAAGGTGAGATACGTCATTTCATCCAAAAAAAAAAAAAAAAAACCAGCAGCAAAGAAGAAAGTACCAATTGCAGGTGACAATTCCGTCTGCTGTATTCTGCAAAAAGCCCGTGAAAGAAGAGGGCCCCTTTTTCCAGTTGAAATAGTTTGTGCTCGTGGGCTCGCCCGGCGTAGCTGCCAGTGTCATCACCAGGGCCGCCCGCAGTCTCCAAAGGCGCAGAACCACCGTGAGCGCCCTGCGCACCGGCCCGTGTGGGCCTGCGAGGCTCCCCTTCTGGCACGTCTGCTCCCGGAAGTGGCAGCTTCCAGAAACGCCGGCGGCTGCCTCCTGGGGAAGCCGGGAAACACTTCACCTTGGGACGGCTGTTAGAGGAGCCCTCTCCTAGCTCCCAGTAATGCATCAACCCAGGGTGTCGTGTTGTGTTTTTCCTAATTCGGAACAGACATTTAGAGCATACAATCAAGTTGATTTAATTAACGCGATGGACTACATGAACCAGTGCACGCTCTTAAAGGCGGGAGACACAGTCCGGGGCCGCCGTAGCCCACATGCCGCCTGCCTCCTGCTGCGTGTGAGCACCTGCCGTCGTTTGAATCTCTTTGAGACTGATGCGATAATAGAAACTATACGTTGCGTACGCACGGGGCCTCAGCAGATCCTTCCAACTTTTCGAAGTGAGAAAGGACACGTTTTAAGAGTTTTTAAAGAGGAGGTGGCGCTTTCGCCACTGTCACGTGTGCAGTGCTGAACACACAGCCATCAGTAGGCTCTGAGAGTGGAGGGAGCCGCCCAAGCCCCCTGCCCGTCCAGCCTCTCAAGGCACAGGGCCTGCAGGACAGGAGGCCTGGCTGGGCGCCAGAGAGGAGGCAGAGGAAGTCTGCCCGCGGCCATGCAGGCTTTGCCCCCTACCTAGAGCATCCTTCGGAGGTGAACTTGACACAGCGGTCCCAGACAGAGGGGGCAGCTCCTGTTGAGCCGGGACATCCCACATTGCTATCATGAAGAGAAGGACGTGGCAGGGGAGGGGCAGGTGGTGAAATCCCACCCACTCACTCAGGCCCCCAGAGCGGAAGCCATCCTCGTCCTTGAAGCCGGGCCAAAGGGCAGTGCGTTCGGCAGATGCAGCCCCTCGGAAGTGCTGCCCTGGGCTCACCTCTGTTTTAGAACACAGGCTGGTGCCACCGGAGGGAGAAAAAGTCCTTCTTCCTTGACAATAACCAATGGATCAGAGTTCCAATATTCTCGCCCTCCTCACGGTCACTGCCCCCAGCGCAGCCCTCCCCCTCCCCGCCCACACCTCTAGGACACACTGGAACAGCGGATGCTGGGGGAGCCCATCTGGGTGAGGACCTTGTCCAGCCACTGCAAAGGCCCATTCAGGTGCAGCTCGATCCAGCAGGGAGTGCTGGTCACTGTCTGTCTCCTGCAAGAAACAAGGCAGGGGTTGCAGGTAGGGGATGTTTAAAAACGTCCAGGAGGAAACACAGGCAAGTCACAACACCCTCCTCTGCGACAGTCTTCCCCCCAAAGCCAGCTACACCCTAACCTGGCTCCATCTGCCCTAGAGGAGGTCCCGACCATCTGCTGAAACTAGCAGGGCCAAGGTCCCTGAGCAGATCCCAGGCCGGGGGATGGGGGGAAGGGAGGTGGCCTTAAAGAGGTAAACGTGAAGTCAAGGCCAGGGCACCCCCAAGGCCCCGCAGTGGAAGCCCTCCAGGCCGGCTCCCGTGTGTCCCAGGTGGGCACCAGCAGCTTCAGACACAGGCCCGGCCCGGCCCGCCGCGGTGATGCGCGTCTGTCTGGCGGAGGGGCGTTCCGAGCCACGCACCGACAGCGCACATGCCTTCCGCTCCCCATGTGCTGATACAATTCCCATCTACGGCCTTATTTTGGAAAATCTTCCGAGCAGAGCGAGCCATGGAACAATTACTGGAAAAAACCGAGGCGCACCCCAAAGCACTCCGTCTCAGTTCAGGCTGGCGGATGACGCAGCCCGCAGGCCGGCTCCCCAAGGCTATCTGCTGAGGCCGCGGTGGCCCGTGCCAGCTGGAGGTGAGAGCAGCGGGCCTGGGCCCTGCCCTCGGCCTCCTCGCATAGACAAGGGCTGAAACCCTACTCCCCTTGGCCCGAGACGCAGGAGGGCGGCAAGACTCTTCTGGGAAGGGGCCGCGCCTGCCCGTCGGGCTGCCGTGCGGCACTGCCAGGCGGCGGTAACGCGGTGGGCTGCGAGCACGGGGTGTGCTGGCCCGGCGGCCTGCCGGGAGGGCGTCTGCCGCCGAGGAGCCCCTTGGGGCACGCAGGGCTGGATGGCCGCAATGCCGCACTGGGCCGGGCACTGCCTGCCTGGCCTGGCCTAAGCATCCCTGCCCGCTGACACGGCCCTGCAGGGGTCCACCTGATGGAAGGGACCATGCGTGGCCCCCTGGGCTACAGTCTGGGTGTGAGAAGAGCGAGCAAATGGACTTCCCCTGGCTCTTCTCCACTGAGGGCCGCCTTTAAGTATTTCCCTTTCCCTGTCCTCTCCCAAAAAAAAAAAGCTAACGCTAATCTTCCACTCTTGTTCCCTACCTGGTCCGTGCCAGGGCTAAAAGGTCAGTTTGGGTGCTTCCCGGCTGGCCCGCTGGGCCTGGGCTAATCTCTGCAGCCGTCAGAAGACGGCCGCCAGGTCTGAGGTCTGACCGCCATGCCGGCTCCACGGGTCACCGGTGCTGGGTTTCAGCAAGACCCCGGAGACCACGGCCCCGCGCTCCCCGGCCCCGCGGGGCAGCCCCGAGCACGGCAGCCCGAACACAAGGAGGGGGAGCGTGCGGGGCGAAAGCCTCTAATGAGAATCCGACTTTCCATAAGTCACGCTCATCTGGATCTCATTATGAACAGTGGCCCCGCGCCAGCACCGAAATGGGTTTGGCCTGGGTGCAGAGTGACTGCAAAACAAAATGGGAGTCCAAACATCTGGAAAAATGAAGGGGAGAGTAACTCGCACGGCGCTGGCTCCAGCTGACGTGCGGGTACCGCAGCGTCTGCCGCTGGCGGGGGCGGGAGGGGCCCACGGCCCTGCTGCCCGGGGCACTCTTGTTCACCTGGGCTCTGCTCTGCAGACCCACGCCACGGTGTTCCACGAGACAACCACGAGGACCAGGCAGGCCTGCCCCTCATCTGTGCCACGCTGAAACCAGGGTCTGGAATTCTCAATTAAAAAAAAAAAATCATTTCTTTTCTGAGCACGTAAACTTGGTTCCTTTGCAATGACCCGATCTCCTCCTCGCTTCCCTGGGTCTCAGTTCCAAATCCGAGCTCCTCGGGGCTACCAGGGTCCCTGAGTCAGGGCTGGAGCCACAGTGGAGGGAGGGGACAAGGCAGCGAAGGCTTCACTGCCATCACCCGCCCCAGAGGAAGCCTGAGGACGAGGCCAAGAGGGCACCGTCCCAGGCTCAGCTTTCCTGCACCGGTGGGACTTCACGCAGGTCCCTCTCCCTCCACAGCCTCAGTCCCCTCATCTGTGCAATGGGCACCAAGCCAACAGCCCTGCAGAGCAAGCCCTGCTGTGGGGAAGAGGAATACTGGACTCCTGTATTTCCAGCGCTTGAGAAACTGCAGGTGCACGCGGGCCCCTCCCGCCCACCAGGTGGTGGCGCTCTCTGCTCTGGGGCCTGAGTCCCCTGGCGTGGGGTCCCCCTCACCACGGTCACCGACCTGTACTCGGCTCCCCAGCCTTTGACGAAGCTCATGCGGATGGTGCACATGCGCGTCAGCTGGTAGACGGCCTCGAAGCCCTGGTTCACCGACTGGGCCAGGAGCGCGGCGAACTCCTGGTTGTTGAAGATCTTCAGGTTGCACCCTGCAGACGAGACAGAAGCCGTCCCTGTGGGCGGCCCCCCTGGGGACACAGCCACCTCGGGGCGGGAGGGGGATGGCAGAATGGCTCCGTTCCCACGGCTCACGCGCCACATGGTCACCGGCTGCAGTAGCCGCACGCTCCAAGCTCAGCACCACATGAGGGACGGGCCCTTGGATCTGTCACCCCCACATCAGGGACACGCAGCTGCCCCACGTGCCCGGGCAATGAAAGGCTGAGGGAGAGCGGTGCAGGGACGGGCCTCCCGGGCCCTGCCGCGTGTGGTGTGGCCGGCCACCTGGGCAGAACAGCCCTGCGCCCTGGCAGCGGGCAGCACCACCGAGACGGGCCCCCTGGAGGTGCCCCGGCCTGCCGTTCCCACAGGAAGCTCAGCAGAGGGTCGCCGCTGGCCAATCTGCCGTGAGGGAGGGCCAGGCAGGGGTGGAGGGGACACTCACAGCGACGCGAAGGTGTGTGGCTGACGAGACAGCGGCCAGGGCCAGCTGGGCCCTCATGGGAAGATGGGGGTGGGAGCAGGAGACATGCTGGGCGGTGTGCCAGAGTGCAGCTGGGCCTCCTTCCCCGCGGCGTTCTCCCCAGGGGCCCGTGGGGGAGCCCAGCCCCTCGCAGGGCAGAAGCAGACATGGAACTCCAGAGGCAGTCCCAGCTCCATCCGGCCACGGCCACTTACTGGCTGTGTGTCCCTGGGCAGGTGGCCTAACCTCTCTGAACTTGCCGCCTCAACACAGCTCCTTCTCGCAGAGCCAGACAGACCGGCAGGGACGACACGAGGTCAAAGGTGTCAAGGGACTGTTACCACAGCCGAGGGCCGCTCTACATCCGTGGCCATCACCCTGTGCGGCGGCCACCGTGCCCCTGTCGCCTACTACTCAAGTGGACAGGAGAGGCTACGCCGCCCACGAGCCACAGCCTGAGCCAGGCCACACGCCCCGCAGGCTGCAAGCCGTGTGAGAGGCGGGCTTCGGCTGGGCCTTCCTGCCTGGGTTGTCTCAGGAAAGTGGCCTCCGCTGGGCCGAGCCCCGTGCCTGACCGCGCTGTCCACGCTCTGGACACACCACCCTCACGTGCAGCCCGACACACCTTCTTGGGGTACAGATGGACTTCATCAGCCCTGCCTGCTCCCCAGCTCCCCAGCAGGGAAGCCTGTCCTCCAGCGCTTCTGAGCTCTGCCCATAATGTTCTCGGCTCTACCCTGCCATCTCCCTGTGCCCACTACCTGCCCACCCTCCAAGGCCTCAATGCCACCACCGCCTCCTTCAGGAAGCCTTCCCTGATCCACTCCCCAGGTGTGCTGCTCACCTGGTGCTTGGCACAACCCCCTTGGATTAAACACATCCCTTCCTTTGTCTCATGTGTCCCAGGCGTCTGTGGGGACAGCAATAGAGCCCCATGCACCTCCCCAGACCCTTCCAGCACCTGGCATGGTACCCCCAATGCTGTGTGTGTTTGTGGAATGAATGAGGGAGAGAGGGAAGCCCTACTCTGAGCACCTACACCAGGGCAAAGGGCAGGGGCTCAGAGGGTAAAGGCGGGTCCCAGAGACGCTGCGCCCGCTCTCTGGAGGTTTGGGAAAGCACAAGACAGCCAGGCACACACAACCCCACGGATCACCGCAGTGCCACCTCAGGGTGGGAGAGAAAGGTGGCCTCTCGCCAGCACCCCAGGCCCGTGCTCAGGACAGAGGAGCTCCGGGGGGGTGGGGTGGGGGGGCTCACCTGGAGGGATCTTGCAGACGGTGGCCGGATGCCAGCCATAGCGCTGGTTACAGTTGGGAGACTGGACGAAGATGGCGCTGTCGCTGAGGCACTCGGCGAAGACCTCCCCTCCGATGTAGTAGAGTCGCACGCCCCGCCCTGGAGAGAAGCAGGTTAGGCTGCACCCAGGGCACCCTCCCCGTCCGCCTCGGCCCTGCCCCACAGACAAGACCCAGAGCCCACGCCGAGAACCCAGGCCCGGGAAGGCACCAGCCCGCTGGATTCCAAAGGCCGCGGGAGGCTGATGCCCAGAGACCGGTCACCTGACCTCTGACCCCTCGTGCCTGTGCCTGGGAGCTACCCAGTAGGCACCTGGTCAGTGTTTGCTGCTCCGGACATGGTGACTCCCGCTGTCAAGCCCAGGCCCCTCTCGGGCACGCTCACGTGCTACTTCTCCCCTCCACGCATCCACCTGAAATACTGCAGCGGTTCCTCTCGCTGCTTTCCCTCCCACTCTGCACAGCACTCCGGGTGGACACAGATTGAAGTCAGCTCTGCCATTGGACCACTGTGCAAACAGGGGCCCCTGCTCCCGCACGGGGACGGAAGCCACAGCGCTGGGGACCAGGTGAGTGGCAGGTGCGCCCCTTCATGTCCCCTGCCCCGCCTCCGTCCTCACTGCTGTCCTGGACTCCAGCCACTCCCCCAGTGATTCTTTCCTTCCCTCGGGACCTGGGGGCTGAGTCCACGGCCCACCTGGGGCTCCTTATCCAGAGTTAGTATCTCTTAAAGTAAAAGAGCAAAATGGCAGGCGGGGCGCAGGGGAGGGGCTGCAGAGCTGGTCCCCACTCCCTGGGGGCCAGGCTGCCCCTGGAGGATGAGCGCACCACCCCAAGACCCAGGCCTCCCAACCACAGAAGCCACTCTTCCAGAGAGGTCTTCGGTGAGAGCCCAAGGTGCCGAACAAGCAGGCAGAGTTGGTGTGTAGCCTAGAACCCCTCGACTGCCCCTTGGGGCTCCAGGACCAGGCGAGAGATGATCTCACTCGCGCCTTCTCTACAGCCCCTCTAAGTACCCCCGGTCCAGCTCCCTGCTAATGCGCCTGGGAAAGCAGCAGAAGATGGCCCAAGTGCTTGGGGCCCTGCACCCACGTGGGAGACGGGGATGGACCTCCTGCCTCCTGGCTTTAGCCTGGCCCAGCCCTGGCCATCTGGGGAATGAATGGGTGGACAGAAGATCTCTCTCTCTCTCTCTCCCTCCCTCCCTCCCTCCATGTAGCTCTGCTTTTCAAATAAAAAAAAAAAAATCAGAAAGCTCCCATGGTCTGAGGTCCTGGGGCAGGAACTCAGGAATACCTCTAGCGGGCTGGATACAGGAGCAAGGCAACCCCTGCCCCCCGCCCAGCTCCACCTCCGCACAGCCCACAGCGCGTCCCAGGGCAGCCCGTGAATGGCAGTGGCCTTCAGGTGGGGGCCAGCTGTGTCAGGGGGCTTTTACGGGAGGAATTTCCAACCCTGCCTTCCCCAGGGGTGACCCTTCCACCCGGTAAGCAAAGTGGCTTCCGAATCTTCAGAGAGCATCTCAAGCCTTCAGTGGGAATGATCTCTGTCCACCCATTCATTCCCCAGATGGCCAGGGCTGGGCCAGGCTAAAGCCAGGAGGCAGGAGTTCCATCCAGGTCTCCCATGTGGGTGCAGTGGCTCTGCCCTTCTGACCCCTATGTGGAGGATGTGGGGCCAGGCCGGGACCCGGGCAGGGGGTCCTCTCCCCGATTCCTGGCCGGGGGCAGAGCAGAGTGCAGCTCGGGGTGCAGGTGGGGGCTGCGGACCGTGGGGGAGGGGCACGGCGGCCACCCCTCACCAATGTGCCGCCTAGTGAGCTCCACCGCCGCGTTCCTGTTCACGTTGGACAGCAGCCCCAGGCAGAAGCGCTCCGAGTTGGAGGGGTCGGTGAAGCCGTCCACAGTCATGGAGGGCTGCGAGGCGTGGAAGGTCTCCCCGACGCGCTGGTTCAGCTCGTAGTAGGAGATGGAGCACCAGAACGCCGGCTCGCAGTAGGTGACGGGCTGCAGGTCTGGGGGCACAGGGCAGCTCCAGGTCAGGCGCCTCTGTGGGGCCCCCTACCGTTTCCCTCCCTCTCAGAGGGGTCTTAGAAACCCCCTACCCTAAGGCCAACAACCTGTAGGCCCCAGCACATGGCACGAGAGACGCAGGCACCAGGAGGCGCGCCCCACCAGCCTCAGCCCTGCGGCCAGACAGCGCTGGGTTCATCCAGCTCCTGACGCAGTCTTCGAAGAGGGCCGGGCACCAGCTGGCACCTGGGCGAACCCCGGAGCTGGACCCCGTGAGCTCTCACTGCACCACGACCCCCGCACCGTCTTCTCCGGGTCACCCTTCCAGGGTCCCCAAAGCAACCACCTCTGCCCCCAGAAAGGGCTTCCGGGTTTGGGCTCTGCACGAGCCTGGGCAACCTCTTAGCCTACTGAGCAGCAATCAAGCACACTGCATGTCAAACACATCCTGTGTCAAGCACGTGGTTCCAAACAGTGCCCGGGGTCTGCAGACCACGCTGGGGGCTGTGCCTCTCGCCACAGAAACTCGTTTCTGAGGTCACTCAGATGGGGCCAACGCTGTGGCGTAGCAGGTACAGCCATTGCCTGCAGTGCCGGCATCCCATTATGGGCGCCGGTTCGAGTCCTGGCTGCTCCATTTCCGATCCAGCTCCCTGCCATGGCCTGGGAAAGCAGTGGAGGATGGCCCAGGTGCTTGGGCGCCTGCACCCACGTGTCCCTTTCCTAACGCTGCTTGGCGCCACTCTTGCAGAATGGGGTGTCTGCACACTTCCTAGCTAGCCAACTCCACCACGTGCCCCCAGGGCTCTGGCTGCTGGCAGCGTGGGGATCTGAGGAGAGAGGTTCGGGAAAGGCTCGCCGTGCCTGGGGGTCAGCACTGCTGAGACACCTGCCCACTGCGTGCCAGAGCTCCACGGCCACGTGAAACCCGAGAAAAATCCAGAAGCCGTTCTGCCGACAGGAGGAGCCCGGGTGCCCCCTGCAGACAGAGGGGCTCACGCCACCCCCTCGGATGAAGAACATGATCTCCAAGCGGGCCAGCGACGCCCCTGCACGCACCGCGTACCCAGAAAGCGCCAGCAGGAGGGATAGGACGCCCGCAGTCGGGCACTGGAGAACAGGGTGGGCTGTGGTGTCCTGTGCCCACCGGATGCCAGTCGTGCACGCCCACCCCATCCGGCTAAACTGGGACAACAACCAATGTCCCCAGACATCACTGTGTCTTCCAGGGGACACAGTTTGCCCCCGTGGGTTTGGCCGGGTCACAGAGCAGCTTCAAGGCCAGGCGGGCGGCAGTCAGTCCCGGGCACAGGGCCGCGGTGTGGCGGCGGGCAAAGCATTCGGCTCTTGGAGCTCCAGCTTCCACGCTGCCCTCCCCAGATGCTGTGTGTGGGAGGAAGGAAATAAAGGGGAGGGCACACAGTGCACGCACACAGTAGGCAGCGCTGGCAACGGTGACAACCACTTGGCTTATGTGAATTTGGGAATCTCCTGCTGCTATTTTAACTTCCATCCCCATCAGGGCCAAGCATCCTTGTACCCTTTCCCAGGGTGCAGCAAGGGGGAAGAGGAGGAGGAAGGCAGGGAACCTAAGCTGCTGAGTGGGGAAGCGGGAGTGCCGGGGGCAGGGGCAGCTGTGGCCCGGGCCCTGGCCTCTGAAGTGGGGCCGAGCCACGTCAGCCACGGTCAGCCCCGGCTTTGCTTGATGCTTCAACATTCCAGTGAGATAAGCTATATTCTAAACAATGTGGTCACTAAAATGCGAGCTATGTTGCTTTGGAAACTTTCAAAAAGAGAAAGGAATGTTAAGTGCAATGCAAGCATTCCAAGTGGCTGCCGGCCACCACGGCCCAGGTGCAGGCTCCGAGAACCTTGGTGCATGGCCGTGGGGACAGGCTCTCCCTCTCTGGCCTCAGTGTCCGAGTCCGTACGAAGCCTGAAGTGGACTACAAGGCCTCTACCTTAGACCACACAGGTCACCATGCTTCTGACCCGAGTCAGCCTCAACAGGCAGCTTTGGCTGCTCCGCGCTGGCCCCGGCTCACTCAGCAATGTGTAGAACAGAGTCTTTGCCCTCCAAAAAGCCCTGTCCAGCACCCCCTGGGCTTAGTTCAGGCAGAAGAGAGAGCGAGCGAGTGAGCGAGCTAGGCTCCAGGGACACTGACAGAGCCCTCCAGTCCAAACAAGAGAAGCTGGCAGGCCACCCAATGTGTGACACGTGCCAGACCACGCTCTGCAGTCAGCCCGGTGGGCGGGCGGGCGGGTGGGTGGGCTTCATGGAGACGCAGATTCAGAGTGAGTGAGTGAGGCTCCTGGGCCCGGAGGCCCTCCCAGGCAGATCTGAGCCCTTCTCCAAACACCCCTGCAACACACACACACACACACACATACACACACACGACACTGTGGCAGGAAGCACTGGGCCCAGGCTCCTGACACCTCGTTAGGAAGACACTACTGGAGGGGAGCGGGGACCTCGGGCCAGCGGCACAGTGTGAAGCTGCCGTTTCAGACGGCGCTGTTTGGACAAGCTGCCCCGGGTTCAGAGGCAGGACTGAGCCAGGGCGGCACTCAGTCCTCTGCAAACCACCTGGCCTTCCCCTGCCCTTGACCTCCCCTCCAAGGCTCTTCCACAAGATGGGTGGCCACCAACTCTGGGCTCTGCCTTCAGTGGCATTAAAATAAAAAAAAAAAAAACTGTGCTCCCATTTCTCTTCCCCTGAAGGAGGACTTGCCACGCCATGGTCAGTCTAGAGAAACAAAATTCAGGACTCTGGAAGGGCTATACAAATGGATACAGAAAGGCTTAACTACTGAAAGAGCACCCAAGTTGGTTCTGAGCTTCCTAGCAGACCAAGCGAAAAGGGCAAACAACACACAACAAGGCTCTGGTTGGTGGATGGGTGATGCATACTGGTTCTGGAAGGGAAGCAAAGCTTGCCCAGGCACTGAATGTAACAGGAAATCTTGGGGGGGGGGGGGGTTGGCACCCCTCCCCCACACCAAGCACTCACTCACTCAAGCAGGCCTGGGGTTCCCCAAGAAACACAGACACCATTTAACAGACAGCTGCTTCTTGAAAAGGCTCCTGTTGGGGGATGGCGTGCAGGGGGCTGTGTGACACCCTCCCCTTGCCAGCCGAGCGCACAGGGAGGTCACCAGGCTCTCCTGAAGGGACAGCGGGTGGTCTGCTGGGGTCCAGGACCCTGCACACCTGGGGTGGCTGGCAGCCGACAGCAGGTGCCCAAGGCCTTGCAGGCTCACAGCCCTGCTCCTGGCCAGACTCCCGGGTCTGTGCTAATCTCCCCTCCCAGGGCAGAGGTGTCGCAGATGCGGGAGCCTCCAGCTCCAGCCGTGCTCAGTCCTCCCCCTCCCCCTCCCCCACCGTGCTGTCGGCCAGACTTCTCCAGTGACACGGGGCACTTAATTCCCGGCTGGCCCCCTGCCAGCCTAACGCACTGGCTGGCTTGGGATTGCAGCCCCGTTCCAAGCTGGCACAGACTTTCTGTTTTGTTTAAGGAAAAGCAAACAGAATAAAACCCAGAAGGCACCTCTTGGATTAAGGGATGCCTCCTAAAAACACGTGTGAGAGATTCAAATCCGGTACAGGAAAAGGCGGGGAGGCAAGGCGGGGAAATTAACTGGCTGCCATAAATCCAACGTGCGGACTGGGCGAAGGCCAGGAGCAGGGACGCTTTAAGGCTTAAGGTGAACGCAGAAACGGAGTTGCTCTCTCTGGGTCCTACTGCGCACCTGCTCAAGGCAGCGCTAACCCGCTGTAGGAGTTTCCACGCTCCGCCCCCCCCCCCCCCCAAGCCCGGTCCTTCCTGGCCCTTGCTTTTCCCTCTGCCTGGGCCACCCTCCCCCGACTCATCTGCATGGACCAGGCCTTTAAGGCCCAGCTCACGAGGCTGTGACACAGGCCCCTACAGCCTCATGCAAAGTAACCTCTTGTGTCCCAGTGACCTGCGCGCCCAAGTCTCCCGCGCTACAGGGTAACTCTCGTGTCCCCAGCCCACAGGGGCACTAATTCCAACCCATCTCCCCGAGGACTCCAGCGACAAACCAAGCGGACGCAGAGCCCCATGCTCTGGCCGCCTGTGACCGGCCGGAGTGGCAACGTCTCGGCAGCAGACTTCCGGTCATTATGTGGCTCGCCTTTGACTGCACAAGCTCTGGGGCCATGCAACCAGAGGCAGCCTGGGAAGAGGGCCGGGTGCAGCGGGCGCAAAGACTCCAGCCAGGCCCCCTCCCGCCTCTGGCTGCCAGGCCACCCCTGCCTCTCCCCTGCGCTCTGCCCCAGGCACCCTGGGGAGCCGCCGGCAGCTCCTTCCACTCCAATGCATGCAGCGCCCCGGGCACTGGCAGCACCTCCGGGTGCTCGGTCAGCGCCCCTCCCCGCCTGGCTCACTGCAAAGCAGGAACAACTTACTCACAGGCCGGGTCGGCTCACTACCTTGTTCCTCTCCCCACCTGCCCCCTCCTTCCCCTCTGCTCGCCCCGATCCTCTGACTTAACTGCTTTGGAAATTCCCAGTGAGTCACCCTGCGCGCCACCGTGCACAATAACAGGGCCATCACCTGCTCCCGACCCCTTCCCTGCAAAACAAAGGCCCCAGGGCCTCCCAACCCTGCATCAGGGGCTCCTTCAGGACGCCGGCTCCTGACCAAAGTGGCTTCACTGTGATGGCAGCAGACTTGACCGTCCCCAGACCCGAGCCCAGGGCCGGTGCCTGGAGTCGGGAGGAAATGAGAGAGGAAGCCGGGTGCCCTGCGCTTCATTCCCTTGTGTGCAACAACTTCATCGCCCTTTCTTTAAAAGAAGCCATCCACGGTCCTGTTTCTGTCTTCGCCGAGCAGCGGCTCGCCAGCGGCTCCGTCCTCCAGCCAGGGGCACGCTGGCCATGCAGAAGCGCAATGGCTGCCCTGCTCACGGCCTCCACCTCCCCACCTCTGATCTGCTCACTGCTGTCCCCTTCAGAGCCCCCTGCCCCGCTGGCTGCTGCGGCCCCATCCTCGCCCTGCCCCCGCCCCTTGCCCGAGGGAGCCCCAGGGGTCCCTCTGTGTCCTGCTCCACCGAACTCACCCCTGCCACGGCCCCCACAGAAGCCCCGGTGTCAGCCAAGTGGCCGATGAGCCGGCCGCCAGGCTGTAAAGAGATGCTCTCGCGGCGGCCAGTCTGGGGGCAGGGGGCGCTCCCTCGGGCCGTCACCACGGAAGCACCCAGGCACTGCAGGGCAGGCTTTCCTACCCGAGCCCATCCTGAGAAAGGCTCTCACATGGGGGACCAGCAAACCTGTGCCTCCAGCCCCAGACTCTTCCGTGACCTTCCAGGGCCTTGTTGGACATAGCAGCTTGCACCCCAAACCCGCCTCGGGCAGGAGGCCTCCCAGGGTCCCAGCCACAGACGATCAACACCCCCTGTGGGTCTGGGCCGCCCGGCTGCCGTTTCTCCGGGCACTCACGCGGCCTCTGCCGGAGCAGCAGCTGCAGGCCTGGCTCTCTTTTGCTTTTGCCTCCAGTAACTTCCCCTAGGACTTAGAGTGCGCACGGTGGCCAGATGAGCCTCGATGAAGCTGTCGTCAGATAACCCGCTGCTTAAGAACCCACCATCGACTTTGCTCTGCAGGCAAGAGGGGCCGCAGCCCTTTCAGCCTCCCCCTCGGCACTCCCGACACCAAGCACAGGGCCAGCTAGCCCTGCCACCTGCAGTGTTCCCCACCCCCGTCCTGGGCCTTGTGGTCGCCCACCTGTCCTCAAGCTCCTGCTCTCACCTGTCACCCTCTCCTGAGTCTTCCCCACTCACGCACCCTTCTTCCTCCTCCTCCTCCTCCTCCACACCTGGCACACTGCCGTCCGGTGGATACCTCCAGCCACCCCACCCCCCCAGGCTGTGAATGCCTGTGTGCCCCCCGCCCCCAGCTCTGGGCCCTCACATTGGGACAAGGAACTCAGCAAAGGAGACTTGGCGCGGGCCAGCCTGGGTGCACCACGCCCCCTCGGGGCCTTCATCACATCTACTTCCTGTCTTGTAATTGTTCGTGGATCCCAACAAAGCATGGCTCCTTGACGACCAGCCTGTGATTCCTCCTCACTTCCCCCTCCTCCTCTTGCCTGGACTGGCTGCAGTGGCCAGGCAGGAAGTAGCTAGGGAATGAATGAAAGAGTGAGCAGGAGATGGGCCAGCAGGCAGGGTCCCACCCAGGGGCCACCAGCTGACCTCTGTCCCCAGCTGAAAGTTCATCAATGCCCGTTTGGAGCCTTGATCTGAGTAAGGAAGACAGGGACAGCTGGTCCAGACGACCCAGCAAGGCAGTGCCGCGTGGCAGGTGCGCACGGGCCCCCAGCAAGGCGGCTGAGCCCCCAACCAGCTTCCCCACCGCCGAGCTGCGTGATCAGCAATGTGTGAGCGACTCGGCCCGCTCCTTGGTTTGCTAATCTGTAAAGTGGGCTAAGATGGGAAATTGCAACACTTCTACTCTTAACGGTAAACAGGATGTGCTCAAGAAATGCTTGCCAGTGTGGTCACCATCCTCGGTCCTCTGCCCCCACCCGCCGTGGCGTCCACGAGATTTGGAGATAGGCGCTGAGTGGGCGAGGGGCCAGTCAGCGTGCGCTCGCCCTGAGTCCCCACGGCTGACTCGGCGCCGATTCACACCTTCCCGGCAGAGGTGGGACTTGCCCGGAGCCAAGCCGTGTGCACTGTGCCAGGCCAGGCCAGAGGATGTCCCGTCCTGGCTGAGAAATGACCAAGGAATTCCCAGCCCTCAGGCCAGTAGCCTGAGGAAGGGGCAGGTCCCTACTCAAACGTTGTGTCCTCCTGGTCCCCAGCCACTTCCTACCGCTGGGGACAACTTCCTGGCCGAAGCGTGTCCCTGGGGGCAGCAGCGGCCTCCAAGCCGGCCCACAAGCTTGGGGGGTGTCCGAGGCAAGTGTCTGCTCCAAAGCCCAGCAACCCAAAGTAGCCCCCTGGACACACTGTGGGTAAAACGGCCCAGAAAAGAAACCTCCACCAGCCAAGCGCAGAAGCTGAGCGCTCCGAGTCAAGTTCACTGCCGTGGCCTTTCATTTGTCAAGTGTCAACACAGCTCCCAGCCTTCAGAGCTTGTTTTGAATAACTCAATCCTTTCCTATCAGGAATGTGACCTTCCCTCTGCCAGGCCCAGCGCACACCAAACAGGTCCCCCAAGGTCACAGCTCACACTGCCCACACGCCAGTCTGTTCCAGAGGGATCCCAAGCACCTCCCGATATTCCAGACGAGGACTTTCTTTATCGCGCACTATCAATCAAGGTTGCAAACAAAGGGGCACAAAAAGCCAAGCCAATCCAGGCTCCCTCACCAAGCTCCCAACATCCACCCTGGCTTTTCCCTGAGCCACAAAAATCAGTTCCACCGAATAAAGCCCAAAGCAGGATCAAACTCACATCTAAAACTACTGGACCAGAACACAAAAAATTCTCAGGGCGGGTGGTGGGTACGGCCATTAAGATGCCACTTGGAATGCCTGAACCCCACACGAGAGGTCCCGGCTCTGCTTCCGACTCCAGCCTCCTGCACACGTGCATCGAGGGAGGCCACAGCAGGGGACGGCTCCAGCACTTGAGCCCCTGCCACTCGTGTGGGAGACCCGGGGGCAGCTCCAGGCTTCCTGGCTTCAGCCGGGGTGGGCATTTGGAAAATAAGTGAGCAAATGAAGATGGATCTGTCTTTCTGCCTATCCAATCAATGATTTTTTAAAATCCTCTTCCATAAAAGCAAAACAGGTATTTTATCTGGTTCAAGCCCTTCCCCGCGCTCTATGCCGAAGCCACGAGACATCCCACGAAGCTGGAGAAGCGAAGGTGGCTCCTGGTGTTAGGAGAGGGGATCCTGGAAACACCATCCCAGAGCCCCGCGCTGCTATGGATACGCTGCCCAGCTGCTCCGAAACACTGCGAGATAACGCAGAGCCATAACCCGGCACCTAAGGACGGATGCTCGCTCACAAAACCACACCAGGAGAAGCGAGCGTGAAGAACGCAGCCCCGCACTGCCGTCCCCATGGCACAGAGAGGCGCCGTGACGAAACCAGGACGGTTGTGCTGGGGTGGTGGGAAGATGGGCACGCTTGCTTGTTTGCAAATTCCTCCTACCAGCGTGTTGCGCCTGAGTAACAGTGACAGAACTGTAAGATGAACACAGGACATCCTGGTGCGTGCACGGGAAACAGGTCTGCGAAAGCCACTCTCTGGAATCTGCATGGCTGTGGGAGGCTTTGCACCAACCCACGCCTGGGTGCTGGGCTGCCCACGGCCCCTGCCCTCCCGGGCCTCGGGCTGGGGGCCCTTTTCCTTCACTCGCGTCTCACCCACCTCCTCCCAGGGAAACGCGGCCCCAGCACACGGCTGCCGTTCTGGCCACCGCTGTTCTCAGGTTTCCCCGCTCTAGGGTGATGGCAGGACCACGGCCACCAGAAACATCGTGGACTGCACTGGGCCTAGGAGGGGTCGGGGGTTGGGGGAGACACTCTCCTTCTGAGCCCCCTCCGCACGCTGGCCACCAGCCAGGGCTACAGCTCCAGGGGATTCTACCTGTGCTGACCAGGATGTACTTACCCAAGTTGTTGTGTGCTGGGGACATCGGATTCGGGGACAGGTTTGGAGAACCTGCGAGGCAAGACATGGCTATGAGGCTTTGTTAGGGACACTTGGCCTGGAGCGCTTCCATCAGAACGGGGCATCTGGCACCCTCACCCTGCAGCAGAGCGCCTGGGTTTGAGTCCCAGCTCAGCTCCTGACTCCAGCTTACTGCTAACACTCACGCTGCCAGGCGGCAGGGGATGGCTCAAATACTTGGGCCCCTGCCACCCATACGGGAGACGCAGATGGAGCTCCTGGCTTTGGCCTGGCACAGTCCAGGCTGTTGCAGGCATCTGGGGAGTGAACCAGTGGATGGGAGGAATCTCGCTCTTCTCTCTCTTTATGCCAAAAGAGAAAAGAAAAAGAAAAAACGAAAAAACAAGGAAGGGCTCAAGCTGGCAGGAAGAACACCCTGGCCTGAGGCTCCACGTTGCAGGAGAAGGCGGGACCCGCGCCCTGGGTCCGTGGAACGAACGGGCCTCACGGGTGACCCCGGAGATCTCCATGACCTGATGGCTTTGGCTGCTGCTGGGTTCTCCGCCCCTTTTCCTTTAAGTTATGCACCTGCCCTGTGACCACGCCCCCAGGAAGGGGACAGGCCCAGGAAGCTCCTGTCCCCAGCTGAACAAAGGACAGGAGGGTGCGCGTGGGAGAAGCCCCACCCACCCAGGCCTTCCCTGCACCTCTCACGGGCACACAGGGATCAGCCTGCAACGAAAGCCAGTGGCCATCTTCCCCAGAGCCACCTCTTGCCTGCCCACTCTTGCTCCCGCTGTAACAAAGCAGCGGAGGGTTCTTTATTTACTAACCGCCCTGTGGGGTCTAGGTCCATCCTGAGATCCCCCAGCCCCTGCTGCCAGCCCGACACTCGCCTCAAACCTGGGCCGTCCGCAGCTGTTCACAGGGGGTCTTTGATTTTGCTCCGACTCAGCCCTAAAGATAAGCTTCAAAACGGCTGCTCCACTTCCAATCCAGCTCCCTGCTAATGCACCCGGGAAAGTAGCAGAGGATGGCCCAAGCGCTCTGGAGACCTGGAGGAAGCTCCTGGCTCCTGGCTTCGGATCTGCCTAGCTCTGGCCGTTGCGGCCATCTGGGGAGCAAACCAGCAGACAGAATACCTCTATCTCCCTCTCTCTCTTACTATGCCTCTCAAATAAATAAATCTTTAAAAAGTTGAGACTGGCCATATAGAAATGCTTACACTGGGTACTCAGCAGGCACTCAATAAACTTTTGCTTCCTGATTTGTGGCAACTGACATCATAAACCCCAGGAAGGCTGTGGCACCTCCTCCCTGGTCTGAATGGCTGTGTACGTGGACGGGGCTGGAGGTGCAGGGGGCCAGAGGCCCTAGCACTGGCAGCCGGCAGGGAGGCCAGGCCCTGAGCAACTGCTCTGGGGTGTAACTGAGGAGCCCCACCCACTGAAGCCTGGCAGATAGACGGCCGCAAGCCTTTGGCTAGATCTGATTAATGCACCCAACAGGGCCCTGCATAGAGGCTGAGGGAGGGAAAGGGGGCAGGAAGCAGGCAGAGGAAGCGGAAGGAGGGAGAGCAGAGGGTGAAGCCGCGCACAGAGCGTCCCTTCTGATCTGCATCCTTTGTAACAGCAGGCACTGCACACGTGGGCAGTGGCAGGGAGGCCCAAGAGCAGGCAGAGGGAGAGGAAACTCAGCAGGTGGAGGGAGGGAGGGAAGCCGAGATGCTGCCTGGCTGGCCTGCTCCCCGTGCCAGCCTCCCCTGAAGGCTGGAGGCCAGCAGCAACGTCCACGACGCACGTGTATCTGAGTTGCTTTTGCTCTTCTCCCTAGAGTCCCACGCTCTCTCTCCTGAGCTCTGGCTCCCCTTCCAGAACAGGACACCTGCTGGGCAGCCTCCTCCCCAAGCCACTCTCAGTGGCAACTCCAGAAGCTGCTGGCCTGGAGCCAACTGGGTCCACAGCAAACGACGGAGGGGGGGAACACCCAGGGACGCAGCAGAGAGCCAGGCCAGGGCCCCCCCGGGGGAGCCACCCATCTCCTCTGGCCACTGCTCAGAAATGCTGACTTCAGGGGCCTCTGCCAGCCAGCCAGCCAAAGAAAAACCCGCCTCCCCTTCAGGCTCTCGCCTCACCCGGACCTCCTGAGCTGATGGAGTCCACCTGCCCACGGCCACACCTCAGCGAGGTGCAGACCCAGCCGAGAGCCCAGACCCAATGCCAAGTGGCCCTCTTGTCTCTCCCTTCTCTGGAAGCCACACTGAGCTCATTTTGTGCCCAGAATCTCCCCACTCCCTACACTCTTAGCCCACCTCATACCTATACCCCACCAAGACCCAACTCAGGAGACCCCTCCCCTGCCAGTCCTGCTCCCTCCCCAAGCCCCTTGGTGGCCCTGATGCCAGCAGGGCCCTGCAGCTGGTGGTGGCTGCGTGAGTCCCCCCCCCCCCCCCCCCCCCCCAGCTCTGGGCGGCTCAGCCTCCTTCTCTCCTCCTGGTCCCACATGAACTCACTCTATAGATACTGGATAGAAAGACGGGAGGCAGGGGGGTGAGGGGAAGGGGGCGGGGAGAGAAAGGGAGGGCGAGACCCCAGCGGAGGCGGGCAGCCTGTTGCCCCCTTGACTGACCTGCGTCCATGCTGTGGTTCATCTGGTGGTCGCTGGTCTCTCCATCTTCACTCAGGTAGCCAGGGGGCGGGGTCTCTGGCAATCAGAAGGAAGTTGGTTCATTAAAAGGCCTCTTTTTCACAACACTGTGCCAGCATCGGGTGGGTGCTGGGGCACGAGCCCTGGATTTTGCTGTCCCCATACCAGTGCACCACAGGTGCCCACCTGCGTTGTAACCGCCTCTGCCCCTGCCAAGCTCACTTTTCCCACCCTTCGAAATCAGGTGAAGCCCCCGCCTCCTCCAGGGAGGCTTCCGGACTTACCCCCTGAGTGAGCAGCACCACCTGTGGAGGACCTGTGCCGGGCTGGGAAGTGGGTCGCTCCCTAACGCGCTGACCCAAGCACACGGGCCTGGAGCCGGCCTCAGCGCAGAAAACTGAGCCGTGGAAGCCACGTCTGAATGCCAAGGCTCCACAAGGCAGGCAGCAGGATCGCGGCCCCAGCAAGCGCAGGCTTCCAAGAGGCTGCCAGGGCTGGTGATTCATATGTTATTCACATGTAAACGAGGGGCATCCAAAAAAAAAAAAAAAAAAAAGCCCACAAAAAACTGAGAGCCCTCTGGACAGGGGAGCCGGGTGCTCCTGGCAGAGGAAACGCTCCAAGTGGGCCTCCCGGGCGTGAAGGCCAGGGGCACTCACAGCGCTGCTCCCCTCCTGGCTGCCGGGCCGCCCGATGGGATCCCGCCCCAGCAGCAGCCCCGCCAGGGCCGCGAGGGCGGTGAGAGAAACACGGCATTGCTATTTCCGCTTCCAAAATAAATGACTGCGCCGAGGCTGGGCGGAAGGGTCACGCCGCTGAGCCGTGCCAAGAAAAGCATCGTTAGGGAGCGGGGAGCTGAGGCCACGGGTTCTCTCCCCACAGGGATGCGGTCCTGAGTCGGGGGTCCCCCCACCCCCGCCCCGGGGGTGTACCTGGAATATTGCTCTGGGGCTCAATGCCCGCGGGGAAGTTGGTGTTCTCAGGGATGGAATGGCTGTAGTCGTCCAGCGGGGGGAACTCGGCCGGGATCTCCGTGTGGCGTGGCACCAGCACAGGAGGTAGAACTGCCCGGAGCAGGGCGGGGGGGGGGGGGGGGGGACACAGCAGACACCCGCTCAGGGCCCGGGGCCAGGCTGCCACCACAGCCCTGCACCCCGAAGCCCACCCCAGACCCTCCCACTCGCCCCTGCCAGCCCTGATGGCCCAGGCCGGGCGTACCTGGCGTCTCCACTCTCTGATAGTGGTAGGGATTCACGCAAACCTCATCCTTCTTCATGTTGAAGGCGAACTCACAGAGCTCCATGGCCCGCAGCTCGTGGTGGCTGTGCAGGTCCGGCCATCGCCACAGGCGGCAGTAGATGACGTGAGGGAGCCCCTTCCGATGGGACACCTGCAGCCGGCCATCCAGGGACCTGCAGGGCAGGGCAGGAAGAGAGGGCCATGTGGATTTGGGCTTCCTTCTCTGAAGCCGGGTTGCTGGCAGCTCAGCAGGAAGCTGCCTCCCCCCCCCCCCCCCCCCCCCCCCGCTCACCGTCCAGCCGCTGAGGTCCCGGGGATCAGAGAATCAGAGCTGGAAGGACCCCAGGAGAAAACAGAAACCAGTACACTGCCCCCAGCAGGCAGTGTGGGCGTGGCCCCCACCAGCCCTCAGAGTGCATTCTGCAGGGACCCTGCAAGGGGCACAGCACTGGAAAAGGGCCAGGAGCCACCCGTCTGGTGGAGGTGCAGAGGGGACAGGAGCCAACGAGACGAGGAGGCGAGGGCCACAGCGGCCGACGGCGAGAGGGATAGCAGAATGCACCTGCTACCCGGAGGGCTCTCACATCCTCCCAGTCCCCCCATCTCTCTCTCCCGTTCTCGTGTGCTTTGTGGGGTGAAGCAGAGCAGGAAATGGGGGAATGGGAGTGAGTTTAAAACGGCAAAACCCACAGGCCAGGCCCCTCGGGAGGTCCTTGGCTTCCTTCCGAGACTCAGACTCGAGTGTGAAGGCCACAGGGGCCACGCATACGGTGAGCGGAAACAGCACGCACCTGCAAATGCCCTGTGCCAGCACTGGCCTCTTTGGCGACCTGGCCTCAACAGCGGCTATAATCCAGCGTCCCCAGCTCAAGCGTGACCCCTGACCTGCAGCTGGATCCCAGGAAGCTTGCTGGAAGGGCAGACTCAGAGCCGACCCCCATGAACTGCATCCGCAGAAGGGGGGCCCCAGGGGGACTCGGGAGTGGCAGAGGGGATGAGGCAGGGGAGGCCTTATTTGGTTTGGGAAAGTGACCTCGTGGTCACAACAGACAAGCGGAGCAGCAGACCCTGCTCCCCTGGAGGTTACAGAGTCCAGTGGGCAAGACTGCTGTCAATCAAATAACCAGACAGCTGCAGTGCAAGCTAGTACAGGGACCTACCATACATACACACACACACAGTGTATGCCAGGGACCGCCGGTGTGGGCAGCGGGTTAGCTGCCATCTGCAATGCCAGCATCCCATGTAGGCACTGGTTCAAGTCTCAGCTGCTCCACTTCGGATCCAGCTCCCTGCTAGTGTGCCCGGGAAAGCAGCAGAGGAGAGCACCCACATCTGAGACCTAGATGGAGTTCCAGATCCTCTCTCCAACTCTGCTTTTCAAATCAATCAATCTTTACATTTTAACGGTATATGCCCATGGGACCCCACTGTGCTGACGGGATGGACACAGCACCGCGGAGGTGATGGCTGGCCTAAAGGTCCAAAGGATAGGCAAGAACCAACCAAAGAGGTATGGGACAAGGACTTTTGGGGTGGGGGGAGCATGTGCAAAGGTCCTGTGGAGGGTGGGCAACATGGTAACATAGGAAGAACGGCAGGAAGGCCAGAGTGAGTGGAAAGCAGAGCAGGGCAGCTGGCTGCAGGGAGGCCGGAGCGGCAGGCAGGGCTGACTCTGCAGGGCCTGGAGGCCATGAGCAGGGGCTCTGCCATTTTTCTACAAGCAGCAGTAAATGGCTGTGCATGTGGGGGATGGGGGGCAGCGGGGCCCCAGGCCAATCTGTGTGCACGTGACCTACAGACTGGGGTGGGCTGAGTCCCTGAGAGGGACACTCAAGAAGGAAGAGGTGTCCCAGGGGGAGGCAAGACTGCTCACTAGGCAGCAGCATACCCTTCCCAGGAGCTGGGCAGGGCTGGCAGGGACACACCTGCACGCTCCCCGGGACCAGGGACACTCCTCTGTCAGGGTAGCACACAGAGCGACAGAGGAGCGCCTGGGGCTCTTCCCTGAGGTGCAGAGGGAAGACTGCCAGGTTCGGAGTCAGAAGGCCTGGGGTCAAGACGTGGGGCCAGTCTCCCAGCTAAGACACCCAGGGCAAGGCACGGGCTCTTCAGGGCCCTCAGCTGTCCCATCCATAAAATGGGAACTCTGGCCCACTCCCGACTTCGAGAAGCTCAGGACCCATTTGGACACGCGTGGTAAGGCACCAACAAGTGGACGGTATGTTCTCCGTGACAGCAGCCACTCAGCGATCCTGGCTCTGAAGAGCTGAGGGGAGCCGTGGGGCCGACCGAGAGAGAGAGAAAGGGAGATTGGGAAGTGGTGAGGGGGAGGGAGAGCTATTCAGCCATTCTCACTCTCACGCAAAGCCACCAGAGGCCCACAGATTAGGGAAGTGGCCACATTCGCTCATCAGGGTTTGACCAAAGCCCCAACAAAGGGCCTGCTGGCCACGGTGGCTACCCATGCAGGACAAGTGCCTGGGATAAAGACTCAGGCCAGCAGCGAGGGAAGAATGGGGCTGTGGAGGCCCCCCGTGGGCACTGGGCCGGGCTGGTCCTCTTGCACACAATTTACTTGGATGATAATTCCATTTTTAAAAGGTCAGGAAGTTAGGGTCATCCAGGCAGTGCAGCAGCGGCATCAGACCGACAAGTAGGTCTGGGGACCTTGGACAAAGTCCACCAAGAGTCACAGGTGCACGAGTGACGGGCTTTTACCAAAGCTCCAAAGACCACTGAGCTGGGACAAGACAGTCCATTTGGCAGAGGGCACTAGGGCAAGCAGATATGTGACCTTCAACCTATACCTTGCACCTTCACAAAAATTAACTGCAGTGGTCCCGAGTGCAAACTCGGAAAGTTCTAGGAGAAAACCTGTAACCTTGGGGCAGACGAAGATCTCCCAGCCATCGCACCGGAAGAACATTCGTTAAGCAGAAGCTGATAAACCGGACTCCAGCAAAATGTAGGCTTCTGGTCTTTGAGAGACTCCATGAAGAGACTATAAACACAAGCCACAAATGGGGAGAAAACATTTGCACCGTGTCCAGCCGGTAGAGGATGTTTCCAGAATATATAAAGAACTCAAAAAACTCAATATTAAGACAACCATCCAGTTTTTAAAAAACAGGCAAATGAGGACAGTGGATAAAAAGGCATGCAGACTGCAAATTTGTGATGCATCGTAATTAAAGAGTGGATGAAAACTGCAAGGGGATGCCACTATGTGCTTGTCAGAATGGTGAAAACTAGACCGAGCAGGCCACGTGCTGCGGAGCGACTGGAACTCTCACACGCTGCCAGTGGGAATGTAAAACGGGACCCAAAAAAGTCGCCAAGTTTCCTAAGTCAAAAACATAAGCCTACGGTATGATCCACTCATTGCACTTCCAAGAGAAAGCGTCTATCCAAGGGCTTCTGTGTGAACCTGAGAGCCCCAAACAGAAAACTGCCCAAAGTATATCAACAAATGATAGACAAGCAGTGAGCCAGCCATGCAGGGGATACCTCTCAGCAACAATACCGACGCGCGACAGTACGAACCAATCTCAAGAGCGTGATGCTGAGTGAAAGAAGCCAGACACGGGTCTGCTTATGTGAAATTACAGAGCAATTTAAAGTAAAGAGAAAATGCAAACGCATCTTCAAATAGCAGGTGGGGAGCTGCCTGGGGAGGCGGGGGCACCCGGAAGGTTTTCAGGGGTGCAGCTACGTTAATTATCTTGACTGTACCAGTGGCTTCACAGGGAGCCACGCATCACCATAGGCTGCAGATACGGGCAGGCTATCACTTGTACCGGGGCCACCATCACCAGCCTGACCCAGCAGGGTTTTCTAGAAGTCCGGGCTCCTGCTTCTGGGCCACGCTCTCCCCGAGCTCATGGCAAGGAGGGCATCAGCAGCTTCCCCGCAAGCCTGGTCCGGGGCCTGGGCTGCCCAGAGCCCAAGTCTCGCTCTTTTTCTGCTCTACCCCCACGCGGTAGCTGATGCAAACAGCACACCTCCCTCTCCCCCCCCCCCCCCAGCCCTGCAGGGCACAGGGCCCAGCAAGTGAACCCACCGGTCACTCTTCCTTGCAAGCTGATGTGACCACGGTCATGCTTGCATACAGAGAGGGATCTATTCACACCTCCTTCTCCTGACCCAGCCTCTGCACTCCCTCCCGATTCAACACCCACACCCCGCGGCTTCCTGAGACCCCCAAAAGGCTGTCGCCAGCAACTCCCTGGAGTTCCTTCGACAGAAGGTTTTAATCTTGCAATATATTCTTCCCTAAGCCAAACAATTTCCTGCTGCAGGAAAATAGGTTTCCTCCCATTGGCTCGGGAGAGCCAGAGCCCGAAGCTGGTGGTGAGGGTAGAGCCTGCCAGGGAGCTCCTGGGGCCAGAGGGCGGGGCTGGGGCCTCCGCACAGCAAATACTGCTCCCAACCCCTTTACCGGGGAGCAGCCGCCCACAGCTGTGGGGGGAGGGGGGCGGAGGCTGGGAGCACAGCACCCAAGTTCCCGAAAGGCGCCCAGATCTCTTCAGCACCAACTGCTGTGCAAGAACACCCTCCCCGGCCTGGCTCAGGGAACTCAAGGGCAAGCTCAAGGCCGTGGAACTGGTAAGGGGCAGAGTCACATGCAAACCCAGTCCAGTGCAGGGAAACGGGGCTGGGGGGTGAACGGTGGTTTTTCTGCTATCCCATGCAGTGTCACGCTCGGGAGAAGTGGCTTCTACCACATCCCAGGCACGGTGCCAGGGACTTGGGCAAAATCAAAAAAGAACACAAACTGAATTTGTTAGCACTCTCATGGTTCAGCTGAAACCCGCGGCACTTCATACATATACACAGCCCGGGACCTCCGGACCCCTTTCGGAGGAGGCAAGCTTTGTGACTTGCCTATAGAGCCATGGCAGCGACTGGCACCGCTTGCCAAATGGGTCACCCCTCTGTATCCTTGCCCTCTGCTCCGTGGCTCTGCCCACCCCCCACCTTGGGGGAGGGGGGCCTTCTAGGGGGCCATTGGCCTGTGAGCAGGAGGGAGGGGGCGCTACTGTGCATTTCCACCTGCCACCGCCAGGGGACTTCCCCTCCAAGCCCCAGCCGCTACTGCCCTGTGGCCTGGACCCTGGAGTACACACATGAGGAGCAGGCTAAGCATGGAGCCCAGCCCAGGGCAGCCACAGAAGCGCGAGAAAGCACAGGTGATCACTCGGAGCTGCTGGATCTTTGGAGTGAGCTGTCACACAACAGTAGCTGACGAATACACTCTCTCCACCAAGGACCTTACAAACAGACTGAGACGGAGCGCCTGGGAGGTGGCCCAGCTCCCCAAAGGCCCTAGAGTTAACACAATGGTGCTTTAAGAAATTCGTAGATAATTTGCAAGTTTCTTACCAAAAACCGTGAAATCCATTTTTTTTTCTCAAAAGATCCATGTCCCATGAACTTTTGGAAGATGTTCTCATATGCATGGACTTCATTTTTTTTTTTTTTTTTTGGCAACAAAATAACATCTTTTAATTCCAGTCTCTACAAACCTTTTCACCTTTACCTAAAGGGAAGCCAGGCTGTGAGACTCAGATTCTGGTCCCGACCTGGAACACCAACCCACGACAGGACCTAACCACGTCAGCGCTTCACGTTTGTCGACAGAGAAGCGGCTTCCGCAGTCAGTGTGCGTACAACACGAACTAACACCAAATCCTCATCTCACACGAATTTTCTGCCGTGGTCCCCGGAGCACATGAATAACTCGACAACCAGACCGCTAGCACAGACGCCATCTCGGTTTATTGATCCTGAGTCTTCACAGGTTTCGTCTCCCAACGTCTGCCACGTGTCCGTGTAAGAGAGAGGGGTTGTTTCTGAGCTCGGAGCCGAGACCCCACACTCGTCAACACGCGCAGCCCGGCCTGCCTCTGTCACTGTCTCCACACACAAACCACCTGCACTCCTGGCAGGAAAATCCTCATAGTCCACTCTGGAGTTCCGCACTGGGGTGGGGGTGGGGGGGCCTTGACATTGACTTCTTTTCCCTTTCTGATTCCAAATAAACAGCAAGGCCTGAGGGGCTTCAGGCTGGGTGGAGGGCTCCCACATCAGCTCTTCTAGAAGGCAGACCCAGTCCCGCTGTGACTTTAAAAGCCTCTCACACTGCTTCCCTGTGGCCTCTGCTGCTTTTTAACAGGCAAATAGGAGAGCCTGCCTTGATTTCATCCACGCACTGGACAGCTAGGACACAGAACAGCACACGTGCTGTTCTCCAAACAAGAGACACACGGATCCGGGGTCGTCCCCAACCCAGCATCCTCCCTGTCTGATGGACACAGCTAAACCCAAAGCTTCCTCTGTCCGGTGCTGGTACTGCGGGCTGAGACTCCTGGCTGCAGGTGGCCAACCACACAGGCCCACGGTTCGGAGAATGAAGTGTCCTGATGAGGCAACACTGGGGTTCACCCCATGTCCCTCTGAAACCCCACTACGCAGAACAGTGACAGCTGGCAGTGGAAGCAGCACGACCACGGCCTCCCAGTGGCTCCCCCATACCTGCTAACAGCACCAGTGAGACGTGTGGAAGTCCATTTTCCCACCAAGGTAAGTGGAGAACAGAACACTTTTTTCTGTTCTTACACTGCATTGGAGCCGCCCATGGGTCTCATGCTTCGTGACAGCCAATGTTTTTCTTTTTCTTTTTTTTTTTTTATTTGACAGATAGACAGTGAGAAACAGAGAGAAAGGTTTTCCATCCGTTGGTTCACCCCCCAAAGGGCTGCTACTGCCGGCACTGCGCCGATCCGAAGCCAGGAGCCAGGTGCTTCTCCTGGTCTCCCATGCTGGTGCAGGGGCCCAAGCACTTGGGCCATCTTCCACTGCCCTCCCGGGCCACAGCAGAGAGCTGGACTGGAAGAGGAGCAACCAGGACAGAATCCGGCGACAGAATCCAGCGCCCTGACCAGGACTGGAACCCGGCACCCATATGGGATGCCGGCGCCGCAGGTGGAGGATCAACCAAGTGAGCCACGGCGCTGGCCATGTTTTGTTTTCTTAAAAAAAAAAAAGACTGAGCAATTGGTGGGTGACCTTGGGTGAAAGACAAATTACACTATCTTTGTCCTGTGATTGCCACTTTCTGAAGCTGGAATTACAGTCAAAGAAAGAGTTACAAGCAAAAAGAAATCAGGCTGCAAACTGAATCTACTGGGGCCAAGCACCTTCAATTAATTTTTCTGAAACTGTTGCTGTTGAATTAAACTCCATGCCCAGCATTGGCCTGTTTCTGCATTTGGCGCCGGGAAGGAGAGATCTAGTGAGGTGAGCTGGTGGCCGGCAGGTTCTGGATAACCGAGGTTTCCCAGCGAGCTCTGCCACGGGAACCGCATGCTCTGCCCAAGCACCTCGGAGCTTCCAGAATGTTCTTGCCGAGCACATTTTTTCCCTTGTTGGGATTGGCCCACAGGAAGAAGCTGGGACCAGGATTTCACAACCCTCGATATCATTCGCTGAGCAACCCGATTCCCCTGGGAACTCGGGAATGGACTCTGCTGCTTCTGCCTCCCGTGCTGCCAGCTGGGGGTGGGGAGGGGAGCCCAGTGACACGGCAGGCCAAGCGCCTGGGCCGCCCCTGCACACGGCCGCTGGTGCCGTCCTCAGCCCACCGGCTGCCTGCTCCTGCACAGCAGCCAGCCTGAGGTGGGGGTGCGGGTCCCTGGGGTCCCAGGAGCACTCTGTCCCCTGGAACTGAAGCCTGAAGATGGTCTATTCGTTCTTGTAAGAGGTCGCTCATGGAACATTCAGGGTGCTGGCAGCCCTCAGCACGCTTTGCGGGCTTAAGGCCAAAACACGGTTCGGCCCCTCGTTCACAGCGGCCCCGCCCGCAAGCTCACGCAGGCGGCAGGGAGGGAGTCAGGAAGCAGGTGAGTCTGGATGCCCCGTCCCCTCCGTCCCCTTGCGCCTGGTGAGCTGGGCCTCCCGCTTTGCGGCAGGGCAGCTGATGTGGCTTTTGGAAAACAGATTAACCTGCAGAGAACAAGACAAAATGCCATGCGCAAGGCCCAGGACAGACAGGCTTTCTTCGGTCTGTGACATCACAATGCTCCACGTGGGGAAACAACAAAGCTGAGCACTCGGGTTGAAGCGGGGGACATACAAACATCAAAATTCTAACTTTGGGTGTTGGCGCCACGGTGCCATGTTAACCCACCTGGGACAGCTGCAGCCCAAGGGCTGGCTCAAGCCCCAGCTGCTCCACGCTTTTCCAATCCAGTTTCTGCTAATGACGGATATCCAGGGAGGCAGCAGGCGATGGTCCAAGGACTTGGGCCCCTGCTACCCTTGTGGGAGACCCGGATGGAGCTCCTGGCTCCAGCCTGGCCATACCCCCTGGGCTGCTGCTGTAGGCATCTGGGGAGTGAACCAGCACTCTCTCCCTCTCCTTCTCTCTCTGTCGCTCTGCCTTTCCAATGAAATATATTAAAAAAAAAAAAAAAAAAAAAGTCTAACTTAGGAAGGAAAGATAGAAGAGAAAGAGCAAGCTACTATTGGAGACAGTTGGGATAACCCTCTAGCCTGGGACCCTCTGAAAACAGGCATCAGGGAGGCCGGGTGGCACCGAAACCCAGAAGCCAACCTGCCGGGGCTTCCTGTCTCAGGGCAGAGCCGGGGAAAGGCAGGGCCCGGAGCAGTCACCTCTCCTGACAGCGGCCGTTTCTCAGGCCTTATCTGCCAGCAAGCTTCAGTATTAGCTCACTTCACAAAATAAACAACTCTTATTACAGGACTCTTAGTCACTCTGTTTTTCACTTTCTTTCACCAAGCTGAACCCCATGAGGTCTGTGCAGCTTCTGCCTCCCCCTCTCCAAGCCCTGGGTTCCCAGGCTCCCTCCCACCCCCCGCCGGGGGCTCTGTGTGCACCACGGGAGCCCCAGCCCCGTGAATCCCCGTGAATCACTTCCCATGGGCAGACTGGGGGGGCGGGGGGCGGGGATTTCTTCCTTTCTTCTTTTTTTTTTCCTAGAGAAGATTCTCACAGCCTTTCAGGGTAACGCGAGTGGAATCAGGCTATGAGGGAAACCAGCTGCCTCGTCCTACCCGAAACAAATCTTAAGTTTCCGGAGACTCAGGCTGGGCGGTCGGGGCTGGGGGCGCTGAGGCGAGAGGTGAAGAGGGCAGGGAGGAGGTTTCTGTGTTAATTGCACAGTTTTGACTTCCTTAATTATGAGTCACTGGCGAGAGAGATAACACGATGTCACCAGCACAGGGAGAGCTCGTCAGGGCTGAGTCGGGCGGCGCCGGGACATTCACGCTTGGGCAAGGACTCCCGGCACAGGCCACACAGTCCGGCTGGCAGCACATTTCCCACATCTCAGTCTCACCCTCTGGACCACCGGCTCCCTGCTTTTTAAAAGAGCCCGCCAGGGGCCGGCATCATGGTATAGCGGGCAAAGCCACCACCTGTGACACTGCTGGCATCGCCCATGGGCACGAGTTCGTGTCCCGGCTGTTCTACTTCCCATCCAGCTCTGTGCCAACGTGCCTGGGAAAAGCAGCGGAGGCCCCTGCACCCCCGTGGGAGACCCGGAAGAAGCTCCTGGCTCCCGGCTTCCGATCAGCCGTTGTGGTCATTTGGGGAGTGAACCAGCGGATAGAAGACCTCTCTCTGTCTCTCCCTCCTTCCTTCTGTAACTAGAATAAAATAAAGAGGTCTCCACCCCTTCAGGATTTGCAAGCTTTTCTCAGCAGAAGAGAAGGGGGTAGGGTGGGGGCAGGGAAATGAATACATTTCTAGAAAAAGTTGAAGGACCGTGGAGTCCAAAGCCCCGGGCTGCGCGGGCTGCACGGAGGAGTGCAGGGTTTGCAGCATCACTCACACGGGGCCCCTGCTTCTCCCCTGCACAGCTTTACAGTTCACACAAGCAGTTTCCACCCCGAATGCTAACAAAGAGTGAGTGCCCTGGAGATCCTGGGCATGGGGGATCTCAGGGACTGTTAGGGCCGATTAGCACTGCTTTGTGTCTGAGGGTACAGACTTCCTATTGTACCCAAACAAAAGGTTCTGCTTCATTGGGGGCAATTGCACCTAAGCCAGCAAAGAACCCCCTACCCTGGGTAGGAAGGCAGGAATTCCAAACAAACAAGGAGGGGGGACTTCAGAAAGGCCAGGCCAGCGCTTACCACTCAGCGCAGCAACAGGCCCCTCTAAATGGCTCCTGGCTCCAAGCTCAGCCCCAAGGCAGCCACAGCCAGAGGCACAGACACGCCTCCAGGTGAGCCCCACCCCCTCATCCTGCAGCATTCTGGACACTTACAACTCTCTCCCCTTCTAGGCCGGCCAGCCCCAGCCCACCTGGCCTCCCCCACCTCATCAGACCCCCAGCATCCCAGGCAGTGCAGTAGCCATGGAAACGCAGAACTGGCCCAAGCAGCAGAGCTAACAGGTCACAGCTACAGCATCTGAACGTGGGGCTTCTGTGCGCCCAGCCAGCAGGCAGCCTGCGGGGCCGACGTGTGCCATCCGGTGACTTTATAGAACCAGGGGCCTGCAGCTCACACCTGCTCAGGAGGAGGTCGCAACAGCAGAACGCCATCGCCAGCTGATCAGCACAGCGTCCATCAGAGGAAGGAGGAAATGAAGAAAAAAATCTCAGGCTGAACCCAACCAAGGCACCGTGTGGCAAAGGGAGCCATCGACCCTCGCGCCCGACCGCCAGAGGCTGCACGCCAGACACGTCAGCCCCAGGCTGGTCTGAGAGGGACAATTCAGATCAGCAGGGGCGAGGCAGCCAGAGGTGCCACCAGGCTGGGGGGGGGGGGTGCAGGGAGGTCTAAGGCTTTAGAGCCAGGGAGCTCAGCCTGCTTTACTTGCCAGGAGTGGGGGGTGGGGGGTAAGCAGTGGCTGGAGGCGGAGGGTATGGCTACCCTGCAGACATTAGAGGGCTCTGCAAACATTTAAGTGGAGATTTTTATCAGCAATGGGTTTATGGGACAAGGAAGCCTGCAGACCCATGGGGCTGCCTGGGTTGGGGGAGGGGTTGTGGTCCTTACTGGAGCCAAGTTGCTGCCTCATAGGCTGTCTCACCTAAAGCAGGACGGGCTCAACCCAGGGCTGGCGCCTCCACACCTTCTGGCACCTTCCAGCCATTCCACGTGCCAGTGAATCCCACTGACCACAGGGAGACGCAGCTGGAGCGCCTCTGTGCCTCAATGTCCCTTCTCATCCCTTCCCCCTCTCTAGGCAGGAGGGCCCAGCAGAAAGCGGCCCATCAACGGCAGCAGGGCAGAGAGGCGACCAGGACTGGGGACCACCACCAAAGACCCCTTGCTTTCCCACCACACAGTAACAAGAGCAGACAGGGCCGGAGTCAAGCCGTCAGCACTCTCTTCTTCCTGTAGGTCCGAAGCAAAACCCAAGCCCCCAAGCCCGGCAGCCCTGGGAGCCAGAGAGAGGCGGTTACCGTCACCGGGGTAGAAGGGAAAGGAAACTGGTATTAGACGAGCTCCTGAGACACGAGCTGGCTTCCAAACAGACGGGGGAGGGGCTGCGGAGCCACCGCCCTCCAAGCTAGAGCTAAGGGAATGAATGGGGCGGGTTCCCACCTGCGGCCGACTTCTGTGCAATCCACCTGCACACCCAGAACATCTTCTGTGGACCCCAGGACCCTGGAGCTGGGCTGGGCGATGTATTTCACCACCACTCCCTTTCCTTCCACAGAGGAAGAAACGGGTATTCCCGCCCCCACCCCCGCCGAGGGGACGGCATTTACCCCAGGATCCCTCTGACTCCGGCTGTGTAAACTCCAACACTCTTGTTTCTGCTCCAGGAATCCACGATCCCCAAACCATCCACAGCCCCAACGTGCACAATTCGGCTGTCGGCGCAGGTGGGCGAAGCAGCTGACGACACAACGGAGAGCCGGGGCCTTTGTCAAAGGCAGAAAGCCCAGAGTGGTCATGGTGATACCGCAACCCCGCCATGCACTGTCACTTCCGCATGTGGTCATTAGGGCCACCACGGCCTGACCGTCCAGGGAGCCTGGCTACCAAGCCTGCCCATCTGCCTGCTGGGCTCTTTAAGCTGCTCTGGATCTCGGCTCCCTCTTGGGCCAGCGGGACAGGGCTCGGGCCACTGGGGCTGGGGCTGTAGGGCGACACGGTGGGGGAACGTTAAAAGCAGGTCGGATGTCTCAGACAGGTCTGGGAAGGAGCAAAGAGTGGCCGGCGTGGCCGTGGGAGGCCTGGCCACCAGCAGAGCCTGGCACGGCGGGTACCTTCCGAAGCTCCCCAACAGAGGCTCAACTTCGTCTTTCTACCCCTTAACGAACGTCTGAACGGCAGGCATTTGGTGCAGCGGCTAGGACACCAGCCGGGGCCCACGCCCCCTCCATCAGAGGGCCAGGGTTCAGGTCCCAGCTCTGCTTCCTACTCCAGCTTCCTGCTAATGTGCATCTTGGGAGGCAGCAGTGACGACTAAGCGTGCGGGTCCCCGCCACCCACCTGGGAAACCTGGATTGAGCTCCCAGCTCTCCCCACTTCGGCCTGGCTGCTGTGGACATTCCAGGAGTGAAGCAGCAGCCGGAGCCCGGGCCATGTCTGCCTCCTAAATGAATAACATTAAAAAACAAAAAGCTGGACCCTGTCCAGGCAGCCAGGCCACTCTGCTCCCCACCCCCCACTGCCCTATTCCCAGCCAGAACGACTTCAATGGCGATGCCCTCAAAGGGAAACACAGCACACACAGGACATGCCTGGGCATGACCCGAGATTGCATCTGAGCCTCGCAGTGAATCCCTCCCTGCCCCCACCCCCAAACACTCCCTGGCGCCAGAGAACAGCCCCCTCCAGCCACACCTCCGCTGACCAGAGGCGCCCCAGCCACCTGCCCGGGGCCTGAAAATCCTCTTCCAGCTCTGGTGCCTGCCAGGACTCTGCCCTGCTTTCCTCGGACTGTGTGTGTGTGTCTGTGTGTGTTGTGTGTGTGTGTTGTGTTGTATGTGTGTGTGTGTGTGTGGTGTGCAGGTGGGGACGCACTCTCCCCTGCTCCCAGCATCTGCAGAAAGAATGCGCCACCACCCAGGCCACACCCATTGAGTCCCTACTACGTGCAAGGCACCTGGAGTCTACCCTGTCTTCCCCAGGCCTAACCAACCCTCGAGGGAACACTGGAGATTCTGGGTGCAAGGTGAGTGCAGCCAAGGGCACCCCACGCCGTGTGCACACCTGTCACTTCTCTGTCCCTAACTAGCTTTTCCCACGGAAGGAAAATCCCACGGACCAGCTGTTTCCTCTAAGCACCTGCTACACAAGCCTCTTCCACTTCCAGACTTTAGTCCTGCAGCACGAGAGCTGCATCTTCCAATGGCAATGGAACTCAGAGAGGTTAAGCGCCTTCTCCAAGGCCACAATTGGGCAGGAGAGCTGAACTCCAAACAGGAAAGCCCAGGTCAACTCCTGGTTTTTAAGAAAACACTTATTGGGCCAGCGCTGAGGTGCAGCGGGTTAAAGCCCTGGCCTGAAGTGGTGGCATCCCATATGGACGCCGATTCTAGTCCCGGCTACTCCTCTTCCAATCCAGCTCTCTGCTGTGGCCTGGGAAACAGTGGAAGATGGCCCAAGTCCCTGGGCCCCTGCACCCATGTGGGAGACCTAGAAGAAGCTCCTTGCTCCTGGCTTCAGATCGGCGCAGCTCTGGCCATTGCGGCCATCTCGGGCGTGAACCAGCAGATGGAAGACCTCTCTTTCTGTCTCTGCCTCTCTAACTCTTTCAAATAAAATAAAATAAATCTTTAAAAAAAAAACCACACTTATGTATCTGAAAAGCAGAGAGAGACAGAGAGAGAAGGGAGAGACAGAGCTTCCATACACTGGTTCACTCCCCAGATGCTATCAAGAGCTGGGGCTGGGCCAGGCTGGAGCCAGAAGCCAGCAACTCTAACCAGGCTACTGTGTGGGTGGCAGGGACCCAAGTACTGGAGCCATGGCTGCTGCCTGCAGGGTGCACACCAGCAGGAAGCAGGATCAGAAGCAGAGGTGGGACCCAAGCCAGGGGCTCTCGTATAGGATGTGCGCTTAGGAGTCCTAGGTGGTGACCTAACCACTGCAGCGAACGCCGGGCCCCTGGATCTTAAAGTTATTTCTGGGACACGTTGGGGGCAAGGTCAGGACACTGAGAGTTGCGAGACCATTCTAGAACCATCACTTGGGGACAATTTTTTTTCTTCTAATGGAACAAGTAGCTTTGAGCACAGGCGGAAAAAATGAACAATTTCCTTCCCAGCCCACCAAATTCTACAACCCCACCCGCTCAGCTGATGAAGCACCGCCAGGTTTCCTAGCTCCTGGCTCTGCTCTCAGTGCCTACGTGTGAGTTATACCTGCTCTCTGAGCCTCATCTATAAACGGGCAGGTGGACCAGCTATGGCCGAGGCCCCTTCTCTGTCTGGGGTTATTCACCAGAGGCTCACTGCGATTTCTCACACCAAGGAGACATCTTTCACAAGGGCCTCTGTCACATTTCTGAACCCCAGCCCCCAGCTACTCCACTCCTCTCTGGCTCCAGCTGGGGAGGAAGCACAGTGGTAAGCTACCCCCACGCCTCCCTCCTGTTGCCTGGCTTTCTGAGAATGAGGGGAGGCCCCGAGGTGCACCCCCTGCCTGCACCCCAGCCCCCATCCCACAAGGCTCCGAGCAGCACGAGGGAACTGCCGCAACCACAGCTCCAAGACGCGGCCCCCGCACACGGCCATGGCAGAACCAGCACATCTGCTGGAGCTTTCTGCAGAACCAGGAACAAGCCTCAGGCCAGGGGAAGGCTGTGGAGCAAGAACTCGACGCTCTGCAAAGATGGCGCTGCAGGTCCGCCCCTTGCGGGACAGGATGGTGCCGCCCCTGACACCCCCCAACCCCACCCCGCTCTACTCCACAGGGCCTCACAAGGCCCCCTGCAACCCAGGACACCGAGGCATTTACTGATCTAAGTCATTAAGGGACCACGCAGGGCCAAGTGAGGTTGGAACAAATATTTGCTCTTTCTGAGCACATTTTCAGAATACTCCTCCATAAGAAAACTTTTCAAATGAAAATAAACACAAAAGCCACAAACACACAAAACGTTTCAAATGAAAATAAGCACAAAAATCCCCCAAAAGATCAACATCCCTCCCTGTAAGTCCCTATACGAAACATTACCCAGCCATAACAAGGAATGCCCAAGAAGGAACGGAAATGTGCAAAACCATGAATGAACGAAAGGATCTGAGAAGAACCAGGCAGCGCAGAAGAAATCAGACACAAAGAGCGCATGCTTCGGGAGGCTCTGTAAGGAAACTCTTCGGAAACGCGCACTAGCGTGTAGCAGCAGCGAAGGGACCAGTGCTCGCGTGGGCACTGTGGGCCACGGGGCCACGTGGAGGCTGAAAGCACACAGCGGCAGAAAAGGCTTTGGCGAGTGATGGCCACGTCCGTTAACGTGAGTGGTGACGATTTCATGGCTGTGGACAGAAACTCATCAAATCATGCACTTCAGATAGGTAGTTTATAGCATGTCGATCATAACCCGAAGTAATTTTTAACTTAAAAAAATGCAACAGGAAGGTTGCTCTGATAGACGGTGTCAAATGTATCCTCTTTAGCTCATTCCAAGACAAACTTCGAGAAGAGCCGAGGCTGAACGTTACCGAGCTGCGTTACGCTCTAGAACAGTGTGACAGACAGCTACGCCCATGGGGCGGGCGCTCGGCACGGCGGTGAAGGCGCTGCCTGGATGCCCACGTCCCATGTGAGGGCCTCAGTTCTGGTCCTGGCTCCGCTCCTGATTCCAGCTTCCTCCTAAAGCTACCCTGGGAGGCCACGGTGACAGCTCAAGTGCTTAGGTCTCTGCCTCCCAAGTAAGTTTCTGGCTCCCGCCTTCAGCCTGGCCCAGCCTCTGCTGTCGTGGGCATTTGGGGAGTAAACCAGTAGATGACAGATTTGGCTTTCAAAAAAATAATGAAATGCACACACACATACAACACGCAGGCACGCACAGATTTCACTGCAAAGCAGGCCTATCTGCCCTGTCAATATCGCAGCTAGTCATTTCTGTGTGCGGAAATGCAGACATACCACTGGAGGACGTGGAAAGGACCACTTTGGTGGATGCTGCGCATAGCAACTGTTCATCAGTGCAAAGCCCTGAAGGGCAAAGCATCCCAGACTGGGTCAGCAAACCTCCTCCTGCCACTAGGGAATGAACCGTGGGCAGTGACGCCCAGCTTTGCCACAGTGGTCCCAGCGCTGGTGCACAGAAACCAGCAGTCACCCACTGGGCAAAGACAGCTGCCACAGAAAACAGGCAGGAGGCTCAAATCCTGGGGGACGCAGGCCCCTGCACACAGGCTCATTGTGTTCCTGTGTCCCCTGCACAGCACAGGGCACACACATGACAATGGCATGACGACCCACACGGCTCCGTCCATGCACACCACAAGTGTACTTTATAAACCTGAGGTCACTATAGCAGCCCCGTGGCTTCTTGACATCTTAAGAAGCCAGCAGCCTCTGCGGTCACTCAGGCCCCTGGACTGCTGACCTCTCGTTCTAAATCCAAGCAGATGGGCATTCTCTGCCCATCGGGAAGCCTTCGGTCCAGGGGTGAGGTGGGGCGAGGGGTAGAAAGCTTTAATCTAGGACACTGAGCAGAAAAAAAGCACTTAACACGCTTGAGATCCACACTAGAGGGGATGCAGCATTAGCAAGGTGGGAAGCCGTCTCGCCCCTCCTGCTGGAGTTCTAGCAAGCCACGGGCGCTCTGTCCTCCAAAGCTCTGCAGAAAAGACCAAGTTCACTGGCAGCACAGCCCTGGGCCGAGTGTTTCTAGTGCGATTCCACGCAAACCAGGGAGGCACGGAAAATGCTCACAGATGGTGATGAATTCCTACTGCTGGCCAAGGGTGGGGGCCGAGGGGAGGGGGTCCAGCTATTAAACATCGGAACAATGACAGTCCTAGAAATGTCCGAGGGAAAAACACCCCCTGGAGAGAGAACACACCACAGGGAAACATGAAGCTTAACAGCTTATGGTAAGAGAGTGACAGATGCCCAACTCCCTGGCCCCTGTGTGGCCTGCAGAGAGCTGCTTAAGCTCATGCTGCCTTAGCTGCCTCTGACAATCCTATAGCATTATCCTAAAACTTGTGCAGGAGAATGGAGAAGAACCACATTTCACAGTGCCCAGGGCATGTTGGACTCCCCCAGACCCCCGCCCCCGACAAACTAAGTGCAGCTCAACTTAAGAGTCAGTTACTGGCTTTTGGGAGGCAGTTCAGCCCAAGTCCGGCTGCCAGAGAGTAGGAATCAGCCAGTACCTGCTGAGAACCCGTCAGAAATATCTTCGATCCAGATGGGACTCAGGGCCCAGCCATGATGGGTGTGCTGCATCCCATCTGTAACCAGCTTACAGGTCCCCAAACCCGCCAGCCACAGGCTGCAGGGCTCTCTGAGAGTCTCGCCACATTTGGAGCTGAACACAGACCGGTTCTTGGTGAATCCTGTCTCCCGGTCCGGGTACAACCTCTGGAGACCTCACAGGATGAGCAGGCCTGGCTGGGCCCGCTCCGTTCCAGCTCCCAAAGCCCCAGGCCTTCCCTTAATCAGGGGTGGAGAACGCTCAGCCCCAAGCCCTCAGGAGACCACAGTCTGGCTCTGCCAAGGAAACTACAGGTGGGACCGCAAATTCAATAAATCTCTAAGAGGCTAATTTGTAAGCTGATCGCTGTGTATGGCCTGTGATGTCATAAATAGTCATATGGCCCTGGGCAGAGAAAAGGCCCCCCACCCCCGCTTTGAGGAGCAGCGTCCCATCCGGGCATCTGTGCCGGAGTAAGTTGAGCCCTACACGCTGCCCAGGGTCTGAGAAGGCAGCTCAGGTCCTCCCCTCTCCCGCCCGCTGCCTGAGAGTCCTTGAGCTGCACCCACCCAGGCTACAACCCCAGATGCTTGATGACATCAAGGGGCCACCGGCTTGCGCAACACGAAGCCCATCCCACCCCACCACGCTGAACCGGAATCACGTGGAGCACAGTGGGGCCCCATGTGTGTTTACTGTGCCAATGAACCATCCACGGAGGCCACGGCAAGCCCCTCTTCCCTCTCCCCTCACTGCCCCGGGGGGCCGTGGGGGGCCCCTTCCCGTCGCCGGAAGTGGAAGACACAGAAAACAGCCATCAATTAACTGGTCTGGGCCGGAGGTCGAAAGCAGGCAGTGGCCCACAGATGTTGTGCTTGGCCAGCGTGGGTGTTTTTTAAATTTGTGCATCGGCTGCCAACTTTTAAAAGCCGGGGGGATTTCACGTGTAAATCTAGATTTTTTTTTTTTTTTGGCTCCTCTTCCAGGCAACATCAACCAGTGGGGGTGGGGGTGGGGGGCAAGTTGCCAAAGCCTGAGAGGCCGGGCAGGACCCAGGGTCCCGCTCCACTTGCTCACATCAGGCCCCGCAGCCCCGCACCCTGCCTGCCGCTGGGAACAATGCTGCAGGCAACCCCTCACTGAGCTCCCCAGCTGGGGTGTCCTTCCTCTGTGAACAGAAACAGAACCTGAAGGCGCCAGCTCGGGCTTTGCAGAGCAGCCGGTTTGTTTGGGACAACTGGGATTGCACCTGCCATTCTTGAGGAATTGCGAGAGGCGGCCCCTGTCGCTCTCCCAGCCCCACTGACCTGAGCCCCCGCCAACGGTAGACCCACCCGGCTTAGACCCAGAATCCAGCACCCAGAGCCCTCCCCAGGTCAGCTGCTCCCTGCATGCCTTCACAGCCTGAAGATGTCAAACTTCCTTCCCTGAGTTCTGTACCCCGCAGAGCTAAACGGAGCCCCCTGAGGCTGCAGCCATGGCCAGGGGAGGAGGGAGCAGAATGGCAGGATGACTCAGTGCAGCCGGGCCAGGCAGAGTGGAGAGAGAAAGGAGGCAAGGGAGAAGAAAGGAGCGAGCGAAAAGGGAGTCTCGGAGCAACCCGACCTCCTGGGACCTTTGCGCCGCCCAGGCCAGGATCCTAGGAGACAAGAGCAGTCGCCAAAGTGAGCTCACGCTTTCCAGGACCCTCCACCCTTGGCTCAGCACACTCACTTGGAGTGGGCATTTGGCCTAGCAGCTGAGATGCCCGAGTGCCATTAGAGCTCCTGACTCTGGATTCCTGCTACAGCTGATCCTGGGAGACTGACTGGTGATGGCTCAAGTAGCTGGATCCCTACGACCCACTGGGATGGCGTTCCCAGCTCCTGGCTGTGGCCCTGGCCCATCCGCGGCTGTTGTGGGCATGTGGGGAGTGAATTCGCACGAGGGAGATCTCTGTTTCTCTCAAACTAAAACGTAGACCAAAACAAAGGCACACACTTAGTGCCCCAGCACAGCCTCCACCCAGGCCTGGGGAGACAGACAGACACACGGACCTCATACTCACTGAGGCTGGGGAGGGTTAGAGAAAAGAATAATTCTGGGTGCCAAAGATCTGTGGCCAGCACACGCTTCCCGGGAGCTCTTCCCGGACACAGCTTTGGAGGCGATGCGTGGAAAAGGCACAGGACAAGAAGGGACACAGGTGACAGCGCCCAGCCAGCCTCAAGACCCACCAGAGCCGCTGCATTAAGTATTTCCTAACACACCTCGATTCCAGCCAAGAGCAACAGGAAGACGTCACACTGAACCCTAAAACCCAAGGATTCCCTTCCCGATCTCAAGGAGTTAAACGCCAGGGGAGGAATGATTTCACTGCGTGGGGGGAGGGGGGTGGGCAGGGCAGGGAACTGAATGGCCAAAGTGGACACCATGGGACACGCAAGGCAGAAAACCAAGTACAGCCGTCTTGACATTTTGTAAGAAGAAAACCTGACGTGAGTGGACATCACAGGGCATCGGAGGTTTATTTTGTCCTCTAACGTAAGCAAAAAGATGAAGCCTGGCTCTTGAGACGCGTAAGGGCCACGTCAAGCTAAGTCTCAAACCCCGTTTTCCAAAGTGAGAGTCGCCGTTGCCTCCCCAGGAGCTGCCTCAGATCCGCCCCAGCCCCAAGAGGCGCAGTCGGACAGGGCGTGTTCCCAGCACGGCAGAGGGGATCTTGCAAGAAAGCACAGCCCAGGGCTGTGCAGAGCGCTGGGAGTTCATTCCCCACAGATCACGCTCCCAGACAGAGAACACAGCAAAGGTACATTTAGCGTTTTCCCCGATCAAGTCCACCAACGGCGGTGACTGGGAGGGCTGAGGCACCAGGCTCCCCCGTGTCGTGGGGTGGCAGGCCCTGAAGGGCCTCACACATCCTCAGTGGCCATGGGGAGGCTGCCGTATGGGTGCCTGTGCAGCCCGGCTGTGGGTCTCCTGCAAGCAGTCCCATGGCGCCGAGGGAAGAGAGGGGGCTGTTTGCTCACACGCATGAATTTGCTTCCCTGCTCAGTGCAGTGGGGACTGTAAGGGAAAGAACAGCTCCCCTCCAGCCAGCAGACCCTCCCCACGGTCCTGGCCCCATGGCGCTGACCCACAGCCCTGGTGTCCTGCGAAGGAGCAGAGGCTACAAGTAATGCCTCGGCTTCACCCACGCAAGGGGTTTCCGACAGGGGTAGGGGGCTTCCTGGTCCCGAGAGTCCACACTCCCGCCCAGAGACAAAGCAGGAAGATCTCTGGCCAGCAACCCTGCGACGAACAGAACAGCAGAGATGGGATCTGCCCCGGGCGTGCAACCTGGAAGTCTCCATGCATGGTGCTTCCCAGAGCACCAGCCTGGAGCTGCCCCTTCTTCTGACCTGGGCCCAGCATGCAGGCGCCACGCGTGAGTCCAGTGACAGAGACAGGGCAACCCTCCCCGGGAGAGGGCCGACACTGACTAGCACTTGCTTTCTCTGTGGCTGGGAAGAAAACCCAGGGCGAGGAAGGGACCCTGCACGAGCCGACTCTGAACTTGCCGAGAAAGGGCACGGCGTTTCCCTGCACCAGGCACTCTGACCCCGCCAGGCACCTTGACCCTGACCCCAGGGAGGAGGAAACCTGAGGATCAAACCCCGCACACACCTGGCAATCCCGCACCTTCGAGATTTCTGGAACATACAGAACACTCAGAAGAAGGCCACTTCTTGGCATTAATACATGGCACAATTGGCCCGGGGTGGGAATAAAACCGCATAGAAAATAAATTATTCAATGCAAAATACAACTGAAAGCAGCTAACACTGCAGGCAGGGAAAGCTACGGGCTAGAAACTGGTGGAAGAATCCAATCGCTTTGGATAGGCAACACTTGCCTTGGGAAAAACTGGCCTTGGTGGAGTACCCTGGCACCAAAGAGAATTCCAGACTGGCAGAAGCTACCATCAGCATCAACAGCAAATGAGCAAAGCCAGAACCAAGGTTGGTGGTCAAATGCCTGGGGGGAAGACGGGACCCTAGCAAAAATAAGCTCAGCTTACAAAATAAAACCATGCAGGAGGAACGCAGGAACGCTTCCGCCGTGGTACACAGAGAACGGCGTGTTACACGGACTTGCTGATGTAACCTGGTTTAACTGCTGATATCTGCACAACGAATCAGAACATCTCCCAGGTCAAAACAGGGCAGCAAGAGAAAGTCCTATTCTTTTCCAGAAAAGTGGCCAGAAGGTCAAACCAAGGCAGAAACCCCAAATGCAGCCTGGTCAGTCTCACGCTTCCCGGCTTCCCTAGGGAAGGTGCCAGCCAGGCTTCTGTGTTGACACTGTCACCACAGTGACCAGAGTAAGGCCAGGCCCCAGGGAGGGACTGGCCTCTGCCTGACCCACAGACCTTCCCATCCCAGCCCTGTCCATGCTGGCCTCACTGGAGAACCCACCCTACTGTGACCAGACAGGCTTGAGGCCTGCATACTGGCAAACACCAAGGGAGCCTGAGGCTGGTCCCCTCCTGGAGGAACCCAGAGACCTCCATCCCTGTACCTGGGGTAGGGAGAAAACACCCCCAGGAGGGCAGAGGTGGAGATAGGAGGGCAGTGGGCGGTGGAATCTCCACTTCTCTGAATTGTCTACAACAAACCTACACTGCGGTTACACTGGGCTGGGGACCAGGGGCAGTTAAAGAAGAAACCAATGGGGGCCGGCGCTGTGGCATAGCAGGTAAAGCCGCTGCCTGCGGTGCTGGCATCCCATATGGGCATCAGTTGGAGTCCTGGCTGTTCCTCTTTCGATCCAGCTCTCTGCTGTGGCCTGGGAAAGCAGTCGAAGATGGCCCAAGTCCTTGGGACCCTGCACCCACGTGGGAGACCCGGAAGAAGCTCCTGGCTCCTGGCTTCGGATCAGTGCAGCTCCAGCTGTCACAGCCAATTGGGGAGTGAACCAGTGGGTGGAAGACCTCTTTCTCTGTCTCTCCTTCTCTCTGTGTAACTCTGACTTTCAAATACATAAATAAACCTTTAAAAAAATAAAAAAATAGAAGAAACCAAAAAACCTGGGATGCATTCACTCATGTGAATACTCTAGATGGCCCTGAGAGTTCTAGATTCAACGATCCTCTTTTTTTTTTTTTAATAATACCTATGTTAAAGGCAGAGTTAGAGAGAAAGAGAGAGAGAGAGAAGGAGGGAGACAGAGAGAATCTTCTACCTGCGGGCTCACTCCCCAAATGGTTGTAACGGCCAGGGCCGGGCCAGGCTAAAGCCAGGAGCCAGGAGCTTCTTCCAGGTCTCCCACGTGGGTGCAGGGCCCCAAGCACTTGAGCCATCTTCTACTGCTTTCCCAGGCACTCCAGCAGGGAGTGGATCAGAAGAGCAGCAGCTGTTCATAGGGGATGCCAGTGCTTACCCCCACTACACCACAACACGGGCCCCAAGATGGAACACTCTTGAATTTCTTTGCAATTAAGTGTGTGCGCACGTGGTGGTGGTAGAGACATCAAGTGCTAAGTCAAAGGCAATGCGTTTACCGGTTTAATATTGCGATTTGGGAGCAGGTGGATTTGTTCTGCCACCGTCACTGCCCTGCTCTGAGATATTCAGGGTTGTTCTCCCAAAGGCTGCTGCTTTGCTTCTGTGGCTCAAACACACTCCAGAGGGGCTGTGTGACTCTACAATTCACTACAAAATCCTGGCTGGCAAGGACACACATCCATCTCGAGAGAGTAAACACCTGTGACGGAGCGGGAAAGGGGGTGGGAGGACAGAAAGCCAGTGGCACAACCTCTTTATTTTTATTATTAGCAAAGAAATAGGCATTAAAAACGTGAAGCAGATAGGGAAAAACACTGACATTTGCTAGATCTGGGACAAGTTATGTGGGTAAGCTATCTGCCTGTAACTCGAATGCTTTACATTCTTATAACACACACGCACACCCGCGCACGCCCCAGCAACGGGCCAAGGCAGGCAATCACTTCTGGCATCTTGGAGCGAGTTTCTGAACCACCAAAGAGAAGTTCAAAGCACTCTGGTATGTAAACATGCAGCAAATTCTTGGCCTGAGAGTATAGAAAGCAACACATTAACTTTCTCTGTCTTTGAAAATTTTTGTTATTATAGAGGGAGTAAGAAATTTAAAAAAAAAAAAAGAAAAAACAAGTAAGTGGAAGAGAAAATACAAGCTGTTATTAGAGAGAGCCTCTGGGATACCGGGCACTTTGGAAGGAGTTCCAAGTGTCAGTTCTTCTCATCTGCTTTTCTTCTACACAGTTATGCATGTTTTTAGATTTATTTATTTGAAAGGCAGAGTTAGAGAGTTAGAGAGAGAGAGAGAATCTTCCATCTGCTGGTTCACTCTCCAAATGAATACAATGGTTGGGGCTGGGCCAGGCAGAAGCCAGGAGCCAGAACCTTCACCCGAGGCTCCCACATGGGTGCAGGGACCCAAGAACCTGGGCCAGGGTCAGTGCTGTGGTGTAGAGGGTGAGGCCCCTGTGGTGTCAGTATCCCAGGTGGGCACCGATTCTCTGTTTCTTCCACACCTCCCCCCAACCCGTAACTCTGCCTTTCAAATAAATTAATACATCTGTAAAAAAAATGAAGGACACACACATATTTAAAAAAAAAAAAAAAAGAACGAAAGAACGTGGGCCATCCACTCACTGCTGCCTTCCCAGGCACATGAGCAGGGAGCTGGATCACAAGTGGAGGACTCAAAGCAGCACCCTCGTGGGATGCCAGCATTGCAGGCCATGGCTGAACCTGCTATGCCTCAGCGCTGGCCCCAGTTCTCATCTCAACACAGAGAGGGTATTAGGGACCCATCATTTCCCAGGCCCAGAGTCACACAAGAGCAAGGTACAGAGGCAGCGTCTCGGTAAAGAGGCCTCACTGGGGTCACCTTCACTCCCCTGCAAACCCACCTTCTGCCCCTCACAGTATCCGAGCCTAGATGGCTGGGGCTGGGGCTGGGGCTGGGGTACAGTGGGTTAAACTGCCACCTCCAACTCCAGCATCCCATACTGGGGCACCGGTTTGAGTCCCAGTTGCTCCACTTCCAATGCAGCTCCTTGTTTATGTGTCTGGGAGGGCAGCAAAAGATAGCCCAAGTATTTGGGCTCCTTCTACCCACATGGGAGATCTGGAAGGTATTCTAGGCCTCTGGTTTTGGCCTGGCTCAGCCCTGTCCATTGTGACCATTGGGGGAGTAAACCACAAATAAAAGAGCTCTAACTGTCCTTTGAATAAATAAATCAACCTTTAAAAAATTAAAATAAAGGGGCCAGTGTAGTGGCACAAGTAGGTTAAGCCACTGCCTTATATCCAACTGCCTTATACCAACATCCCATATGGGCACTGGTTCGAGTCCCGGCTGCTCCATTTTGGATCCAGCTCCCTGCTAATGGCCTGGGAAAGCAGTAGATGATGGCCCAAGTGCTTGGGCCCCTACACCCACATGGGAGACCTTGGGCTGACCCAGCCCCAGCCATTTGTGGCCATTTAGGGAGTAAACCAGCAGATGAAGATCTAACTCTAACTCTCTCTCTCTCTAACTCTAACTCTCTAACTCTGACTTTCAAATAACCAAGAAATAATTTTTTTTTTAAAGTCAGCAATTTCAATAAATTAAATTAAAAAAAAAACAGGGGCCAGACAGCTGACGCTGGCACAGACAACGAACCTCCCCACCCAGCAGTCCCAAACCAGGCCAGCTCCATCCCCAGCACCTCACAGCTAGCCCCCAGGAACCCCTCCTGCCACTCTCCCCTGGCGCAGGCCCACCTGGACGCCCCCTCCCCAGCAGGCACTGGCAGGCTCTGCAGGCCAGCTGGCTGGGGCTACAACCCCTCTCCCCCGATCATTGGTGCCCTAAACACCACCTCTGTCAACCTCAGGTTTTTTTGTCCACAGAAGGCAGCTCCTCCAGCCAGTCACACACAGCTCCCTGGGAGGGGCCTGCACAGACCCCAGACCACCAGCAGGTGACTGTCACAAGAATGGTCTTTAGTACCTCCAAGCAAACACAGATTCTCACAATGGCTGCCTCTGAGCTGCCTTGGAGCTGGGGGGAGGGTGGATCCCGGCCTGGAGTCGGGTGGGAAAAACACTGGTGTGAGGGCCACAGACCCAACACTGCTGCTCTGCCAGCCCCTCTCTCTCCCACACAGGACATTTCACAGGCCTCTCCAGAATCCCGCTGAGGGTTCCATTATACCTCCAAGGTCCACTTTGTCTGAGCTCCCACCGAGGCAGGGCCACTGCTCATTCACAGCCCAGCAGATTCGCACACACAGAGGTGGGTGGCGGGGCCCGGCCTGCAGCAGCTGGCCCCACTGCACTGTCCCCGTAAGCAGCACCACACTCGGGATGCTCCAGCTCACCTGAAGCCCCAGCCACGTGGACATGGGTGATTCTCACCCAGGCCATTCCATTCACTCTATGCAGACAGCAAGCACGATGCAACTGGAAGCTTCTGGGCACATTTCACGTGCTAAACCTGATGGGCACAAGCGGCAGGAGGCGTGGCAGCAGGAGTACCAGCCACGTGGTCAGGAGGAGGGCTGTGGTCCCCTGCTCTCACCTGACTGGCTGCGAACCTCCTGCAGACCGTGAGAAAGTTAGAATGGAGTGTCCTACAGGCCCTGCCAGTTTGCAAACTGTTAGGAAAGTCAGCGCAGTCCTCTGGGTAGTAACTACGGGAATCTGCCTCCCTCTCCCACAGTCACCCGGACTTGAGTGAAAACCGCGCCAAGGCTTGGGCCCCCCACCCACCATCTGCATCTGCCAGGGGTTCTGCGCGCTAGTCCCGACAAAGTCTTCTCAACCCGTTCCTAATTTGTAGTTAATTACAAGGAACTGCACTTACATTCATTTTTGGGTTTGCAAATGGAAAATACTAATGACTTTGTAAATTAATTTCAGATTTGGCTCCGCAAACTCTGGCAACGCGATCAGACTCCGTGTTTTCCTTCTCATTGTTTTCAGAGGCAATTGGAAACACAGCCCCCTCCCCCCAGATGCATTAAAAATTCCAATTAAGTTTTTCCTCGAACAAATGGCAACGACACTGGTGGCATCTGGGGTGGAAGATCGCGGCGCTAAGCTGGAAAGCGCCCCGGTGGGCCGCACGGGACTCCGTTTCCCTCTGGCGAGGACGGAGGGAGAGGGCCAAGAGGACTTTCCCACTTCCACCGGCAATGCAGTAAACACCACCGAGCCCACCCTTCCATGAGTCAGAACGTCACTGACATGTGCCTGTGGGGGAGGTCCGGACCCCACGCCATGGGGGCAGTGGTCTCCGCTCCCTGTGCTGCACCGGCCACAGACAAGCATGTGAAGAGGAGGGGCCGGGAAGCCAAGGAGATGTGAAACAGGGGTCAGGGAGGAGAGGGCCAAGTGCACAGGACAGAACGAGGGCTGGCCCGAAGAGGAGGGTGGAAGTCACTGGGATTTCTGCCCATCTCAGGGAGGAACCTTCTAGAACAACAGAAAATGCCGAGGGCTGCCTTCAAGGGAGAGGTGGGGGTGCCGGCAGCACCCTTCCTACACGGAAGTCGCACAGCCCTGCTTAGTGGGTTAACCCGAGCACGACCATGCATGCCTCCAGTGCAAGAGGGTGACAACCCAAACCTCTCCGGGAGGGCCTCTTCCCCACAGGGAGGCGGTGGCCTAGGGGGCAGATGTCTCGCCCAAGTAACACAGCTCATAAATGCAGTCCTCAGCGCCCACCCACATGGCTCCTGCTCCAGAGCCTGGGGTCCTGTCTCTCCATCCCCGCGCCCCTGCTGGGAGCAGCGGCCACCGTCCACCCTGCTCTATCCCCACCACTTCCCTGAGGAGACCACCCAGCGTGGGATCCTGGATCTTCCTTCTCAGAAAAAGGGCAAAGCACTGAGGCCGACCTCCTCAGAGTCCCGGCAGGGGCGAGGCGCCGGGGGTGGGGGGACATCTGGCCTGCAGGCCACGTGAAGGCCCACGTGGTCTGGCCAGGCCAAGGCAACCGCAGGCAGGCATCGAAATTCAATACATCCTCGGTGGGCTGATGTTTAAGCTGATAGGGTAGGGAGATGAGCCACACCCTCAAGCATCTGGGCCATCTCTAGGGATGACCTCTGTGGGCTCAGTCGCCCTCCGTAAGGCGACAGGGGTGCTGGGTATTCTCCAGAACACCTCCCTGACACGATGCCCCGTGCCCTGGAGGCGCAGGAGCTAGGAGACGGCCGTCGGCACGGATGGGTTCTCTGTGGTTCCGTGAGAGGTGACCTAGGGAGGACGTGACCTGAGCTTGGCCTGCACACGCGGGAGGAACAGAGAGGCTCTGAGGAGACTCGCACACAGGCAGGCTCTTGGAAAACCGCCGCCTCCTGGGCAGGCTGTCTGAAGAAGGGGTGGGCTGGCCGCCCTCGTCTCCTCCTCTTTCCAATAGGACTGCGAAGAATCCCCCAAGTAGGCTGCGGCCAGCATCCTGCACAGAGCCTGGCTTGCCACGGGCATCAGCCACTCTTGGACATCTGGGAGCGTGTTGTCCTTAAAAAGCAAACAATGCACACCACTGGAAACAAGCGAAAACCAAGAGCATAGCTCAATGCCTGCCTGCTGGCGGAAGACCAGACGGATAGACGGACAGACAGACCGACCCATGAACTGAGAGTTCACGAAGTCCCCTGGCCTCCAGCCAGCAGCCCTGTGACCACTTGAAAGGGACTGCCACCCGGCGGGCCTCAGCTTCCTGCCCTGGGAAATGGGGCCAAGGCCAAGCACTTCGGAGGGTTGCCGTGAGACCTAAACAAACACGCGATGCAGCAGGATCCTCGCTGGAAAAAGGCGGTCATCACGCAGGCCCAGATAGCAGCCTGATTGCCCACAGCACGTACTCGATCACGCTTGTTGCCTCAGTGAGCGAGCGAGCGAGCGACTGCGTGAACACGCACCTGCATTCAAGTGCCTGCTTATCCCAGCCTCCCCAAACCCCTGGGGGTTTCCCAAGCACAAAGACTCGGCTGCTCAGAGCCTCCCGGGGTGCTGAGCATTCCCAAACGGTGGAGGCACGGCGGTGAGCTCTCTGGTCTCTGTAGCACTGCCCTGACCCCTCCTCACAGCCCCCACCAGCTCTCACACCAGCCCTGCCCCTCCTTGGGCTGCACCTGTGATGAATCGGAATGCTGCTTGGACGCCCACACCCCCCACAATGATATCCCATCATCACTGTGGGACCCCACAATGATATCCCATCATCACTGTGGGACAGGCCACCTGGCCCACGGTGCTGCTCGTCACCTGGCATATTTCCCTTGAAGCCTGATACTAGGCCACCACGTGCAAATTCTTTTCCTCTGCATAGGGGACGCGGCGACAGGTGAATGGGAGGCCCCTGGCTCTGGAATCAGCAGGGCCTGATCCAGTCTCAGCCCTGGCTCGGACCATGTGGCCTTGGGTAAGTGGAAAGCCCACAGAACCCATCCACCATACTGTGGTGAGAATTACGGCAGGACGTATCCAGCCCAACCGCGCTCAGGAGACCAGAGCCCTGCTCTGCCCCTCACTGGCTGTCAACCTCAAGCCAGCCCCAGCCCCTGGGGGCGCAGTCCCCGCTGACCTCCTATAGTTGTGCTGTGCAGTTCAGGGGCCACGGAGCACTTGAAATGCAACCGGCACATATTCAGCTGCGCGCCAAGTGTAAAAAGAACGCGGCAATCTCAGAGACTCCATAGGGTTAAAAAGAAAGACCGTGAAGCAAGTCCTTAGCTTTTCTACTGAGGACATGCTAAAGTGAAAATGCTTTTGGATAGACTGCATTACATCAGATTCAAATCTAATTTCACTTTTTCACTTTGCATTTTAGCACGGTCAGAAGGCACCCATTCATACGGTAGCCCACACAAAATCAGTATCAGACGACGCGGCTCTGCTTGCGTGAGGAAACGTGGGCCGCCCAGGAAAAGACTCTACTCGCTCTTAGGAAGACACCCAGCACCTAACCCCCGGTGCCAAGGCGCGCGCCCTCTTGGGAACCTGCGGGAACAAAGTCCAAAGACTTGTGCAGTGACCACAGTCCCTGCACCAGGAGCTCTGTCCATGGCTTTCACATCCAGCTGTTCCTGCAATCCTGAGGACCCCAGAACCCCCGCACAGATAAATGCCATTCCCTGCATATTCCAGATAAGGAAACTTCCACTCAGGGAGCTGCGCGCCTTGGCCAAGGCTACTGTACAGTCAGAAGCCAAAGCCGGGATCCAAAGCCAGTCCTGACTCCAAGGGCAGGCTCCTCTCCTCTGCCCACGAAACAAAGCGTGCAGCCCACACACCTCGCTCTCGAAACCATACAACATCCTAGGCAAAAACTCCAGCCCGGGAGCTGCTCTACTTCCCATCCCCCACCCCAGCCCTAGGATTTCCCAGCAAGTCAGAAATGACAAACCACAAACCGGAGTCCATGCATAACCATATCCACGTGTGGCCAGGGCTCGGTTAGCTCAGAGTTAGTCACATTTTAAAAGGGCGAGTGATAGGGAAGGTGGATTCTATTTTGCTGCCTTTGAACTTCCTGGCTGGGGTGCAGGCAGGAACCTGGCAATAAAGAAACCGGGCAACAACAAAGGGGCTGCTATATTTTTTTTTTCCAAAGGAACTCACTAGCAAGGCTGAGTATTCCCCAAGTTCCAGCTCAGCTCCACCCAGTTCCATTAAAAATAGGCCCCGGGCCACTTCCAGCCCAGGCTGCCCTCTGGGCTCTGGCCATCCACGCCAGCCCTGGACATGAACTTGGTCAACATCTCCGGGGAAAGGTCCTACGCCTGACACGGAAGTGTGTGATGCTAGAAGGGCGATGAGGACCCGGATGCATAAAACCAAGCAATTAAAAAGTGACGGGTTTAAAGGTGCAGAAGCTTCCCACTCTCTCCCCTTCAGAACTCCCAAGATAGGCACGAAGGACACAAGACACGGGAGGAGCACGTGAGACCTGCACACAACGCACTGCCAAGATGGGTGTTAATCTGTCCAGGGCTGACAGGGACACAGGATGAGTGTGCGCCCTCCCCGTGCCTGCCCCACGCAAGTTTCCGCTGGCAAGCTGACAGCAGGCTGCAGCCCAGGCAGAGGCACGGCCAGGGTGGGCCAGGCACCTGGGAGAGCTCCGAGGAGGACGGACAGGATTCAGACGGGACCGGCGGACATTCCGACGGCCAGGCGCGTCGAGCCAGTCACCCTGCCAACCTCTCGGTTTCCTTTTTTAAAGGGGGAGGGACAGCAGGCAGAGAGGGAGGAGACAGAAAAACAAAACAGCCGGTAGACGGTTCACATTTGACCTCAGACAGGGTAAATATTTACCCACCCATTCACGGGCCTGGCCCCGGGGAGCGTCCTCCACCAGGGCCACCTGAGTTTGCACTGGTGTCTGGTCCCGACTTGAGGCCCGAGCCGGCCAAGGTCTAGCCCAGGGCACAGGGTCCAGCCCTACGGCTCGTCTGAGCGCTACATGGATCCCACTGCAGGGCAGTGGAAAACAGGCCGCTGTCACCGCTGAGGCCCTGATGCGCACGCCAAGCCCCCAGGGAGCAGGTGGGCACTGCCCTCCACCCGCGCCCACCTGTGCTGGGTGTCTCAGTGCACGTGCGTGGGTGTGGCTGCTCTCGTCACCAGGAGGCACAGGGGAAGAGCGCTGCCCTCCATTCCACAGACGAAGAAACCAGCGTTCAGCAAGGCCACACAAAGTGACACAGAAGCGGAGCTTGGCCCACCGTCGGAGCTTAGGAAGCAGAATATACTCTAAGGGCCAGCTGCATGCCAGGCACCAGCAGAGGCCCTGGGGACACGGTAATGGACAAAATGGGAAACAGCTCTGTCCTTGGTGAGCCAGTGGCATCCTGTGGGGAGGGGAGACCCCACGTTACGATCACTTGAGTGGGTGGAACAGGTGCGAAGTCTGAGCAGGGAGGGGTGGGCCCGTAAGCCCCTGGGGCCCCCAGAACGTGCAGGTTTGCAGCACTGACCACAGAGAAGGCTCCACGTGCAGGGTCCCAGAGGCCACGCCCCGAGTCCCACTGGACATCCAGGAGAGTGGAGCAGGTGGTCCCAGACTCCTGCAAGTCCAGGCGGCGAGCGCCAGGCCCTGGCTATGCCCTGCCATTCACGAATCAAGAGCAGACAAACATGACAACTCAAAGTATCCCGACACCTGGCCAGGCCTCCCTCACGAGACGGCACCAGGGCTCCAAGCAAGCTTCAAAGGTCACCAGTCTAGGGTTGGCCAAACGGGGTTCATGGATTCTCCTAAACCAGATGGCTGGGGCCAGCAAAAGAAAAGGGCTGGCCCCATGGTGCAGCCAGTGGGCCAGCGTCTGCAGCGCCGGCATCCCACACGAGCACCAGTTCGAGTCCCGGCTGCTCCAGTTCCGATCCAGCTGTCTGCTCAGGCACCTAGTAAAGCAGTGGAAGACGCCCAGGTGCTTGGGGCCCTGCACCTGCATGGGAGACCCAGATGGAGTTCCTGGCCAATAGAAAAATCAATCTGTGTGTCTTAATGTCTTAAATGAAATTTAAAAAAGAAAAAAGAAGGAAAGCAAGCCACTAGCGAGGGGCTCGGAGGCTGTGTGAGCCGGGGTTCCCACTGACAAACGTCCCCACGTGTAACCGAGCCAAGATCTTACTCAAGTGCAGTTGCTCAACACAGCCCACGTGTGGGCGTGCCTGCGGCTGTCCCATCCTGTGGGAACCCAGCGGACGGGGCTCCTGGTTAAGTGAGCGCTGCCCTCAACCACGCCACGGCCACGGCCACGGCCCCTGCCCACATGTTGCTCTCTGTTCAGCACACTGTAGCCTGGAGCTGCCCTAGCCGGCCCGAGCTCAGCCCACAGCGGCCTCCCGGTCATCTCTCTCTGGTGAGCGTGGGCTCGGATTTCAGGCCGTCCCGTCCGCTCCTCTGGGCATGACTCAGTTGTCTTCTAAAATGCTTTTCATATTTCACATCAAAAATAGATGCCACGCGGCTGGGCGGCCGGCCCTCCCCGGCGCCTCCGTGGGACGGCTCACGCGAGAAAGGGGTCCATTCACATCAGCCGGTGCCCCGGCGTCCTCCACGGCGGGCTGCCGGAGGGGGTCGGAGGCCTGGTGTGGCGGCGATGACGACAGTGACAGCCAGTCGAGAGACAGGTGAGAGAAACCGGCGACGCGGGGGTCCAGGCAGCCGCGCCCCAGCGAGGCTGTGTGTACACACGCTCCTGCCGTACTCCGCCTCGCCTTGGCCAGCAGTGCAATCTGTTAACGAGCTATCCTGGTTATGAACAGTCTCATTTCCCAGAGGACAACCAAAACCATTTTTTCCCCCCTTTTTCCGGTCCCCTTCAGAAAAATCTTCCAAAGAGCAGATTCTTTTCCTGACGTTGGACAGCCCTCCAGCCCCTCACGCCCAGGTGGTGACGAGGCCTCTACTGTGACAACTGATACAGCTGTCCCCCTGGACACGCGGGGCAGTCACAGGCGAGGACTCGCCCCGAAGGCCCCCGACAACTCTCCAGTGACTGCAGGCCTCTCCGGCGCAGCCCGAAGCTGGAAGCTGGCAGCACCATTTCCCTGTTCCCAGGCTGTTGGGACACTCCGGGATGGATGTTGTACTGCGCCGTGTCCGGTTAGGAGTTGGACCGCTGCTTTCAATGTACAGTCCCTTCACCTGAAGAGAAATCTCAGAGTTGCAGAAAAGCACCGGGTACGTCCGCGAAGGGCCGTGTCCCGGTAAGTTCAGCAGCCTGGGGACACGCTGTGGCTACCGCTCACATCCAGGGTGCTACGCTAGAAAACCATTATGCAGGCAGCAGGCACCTGGGGCAGCAGGAGCGGCCCCCTGGGACACTCACATCCCATATCGAGGGCCTGGGGCCCGTCCCCACCCTGCTGTCAGTGCAACTTCCCACTGATGAGCGCCCTGCGAGGCAACAGGTGATGGCTTCCGTAGTGGGGTCCCTGCCACCCAAGTGGAAGACCTAGACCGAGTTCCGGACTCGGGCTTCAGCCCAGCCCAGCCCAGCCCTGGATATGAAGGGCTTACAGGGAGTGAACCAGCAGATAGAAGACTCTCCCCACCACCACCCCACTTTTCAAACAAACAAAAGTAAATAAAAAGTAGCTTTTTAAAAAAATTAGGGGGCCGACACTGTGGCTTAGCAGGTAAAGCCACCGCCTGCAGTGCTGGCAATCCACATGGACGCGGTGATGGGTCCCTGCCACCCACATGGGCAAGCCAGATGAAGTTCTGGGCTCCTGGCTTCAGTCTGGCCCAGCGCTGGCTGCTGTGAGCATTTGGGAAGTGAACAAATAGATGGAAAATCTCGTGCTCTCTCTGCTTTTCAAATAGAATAAATTTTTTTTTTAAATGTTGAAAGCCAAATAGCCTTACGTGGGGATTCTCGAAGCCGACACAGACACACACAGATAACACCCTGAGAGCATTTAGAAGTGAGCTCCGCTAGTGGAACCATCCCCTCAAGTGCAGGAACGGTAAGGCCCCCGTCTGCTCTCGTGTTTTCTCACTAGGCTTCTTGTCAGCAGATAAGAAGGCTGGTTTTGGCCAGCCTAGGTTTTTGTGACCCTAAAGGATCAGGGCACGCTGCCCCACGAGCAAGCTCGCGCTCCTCCACAAAACCCTCCCTCCGCAGCCAGGATGGGGCAGGATGGAGAGAGCAGAGCCATGGGGAGAACCACCGGCATACCCCGGCGTTCCCAGGCAGTGGCCAGTGGCCGGGGTGGGCGTGCCCGCCGCACTCGCTCGCTTGCTCGCTCACTGGCAGCCAGCCCACGTCAGAGCCCGGCAGGAAACAGAAGACGACAGCAACGGGGCTGCGTGGAAATCCCCACCGGGCTGCAGGCCGGGGTGTGACTCAGCGCCACCCTCAGCCAAGCCTCGGGTGGCCACAGCCGTCAGGCTGCCCACCGTGTCGTGGCCGTGAATGACGGAGCAGGTGCAGTCGGGTCCCGAGGACTCCCTCCCGACAGATGAGGCGGGGCTTCGAGGTCTGGGGGCAGCCCCCTAAGCACGAGGGTCCCGGCAATCCTGGGCCACAGTGCCTCCACCTCCTCCCAGCCAGGCACCTGCCCCTGTGCCACCCACGGCAGTTACCGGTCTGAGCCCAGACACCGACACTCAGCCAGATACTGCCACCGGGACAGAGGCCCGGCCTTATCTCCCCAAGAGGAGTCTGAGACGAGGGCTCTTATAAACCATTCCTGCGCGGATCCAGCGATGGGCGACAGCTGCATCTGACCTGTTACCACTGGCAACCGTTCCCCCCCACCCTTGCCAAGACATGGTGCGTCTACCTGAGCGGCCAAGGGTCTCTGCCATGCATATCCCCACTGTCACACTAGGCATTCCAGGTGAACTAAGTCCTGGGCCTTGTTCCTTCCCCCTAGCAAGTAGCCACCCACTCCAGGGCCTCGTAGCTATCAGAAGCGAAGGGCAGATAAAGGTAGCGGATGGGGGGTCTCAAAACCTGTCCCCAGGGAGATGCAGGAGGCTTCCCACAGTCAGAATCTCCAATTACAGGATGGCACTTTGAAAACACCCCCTCGCCCTGACTTAACTACCTGCCAAAGCTTTCTTAGGCAACTTTACCCTTGGACTCTATAAGCCTCTTACAAAATAATCCACTTGCCCTGTTCCCCTGAGCATGGACGGGGCTGGACTTAATGGATGTCTTTGGCAAGTCTGAGCTACAACTTGGCCAGGCTCCCGTCCATCTACCTAATAAACAATTCCATTCAGCTAAAAGCACTGCAGGCTCTCCACAGCCTGTGCCATCGCCCTGCCAGGCCCCCACCCAGCTCCTACCCCGTGGCTCTTGCCATCACCCCAGCATGGCCGTGCAGCAGGAGTGACCAGGCCTCTGTGCCCACCTCCTCACCTCCCGTCCACAGTGCCACGGGCTCCGGCCCCAGCGCTCCACTGTGACCCCCACCACAATGGGCGCTCAGTGGTCTCCAGGTTACAAAACCCCAAACCTGCACTTTCCAGGCCTGGTCATCCGGGCTTTGGGGACATCTAGGGCTGTGCTTCCCTCCCTCTGGGTGCAGGGCCCATCACTCTGCGGGGCACTGGCTTGCTCCTCATCCCACCCTCATGTCCTCCCCAACACGGCCCTGTCCATCCAGTGACAACTCCCAACTCTCTTATCTCAGCCAGGACCTCTCCCCCAAACTCCATGTGTCCAGCTGCCGGGGGTCTCTGTCCCACGTAACAGGTGATCCGTGCATCCCACAACTCTGGGCACGATTCCATGCCAGGTGTAACAGGAGCCGCATGTCCCTGACCTTGGGGAGACGCTTGGGGAGCTGCAGAGATGGCCTCCCCCAGCCGGGGCAGACCTGGAAGGCAGCCTGGGAAGCCAGCAGGTACCACCTCTCAGAAAGAAGCCAAGGAGAATAGCCTGCTGTGGACAGAAGACGCCTGGGGTCTGTTTTATATCTAAGCCTGGTAAGAAACTCTCTTACCTGTGTTTTCTACATACCCATGTGTGCTACACCCAGCCTTCCATCCCCAACTGCCCTGACCACCCTGGGGACCAGAGCAGCTGCCCAGCTGCTCCTACGCTAGGAGTCAGTGGGCACCCAGCACCGAGCCAGGCACGGGATCAGCACCCAACACGAGCAGACTCAAAGAAGGTCTTTCAGAAGCTTGAGAGGGCGCTCTGCTAAGTCTCCATCCACGTGGTCTGCTCAGGATCACCTGCTCTTTAGGGCGTCACTCAAACAAAGTGTTTGAAAAGCCGAGCTCAAGAAGCCACAGTCCCACCTGGCACCGGCCGCTCAGACCCTACCAGGGGCCTGTAGCCTCCTAATGATCAAAAAGAGACACCGCTGGAGCCAGCGGGGGTGGCCCTGGGCTGCGGCTCGAGGCACCTGCTTTGGGACCCATGGTTTCCTCTACTATGATAGGCAGGCGTTGGACCACAAGGTCTGAGGCCCCCGCAGGCTCCGACACTCAGCTCTCCGCTACCTTCACGGTCCGCACAGCAAAAGCGTGCCTGCTGGCGGCTCACAGGCAGGACCCGGGGTCAGTCCCTGAGAAAGGCCAGCAGTGTGGGAAAACAGCTGGACTGCAAATCTAAAGACCCGAGTCTGTGTCCAGATGTGCATTTTTCAACCTGAGACCCCTGTGCATTTAAAATGAATTATTTCAGGCTGGCGCTGTGGCACAGCAGGTAAAGCCGCTGCCAACCCGTGTGAGTGCAGGTTCGTGTCCTGGCTGCTCCACTTCCCATCCAGCCCTGCTAATGCTCCTGGGAAAGCAGCAGAAGATGGCCCAAGTGCTTGAGCCCCTGCACCCACATGGGAGACCCAGATGGAGTTCCTGGCTCCTGGCTTCAGCCTGGCCCAGCCCTGCTGCCCTATGGGGAGTGAATCTGCAGAAGGAAGATATCTCTAACTATGACTTTGAAATAAATAAATAAATCTTTAAACAGAATAAAATGCATTATTTCTCTTCCCAGTTACTCCCCTAACCAAGCCACCGACGGCCCCAGCCCTCAGGGAGCCTTCCCTTTGAAAGGGGAGACTGTGGAACATTCACACAAATGCCTGCTCCACTGTGTTCCAGCACTGGGGAGACAGAGGCCCGGGGACTGATGAGAACTGGGTGGAGCAGTCCAGAATGGCTTCCTGGAGAAAGTGAGCCCGGGGATTTCCAGGCAGTTTACAACTCTGCTCAAGACAAACACCGATGGGGCCAGCACTGTGGTGTAGCAGGTAAAGCAGCTGCCTGCAGTGCCGGCAGTGCACTGGTTCAAGTCCCGGCTGCTCCACTTCCCATCCAGCTCTCTGCTGTGGCCTATGAAAGCAGTGGAGGATGGCCCAAGTGCTTGGGTCCCTGCACCTGTGTGGAAGACCCAGAAGAAGCTCCTGGCTCCTGGCTTTGGATTGGTTCAACTCTGGCCATTGAGGCCATTTGAGGAATGAACCAGCAGATGAAGATTCTCTCTCTCTCTCTGCCTTTGCCTCTCTGTAACTATTTCTAATAAATAAATAAATCTTTAAAAAAAAAAAAAAAGAGGAAAGGCTAGGGCAGAGCAGAGGACGGGAGGTCAGAGACCTAACCTCGCTGGGGAGCCATAGTCAATTCAGCATCTATCTGAGCACGACAGGGTCAAGAACACCCCCCACCCTTCGCTGCACTGCGGCCGGGCTCAGAGGAGACAGGACAGGCAAGGAGCCCTGTGAAAGTCAAGGGCGGCCGGCGCCGCAGCTCAATAGGCTAATCCTCTGCCTAGCAGCACCGGCACACCGGGTTCTAGCCCCTGTCGGGGCGCCGGATTCTGTCCCGGTTGCTCCTCTTCCAGGCCAGCTCTCTGCTGTGGCCCGGGAGTGCAGTGGAGGATGGCCCAAGTGCTTGGGTCCTGCACCCGCATGGGAGACCAGGAGAAGCACCTGGCTCCTGGCTTAGGATCAGCGCGGTGCGCTGGCCGTGGCTGCCATTGGAGGGTGAACCAACGGCAAAAAGGAAGAAAACCTGTCTCTCTCTCACTGTCCACTCTGCCTGTCAAAAAAACAAAACAAAACAAAAAAGTCAAGGGCAGGGTGCAGGTATGGAGGACCTGGGAAGGACCTGGACGGGGTGGAGCATCCTGGGGTTGGGGCGGGGGGGGGGGGGCTGCCTGGAGGAAGCGGCACCCAGGGGTCTGAAGGTGGTCCAGACAGAAAGTAGTGTGCTTCTCTACCCCTAAATTAGATACAGGCGGGGGGGCTGGAAGGTGGAAGAGGAGGGAGAGGCCAAGGTCAAAGTTAGGATTCCCAGGCTGGGGTCGCATCTCTGCAGTCACTACCCGCGTGGCTTGTGCGCACTGGGATACGGCTGCCCCAACCGGGAACTGCGACAGAGCCGTCACCTCCTACCTGGAGGCTGACGTGCCACTGTTTGCTTATTTTTGTTTTGAAACAGGATGCTACTGAAAAATAGTGAGGCCATTTCCTGGGAAGCAGGGACAGTGAGGGCCACCCAACGTGACACACGCAGCCAGCTGAAGGCAGCTTGTTCCTGGCCCCAGAGAGAGTGCGCCTGCCTGGGTGGGCCTCTGCACGGTGGCCAGCCCTGTGCCAAGCACAACCGTAGGTGGCAGTGGCCCCAATGCCATGAGCAGCTGCCCACTGGGGCCAGGACCTCCCTCCCGCCTACTGGGTTTTTCCATCAGGCAAGGGAGCTGGAGAAGAGTGAGCAAGAAAGAGATTCTCACCCCCCCATCTCACCTCTGCCAGCACCAAGTGGGTGGAAAGGCCTGGTGGGCTCCCTGGCAGAAGAGGTCTCGCTGCTTTGCCGGCCCCCTCTCCATGGTGAACACCATCTCGGCAGAGCACAGGCACGCACGCCCATCTGCGTTGGCGCTTCCACACCGGCCACGCTCAGGAACCCCAACCTGGGCGGCAGCTTTTTTCTGCGCGTGGCCAGGCGGGCAGCACCGCCGGCTCTCTGCCTCCCAACTCGTCCCGGCTGCTGCCCAAGGATGAACTCATGAGGCAGAGTTCAGGAAGAACTGCACCAAGGTCCTATGAGCACCTCCTGTGCTCTGTGCTCAGCACCCGGGGCGGCCGTGAGGGAAGCGAAACACAGCTGCCATCCTCCGAGAGCTACAAATCGAACGGAATGGAACCAACACAAATGAAACGATCCTGTTTACGGAGCTCCGGTTCCCAGCACCCACAGGAGCGTTTCGCTTATGTTCCAGCCCCTGAATATATTGCATTTCTCCCTAGGGTAAATTAAAAACAAAAACGAAAATACTTACAGCTATGTTAGTCTTGTCAGGAGTCGTATTTCCATTTTACCTTCGGCTGCTAGGAAGCTCTAAGTCAGGGTGGGCCACCTCCAACCACCTTACCAAACCTTACGAGATAAGATGCTGTGGACCAACAAAACACCCTCCTGCCTCTGTCCTCTTCCCCATCTCTTCCTGAATTTCTTATCTTTATCCTTTTTATAACTCACTGTGCTCTTAGAGCCCCCGAAATCCCTTTTAGAAACAAGGTAGATGAAGAATAAATACACTGAAAAAGTTGGTTAATACCACAAAGCCACCATAACGAAGGCCAGCATGCAGCAGACATACAGAACTGGGAGTGCATAAACAAACTCTCACATTTTTAACGCACTGATTTTTTGCTTTTTAAGATTTACTTATTTGAAAAGTAGAGTGACACAGAGAGGGAGAGATGGGGAAGAAAGAGATCTCTCACCCGCTGGTTCACTCCCCAAATGCCCACGGCAACCAGGCCACAGCCAGAAGCCAGGAACTCCATTCAGGTCTCCCACGTGGGTGGCAGGAGCCCAAGTACTCAGGCCACCCTCTGCCGCCTCCCAGGACACATTAGCAAGCAGCTGGATTAGAAAGCAGAGCAGCCAGGACTCAAATTGGCGCTGCAACAGGGACAGGTGCATCCCGAACAGCAGCTGCACCTGCTGTGCCATAATGCCTGCTCCTGACTTCCAACAAGGTGCCAAGATCCCCTCAATAAACAGTCCCGGGCAACAAGATTCCCACGGGCAGAAGAATGACGCTGAACCCCTACCCCCACCTTACACAAAAATTAAGTCAAAACAGATCACAGATCACAGGTAAGAGCTAAAATTAGAAAACTCCTAGAAATATACAAGAGAACACATCTTTCAGACTTGGAGTAGGCAATGGTTTTCCTGGATACAGGCAAAGATGACAAAAAGAAAACAAACTGAGTGCCACCAAAATTAAAAACATTTGTGCTTCAAAGGATAGCATCGAGAGTGAAAAACCAACCCACACGCTGAAGAAAATGTTTGCAAACTACGTATCTGATAAGGAATCTTGCATCCAGAATATATAAGGCGCTCTTCCAACTCAACACTAAAAAGACAATCAAATTTAAAAATGGGCAAAAGATGTGTGCACATTTCTCCAAAGGAGACGTGCAAACAGCCAACGAGACGTGAGAAGATGCTCGGGTAGCAGGCATTAGGGAAACGCAAATCAAAACCATAGTGAGACACCACTTCATGCTGACTGAAGCAAACACAGACAATGACCAGTGTCAAGGGGCCCCCGGGGCGGGTGGGGGAAGGACATGGGAACCACACACATTGAAATGGCCCACGTGCTTTGGAAAACAATCCAACAGTCCCTCAAAAAGTTAAACAGGCCCTTACCCAGAGACCCAGTAATGCCACTCCTAAATGTCTACCCAGGATACACGGAAGCGCAAGTCCATGCAAAAACCCCAACACTAATGCTCCCAGCAGTTCAGTTCACAGCAGCTAAGAAAGAAAACCAACACCCACAGTGTCTACGGGCATGGGAATGGATAAACAAACCGTGGTATATCTATGCAATGGAATAGTATAGAGCCATCAAAAAGAATGCAGTGCTAACATTACAACATGAACATCCCTTTTAAACATTGCGTGAAATCAAAGAAGTCACAAAAGCCCACGTATCTATTTCCATTTATACAAAATGTCCAAAAGAGGCCAAACCAGAGAGCCAGGGCTAAGCCGCGTATAAAGACAGGGATTACGAACAGGTAGGTCTCCTCCTATGGTGATGAAAATAGTCTAAAATTAGATAGTGATGACCATTGTGCAACTCTATGAATATGCTAAAACCACTGAATTGGACGTGGCCGCACAGGGAATTTTATGGTGTATAAATTGTACGATATGCTGTTATTTCCCAAAAGGTGGGTTACACAAAGTCTAGACTTGTGTTAATAGCAATGAGCCAAGGCTGCTTTCTCATTTTTGACAATCGCCCTCTGGTAATGCAAGACGTTGACGTGAGCGAAGTCAGGGGAGGAGCAGGTGCAAACTCTCACTGCTCTCTGCAAAGCCCGCCCACTGGCCGCTGCGTGGCTCTACAGGAGGCTCCGCGCCCACCAGGGCAGCCCACAAAGGCCGAACCAGGCGCAAGGAGCACCTCCCTCCCTCCAACTGGCAGAGAAACCCCAACCCCAGGCAGAGGTAGCAGGTGCACGCTCCAGGGGGCGCCCCACAGACCTCGGCCAAGTGTGCAAGTCTCATCTCCCAGACAGCGGTTGGCCCAGGGCAGAGGTACAGCTTACTTATTCCAATGCCCCCTGGTCTTAGAGCTCCACACTCGGGGTATTCCTATGCATGAACGGATGCGGGCACAGGTGACCTCCAGGGTTTTAAGCAGAGAGCCCCTAAAAGTCAAGAGCACTCTTGGTACCTTGGACAGCCCTTATGGCCTGGGCTTCTGTTTTCTGAGAGGCGTGTGTTGGTTCCCACTCTGCAGAGCCCAGGAGCCCCGGGCTGGGAGATAACGAGGCGGTGGGCCAGGCTGAGGTGGCCCCTGCTTCCTGCTGGGGCCAGCGTGTGCAGGCGGCACGCGGGTCTCACGAGCTCACTGGGTTTTCACTCAGCCCCTGTCCACTGAGGGTGGTTTTCCCCCTCTTGTTTCTCCTTCTTGGTGTGCGTGTGTTTTAACGACTCCAAGGCTCTTGGCTTGCTTTCCTAAGCCCACAGGAGAACCCAGGCGTCCCACCCAGCGCAGGCTGTCACAAGGCCCAGGGAGCGGTCCCACGCTGAGCACCGTCCCCGGGGACAAGCTCGGGGTCCGGTCCCAGGAACCGCGTGCCGCACGGTCATACTAAGTTCTCAGAAGCCACGTGGGCCCCTCCTGCCTCCCACACGCTTTGCAGGTGAGGGTCCCGTGTCCCCGAGGGTTGTGGTGACTTGCACAAGGTCACCCAGCTTCAACCAGACCAAAATGAGTCAATTCTTCCTAAAGCGCCACCACGAAGTGCTGTTCAGGGCGAGAGGGCGAGCAGTCCACACGGAGCGCACTCCCCGCCTCACTGAGCGTTCACAGGGGAAATCCTATCTCATGAGCGAACAGCCGTGGGAATGCACGTCACCGACCATTACGAAGCATCACCCACAGGTGCACCCAGTCACTCCCCACAGAGCGACAACGCAATCGCTTCCTCCCAGGCAGGCAATAGGCCTGGAGACGCGAGGGTGAGCAGGAACTGATCCTAAAGAGTTTGCAGAACATCAGTTAGCTTCATTTTATTTGAAAGAGACAGGATCTCCCACCCACTGGTTCACTCCCCAAATGCCTACAACAGCTAGGGCTGGACCAGGCTGAACCTGGGAGCCCAGAACTCCATCCAGGTCTCCCGTGTGGGTGGCAGGGACCCAAAGACTCAAGCCATTGCCTGCTGCCCCCCAAAGTGCACATTAATGGGAAGCTGGATACTAAAGGAGAACTGGACTTTGAGATCAGACCAATTCGTGGGGCTGGCGCTGTGGCGTAGCGGGTAAAGCCGCTGCCTGCAGTGTCAGCATCTCGTACGGGCACCAGTTTGAGGCCCGGCTGCTCCACTTCCGATCCAGCTCTCTGCTGTGGCCTGGGAAAGCAGTGGAAGATGGCCCAAGTCCTTAGGCCCCTGCACCTGTGTGGGAGACCTAGACGAAGGTCTAAGCTCCTGGCTTCAGGTGGGCTCAGCTCTGGCCATTGTCATTTGGGGAGTGAACCAGTGGATGGAAGACCTCTCTCTTTCTCTCTCTCTGCCTCTGCCTCTCTGTAACTCTGTCCTTTAAATAAATAAGTAAAGAAATCTTAAAAAAGAAAAAGACTCCTCCTAAGCCTATTTCTTTTTTTTTTTTTTTTTTGACAGGCAGAGTGGATAGTGAGAGAGAGAGACAGAGAGAAAGGTCTTCCTTTTTGCCGCTGGTTCACCCTCCAATGGCCACTGCGGCCAGCGCATCTCGCTGATCTGAAGCCAGGAGCCAGGTGCTTCTCCTGGTCTCCCATGCGGGTGCAGGGCCCAAGCACTTGGGCCATCCTCCACTGCCTTCCCGGGCCATAGCAGAGAGCTGGCCTGGAAGAGGGGCAACCGGGATAGAATCTGGTGCCCCAACCGGGACTAGAACCCGGTGTGCCGGCGCCGCAAGGCGGAGGATTAGCCTGTTAAGCTAAGGCACCGGCCCTAAGCCTATTTCAAAGGAGCCTTGGCGGACATAACCTCCATCCTAGGTACCACCATTTGGTCACCCTCGTTTACCTGCCTCTCCAGACCGGTGAAATGTCTAGGCTTCCCGTGTTTCTTCCTTCCAGTTGAGGATGACATACAGCTGTCTCCATGTCTATGAGGTCACAGACCCCAAGGCAGAGCACAGCAGGCACTCGCTCAGCAGAGCACAGAGCTCACACAACGAGGCAGGGACAACACCACAATCTGGACAAACAGATCCCAGCTGGCCACCCAGCGGTCAGTCCCTCAGAGCCTCTGCCCTTGGGAGACAGTGAGAAGACAGCCCCAGAAACCAACGATTCCAGCACCCACCCGGCACCAGTGTCACGGTGGGTGCCGGGACCCAGGCGTGCTCTGCTGTGGGGACATGGAGGACCCGGTGCAGCAGCTGGGGGGCGGGGCCAGCGGCGTGCAGATGCTGCTCCTCAGGGATCAAGCTGGGAATCATGTTCGGAGGAAGTCACAGGCTCGGGACGGTCCAGGCCAGCCGTGAGGCACCGCCAGGAGGCCAGAGGGGGCTGGGGCAGGCTGGGGACGGCATTGTCCAGAGTGTGGGCGCCAACAACATTTCTGGGCCAGGAGTGAGGGCTTTCGCGTCTCAAGGTTTTCCCCAACATCTGCCCCCTGGCAGCTTAGTGCCCCCGGGGAAGCCCTGGCCACAGGCAGCAGGTGCACAGCCCCAGGGGTCTGCAGCTGCCAGGCAGAAAGCTAATGGAGAGCAAGAGGAGAAGGGAGGGGCTATGGGGTGCAGAGCCCGAAGCCAGGTCAGGCCCCAAGCCATGCGATGAAGCTAAAGCAGGGGTTGCCAGGGTGAGCTCTGCCCTGCAGAAAGCTCACCCGGGGGTGGTGGGGGACGGGGGGTGCTCGGCGTCAGGTTCCCCCAAGGTCCCTTCCAGCTACACTGAGCCCCAACCGCCCCCGCATCTGCACCAACAGTCGCCACCCTTTGTGCACAACAGCAAAACAAGTCAGGGCGGAGAGTTTTCTTATGAACCCCCAAGCTTCCTCCTTTCCCAGGGGAGGTGGGCACTGCGCACGAGGGCGTGGCGTGCAGGGAAGCACGACGGGCTTGTGCACGCCCTGACCCAGCCACCGGGCAGTGACCTGGGCAGGGAGGGCGGGGAAGGCAGCTGCCCTCCTCTCAGGGGTCACGTCCAGCCCTGCGCAGCCCCACCCGCCCGCACCTGCAGGTGGCCGCAGACCACAGCAGGGGGCAGGAGGACACAGTGACCAGGCTCTCCCCTCCTGTGGTACCTCAGGAAGCAAAGACTTGGCCAACCTCATCCTGAGCAGAAGCACGGGGCACAGCAGAGCCACCTCCCTCCTGGGCGACCATGGTCTCCGTGCCCAAGATCCCCACCACCTGTCACTCCTCTGGCATCCGAGGCCCCAAGACTGACGCCCCCACAGAGCTCTGGTCCAAGCGTGAGTCACTGAAACGGACGTCTTTTATAAGTCTGCACAGTAAACATTTGCTGAGGGCCTGCCCATGCCAGGTCCTGTGCTGGGCACCGGGGAGGAGACGGGGGCGGGGGGGGGGGGACTACCGAGGCCGGGGAGCTGGCAGTGCCAGGCCTGTAGCCACCAGGGGAGACTGGCGTCCACTGGGACTCCTGCAAAGCTCACTCCCTCCTTCCCTCCCGAGAATGATATGTTCTGATACCATCATTTTGCATCTCCCGGGGTAATAAACACTAGGTCATTAGTGCCATTAACACCTTCGTGTGAATTAGGCAATCAGATGAAGTGTCACCTCGCCAAGGGCCGAGACATGGGGCTGGGGAGGCTGATGCCAGAGGAGTGAGGCCAGGAAGAGGCGGGCGCTCCACGGGGACAGACCCAGAAGGCACCGGGACTGTGCAGAGACCACAGCCAGCACTTGTGTTCTCCCCGTGATTCACACCCACAAATATTTACTGAGCTCCTCGGTCCTGGGCACACGGAGAACAAGAGAGATGGCTCCCGCTCTCCAGGGACAGACAGACAGACAGTGAACAGATCACAAGGATTTCTAACTACACGCTGGGAGCGGGGGCTCCACGAGGGGCTGAAATTAAGAGCCAGGGGGACTTTGGGAGGGCTCTGTAGGATGCTGTTTAAGCTGAGACCTGCCTCACATAGCCATGCATACTGATGGACAGAACGCCGCCAAGCAGATGGATCAATCAGCATGTGCAAAGGCCCTGGGGAGGAAAATGCAAGGCGGTCAGAGTGGGGCTGATGGCCCAGCCAAGAGGAGGGGTTGGAAGGGCAGGCCAGGGCCCAACCCCACGACCTCAACAGGGATTTGAACCCTGTCCCTCTCGGCCACAAGGGGCCTGGAACAACTTTCAGCAGCTGAGCCTGACGGTGTTTATGTGGCAGAAATCACTCCGACTGAGGACAGGCGCAGCAAAGAGGCGGCTGCCAAAAGGGAGGCCAGTTAGGAGGGAAGCTGGGCCGCAGGGACCCTGGTGTGGCTGCACAGGCACCAGTGGAGACGAGGGGGCAGCTGCTCTTAAGACACCCGGGAGGCAAAACCAACAGGGTGCGGTGGCGAGGGTGGGGAAGGCAGAACAAGGTGCAGATCCCGTCCCAGGTCTAAGCAAGGCCTGCGAGGCGGAAATCCACAGGGGCCTGGACGCCATCCCACGGGCCCTGACCTCAGCTGGGGCAGCAGAAGACACCCACAGCCAGGGCGCCGGGGTCAGAGACCATCGCCATCTCTCCCTCCTGGGCGCGCTCAGCCACACGGACTTCCGCCCTTTCTAGAGGTGCCAAAAAGCAGCACAGGAGGCTGCCCCGCTGCCAGAGTGACTCATGCTCATCGCGGGTACGTACAGTAGCCATCCTTCAGGACCGTGAAATCTGGCCGACGGCAACAGCCACAAGCCGGCAGCCACCCTGTCCAAGCTCGGCCAGGCCTGCTTCCCCCCTCCCCGGGGGGGGGGGGGGGACCTCGCCTTTCCCACTGCCCAGGTCTGGTCAGCACCCTAGGTTCCCACGGCTGAGGGTCGGAAGTCAGGGTCTCTGCCGCGGCCAGGCAGGTGCATCACGATCCGGTCCCCTACCAGTGACAGAAGCAGCTTGTCTCTCCCCAGCAGAGGCAGGACACAGAGGGCAACTCGGAGGACTTCTCGTGCAACCTTTCCATTTTCTGAGAGGCAAGCAGAGGCTCAGAGAAATCAAGGGAACTGCCCAAGGTCACAGAGCAGGGCTGAAACAAAAACTCTAGGCCCAGAGCTCTTTCTCTGGGGTCCCAGCAGCAGGTCCGAGACAGCAGGGGCCTCCTGCTCAGGTAGCAGGTGAGCAGCAGCCTTGGCCACCCCCATCACTTCAAGAAGCAGATAAGGAGGTGGACGCCGCGGCACAGTGGGTTAAGCCATTGCCTGCCTAGGATGCCAGCATCCCCTACTGAAATGCTGGTTCGAGTCCCGGCTACTCGACTCCCCATCCAGTTCCCTGTTAATGCACTTGGGGAAGCAGTAGAGTATGGCCCAAGTGCTTGGGTCCCTGCCACCCACCTGAGTGGAGTTCCAGGCTCCTGGCTTTGGCCCGGCCCAGCCCCAGGGCCATTGTAGCCATCTGGGGAGTGAATCAACAGATGGAAAATCAATCCATCTCTCCCCCCACTGCCAATGCTTTCAAATTAATAAGAAATAAATCTTTAAAAATGAAGAGGATAAGGAAGGCAGCCATGTAGACACCTGCTTGATCAGACTCCCAAGAAGTTTGCACACGTGGCCACCAGGCCTGCGCTCGCAGACAGCTCTCAGACAGGAACCAGGTGTCGGCAGAAAAGCGGGAGCAGAGTTCACGGCCAGGGCACAGAGGAAAGGCTCCTGGGGGTGCCGGGGGCGTCTCAGAGCAGACCAAAGGCAAGCTCCAGCTCTCAGAAGCAGTGGTGCCGCCCACACAACGCTGCTGATGGATTTTTCCAGCCCGAAGCTCTGTGAAGGGAAAAGGGGTGGTCAAAGCCCACAGAGGAAGTACTTTCTTGTGTGACAAGGATCATCAAGGAAACGAGATAACAACACAGCACAGAAAGCAGTGATCCAGGGTACACTTGGCCATGTGTGCCAAGCCCCTTGCCAAAGTCGTCTGCCTCCGGCCACCTGCCAGCCGCAGGGGGACTCGTGCTAAAACAGCTGGAAGAGGGGCACGGGCACACAGTTAACCTGAACGTGTACCATGCGCTCGCTGGGTGCAGGCACAACTCCTGGGAACAGGGGACGAGACGGCCACATGGCCTTCCCGGCACAGATGTACCTGAACTTGAGAGTCTGAGGGTGGGTGCCGAGTGCTGGAGAGTGGGGACAGAGGCCAGCCTCCAAGGGCAGTCCCAGGTGGGCATTTGGCATAAGCTGAGACACCTACATCCCCTCAGGGTACCTAAGTTCGGTTCCCGATTCCAGCCCCTGACTCCAGCCTCCTGCTATCGCACACCCTGGGAAGTGGCAGCGACAACTCAAGAAGTGGGGTCCCAGGGCTGGCATTTTGGCACAGGGAGTTAAGCTGCCGTCTGTGACATCAGCAGCCCATACTGGAGTGCCCGCTCAAGTCCCTGCTGCTCCATTTCCAACCCAGCTCCCTGGTAATGCTCCTAGGAAAGCAGCGGAAGATGGCCCAAGCGCTTCAACCCCTGCAGTCACGTGGGAGGCCTGGAGGGAGCTCCTGGCTCCTGGTTTCAGCCTAGTCCAGCCCTGGCCATTGTGGTCATTTGGAGAGCGAACCAGCAGATGGCAGGGGTAGGGGTGTGTGTGTGTGTGTGTGTGTGTGTGTGTGAAAGAGAACAGAGAGAGATTCGACCATGCATCTCTGCCATCATGCGAAGACCCAGACTGCGTCCTGGCTTCCAGCTGCAGCCCAGCCCAGCTCTGACTGCTGTAGACACCTGGGAGCAAAGCAGCAGATGAGCTATCTGTCTGCCCCCACCCCTGTCAATCTCTGCCTCTCAAAAAAACATGTTTGGGGGGCCAGCGCTGTGGCACAGTGGGTAAAGACGCCACCTGCAATGCCAGCATCTCACATGCCCACAATAGCCAGGGTAGGGCAAGGCTGAAGCCAGGAGCCAGGACCTCCATCCTAGTCTCCCATGTGGGTGCAGGGGCCCAAGCACTCTGGGCATCTTCTGCTGCCTTCCTGGGTGTTTTAGCAGGAAGTTGGATCAGAAGTGGAGCAGGGACCGGTGCTGTGGCGTAGCAGGTAAAGCCACCACCTGCAGTGCCGGCATCCCATATGGGTGCCGGTTTGAGTCCTGGCTGCTCCACTTCCAATCCAGCTCTCTGCTGTGGCCTGGGAAAGCAGTAGAAGGTGGCCCAAGCCCTTGGGCCCCTGCACCCACGTGGGAGACCTGGAAGAAGCTCCTGGCTGCTGGCTTTGAATCGGCGCAGCTCCAGCTGTCACAGCCAATTGGGGAGTGAACCAGCATATGGAGGACCTCCCTCTCTCTCTCTCTCTCTCTCTCTCTCTCTGCCTCTGCCTCTCTGTAACTCTTTCAAGTAAATAAATAAATCTTAAAAAAAAAAAAAAAAACACCCACCATGTTATCTGGAAGGGGCAATCCTTTCTTCCTAGAGGCTCCAGCTCCTCGCAGAAGCAGCACCGTGATGAGTGCTCCTTGGAGGACCAAACCCGCTGCTCACTGCGACCTGGTGAGCCAGCGGACGCCGCACTGCTGTGACGAGAACAGCGACAGCAGCCACTCTCTCCTGCACTCACCAAGCACTGGCTGAGCTCCCGGGAACAGCGAGCATTGAGCGTGAAGACTGAGATCCAATCGGGCTACACACTGGCCTGCTTGGCCTGGAAAAGCTGGCAGAAGCTGGGGGTAGGGTGAAAATCCCTATTATCTCCCTTCCTGCCTTTGAATGCGAGGCCACAACAAACCCTGGGGGGTGATGAGGGGGGAGCCTCAGGTGCTGGATTCAACCTCGCCCCCCCCCCCTCCTGGCTTCCCATCTCCCTCCTGTATGGCCACCCCCAACTACCCTGCAACACCAGCAACTCTGCGGAACCCAAATAACTCCACCACCTTAAATCGCACAAATGGCCTCTCCCAGTCAGCAAAGCACGTGTGCCCAGAGACCCAGAAATGAGCTGGGCACCTGGGGCAGACATTGCAGCCGTCCACAGAGCACCAACAGTGGGAGCCACCCCTGCTCTCTTTTTTAGGTGAGTTCCAGGTCCCTGCTGAGCTGGGTGCTCAGGAAAACCCCCCAGGGATGGAGCAGGTCCAGGTGTGGACACACAGACAGCTCCACAAGCGCCAGTGTCAGGGCTGGGCACTGAGGCCCAGGGACAGTGGGCAGGACTCGGGGCTCCTGGACTCCTGGCAGCTCCCGGCCGACCCAGCATGCATTTGTGGTCATGGTTACTGATGGCCATGTGCCCCCCCACCCCCGGCACCACTGACAACTCCCAAGTGCACGGGGCTGCCCTGGCACCCAGCGCCCTCCCACCCTCGCTCTCTCAGAGCACCACCGCAGCCTTCCTAACAGGTAGGGTGGGTCTCACCGTCCCCATCGTATGCGTCCCAGAGAGGCTATGTGCCTTGTCTGCAGCCACATGGAATAGGTTCAAGTTCAGAAGCCTTGGATGACCTTGTCTGCTTGGGCAGGCATGGCAAAGCGAGCCCGAGACAGAGCCCCTGTACAAGGGAAACCAACAACCGAATTTGGGCAGGTGAATGGCACACAGACAAGTCACCCTCAGGGAGAGGGGCCAAACAGACTTGAAAATATTTACCGGGCAAGTAGCATGTGCCAGGGGCAGGCAGTGATGTGGAGAAAGGAAAGGGTGGTAGGGTGAGCTGGGACAGTCAAGATGAAGGAAACGGGCCCCACCTGGGTACCACCTCGGCCTGAAAGACACCAAGGCAGACAGAGGTCTGGGATGCATGGCGGAAACACAAGGGATGCGGGCCTAAACGTGGCAGCAGTTGTGGGTACCACGCAGGAGGGAGGAGGGAGGACGAGCCACCCCTGGAAGGAGCAGAGGGCCCGCTGGAAGGAAAACAGAGTAGGGGAGGGTGCCGTGGTGCAGCAGGTCGGGCTACTGCCTGAGACCGCGGCATCCCATATCCTGCATCAGGGTGCTGGTTCAAGACCCGGCTGCTCCACTTCTGATCCAACTTCCTGCTAAAACACCCAGGAAGGCAGCAGAAGATGGCCCAGAGTGCTTGGGCCCCTGCACCCACGAGGGAGACTAGGATAGAGTTCCTGGCTCCTGGCTTCAGCCTTGCCCTACCTTGGCTGTTGTGGGCACCTAGGGAGTGAACCAGTGGATGGTAGATTGATTTCTCTCTCTCCCCTACTCACTTTCGAATAAATAAATCTTAAAATATAAAAAAAAAAAAAAAACCACACACAGGAGGGAAATGCAGTGGTCAGTGCTGGAGCTCCTTCAACACGAGGAGAAGGGACAGCCCCTTCTGCAGAGAGTGCGCCCCAGCCCCTCCCAGGTCACCGCGTGCTCCTGACCAGGCCCCTCCCCAGAATCCCCCAGGCCCGTTCCCATCGCTCTCAGCCCCATCCGTCCGTCTGTCCGTCCACAGGAGCTGAACCAGCTCATCGGGCAGACACAAGATTCCTACAGATGAGGAAAGAGCTGAGCACCGGCGACTCCAAGAGAACGTGGGCGCAGGGCATGCTTCCCAAAGGCTGCATTTCTCACATTTTAAGTGGTTTTCACACATTTCTGAGCAAGTGCATGACTGCTCTGTGTGTGTGAACAGAACAAGTTTCACAAGGGAAGAGACAGCGGTTAGATCTGACTCATCCCACTCTCAACACAAACACACACATGCAGACACACACACACAGCACTGCCCCTCGGGCTCATCTGAATAGCAGGGCAGGGACCCGGTGGGGGACCTGTGGGGTCAATCACCCTCATTCTCAACACACTCACCTTCCAGGTGACCCGAGAAAACACAAAGAAACCCGGAGCTCAGCCAAGTCCCCCCCCCCGACCCTGCAGACAGGATGGCAGGAGGAAAGACGGGTGGCGGCTAGTGTCCTGCTCCCCAGGGTCCTGGCTCCCCGGAAAGCAAAGGTGAAATCCGCTCCACGAAGACAGCCGCCCACACAGACATGCTGATCCGTCTTCACCACTTCTGTCGTCTCACCCGCACCTGGCTGTCACAACCCAATCCAGCGAGAGCCGCCACGGCCGACGAAGCTCTAACAGACACCACGTCCACTCCACCGGATGGGAGCGGGGAGCAGGATACTGACACAGAACCCAAGGCTTAGGAACATGGGGCCTAAAGTCACGTGGCGCGCACAACTCTGCCCGGGGCAGTCCTTGCTCCTGGATATTCATCTCAGTTACCAAGAGAACATGATTCTGAAGCTGTACACGGCTTCTCCTAAGGACTAAATTTACATTTAATTCAATTACAGTGCAGCGGCGTCATCACCATCACCACCACCACCACCACCACCACCACCACCACCACCACCACCACCACCACCATCATCCCACTACGAGGGCATCTGAGAGAGCTTGCAGCGCGGCGAGCATTTGGCCAGTGGTTCAGTTGCCGCTTGGGATGTCTGCATCTCATTTCAGAGTGGAGGTTCAAGTCCCAGCGCCTCCACTTCTAATCCAGCTTCCTGCTAACGCACCCTGGGAGGCAGCAAGTGACGGCTCAAGTACTTGGGTCCCTGCCACCCACGTAAAAGCCCAGGATGGAGTCCCAGGCTCTTGCCCTCAGTCTAGGCCAGCCCTGGCTGTTTGTGGGCATTTGGGGAGTGAACCAGTAGACGGAAGATCTGTTTCTCTCTGCTTTTCAAAAAAAATGAAAAATACAATTTTTTTTCAAAAGTTCGAGGAAAATGGAACAAAAAGTTTATTTTGGTGCAAGTACATTTTGAAATCCAGGCAGACAGGCATCTTCAAAAGGTTATGAAAGGGCCGGCACTGTGGCACAATGGGTTAAAACCCTAGCCTGAAGCACCAGCATCCCATATGGGCACCAGTTCAAGTCCTGGCTACTCCACTTCCAATCCAGCTCTCTGCTATGGCCTGGGATAGCAGTGGAAGATGGCCGAAGTCCTTGGGTCCCTGCACCCGCGTGGGAGACCCAGAAGAAGCTCCTGGCTCCTGGCTTCGGGTCAGCGCAGCTCCGGCCGTTGTGGCCATTTGGAGAGTGAACCAGCGGATGGAAGACCTCTCTCTGCCTCTACCTCTCTCTGTAACTCTTTCAAATAAATAAAATAAATCTTTTTTAAAAAGTTATGAAAAGCATGCATTCGCAGTTGCAGATTTCAAAAAAGAATTTCTGCATCAAAATAAGTGTTAACTCCATTATCCACTCACCTTTTGCGTAATGCCAACAACCAGAGCAGTGCTAGCCCTGAACTTGAAAGAGAAGGTGGCCTGTCCACCAAGGAAGCGGAGTGGGGAGAAGCCAGGGGCTGCTACGTTTGAAGCCTTTCTCTGACACCCAAGCATCCACATTGCGACCCCCTGACAACTGCAAGGTACGACTGACCCTCGCTGGGGCCGGGGGTCTGAGAGCACCCTGAACACAAATTCGGCACTTATTTCCTGTTATGTCAGATGTCTGTAGTCAGAGAAGCGGCAGCCCTGTCACATGGCGGTCACCCAGCAAACACCGGACACACACGTTTATCCGTACTTGGTTCTCTAGCGAGCGGTACAACAGCAACAGTGGTGGACACGGGGCTCCGAGCCTCCTGAGTCAGCCTGGGCTGTGCCACCAAGTGTGCGACACGGTGTTCCAAGGCAGGCACAAGACGCCAGGCAGGACACGGCTGACCCTTTGCCACCTACAATTTACCCAGCAACATAAAGGGGCTACAAAGCCATTCCCCACCACCACCACCACCGTGGCTTTCCCAGTGAGGAGGCTGGAATCCAAACCTCAGCTCTGGTGCCCGGCGCGGCAGCCTTGGCCCAGTCACTGGCCCTCTCGGGGCCTCTCATTCCTCATAAAGGGAGAGTGAGGGAAGTCCCCAGCGGGTTTCAGTCCCCGTGCACACAGCAGTGCCTCCCCCCTCTCACTCAACAGAAACATATCAGAGACCAAGCAGGCGAGAGGGACACCAGTAGAGGAATCCACATGCTAATGCCTACTGTGATAAGACACACACAGCATAAAAATGAACTGGTGCTGTGGCATAGTGGGTAAAGCTGCAGCCTGCAGTGCCAGCATCCCATATGGGCGCCGGTTCAAGTCCCTGCTGCTCCACTTCCAATCCAGCTCTCTGCTGTGACCTGGGAAAGCAGTGGAAGATGGCCCAAGTCCTTGGGCCCCTGCACCGGAAGAAGCTCCTGGCTCCTGGCTTTGGATCGGTCCAGCTCTGGCCGTTGTGGCCATTTGGGGAGTGAAGCAGCAGATGGAAGACCTCTCTCTCTCTCTCTGCCTCTCCAATAAACAAATCTTTACAAACGTACCCCTTCAGCTTCTTTCACACACACAGTTCAGTGGCATTTGTCCACAATGTTGTGCCTCTTGCACCATATTCAGTTCCAGAACATGGGTCACCCACTAAAGGAAACCCAGCAGCCACCAAGCAGCCACTCCCCCTCCCCTTTCTCAAACCTGGCAGCCACCCATCTCCCTCCATGCACCTGCCTGTTCTGGACATTCGCCCACACGGAGCCCGGAATACACGGCCCTGTGCCTCTGGCTTTGGTCACCCGGTGCAGTGTTCCCAGGGGTCACCCCAGCCGTAGCGTGCACTTGATTTCCTGGCTGAAAACGTCCTACCGTAGAGGGGAAATGGGTTTTGAATTAACCGGTGACTAAATCACCCACAGACTTCACTACGATTAATTCACGTTAGTGATAAAGCAGATATTCCGTGGATGACACAGTGTCCATGACAAGTGTCCAATTAGCTTGAGCTCTTCCTCTGGACACGGCGACGGCAGACCTCACCCGCTGGTGCGGTGTCATCCCACCCAACTTGGGCGCCTCCGGCCTGAGGCATAGCCAGATGTTGGCTTTGGGCACCTGAAGCAGCACACCTCTCATGTGCACATGTGCGTGCACACACACCCCTGAGAAGCAAGCATCCTCACTAGCCAGAGGCTGGGACCCCTCTTGAGCAATCTTGCCACATGAAATTTGCCAAATAGAAGAATCATGGGTGCAAGTCTGCGTTCCTCAACAGGATTCCTTTCCATGATCCTCCTGACACTCTCAAACTCCGGTCAGTCTGCACCCTCCGAGGCTCAGCCACACAGCTGCACACAACAGCAGGTGCAGCTCTTCCAACCAGACTCTGGATCCCGGGGACTGGACAGTGACAAGCCCTCCTGAACGGATGCTGGCTTTTCCCTCCAGGCTCTGCTGGGAGCCGGGTGTCCTGGGTCCTCACCCCATCTCCTGGCCCCGTGACCTACAGCAGGAACAGCCGATCATGTGACCCCCAGGGAATGCAGCCGTCACACCCAACAACCCGGAGGCTGGGGTGCAGCGAGGACAAGTCTCCCTGGGGCTCTGTCCAGTCTGCGGCCACTGTCCCACATGTGTAGCAAGCACTGTCCCACCAGCACAGGCCCCCCGCGGGACAGAGCCTGCCCTCTCCAGCCATCACGCCCGGCCACAGCCCCATCCAAAGCCTCGGACGCGTGGGAGCTGCGGTACCCACTTTCACCTGCTTTCCGGGGGCTGTGGAGGCCGTCACGGTCAAACTCACCCTCCCTGAGGGCGCTGCGGCCGGTCCCCTCCCAGCTCTCAAACCCGTTTTCTTTAATTAGCTCCCTGTGGCAGGAGAGAGGTGCGGCCCCACCCTCGAAATGAGCAGGCCGGGCCTCCCGTGGCCTCTGTGGTTGGCCCCCGTGCTGCCCAGCTGCTAGGGGGGCACAGGCAGCTCCCGGCTGCTGCATCGAGGCAGCGCCTCCCCCTCACAGAGCCTGACGCACGCCCCACAACCACACGCCGGGATGCGCCCTTCCTGTGGTTCCGCGGAGGGGACAATTCCAAACTCCACTGGCTTTTGATCTCCCTCTCCCTGCTCTCCTCTCTCCTTCGGGGGACAGCTGGTGGCACAGTAAAGTCCTACTCTCCCATGCCATGGAGGACAAACTGAGGCCCAGGCCAAGTAACTGCTTTTCTTGGCGTCTCACACAAGGTTCCGCCTCCCACCAGGACTCACGTTTCTAAGAGGTTTCCACACCTGTCACGTCAGCACGTTCTCACCCAATCAGGCAGGCAAAGCCCTCAATGCTCCACTATTTTTCAATCTGATAGGCAGAGAGAGAGAGAGAGAGAGAGAGAGAGAGAGAGGGAGGGAGGGAGGGAGACAAACAGGACTGCCGTCTACTCGTTCACTCCCCAAACACCAAGGCCTGGGCCAGGCCAAGGCCAAGGGCTGGAAACGCCATGCAGGTCTCCCACACAGTGGGGCAGGGACCCAGGGAGCCAGCACTGCCGCCTCCCAAGACATGCAATGATCAGGAAGCTGGACTCAGCAGCCAGGGGCAGATACGGAACCCAGGCTCCCTGACACGGGCCATGAGCACCACAACCGCCAGGCCAAACACCCTCCCCACCTCCCCACCGTGCTACCCGACAGCCAGAGACCGAAGCTCAGTGCGGGAGGGGCAAAGGTCACATGACTGAGAGCGACAGCGGGGAAGAGGACCAGGACTCCCATCCTCAGACTCCAAGCACTGCCTGTTTATTTTTCATTCCAGGAACGTCTACAGCACAGCCTGAGGCAGCTACGAGTCCCCGCTGTGGTGCCCACGGGCACTGCCCACGTGCCACTGCTCCGCTCCCAGTCCCTCCCACCCGCCTTTCTCCCTCCTCCTGGTCTCCAGCATCCTGACTCCGGAGAACATTCATTCAGTGCCGTGGGGACACCCAAGTCAATGCCTTCTCTGTACTCATTCAGTCCTCATGACCACCTTAGCAGGTGCTTACTCCATTAGCCCCACTTTACAGAAGGAGAAAGTGAGGCTCCTGGAGCCTTGAACAACCCACCCCCAGGTCAAGCAACTAGAGAGGCAGGGTTACAGAGAGAGAGAGAGAGAGAGAGAGAAATAGGTCTTCCATCCATGCATTAGCTCACTCCCCAAGTGACCGTAACAGCCAGAGCTGGGCCAGTCTGAAGCCAGGAGCTTCTTCTAGGTCTCCCAAGCAGGTGCATGGGTCTAAACCCTCAAGGCCACCCTCCAGTGTTTTCCCAGGTACATTAGCAAGGAGCTGGATCAGAAGATGAGCATCTGGGACGTGAACCAGTGCCCATATGGGATGCTGGTGCCGCGGGTGGAGGCTTAGCCTACTAGGCCACAGCGCTGACCCCATTAGCACCATTCTTGACAACTGCATTTCAACCAAGAGCCTGGTGGAGAAGTGAGTCGCCCAAGATGACCAAGACAGAGCCGGGTCTCCCTCTCAACCCACCACTGGCTCATCCCTCTATGCTGCGCTGCTCGAAAGCTTCCCACAGTGAATGCACAGTAGACCCCAAAGCCACCACCAACAGGGATACGTCTGTAGCCTGTGAACCTCCTCCACTGTGAGCTCCATCCCCAGAGCCCCGTTACCTGGACCCACCTGGATTCCCAAGGGCAAGCACCCGGCTCAAGGGGGCGGGCTTGGCAAACCAGGAGACAGCGTCAGCAGCTCAGGGCGTGAGCAAACGGCACCGTTGTGCAAGACCATCCTGAGCCCCCCCCAGCCCCAGGACACCTGTCAGGACTGGCTGCTTCACCAGTGGGGCTCACAGCACACATGTGGGTCCTCCTGCCAACAGCAGGGGAAATGAAATAGAAAACTTTTTCCCGTCCTTCCCCAGTCTCTCGGCACAGCGCTGCTGAGGATCAGTAGAGAAGAACTTAGATTTTCAAATCACTCGCATGAATTCTGCCATTCGCGTTTATGCCGTGTAATGCCAAATATCAGAGCGGTGAACTAATACGCACATAATATACCGTAATGGTACAAATTCTATCTCATAGCTTGGACACGCATATGCGGTCTGTGACTCATCTGAGCAAAGAAACACCGTGTGCTACTCGCTCGGGCAAGTTTCTACTTCACCCCTTAATAAGCACACAGGTACTACGAACACGCTCTGCCTTCTGCCTCCTGCGGAGTGAAAGGCAAGCGGCCCGCCCCGTCTCCTCTCTCTTTCCACTTCATTTCAGCCTTAGTGGCTGACCAACACCAAGAAACAATAGGAGAGGGAGGGAGAGGAAGGGCCACCAGCTTCTCTGCGTCCAAGGCAAGTTCTAGTTCAAGTGCAAAACAGCGGGCCAATCTTAGCTGTGACCTCTCTTGCTCCCTTGGACTGTGGCTCAACTCCCCCACACGGCAGGTGCAGCAGGATTCTGTGGTTACGGGGGTGGAAAGAATGATGGACACACGTGCTCCCAACACACACAAGCTCCACTGCCTTACTGGACCTCCCTCGCAATGCACCAGTTCAAGGTCACAGTAAAGTCTCCAAGATGGTGGAGCCGGCACTGCAGCATACCAGGTTGTGTTGCCACCTGCATCCCATATATATGGGCACCAGTTCAAGACCCAGCTGCTCCACTTCCAATCCAGCTCCCTGCTAACACACTTGGAAAAGCAGCAGAAGATGGCACAAGTGCTTGGGCCCCTGCCACCCACGTGGGAGACCCAAATGAAGCTCCTGGCTCAGCCCGGGCATTTGCAGCCATTTACGGAATAAATCAATGGATGGAAGACCTCTCTCTCTCTGCCCCCTCTCTATAATTCTGCCTTTCAAATAAATAAGTAAATAAATCTTTAATGAAAAGAAATTCCGAGATGGTGACAACAGAGTAGTGGGGCCAGCACACGGCCCTGTCCAGTGCGGGCTCTGTGTGGTCCTGGCTGCTCATGCAGGTTCTAGACACACTGGCACGGGGCCTTTCCTTTGCTGACTGCTGGGGTCTGAAGTCAAAGCAGCTGGGGACCCCTCAACTGATGGCCGTAGGTCTGAGAAACGTCACCTAAAGGCTCCAAGCAGGGTCTGGATTACAACGCTTGGCCGCCTCCCCACCACAGGGGCAGGAAGGCCCGAAGCTTCGCAGGGCTGCCACGCTGTGCGGCAGGTCTGTGGTCCGCTCACTAAAGCAGAGCAGTTCAATGCTAAGGCAAGAGAGAAAGGCCCTGCCCAACCGCGTGCCAGCGCTCAGCAGGGGACCAACCGTGAGCTCTAAACATGCGTGAACTCAACCTTGCCCCATCCCCAGGGGGTGAAGCCTCCTTATCCCCATTCTCCTGCCAGAGAAACTGCGGCTCCGAGAAGTGACGTGACCTGTCCAACACCTGCCTGGCCAGCTCACGATGACATCTCTGGCTCTGTCGCCACCCCACCGAGGCTTCCTCCTGCAGCCCTGCCATCTGCCCCAAGGCTGGGTAAAAACTCAAGCACAGACAAAAGAGAGCGTCTCGCTCCAAAAGCTCTGATGTGTCAAGTCGCGAGTGAGCAGGCAAAAGCTTCGTGGGGACACGTGTCACGTGCACGTGACCACATCCCTGCTTGTGTCCACACGGCCCCCCGTCCCGCATCTCGCTAACCACCTGCAAAGCACATCTCGGGTGATTACAGGCCTCTGTGGCCCCTGCTACACCAGGAGTAATGCCTATTTAGTAAGTCCAAAGCTCGGGTCCTGACTCCAACACAGTTATTTGCAGCCACTGGGACCTGCTCAGGCAGGCCCCGGGTTATCACTGCCCGCCCTACCCCGCCCCAGCCCTCACCTCGGGGCAGCAAATTTGAGCAAGGCCTGAGCAGCAAGATTGCTCTGTGCTGAGTGTGCCCTCCACGGTGGCCAGGGAAACTCCCTCAGCCCTGCCCTGGAGCAGCTGCTAGGCGGGGACGGCGCCCGCTGACCCCAAATGCAAGGTGAATGTGAAGCCACCTCGATCTTTTTTTTTTTTTTTTTTAGATTTATTTATTTATTTGAAAGTCAGAATTACAGAGGGAAAGAGGGACAAAGAGATCTTCCATCCACTGGTTCTCTCCCCAAATGGCTGGAATGGCCATGGCTAGGCCAAGCCAAAGTCAGGAGCTTCCTCCAGGTCTCCCACGTGGGTGCAGGGCCCCAAGCACTTGAGCCATCCTCCACTGCCTTCCCAGGCCATCAGTAGGGAGCTGGATCAGAAGTGGAGCACCCAGGACTAGAGCCAGCACCCACATGAGATGCCAGCACTGCAGGAGGCTGCTTTATCTGCTACGCCACAGCGCCGGCCCCACTTCCCATCTTGATGCCACTTCTAGGTGCAACCCACATAAGCAGCAGGTGACAACTCTTCTGATCTGCCCCAGCTTGGGCTGGCTTCACTGGACGGGTCCCCTGCCGTCCCGCCTCAGGCCACCACCCCCCCCCCCAGGAGGTCCCAGGGCCAAAGCTGAGGACTCTCCCACAGGACTGGGTGGCCTGGGGGAGGGCTGAGGACAGGGCGAAGTACTGGCAGCACTGCGGCATCAGACAAAGGGCCCCGGAGCAAAAACAATGAGAGCGGAGTTCAGATTCCTGCTCTGCGTCACCCCAGGTAAACCATTTGCCTTCTCTGAGCCTCAGCTCCTCAGCCATTAACCAGGGAAGGCGCCCAAGGAGGCCAGTGAAGACACGGGTCAGTGAAGACACGGCAGTAGGGTGGCGGTCAGCCCTCCCAGGGGGCGTGGGGCTGTGGCCGCCTCCTCCAGGCAGCTTGGCCTGTTCCTCACCCCCACCCCGCACCGCCCCTTCCCTTCATAGCGGCAGCAGCGGCTCTGTGGGCAGCTCCAGAGGGCCACTCCTGTTTACTCACATCCTCCCTTCTAAACTCTGCACCTTGGGCACTCCTCGCCAGACACCCACCTGGCAAGCTCGCCTGGATGCGTCTGTCTCAGCTGGAGACCTCGGACGAGGTGTCCCTGTGCTGGGGGCAGGATGACAGGCGGCAGGCAGGGCTGGCTGACCCTAGTGACCGCCACCCTGTCCTGATCCACAAGGTACAGCTTTCAGAGATGAGGGAAGGTTGGCTCAGAGACCAAGGGATGCACGCATGCGCACGCGCACACACACACTCATGCAGCACAGCAAGCCAGGGGGCCCGGCTCCGAGACAACAGCTCCCCTCCCTCTGCCCAGTGGCCACATGAGAGTGACCGGACTGTGGTCATCGTGGGTTCAGACCATTCATAGTAACAGCAGCGGGGAGGGCAAGTGTGGCTCTGGGTGACCGGGTCTCAGTCCAATAACCCTGTTGACCCAAAGCAGACTGTGAACCCCCGCAGTGCTCACGGGGGATTTCAGAGCCCACCCCCCCAGGCCCCTGCACAGCGGCCACTTCCTGTGGCTCCAGGAGAAAAGCTGGCATCCACAGGACATTGTGCCTGGAACCACAGCGAATCCCAGAGCAACCTGCTGTCTGGTATCTCAGCCGATTCCACAGTGGAAAGAACCCCGCCACTCAGAGGCAAACAGCACGGGTGAGGCTTGCCCCAGGGCACCCAGCCCTGGCATCCTGGGCCTTTTCTGTCTCACACAATGTTTAGGACCAAGACCTCCTGACCCCCCACATTCACCTTCAGCACCCCCATCACCACGCTACTTAAACTTTTATGCACATCGATCTCCCTCACAGGGCTTTGAAATGCAGACTGCCCGGTGCCAGCCCCAGGTTTCTGATCTAGGAAGTCTGGGTGGGGTGCGACCTGAGACTCTGCATTGGTGACGCCAGGGACACCTGGAGAACCGCTACTTGATAACGCACTGCCCCGAGAGCTGGGGGAGGGTAGCGGATGGCACAATCCCCATGACGAAAGAACACGCCTACCGCGACGAAGACCACGGGACAACTCATCACAGCACATCACAGCCCTGGGCTCGTGCCCAGCGCTGGCCTTCCCGGGCTTCCCTCTGCACGCGACAGGGCTCACCAACGGCTCCTCAAGCCCCAGCTCGGGGGAGCACTCGGGGGACAGAGGCCGGCAGGAAGACAGGGCAGCCAGGGGCTCCCTGCCCCCACGCGTCCCTTTTTCCCTGCAGCTGTTCCAGGCAGGAGCGCGGTGACTGGGTGACCGCGACCCGGGCTCCTGAGAGCCCTGCCCCCCCACCCACCCCGGTGGCTCCGTGCGAGGCCGGGGTCACCTCGTCTTCCCACGCCCGGCTTCTCAGCTGCCCTCTCTCCCGTGCAGTAACCAAGGCCCCGGATTAACTGCTCTCCGTGGTAAATCCTCAATACCGTCCACTCTCCTCTGAGACTCCAACTGAAACACTGATTGCCGTCACGTCAAAACGCTGACGGACCATTCTAGAAGGCAATACGGGAAAACCACGAGGGGTTCTTCCCCCCAAACCTGTTAGAAGAGTGTCGGTTATTTCTTACTCCTACAGAACACGTGGGCGCCACGCACACGATGGAAGAGCAAAGGTGAGCCTCCGGGGCCGTGGATCCGTGACAAGATGGGACACCAAACCCTGCACTTTCATTTCTAAAAACCCCTTATTTTGGAGAAACCATGGCCACAGCCACAGAGACACCGGCGGTTCCCCCGAAAGTACCGGGCGTGATCTGGGGCTGAGTGACTCATTGCGGAGGAGGTCACACAGTGTGTCACAGTGACGCTGGATCTGCGGCCCCTGGGGCACCCCCGAGTCACCTGGAGGCCACGTGGACAATCCCCCCCACGGTCCGCACGCTGGGAGGGTCACAGCTCCCACAGACGAGGACACACGAGGGGTAAGAGATCGCCGTTGGGCCACGTCCGCCACACACCACAGCAGCAGCTACGAGTTCCAGGGAGGGAGATGGGGAGGGTTTTTCTCTCCCGTGAACACAAAATCCTGAGGAACCAGCCAGCCCCGTGAACCCAGACAGCGACATTACAACACAGCATTTCTACCCCGGTTCTGCTGCAGTGAACACAAGGCTTGGACCCGGAGGGCAGGGAGCCACGTGCTCCAGCCGGGCAGGAGGGGCCTGGCCACCCACCCAGAAGGCCCACCGCATCACCAGTGACTTTCAAACCCACACCTGAGAAGCCGGGAGGCTGGGGTGCTGGGCAGGTGGAAAGGCGGCAGGAAAGTCTCCAGGGCTCCAAGAAACTGCCTGTCTCCTTTCCAAGCCACGAGTGGAACAGCTCCGGGTCTGTACCACGCTCACCACCAAGCACACCAGCAAAACCAGGTTCAACCTCAGGGTTCACAAGGGCACTTCTGGCCTTGCCCGCTTCCGCCACCCCGACTCCTCTCCCCAAGAAGTCAACACTGTGGTTCACATACATCCCTGGGTGTGAGCCACAAGCCAGGCTATCGGGGAACAGGAGATATAGCACCCCAGATCATGCAAAGTCACAAGCAAAAAGCCCAGGCTGTGCCTCTCACTCACTATGATCTTGAGCAAGTCTCTGCACTTGTCAGGGCCCATCTGCCAATGATAATGTTGGCTGTGACCTGTGCAATCACCTCCGAACAGAGGAGTAACTGAGATATGACCCACACTATGGCTGGGATCCCACCCCCTTCACAGCTTCTGAACAAGATCTAGGCGCCCCCAAACTGAGGTTCAAAGAGTGACTCAGCCAAGGGTCACTTAGGAGCCCACAGCTTAGGGCCAGCCCTGTGGCACAGTGGGTTAAGCCAATGCCTGTGATGCCGGCATCCCATAAGGGTACCAGTTCAAGTCCTGCCAGCTCCACTTCCGATCCAGCTCCCTGCTAATGCGCTTGGGAAAGCAGTGGAAGGTAGCCCAATGCTTGGGCCCCTGCACCCACATGGGAGATCCAGATGAAGCTCCAGGGTCCTGGCTTCGGCCTGGCCCAGCCCCAGCTGTTGGAGCCACTTGGGAAATGAACCAGTGGAATTGAAGATGTCTCTGACTGACTCTCCCCAGCTCTGCCTTTCAAGTGAATAAAATCTTAACAACAAAGAAACACCCACAGCTTCCTGACTCCTGACACCCTACCTTCCTACAGCACCTGGAGAGGCACAAAGACTCTCAGTGCAAATGGGACACTTCCCCACTACCACACCACCCAGACAAGAGCCCCCAGTCTGGCTACTTCACTCGACCTGGGCACACGTGCCTCCAGCCCCGGCACAGCGAGGCAGGCTCCCACGACAGGGTGGAGCAGGCACCAGCCAGCGGTCCCGCGTGGCGTCAGAGGTGAGGACAGCAATGCCCAATGCCACCCCCATCACCAGTTAACAGTGGAACCACTCCACGCCACTCTCGTCCACAGCACCCAGTCAGTCCAGCCATGGGTCCTAGGCCCAATCTCTCTGCCTCTCCAGGTGTCCACTTGCTCATAGAGGTGTGTCTACCTCTGGCAATAGTCACGGAGATGAAACAGAATTGGGTGTGGGAAGGTGCTTTTTTTTTTTAAGATTTATTTATTTTACTTAAAAGTCACAGTTACACAGAGAGAAGAGAGGCAGAGAGAAAGAGAAAGAGAGAGAGACAGAGAGAGGTTCTCCATCTGCTGGTTCATTCCCCAGATGGCCACACCGGCCAGAGCTGTACAGCACCAAAGCCAGGAGCCAGGAGCTTCCTCCAGGTCTCCCTTGCCGGTTCAGGGGGCCCAAGGTTTTTGGCCATCCTCCATTGCTTTCCCAGGCCACAGCAGAGAGCGAGATCGGAAGTGGAGCAGCCAGGTCTCGAACCAGCGCCCATGTGGGATGCTGGCACCGCAGGCGGCAGCTTTACCCACTATGCCACAGCACCAGCCCCAGGTGCTTTGTTTTTAAAGATTTACTTGAAAGGTAAAGCAACAAAGAAAGATCTTCCATCTACTCATTCACTCCCCAAATGGCTGCAATGACCCAGAGCCTAGAAATCCATCTGGGTCTCCCACATGGGTTCAGGAGCCCAAGCACTTGGGCCATCTTCTACTGCTTTCCCAGGCGCATTAGCAGGGAGCAGCAGCCAGGACTCAAACATGCGTTGCTGGCATTGCAGGCAGTGGCTTAAGCCACTGTGCCACAGCGCCGGCCTCCTGGCAGGTGCCCTGTAACCTGTAAAGTGCTGTACCAGGAATGCTCACGGTGGTGTCACCCTTTCCTGGTGACAGCAGCCGAGAAGCTCCATCATGTGCTGATACACAGAGAACACACACAGTGTGCAACACAAAGAACTGGAGGACTAGACTCCGGTCCTTTTCTTCCACTAATTATAAACTGTCCCTGACCACCCATGAAGCAGGGAGAAGACCACATGCCCTGTCCCCAGCCAGGGCCACTGTGAAGACCCCGAAGACAACTTCAGCCTGGCCCAGGCCTGGCTGTGGCAGCCATTTCGGAAGAGAACCAGTAGATGGAAGATCTGTCTCTGCCTCCCTCCCACTCCCTCCCTCCTCCAACTCTGCCTTTTAATAAATCTTTTTTTTTTTAATTCCAAGGAAAATGTGTATTGAAAACAGCATGGATTTAAAAATTTCTTGACCACAAGAACTGAAAATTTCTATTTGTTTGAAAGGCAGAGACAGACACAGTCACAGAAAATCTCCTGCCTGCTGGTTCACTCCCCAAATGCCCACAACAGCCAGGGCTGGGCCAACGCCAGGAGCCCAGAGCTCAACCTGGGTCTCCCACACGGGATGGCAGGGACCTGGCTGCGTCTCGGGTGCTCATTAGCAGGGAGCAAGGCTGGACTCCACCAGGCAGCCTGCAACAGGAAGCAGGCATCCGGAGTAGCATCCTAACCATCGTGCCAAACTCCTGTCCCAATTTATCTTTTAATTCCATTTGAATTCTTCCTATGCTGCCTATCACCCTGCCGTGAGATAAGGAAGATAAGGAATGGCACAGATGGAAGGAAATTTGGCCTCTTCTCCAGTAATTCAAAATCACCAAGAGGCTCAAAGAAAAATGAAAAAAAAAAAAAAGAGGAAAAGGGTAGCTTGCTGAAAAAAAAAAAAGAAAAACAAAAACAAACCATACACCCAACAGTAAGAAGCCAGGGTGGTCTAGCAGGGACAGGGCCCCAGGCAGAGTCTGGGTTTTTGGGTTGTCTCTCTCCATCCTCTGGGGTCCCTGGCCTGGCTCCTTCAGAACTCAGAACCCAGAGCAGCCACACGCCCTGCCGAGAAAAGCTTAGTGTGCCAGGGACAGCTGCTGGGAACCGCTCGCTTTATGTGGGGACTCGGGAGGTCAAAGCATTGATGGCCTCTCCCTTCGGGGCGCTCTGTCCAGAGAATGGTCACCCTGACGAAGGCCTGAGACCACCCTCACTGCTCCCCTCTTACCCCCACCCCTGGGCAGCTCCTCCCTCTGGCTCAGGGAGAGAATCAGAGACCATCAGGCAGAGAAGCAGCGAGACACCACGCTCTTCTGGCCCCGGCCGGCCCTGCTGCTTTGCTGAGCTTCTCTCCCCCGACCTGGCTTGCCTGTCTCCCTCTTCCATGTGTTTCACCCTTCCCGACTCTTGTTTCCACGTGGGCTGTCCCTGCCCCTGACCACCCTGTATGGCCTGCCCCACCCCAGAAAGCAAAGCCAAGCAAGACCCTGAGCTCCAGCACCGGGCACTGGCTCACCCCGGCGGGTGCCCACTCTCCAAGCCATAATCTTGCAGGAGGATCTCAGTGCTAGGCTTAGGGCAGCAACAGGGGCAGATGGAGCTCCGAGTAAACCAACCCCAGACGCCGTCCAGCTCAGGGTTTCTAACTCTTCTGGAGCTGTCAATCAGCTGGGTCAGAGTCTGATGGAAACCATGGCTTCCTATGGGTTGGCTGGCTCTGCCCATCTCAGGCAGGGCTGGCATCATAGCAAAAACTATTTCAAAGCACGGAGACCATAAACGCAAAATTAAAAGGTAAAGTAAAAGAGGGAGGCGATATTTACTGGAAACTTCAGTTGTGCTGTCCAGAAAATATAGCTCTTTTTTTAAACACACACACAAACACAGCCGTGTATACAATGCCTCGGCCGCACATACACACAGTGATGTATACAATGCCTCGGCCACACATACACACAGCTGTGTACACAATGCCTCGGCCACACATACACACGGCCATGTATACAATGCCTGGGACACACACACACACACAGAGCCATGTATGCAAAAAGGATGTACTTTGCTCTAGGCATGACTTTCTTATCTGCCCCTGGTTCCACTCAGCTGCGACCTGTGACCATGAAAGTAGGAATCACTTCTCGCAATGAAACAACAGGGGCTTTCGCCACAACCAGGGCCGAACAAACCCGGGCCTGCCTTCACTGACGAGCACAGAAATCGCTCCCAGGACGACTGGTGGACAACGCTCCCACCCACTCCGACCCCTGGCACTGAGGCTGTGGGAGATGAAGGCAAGCAGATGGCAGCAAGCAAAGTGGGGGCTTGGCCAACACCACCCTGCCCCAGCAAGAAAAGGAAAAACACGCTCCGGAAAGTGGAGCGTTTTCCAGGGAGCAAGCACTCCAGGTCATCCAGAGGAGCACCGAGGTGCTCGCCAGGCCTGCTTCTGCAGAGCCAGGAGGCACGGTGCAGATGAGAGAGGGGAGACGCCGCCCAGCGTGCAGGTTGCCCCTCAGGACTGGATTCTGCTGGCTCAGGTCCTCGGCCTCGAAGGTGTCAGTCCCACTCCGCCCTCCACGTCTCTAGAATGAGGACGGAGCGGCCGTGTGCACCGGCCCTCCTAAGCTCTCTGCTCTGCACATCCTCAATCCCCGGCGAGACCTCAAGCTTTCAGGGGCCAGGGGCCTCTTTGCAGCTGCCCGAGGGCCTGTGTTCATTTGCTTGAGAAACAGCAACCTGCACCTGCACCCCACACCTGGCCATCTCACAGCTTATCTGGGAAACCCTTCAAGGCCAACCAGAACTGCCAGTCACTTTTCTTCCCCCACCGTGGCTCATTCCACATCATTAAGCATTCACCTGGGCATTCAAACCATGACCACGGACATCTGTCCACCCTCGACCTGCACGAGCGCGCCCATCAGAGCTGCCCTGTCCCCAGGCGACAGGAGAAAGAGACTCCCTGGAGGGGGCCAGGAACAAGCTTCGGGACTGCCATGGCTGCCACTGAAGTATCCGGCACGGTTTCCCAGCCCCCAGGGCCCACCGGGATCGGCCAGGAAGCCGTGCCCCTGGCCGACTGCAGCCTCTTCCTGGGTGGGAGGGTGAACGGCTTGCGGGGTGCGTTCCGGCTCCACCCCCGACTCAGCAAGGCGGCTTCCCGAGCAGAAATAACCAAGTGCAGATGGTGCCACGACTTCAAAGACGCCAAGAAACCCCTCCCCAGAGAGAAGGGAAAACAGGGCTCCCAGCTCATGGCAGCTGTGATAACCAAGCCACTCCACTTCCAGAGCAGGATGTGTGCCTTTGACTGTAACCACCCCGCACCCAGGACAGACGCCCGCCACACCGAACCACGGCCTCACTGAGGCACCTCCAGTCCTGCCTACACACCAGGACCACCTGGTCAAAAGTTTTTAGGAGAGGGAGAGAGAGAGAGAGAGAGAGAGAGAGAGAGGCAGAGAAAGCCCTCATCTACTGGGACACTCCCCAAATGCCCACAATGATCAGGCTCCTAAGCCAGGAACGAGGAGCTCCATCTGGGTCTCCCATGTGAGTGGCAGGGCCCCGACTACTTGAACCATCATCACTGTCTCCCAGGGCTCACATCAGCAAGAAGCTGAAATTGGGAACCAGAGCCGGGACTTGAACCCACGCTCTCCAGCATGGGATGCAGGTTTCCTAATAGGCATCTTAAATACCAGGCCCCACACCTGGCTGAAAAAGCCAAAGCTGGGCCAGTCAGGAGCCAGGAGCCTCTTCAGGTCTCCCATGTGGGTGCAGGGGCCTAGCAGGCACTTGGGCCATCTTCTGCTGCTTTCCCAGTGCATTAGCAGGGAGCTGGATTGGAAGTGGAGCAGCCAGGAACAGGTGCCCAGGTGGGATGCCAGCACTACAGACGGCAGCTTAACCCACTATGCCACAAGGCCGGGCCCCTATCTGGAAACCTTTTAAATGCCGATTCCCCAGCCCCACCTGCAGAATTTCTGAATTCACTGGTTGAAGGTGTGGCCCCAACATCAGACTATTTATAAGCAGCCATGGTTCAGAACCTTCTATGGTGACCTCAACAACCACGTGTGAATCATTAGGAAGCAAGTGTCCCAGCTGCCGCAGCTCAACTCAAGGCCCAAACCCCTTTCCACACACGCAGCCCTCAGCCGCAGGCCCCAATTTCTAGCCCCCAGGGTGATGGGCCAGTGATTCTGAAACTCTCCGAATGAGTAACAGATTCAATTTCTTTGAAGGCAGGCGTAGGAATGAGAACGTTCAAGGTGGCAGAAATTGTAAGATCCTGCTAAGCCAACGCCCTCAGTTCATAGAAGAGGAAGCCAGAAGCTGGGGTAGCAAATGACTCAGCCAAGGTCACAAAGCCGGGCCGTGCACACAACCATCCAGATCCAGCACCTGATAAAGCCAGGGTCTTCCAGGTCGAAGCCCACCCCTGCCCCCACCAGCCCTGCTGCAGACGGACGCCTGACACAAGAACCAGGCAGGGGTTGTTCCCTAACAGCTTCAGTCCAAAAAGCGTGGTCCCCTGGCCGGCCGCCCAGCAGCTATGGCCCTCTCGTGCCCCCCCCCCCCCCCCCCAGGATTCCTGGGCAAATTCCTGGTCATCCTCTGAGAATATTCTGGCTGGCTGGCTGAGCTCCTGGGGACAGCCATTAGCACCGAGCGTCTAGCTCCCCCTGTAAAAGGGCATCTGTTGAGCTGTGGGCCTGCAGGCTTCAGCCAGCGGGGCTGTTTCTGGCTCCTGGCGGGTAAGAGAGCTCTGATTGTTGGCTTCAAGATCTGTAACCAAGCTGTGAACACGGTTCCCTTCCTTCCAGCATTTACACAGGGCCAGTGCCACAGCAGGGAGGCAGCTGGTGCCTAGAAGAACTGCCCCCCCCCCAGCCCAAGGCTAAATAAGAATTCCCCTTGGCAGACTGGGGAATATGCCCCCAGGTGAGGCTCTTGTCGCTACTGCTGCTCCCTGGGGACAGGGCTATAGATCAACAGCGTATTTGCATATTGCACCACCACCAGCAGCAACAACAATGGAAGACACTCACAGAGGTCTGATGAATGAAACTGGATCCTTAAGGAGTGGAACACCCCTGAAGGCAGAGCCTGTGATGGGAACTCAGACTTGGTCCCCCAGGAAACAGCAAAAGGTGAGACCCCGAGGACAGCTCAGACAGTTCCTTCTCTATTCATCACTGCTCCTGCTAACCCAGGGGCCTCCCATAGTGAGGATCAGAGGAAGAGGAACAAGAAATGGTGGAGCTGGTGCACTGGTGCAGCGGGTTGAGCCCCTGCCCGGGCCGCCGGCTTCCCACAGGGGCACCAGTTCAAGTCCCAGCTGCTCCACTTCCAGTCCAGCTCCCCGCTGATGCTCCTGGGAAAGTAGCAGATGAGGACCCAAGTGCTTGGGTCTCTGCCACCCAAGGAGGAGACCCATATGGAGCTCCTGGCTCTTGGCTTCAACCTGGCCCAGCCCTGGCTGTTGAGGCCACTTGGGGAGTGAACTAATGGATGCAAGCTTGCTCTCTCGCTCTCTCCAACTCTGTCTTCTAAATAAATAAATAAGCCTTAGAAAGAGAGGAAGCTATGGCACATGTACAATTTGAGGCACTGCAGGAGCTGAGGGCCTGCGGATCTGGAAGTTATCCCTACCTTGGTCAGAAATGAAACCCGGGCAGAGGGGGAGGAGCCAGCCCCACCCTGCGGAACCACGTCCGGCCCACGGCTCAGTGCTCTCCATCGCTGGAGTTAAAGCAGATAGCAAGAAACAAGAATTGAAAAAACACAGTGGCCCAAGGAGAACATCCAGGGAGATCCCTGGATCAGAGCCCTGTCGTGAGCCTGTGATTTCACCCTCCTGCTGACAGTAACCACTTCCCACATGAACCCCAGGAAGGCGACCGTGCAGCCCACAAGACAGAGAGAAATGTGACCACACTTCCCTCTTATAAACAGGCGCCGGCAAACATCTGAGACCACTGGCCCGCCGCCGTGGTTACCCGAGGGGTGGGGGGCGCCCTGGTGCGGCCATCAGGGCCTCGGGCTCCCCACACGCCCACGCGCCCTCCGAGAGCCCGAGAAATCGCCCCATTGACTGCAGAACTGAAGCTGCTCCACAGAACCAGCCTCCCACTGCGACGACCCAGCTCACCTGGCCGCTGCTCCCGGAAACCTAAGGATGGGCAAGAAAGTGGCCACACTGGGGGTGGGGGTGGGGTAACGGGCCCCCGTGTCCAAGGTGCCTGAAACTGCCGCAGGGAAAGCAAGCAAGTCTCAAACCGACCTGTTTAATTCACTTCCAGATGCTTCCCGCGGTGCCAAGTTCTCCCAGCTCCTAGACGGACTGGAAAGGAAAACAGCAGGCCTCGGGACAGGCTCTGTTTTCTCTCAACACAAAGCGCTTTTGCAAACCTGAAGTCAGCGGCGATCAGGGATCCTCCGTGTCTGCAGAGTCCCATCAGAAAACAGCAACAGACGACCGACCCCGGGCGCCACTGATTCTGCCCGCCCTGCGCTGATGCCTCCTTCTTCCCAGGTCTGCTTTCAGAGAGCGCTTCCAGCCCATTCAAAGCAAGTGAGACCCACAAGGACGCTCAACACAAAATTAAAGGGTGCAGGGTCTGGACGCTCCTGCCCCGCCCCCACCCCGGGGCAAGCTTCTTATCTTCATTTTGTCCACAGGAGGTGGAAGAGTGGAGACAGCAATCCACAGGCCCGAGGGTCCGCTGTGCGTTGCCCACTTCCAGTGGTCTCCAGGAGCCTCAGCTTACCGCCTCTCCCGAAGCTGCCACAGGCAGGGCGGATGGCAGGCTCTGACAGCATGGTCTCCCACTGGCCTCTGAGCTGCAGGAGGGCTGAACTGGCCTCTGGCTGGTTACCAGCACAGCCTCAGCAATCAGCGAGATGAGGGAAACACAAACAGCTGGGCTCAGGACAATTCACACCAGGTGAGAGGTGGCCCTTGGCCCAGCAGTGAAGAGCCCTGAATCCCACATCCGATGTTAGCTCCTGACCCCAGCTGCCTGCTGTTGCGGACCCTGGGAGGCAGCAGTGCCGGCTCCAATGGCTGGGCTCCTGCCACCCACGTGGGAGACCTGGTCTGAGTTTCCAGCTCCCAGCTGCAGCCTGGCTCAGCTGTTGTGGGCAGTGAACCAGTGTGGCAGAACACGTGCGCGTGCTCACTCTCTCTCTCTGCCTCTCAAATTAAAAAAACAAACTACTAAGTACTAAGTACTTACTAAGTACTAAGTACATACCACCACCCCAAATACCGTCACAGCTCAGAGAACTAGCCTGGGCCCTTGATGTCAAGGCCATGGGCTGGTTCGGTGGTTGATGGCATGTGACGGGACACTGGGCAGTAAGAGCAGCAGGAGGCCCTGGGAAGAGCACGCACACATGCCCGGCCCCACCAAGAGAAGCAGCCCTCTGGGCCTCTGGACTCACCTGCTTCAAGAGGGGCAGAGCTCGGAGAAGGCAAGGGGGAGATGGAAGGTTCCTGAATGCTTCTGAGGCCAGAAACTTCCTGTGCTAGGCTTCCCAGGGGGAGAGAACAAGCCGTCCTACTGTGCAAGTCGTTTTGGGTTTCAGCTTGAGTCTGGCCCCCGATACAGAATACTCAGGGTTCCTGGCTCAGTGGCAGCACCCAGATGGGAGGTACTGGGAGCGGGGCTCATTTCCAGGGGACAGGGGGCAATGGCGGGCACAGCTGGAACTCGGAATGCGAATACAGGGTCCAGCCTTACCCACAAGACGGCCTGCTGGCCCCCGTGACTCCAGGGCTCGGTTCCCATGCCTCACCAGTGAACCGGAACAGAAGTTACGAGTGCCCTGTGCCCTCCTCACCCCCCACACAAGCCTCCTTGCGTCTGTGGGGGAACAAAAGGGGAACTGCATCTTGTTCTATTTATAAGACCCCGCAGAGCCACAAAAGCCGACGACCGGGCGCCCAGGAGGTCCGAGCAGGTGCCCGGTTGGGTTTGCAAGGCCACTTCGCTTCCCCTCCATGCACCCCGCTGGTCACCGTTCCTCTTTGTCACCATGGTTGGGTTGCAGAGTTTAGGGGACTCAAGCCCTGCTCCAGAATTCCAGTAAATGACCCTGGTCAGGGGTGGTTTGGACGACTTCGAAAACAAACCCGGGGAACAGGAAGCAGGAGGGGAGCGGCAGGGCTGCGCAGGCGGGGGCGGGGGTCACCCAGGGCCACGTGTGCTCTCCCCACGGGCCTGGCGCGGTCCACGGCTCCAGCACAATCAAAGAGAAAGAAAAGGCCGGCTTGCTGTTATTTTTAATTCCTTCCTCCACGCCTTCCAAAATTCTTCGGCAGAGGGATCCGCCCACTACAGTTTCACTCCCCTCCCAGCCAACAGCAACTCAGAGGCGTCTGCCAAAACGGGGCAAGGGGGCAGGAGCAGTCATCCCCAGAAAGTCTCTGCTCCCGGCCACTAAGCATCACTCAAGCTGCACCGGGCCCAGGGCCATCGCCACCTGCGTTTCAGAGCCCAGTGGGGATACAGACATCTTCACGCCACCCCCACCCCCACCACTGCCCTTGCCCGCCCAGTAGTGTCACGTTGCCTACCTCCTACATCGCGTTCCACGAAGCTCCACAGCTCACCTGCCCATGTGAGGTCACCTGGAAGTCTCTTCCAGGTTTAAACCATCCCAACAGCGCCCGTGATGTGATCTTACACGTGCCTCTCCCCTAAACAGCGGGAAACGCAGCACCACCACCACCCCCCACACACACACACACACACTGGCTCATCCCCTTCTCCTCGGCCAGGGAACACGGTCCCCGGGACACAGGGAGGAAGACGCAGGCGGATTCTTCCCCCAGGTTCTGTGCCCACTCTCGGGCCGTAATTATTAATAGCACTGGCCTTTTTCACTCTCAGGCATGTCCTGGATGGTGTAATAGATCATACACCCAAGATCCCACAGGAGGCACAGCGTCGGGGGAGAACCCAGCTCCCCTCTTAATCATGAGACCTCAAGCAACTTTCCTAAGCCACCTGTGCCTTGCTTTCCTGGTCTACACACCACCAGGACAGCATCGGTGTCACGCCTTTTCTTAAAGAGGATTTGACTGGCAAAATCAAAGGGAGCTGGCAGCTCTTTCCTGGGGTCTGTGGGGCAGAGTGCAGAGAACTGGACCCCCGGGTTCGCATCCCTGATCTGCCACTGAGCCTCCTGCTCTGTCCGTGGGTAACCAGGCCCTTCCCCGGAGCGGCGGCTGGCCCACTCCGGCGTCTGGCATACAGGCGGCCTTCGGCCCAGGCAGCACGTAGCAGGATCACCCCATGTGAAAATGCTTAGGTGATTTGCTAAAGGTCAGCACTGCTGACCAAACCATCTTCTGACTCAAATCCTTGGCCTGGGCCAAAAGCAATAGCTCACCGAAGCTTGCAGGGCAAAGCACCAGAGAGCAGGCAGCCCGGACCCACGACGCCGACTAAGCTGTGTGCGTGACTGATGCTTCTCCTTCAGGTCCCTGTGAACATCTGGGCGCGAGCTTGGAAGCCGTAAACGCAGCCCTGTCGGCAAGCACCTTGCAGAGTGCCTGGAACGCACAGCTGATCCAAAGAGCTAACTTCAATTCGCCCCCTGTGGGAAGTAGCTCTTTTGCACACTCAACTAATGAGGAAAGGAAACCCCGAAGAAGTGAAGTGACTCGGCCACCGTCACCCACACAGTGCATGCGGGACCAAGGATGTGAACCTGCCCCTGCCCGTAACACGCTGCCCTTCGCCTCATCTTCTACACCAGGTCCCCACAATGCTCTCAACTAGGGTCCAAGACACAATCCGAACAGGGGCACAAAGCCTGGCCTTTTAAACACCTATCAACTTTGGAGGCTGGCGCTACGTTGCAGTATTTTAGGTCTCCGCCTATAGCTCGAGAATCCCACATGAGCAATGGTTCAAGTCCCAGCTGCTCCACTTCCGACCCAGCTCCCTGCTAATGTGCCTAGGAAACCAACAGCAGATGGCTCAGGTGTGTGGGCCCCTGCCACCCATGTTGGAGGGATGGACAGAGTTCCAGGTTCCTGGCTTCATCCTGGCCCAGCCGCCTTGGCTGTTACAGCCATTTGGGAAATTAACCCGCCGTTGAAAGATTTCTCTCTCTCTTGTCTCTCCCTATCTGTAACTCACCCTTTCCTTTTTTTTTTTTTTTTTTTTTTTTTTTGACAGGCAGAGTTAGAGACACAGAGAAAGGTCTTCCTTTGCCGTTGGTCCACCCCCTAAATGGCCACCACGGCCGGCGCGCTGCAGCCGAACCGAAGCCAGGAGCCAGGTGCTTCTCCTGGTCTCCCATGGGGTGCAGGGCCCAAGGACTTGGGCCACCCTCCACTGCCTTCCTGGGCCACAGCAGAGAGCTGGACTGGAAGAGGAGCAACCAGGACAGAATCCAGCACCCCAACCAGGACTAGAACCCGGTGTGCTGGCGCCACAAGCGGAGGATTAGCCTAGTGAGCCGCGGCGCCGGCCCAACTCAGCCTTTCAAATAAAGAATTTTTTAAAGAAACCTATCAACTTCAATGAACAATGAGTTGATCTAAAGAGATAAAGTGGGACCAGTGCTGTGTAGTAGTAGGTTAAGTCTCTGCCTGCAGAGCTGGCATCCCATATGGGCGCCAGTTCTTGTCCCAGCTGTTCTTCGATCCAGCTATGGCCTGGGAAAGCAGTAGAAGAGGGCCCAAGTCCTTGGGCCCCTGCAGCCACGTGGGAGACCCGAAAGAAGCTCCTGGCTTCGGATCAGCTCAGCTCCGGCCATTGGGGCCATTTGGGGAGTGAATCAGCAGACGAAAGACCTTTCTCTGTCGCTCCCTCTGTGTGTGAATCTGCCTCTCAAATACATAAATGCGATACTGAAAAAGAGAGGCGGAGAAAGTAAGTCGTGCCCACTCTTCAAAGAGGATGATTTGTTTGCTCTCAATCATAAAATAAAAGGCACTGACATAAATAGCTGATTTTGCCCTCTCTTGAAGGAATGCCATCTGGTTTTACTAACCTCACATCATTGCACAAGTCTATAGTAGGGAATTTGGGTATTTTCACTGATGGCAGGGCGGTTGGGAATTGGAAAGTCTGGCAGAGATGATCAATAAGAAAATGAAAAACACTGACCAGGGATGGCCCAAAGGCACTGTGCCAAGGCCTTTGCTTGGGGAGCCCAGGCGTCTGCATGGAGCCCATCGATACATCACTGAGCTTCCCCAAGAGTCTGTGGCACACCTCCCGGGCTAACCACCTGACCACTAGGCTCCAGGGCCCTCCTGGCCACACAACGCACCTTCCTGCTGGCCTGACACCAAACACACATTGTTTCCTTCTTGTTCTTGTTTTTTAAGATTTTTAAAAAATTTATTTGAAAGGCAGAGTTACAGAAAGAGAGAGATAGAGAGAGAGAGAGAGGTCTTCCATCTGCTGGTTCACTCCCCAAATGGCTGCAACGGCCAGGGCTGGGCTGGGCCAGATCGAAGCCAGGAGCTTCTCCCAGATTTCCCATGTGGGTGCAGGGGCCCAAGCAGCTGGGTCATCTGCTGCTGCTTTCCCAGGCCATTAGCAGGAAGCTGGGTCAGAGGCGGAACAGCTAGGACTCGAACCAGCACCCATATGGGATGCCAGCTTTTTCCACCATGCTACAACACCGGCCCCCAAAACAGTGTTTTCAACCTGGTCCAGACATAGCCCAAAGCCATTCTGGGGGCGGTGTCGGGAAGTGTGACTCTGGGCTGGGTAACTTGGCTGCTACCGGCCATGGTCACAGCCACAGGACTTGGGGAGGAAGCAGGACAGGACCCAGGTAGTGGCTTTTGCCACACCACTCTCCTGCTTTAAAGTCCTGGACGCTTACCAAGCAAAGTCCAGCGCCCAGCTCGGCTGGCCAAGGCGCCCAGGACATCCTTCCCCCGACTCCTCTCCAGCCACACCCTGGCCACTCTGAATGTCCTGCCGTCCCCAGACACCAGGCCCTTCCATGCTGTGTCTGCCCTGGGCTCCATGCAGCCGCCCGCCCCACCCACTCCCACACTCCTATCCACCCCACAAGGCCCTGCTCGAACGTCACCTCCTCCAGGGGAGCCTCTGACACCCCCAGAAGATCCACTCTTGCCCTGGGCTCCCACACAACACTGGGTTCCAGGTGTCCCCAGGGCCCATGAGCAGTCCGGGGACTGCTGGCTGCAGAGTTTTCCCACAGGCAAAGGCACATCCAGCGGTCAGCTCCCTGCTCCACTCTGTAACCCGCAGCACCTTCTCCCTCACCACCTGCATTTAATCCACTCGGCCCATGTTCAAGGTGAGGGCCATTGGTTCCTATGGACCCGTCCACCTTCCTTACAATGGGGTCCAGGGGGCTGGGCCTCAGCGGTGGCTGCACAACACAGGCCTTGCCCTACCTCCAGTGGGTCCCAGAGCAGGGGGACCTGGGAAGACCTTGCAGACCTGACGTCACACCGAAGAGACAGGCTTTGGGGACATCCAGTTAGCCAGAAAGTTCTGAATGTTCTCTCACCCTAGGTGGACAAACAGCTTCACAGGACCTGGAGGCCCAGGTTTCCATTTAGAATTCTCTGGCCCCTGGGTTTCTTTTTCTTTTAAAAAATTTTTATTTATTTATTTATTTGAAAGAGTTACACAGAGAGAAGGAGAGGTGGGGGGGGGGGGGTCTTTCATCCACTGGTTCACTCCCCAACTGGCCACAATTGCCAGGGCTTAGGCCATCTTCTACTGCTTTCCCAGGCCATAGCAGAGAGCTGGATCAGAAGTGAAGCAGCCGGGACTCGAACCAGCACCCATATGAGATACCAGCGCTTCAGGCGGCGGCTTTACCTGCTATGCCACAGCGCCGGCCCCACCTTGGTTTCACAATGGCAAGTGGAGGCTCAAGAATCCGCCCTGATCTCGGCTTCTCCCCATACACACACACACGCACATGCACACACACGCACACACACGCACACACATAGACGCCCTAGGCCACAAGTCCCAGTTCCGACCCATTCCCCCAGCCCCTTGCACCGTCTGTGCATCCCTCAGGCCAGGGGGTAACCTGCTGTCCACAGCCTGCCCTGAGCTGCACAAGCCTGCCTGGGAATTCAGAAGCAGGCGCAAGGCCCTGGGGCAGGGACCCGGAGGAATTTTGTCTAGAAAGAGCCTGGATGGGCCTGTCCCTTGGCGCTACAGACTCCCAGAGAGGAGCTGCCCATGTCCAGCTCACTTCGGCCTGGGAAAGCTGGGCCAAACCCAGTGGTAAAGGTGCTACTTCAGGGAGAGCCGGAACTGCCATGCAACCAGGGGAGAAAAAAAAAAAAACACCAGCAGCGACAACAAACACCATGCCTGGGCGCTATCAGTGACACGCCTGTGACTCACTCACAGGGTTCGGCTTCAGGCTCTTCCCCTCCCCCTCCTGGGGCACTGATTCATCCGAGTTTGTTTTCAGTACTATTATTTTTAGTCAGCTAAACAATGTTTAAAATGATGGTAGGGAAAGGAGAGCAAGAGAGCAGAACCAGCTAAGAATATGAATTCTCCCGCCCCTTCTCCGGGAGCCTGCTCGGCCCCACAGCAGCGAGGCGCAGGCTCCCTGCTCCCTGGGTAGACGCGCTGGGAGCAGGGCCTTCCACGGCACAAGCTGAGGCTCTCCGAGCGGGGCGCTGGCCCTGACGGAGGGGGAGGGGATGAGGGTGACACGGCAGTCCACTGCAGGTGACGGCCACAGCAATCAAATTTCCACCTCGAAAGGAAAAATGAGGAGGGGCTAGCATTGTGGCGTGGTGGGTTTACCGCCACCGACGACGCTGGCATCCCATATGGGCACTGGTTCAAGCCCTGGCTGCTCCACTTCCAATCCAGCCCCCTGCTAATGCACCTGGGAAACCAGCAGACGACGGCCCAAGTGCTTGGGCCCCTGCACCCACGTGGGAGACACAGAGGAAGCTCCTGGCTCCTGTTGTGGCCACTTGGGGAGTAAACCAGCAGATGAAGATGTGTGTGTGTGTGTGTGTGTGTCTGTGTCTGTAACTCTGCCTTTCAAACAAACAAATCTTTTTAAAAAACAAAAAGCAAAGAAACAAAAAACAATCTGCCATTGAAGAAACTCACTGTTTCTGGGTGTATCTTTGTGTCCAGTCTGGCTTTTATTTCAAAAGGGGGGAAGAGGTAACTGAACAACTACTGGGCACTGTTGACTACAAGTGTCCATCAAGTCCTTGGTCCATCTTATCTACATAATGAGGTAGGTGGTCCGTCCCCATTTTCACAGGTAAAGAACCTGGGGCTCAGTGAGCTGAAATCAATGTCCCCAATGTCCCCACACACTGGTAACTGTCAAAATCAGAAACCTTTGCGGGGGGGGGGGGGGGGGGCGGTGGTGGCACAGTGGGTTACCACACTGCTTTAAATACTCACATCCCACATCCGAGTGCCTGGTTCAAGTCCCAGCTGTTCTGTGCAGCCGATCCAGCTTCTCCCCAGTGCACCCTGGGAGGCAGCAGGGAATAGCTCAAGTGATTGGGCATCTCCCAGTCATGTGGGTGAGCCGGAAGAAGCTCCTGGCTCCTAGCTCCTGGCTTCAGCCTGGCCCAGCCTGGCTATTACAGGCACCGGGGGAGTGAACCAGCGGAGAAAAGATCTCTTTGTGTCTCTCTCTGTCACTCTGCCTTCCAAGTAGATGAAAATAAATAAATGAACATTAAAAAAAAAAAAAAAAAAAACTTCCGGCTCCCTATGCGCTGTCTTCCCCAGGTAATACCTGCAGAGCAGGTCTGTGCAGAGATAAACTATCACACAGGAAAAGTAAAAAAAGGCGGCAGGACAAACTCGAATGTACCAGAATCTCCCCTAGCCGCAGGGAGAGCAGGCACCCCCTGAACCTGAAGCCCAGGAGAGGAGGGGAAAGTTTATAGCAGCGAAGACTGGAAGCAAAGGAAAAATCCCATTTCCATGGTCGGTGTCTGCTCGCAACCACTTGTAACTACTCAAAAAGTCCTTGCTGGATCCAAGACGCCACAGTTGGGCTTCACCCAGAGGTGATTTTTTAAGGAAAAAATGCCTTTTGGCATTTTTGAGCTGTGACAGTGTAAAAACAGACCTTTAAAAAACACACACCCAAAATGCATTACTATTTTCAAAAGTCCAGTGTAAGAAGTAAAAAAAAAAAAAAAGACAGTGACAGCTCAAAGCTACGGCTCGGCTTAGCAGCTGGTGATGCAATACTGCGCCTGCAGTGATAACTCTGGACGTTTCAAAGGAGAACCGGACGCCCTGTTTCTTCAACAATACTCAAGTCCTAAGCGCCCCACAAAGCACTCGGGAGAAAAAATAAAACAGCGCAGGATCTAAGCAAGGAGGCTCTCGTGATACTACAAAAGAATGATTTCGGCGGAAATTCAGCGTGTCACTTCCTAGCTGGGGTGTAAACGTGTACCCTCCAGGCTGCCCGACAAAGGCCCCTTCGTGCACCGTTAAGTGCAGCCTTTCTTTATATAGATGCATGAAAATAAATAAAAGGGACGCTTAGCTTCCTGGGTAAACGTTGACTTATGAGCAAACATTTTCCACAGGTATCTCCTCGAGGGCCTACCTCTTCCATTTAACCATTTTTAGGCACTTGTGGTCATTAGTTTAAGTAAACTTCCTGTTCCAAGAATAGCCAAAAAGGGCAACAAAAGAAGAAAAAGTGCTCCCTGCATCTCAAAAAACAGAACTCCAGGTCCTCACCCTGGCATTCAGCTATTTTTATTTTCCTTTGTAGTTAAAATTTCACTGATTTTGGACTCACAGGGTAAGGAAGAGGCAGAATTAACGGCTGAATTCTGGTTTTAAAACAGAGAATGAGAGAGATCCACCATCCACTGGTTCACTCCTCCATTTGGCTGCAACAGCCAGGAATTCCACCTCGCTGTTCTAGGGGGGCGGCAGAGGTCCCAGCACTCGGGCCATCTTTTCCTGTCTTCCCAGGCCCATTAGCAGGGAGCTGCACCAGAAGCGGAGCAGCCGGGACTCGAACCAGCGCCCACATGAGATGCTGGCATGCCAAGCAGTGGTTTAACCCACTGTGCTACAACGCCAGCCCCTGATGTACAGTTTCACTATTTTCATTTATGTAAATTAATTGTTACCAGGCCGATAGGGTCTTGGGACATGATTAAGCAAGATCTGTGATATGCATGCAAACAAAAGGTTCTACAACGCTTGCAGGAAAAGCCAGTTTGGAGTTAGAAAGGCCTACAGCCGAGCTTCTCTGGCCCATTCCCCTGTTGAGAACTTCTGAGCCCAGAGAAGGTGAGTGACTTGCCAGGGGTCACACAGCTCATTAGAAGCACAGCTAGGTCCAGACTCCCGCTTCCAAAGTCACCCCCTGCAGCCTGGGGCATGAGTCATCTTTTTTGACAGCAATTAACGCCGCTCCACACACGTTAGCCTGGTGCAGGATTGGCTGAACTTCTGCGTTCATTACTAGGCCCCTGGTGTGTTTTCATTTTCAACGGAGTGTCTCTGCGGATACGCCGTGCCAGCGTGCCGCCATGGCAGGCCGCGGCGCAGACAGCATGCCTGGGGCTGTAGATCTGCTATTCCTCGAACTGTGAATGAAGTCCAAACAAAGAACAACGTTATACACACACACACACACACACAGCTGCCCTTGTCAGGAATCGATAAACTGTAGAACATGGGAGGACTGGGGTTTCTGAGCACCAAGAAAACAGCACTGACAAATCAGCTCAAGAGTGAACACACACAGCATGCTTGCACCTGCTAAGCTCCACAGCCAGCGGCCCTGAGCGACAGCCGGGCCGGGACAGCCTCTCTGCCTCGTGCACTGTTAGGTCCCCGTGACCAAGCACAGGGCTTCCGACCTGGTGGAGGCAAAGAAGGAAAGCACCAAAGTGCACAGAAGGCATTCTGCTGGGAGTGTCTCTAAAACTCAGAATAAAGTTAGAAACCAAACTTCTGCAGCATGGCTACTTCCGGCTGTTGAGCCTGAACTTGGGGGACTGAAGGCTCCCTGGCCACTGGTATCTGCAAAAGGCTGGCAGCCGTCCCAGGCCCCTGCACGCCGGCAGGCTGCCTTCAACAGCAGCTTCTGGGGGCCTCGCCGACGCTCTCCACTGCGGATTTGAGGAACGGAGGAGAGGGGGCAGCCTTTCGGTTTTGCTTTGTCCGGGTCAACACAACCGGGGAGACGTGGAGACAAGGTACTCAGGGCTCCTCCTGGGCCTGGCAGGTTGAGAAAGCGGCTTTCCCACTGCACAGAGAACTCAGCTGCGCTCACAGGAGACAGGGCGGCGGGAGGGGGCGGAGGATCCATGCGTGAAGACGGCAGAAGGCCAAGGTCACGGGAACAAAGTCCAGTTTCCTTGTAAAGCAAGCCGAGCCCGGTTCTGTTTGTTTCACAAAGGAGCACACGAAGAAGAATGGCTGTATTGAGCATCAAACAGCATTAAAATCTCCTAATAAATTAACGAGTGAAAATTAACGGTTGCTCAGTCCATTAAATCGTGTTAATTTTATTTCCATTATAATAAAGCAGCCATCACAAGTTTGCATTGCTAAACCAATATTTATTTTTAAAACATTCATTTTAATTGGATTCCTGATGGGATAAGCTTGAACTGAATTCTCTAGATTTCATCAACTTTTTACATTTCTCATCAGAACGAAATGACTGTTCTATTCACTGGCTTGTCTTTCTGTTATTGAAATGCCCGTTGAAAACTTTCTCTCCTTGCAAAGACTTGTAAAATACTAGCAGTTCTTACGTCCATTCAGAAACTCGGGCTTAGAAAGATTTATTTTTAGCAAGCACTAACTGAAGCAAGAAAAGGCAAGGTTCCTACCGAAACTCTGAAATTCTAAGCAACCCCAAGCACCCACAGGTCGCCCACTTGTTCGCCACCCCACCTGTCACAGCCCAGGCTCAGAGAGCTAAACTTCCTGTTTCCACGGGGAACCTGAATTTCAGGTTTGCGGTACTAAACTACTTTTAACTTCAAAGAGAAAATGCTTCCCAGCGGAGTCAACTACGGCACCCAGGTGAGAGTTACAGGTAATATACAGGGCACTTCAGCTAAGCACGGAGCAGATGAGGGTGGCCTCACGCCCGTAGGCCGCCATCCCCACGTGCCGAAAGGTCCCCATCATCACGATGCATTCAAGAAACCTCCTTGGGATCCCAACTCCTGTTCCCTTCTTGGTTATCTGCCACACACCGACTCAACTCCCCTCTCCGCCTCTTCCCACAGCGACTGCCCCTGTACTGACGGGCAGAGTGTGCGTCCCCCGCTACAGACCATGCTGTGTGTCCCTGGGCAGGTCTGTCACCCACTCTGAGCACAGCCGCCCGGCCTGGGTCACCACTAAGGAACTCGACAGCGACCGGATGGCATAGACAGAGGCTAAACTTAGCCCCTCATCTGTCAAGCTCCCTGGTTTACAAAACACGTCCACAGCCCTCCCAGCATCCCGAGGGTGCAGGTGCACACATGAAGGTGCTGAAACGTTAAGTGAATTCTTAAATCCACCCAGGTAGGAAAATAGCAGGGACACGGGCTGGGGGCTGTGTTTCTTCTTCCCCAGAAAAAAACAGACAACTGTCATTATTTTATTTTCTAACACAGTGAAAACAAAATTATACAATATTTAAGATATCACAGTCCTTCCTCCCTGCCCCCCCCCAATCACTTTATATTAGACCTCTTATTTCTTCTGATTGGCTGGGTATAAGGAGGAAACAGTAGTTAAAAACTCAAACGAGGGTATTAGTTCTCAGAAAACAGAATTAAAAGGTTTTTGGTGTAAAACATTCTGGTTTTTTTTTTTTTCAAGAATGTGCATTTTCTTTTTTAAAGATTTTTTTTTTAATTTAGTTGAAAGGCAGAGTGACAGAGACAGGGAGAGAGAGCTCTTCCAATCGCTACCAATGGCTACATCGGCCAAAGCTGGGCCAGGCCACAGCCAGGAGGAGCCTGGAATTCCATCTTGGGCCTTTCACATGGCTAGCAGAGGCCCAAGCACTTAGGCCGTCACCCACTGATTTCCCAGGCACTTTCGTAGGAAGCTGGATAGGAAGTGGAGCCACTGGGACTCACACCATCATTCCAATACGGGGTGCAGATGTCACAGCAGTGGCTTAACCCGCTGCACGGCCACGCCGGCCCCCAGAACCCGGCTTTCCCAGGAACGTCCCAGGCGCCCGTAACGTCCCGCTCATGCGTCCCCGTCCCGCTCATGCGTCCCTAACTGAAGCAGCGCCTCCACGCACACAGGGACATTCCCCTGTGGAGCTCCTCATCCCCTTCCCTCCTGCCCCCCCCACCTGCACTGACCTGGGAGGAGCCCAGTAAATATCAATGAATCAACAAAATCCAACCCTGCAGCCAATCAGACCAGGACCCGGGAGCAACACTCCCGGGCCCCAGCGTTCACCTGGATGCCAGCTGCAAGCTCCCTGCTTCCCAAGGTCTAGGACATGTCAACCCACTCCTGGGTTCCGCTCAGCTCTGTGTCAGCCCCTCCCTCATCAGCAACTCCCTGTCATGCAGGGCCCTCTTTTTCTTTTTTTAAAGATTTTTTTTTTAATGTATTTATTTGAAAGGCAGAGCTACATAGAGAGGGAGAGACAGAAAGGTCTTCCATCCAATGAGTCACTCCCCAAATGGCTACAATGGCCGGAGCTGGGCTGATCCAAAGCCAGGAGCCAGGAGCTTCTTCCAAGGTCTCCCACACAGGTGCAGGGGCCCGAGAACTTGGGCCATCTTCTGCTGCTTTCCCAGGCCATAGCAGAGAGCTGGATCGGAAGTGGAGCAGCTTGGACTCGAACTGGTACCCATATGGGATGCAGGCAGTGGCTTTACCCACTATGCCACAGCACCGGCCCCGAGCCCTCTTCTTCCCAAGCCCTGTGTGACACATGCTCCTGTCATAAAGGCTAACGGATCAAGAGGAGAATGGAGCCCCCCAGCCCCCAGTCCAGCAGCCAGGAGGGGGCTTGCTTGCAAAGGCCACCCCAGAAAGATGGTCCAAGCAGCAGCAACTGCAGTAGGGGACAGGAGTAGCGGAGACAGAAGGACAGGAGAAGGGACGCTCCTGGGGCTTGTAACTGTGCCGTGCCCAGGGCCTGAGAAAGGAGCGTTGAAGACGAGGACCTTTCTCCTTTCTCCAAGGTGGACAGAGTCCAGGGAGAGAGGAGGAGGCAGCTTTTCCCAGAGGTCAGGTGCACAGTGAGGGAAGAGGGGCTGTGTGTCAGACCCAGTGCCGGTTCCCTTTTCCCTCTTCCCAGGAACTTGGCGCTGCGACACAAGAAAGCCCAAATTCCCTTCCAAACAAGCAATGCCCTCGGCCTGGCCCAGCTCCCCTAAAACGGGCCACGGCACAGATCCCAGCAGCGCCGGCACAGACGTCCAAGTCCATCAGAAAAGGCAGCACTGAGTGCACTTGGCTCCTCTCTCTCCGTGGCACTCCACGCTACAAAAGGAGAGGAAGGCACCAGGTGTGGAGTGAGGTGCAGTGAGCAAGCCTCAGCCCCGCCCACCCTGCCGGCCCTTGAGTATCCTGACAGCCCCTTCCTGGATGTACTGGAGTTGAGCGCTCGCTGCTTCTGCTTCTACATCCTGGGTATCGCTAAGCCCATCTCACTCCAGCTCGCCCGATCACTGAAACAGGTGGGAGCTGGCCCCACGGAGGAACAAGCACCCAGCCTGCACATCCCTTGCACACAGCTGTAATTGCCAAATGCTGCCAGGGCTGCTCCCGGTTACGGATCAGCCAAGACACGCCCGGCATGATCCCCTCAGATGAGGGTGCTCCTTAAACTGCAGACTCCAGTGTGTCCAGGCACCCCGGCGCCCCGGCCCCCAGCACAGCGGGAATAACTAAGTTCAACCCGTTCCTTTGTCTCCTTCCCAAAGCCCCAGTCCTGAGTGGCGGTACAGAGACCACAGGCGCTGTGACAAGCTCCGCGGGGCTTAGCAGACCCCGGCTCTCACGCGCAAGAGGGCCAGCGAGCCACCTCCCCGGATGTGGCCTTTCGCTTTCCGCCCAGGACCAAAACAGCAGCTGCTGTTGCCAAGAGAGGCAAGGTGACCTGGAGGCGTGGGCACCCAATCCAGGGATGGAAATCCATTTTGTCTGGATCTCCCCGAGCAACTGGGCAAAGATGCAAAATAAACCCGCGGCAGCCTTCGGTCTTCTCCAGGCAGGCAGGAGACACTCAGGAGCTAACCAGGGGGGCCAGCGAGCCAGACCTCAGCCAACGAGGTCCCCAGACTCTGTTAAAGGCAGGGCCTTGTCCTCCCCCGCAGAAGGCAAACTCCTACCAGGAGATGGGCAAACAAGGCCTACAGGTGGGAGCCAACCTCCCACCGCCCACCCCAGCTGACACAGCTCCAGCCTTGGGCCGAGCCTTGGGCCGAGCGAGCCTCAGCCTTCCAAGTGCTCAGCAGCACGGGGCGGCAGAAGGCGCAGCCCCTGGATCAAGCCTGCCCACCTCCCTGCTCCAGTGTTCTCCGCTTGGAAAATGAGATCATCTGCAGCCCAGCTGCCTTATCTGTTCCCCAGGCATTGGTCTCTTTCTTCGAGGACCTCATAAAACCACGTGAAAGTGCTTTGTAAACTGTAGGACACTTTGCACAGCTGCCTGTTTTATAACCCATCCCACCCCCACCCCACTGCCCATTTCCACGAATAAATTAAGCCTGTGTCCTCCACCCACCCAGGCAAACATGGGGCAGGAGAGAAGCACCCCCCACGACCCCCATCCTACCGGCGGGGCCCCCACCAAAGGGATAAAAAAGAATTAAAAACCAGAGGCGGGCCCAAAACCTACGTTTCTCTGCCCATTCCATCACACCACCTTCTCTGAAGTCCACTCTGGCTCCCGATCCCCGGCCCACAGTGCCTTCCCCACAAAGCACATCACCTCTCCTGACTGGATCCACCCCAAAAAAAAAAGCACAACTCACTACTTCTTAAGTCAGCCCTGCCACCATGCCCAGCATTTATTTGCAAGGGAGGCCTGCCCTGCGTTCCTGCGGACAGATGTTGCTTTGTGCCTGCCTCATACAGCTGGCAGCCCTTGCACAGCTGCCCCAAGCAGGTGGCCAAGGACGGAGGAGTCCACCCGTGCCCAGAAGCGAGGCTGACAGTCCCTCTGGGGCCATTCCTCATGCCTCTGCAGCCCGGGACCCCCCAGGCTGCGGCGTCCCCATCACCCGCGCCCGCCCCACTTGGGTCAGAACCGGACTCCAAATAGGGCTGAGAAGCAGAGATGCAGGGCCAACCCCCCCCCCCCATCCTCCCACCCCGATCTCCAAGCAGGCGCGGCTGAGCGCTGGAAGGCCCCGGGGTGTCAGAAGTCACTGACCCTTCCATCAACCATCTGTGAGCACCCGCCAGCCTCGGCTCGCGCCGGGCAAGGATAAAGGCGGTCCCGACAGATGGCAAAGCGCTTTGAGAGTGAGGGCTCCACAGGAATGCGAAGGCGGACGCGAGGCCCACTCCGGGGCGGCTGTGTCTGCGCGGCTCCAGCCCCCCTCTCCGTTCTGCACCGATCTGCAGCGTCTCAGACCACAATGGAGGGCCAAGGCGCGGGCAGGGCGGCGGGCGCACGGAGAAGACCCCGTGGCCTGGCCACTCGCACCTCCCGTTTCGAAGTCAGAGCCCTGCGCAGCAACTCCAGGGCGTGCGCGCACAGCGGGGCGGGAGGCTGGCACAACCCAGTCTAAAAATACTCGATACAAATGCTAATCCCGCAGGCAAAGAAAGAGCGTAGAAGGCATCTGTCCATCACGCGGCTAGGGCTCCGCACCCACCGCCCCAGCTGTACCGACTGCATTCCTGCAGAGGCGGAAAGACGCGAGGGGACCCGGCCGCCGCGGAGAATGGCAGCTACACCTCCGCGAGCGCGGGCCGCGGGGGCGGGAGGCGGCGGCGGGGGGGGAGGGGCTCCCGCCCGCGGAGCCGAACAAAGCGGGCCTCAACTTGGACTCCGCAGCTCCCCGGGCTGGGGGCGGCCGATCCCAGCAGCAACACCACCACCACCACCACCAGCGCCCGCCCCCGCCCCCAACCCGCTGCACCCCCATCCCGGAGGTGGAAAGCGAAGGTGCGGTCTGGAAGCCAGAGTGCCGCGTGGAAGCCTCGCGCTCCCATAAGGAGGTTTTGTTTGGGGTCTCCCTCCCCCACCCCCCGGCCAGGCTCCCGCTGCCCCGCGCACGCCCGCGGGTCCCGGCTCTCCACCCGCGCCGCGCCAGGGGGCTGGGCCGGCGCAACCCCGGGCCCCCACCTGGGGATGGTGATGCACTTGGTGTTGACGTTCTGCGTGGTGATGGCCTTCTCCAGCTCGTCCAGCTGCCCCGTCTTCTTGAGCTTCTTAACCAGGCTCTTGACCGCCTTCTCACACCACTTCTCCTCCTGCCCGTTCTGCTCGCCCTTCTTCCAGCCCAGCAGGCGCTTCACGATCGGCGGGGTGAAGGGCAGGATGGACGACATGGCTGGGGAGGGCGCGCGGGCGGCGAGGGGGCGCCCCCGGCGGGGCTGGGCGCGGCGGGGCGCCGGGGGCGCAAGGAGGGAGCTCGGCTCGGGCCGGCCGCGGCCGCCCCAAACTTCGCCTCAACTCCGGGCGAACTTGCCCCGTGCGCCGGGCCGGGCCGCGGCGCTGCAGCCTGCGGGGCTCGGCGCGCGGCCCTGCGCGCGAGCGAACGGCTCCCACGGGGCGCAGAAGGGCGGCCGGCGGGCGGGCGGGCGAGCGGGCGAGCGGGCGGGCGGCGGTGGCGCTGGGTCGGGAAGGCCCCGAGCGCGGGGCGGAGGCGGCGGCCGCGAGGCTCGGAGTGGCAGCAGAAAGTTTGGGTTTCCGCACGGGGTAGCTGTTTGGGTGCCGCCTCCGGGAAGGAAAGTCCAGCCCCCAGCCAAACTTTGCTCGCCTCGCTCGCTTTGATGCGCAGATCCCTCCGCCTCTGCGGCCTCGCCTCCCCGCTCCCCTCCTCCTCCTCCTCCTCCTCCCGGCGCGCTCGTTCGCTCGCGGGGCCGGCCCGGGGCGTGCGCGGCGCTCCCGCTCCCGCCCGCTCCCAGTCTATGTTTCATGCAAATCCGCGTGCAGCCTCCCGGCCTAGCGCTGTCACCGCCCCCTCGCCGCCCGGGCTCCCCGCCTCCTCCCCCGGGCGCCCTGCCCGCCCCTGCTCCGCCGGGGCCGCCCGGCCTTCCCCCGCCCCGCGCCGAGCGCGCCCACGTGGGCGACCGGGGGCGGCGACGGGCCCGGCTGGAGCGCGCCGTCCCCCGCGCGGCCGCGGCCCGCAGCCGAGCGTGCGCGGGGGAGGAAGTCCCGGGAAACGGGCGGGCGGAGGGGCCGCAGGCGGGGGCCCGCGCTCGGTGGGAGTCGCGGGCAGGACGGGGGCGAGGAGGCGCCGTCGGACCCTGTGCGGACTCCGACCGGGGGAGTCGGGGCGCGCGCTCGGTCTCGTGTGTGCCGATCCTGGGCAGGGGTCTTGGCAGGCGCCCGCGACCCGGGGGCTTGTGAGGTCACACCGAGACTGTGTGCGGAGCGGGAGCTGAGAGAGGGGACACTGGGCCCTGGGAAATGGCGTTTGGGAGGACTCGGGTGACAGCGCGCACAATAGCTGAAAGGGGGGGGGGGGTTCCCTTGAGCCTTGTGAACCAAGTACTTGGCAGCAAAAGGGCCTCAAAAGACATCTGTTGAGTTCGTGAAGGAATGAACGGGGGCGCGTTAGAATGTGTCTCGGCGTGAAAGTCACATTACCGGGCGTTGCACACTCAGAGACAGCTAGATCCGAAATCTGAAACCCCCGCACCGAAGTGCTGAGTTCTCGGGGAGCTGATGCGCTCAGCGCCCCCCCCCCCCACACACACACACACAGCACACCGGGGGAGGGGGCGGGCTCCTAGCTTTCCTCCCCACCCGCAGAATCCAGGGCCCCTTCCTCGGGGCCGTCTGGAGTTACCCCAGCGCCTGCCTTTGCAGGGGCCTCCCCTATCAGGCCACCCTGGTGGGTAAGGCCTTTGTTTGTTTTTAACAGCAGGAAACCCCCAGTGGTGAGAAAGAAGTTAAATGCAAACCCTCAAGCCGTGGGAAGTTACAAAGCCCTGTGAGGTGTGGCCGAATCCACAAAGTCAGCCCAGAAGCTGCAGGGGCCCTGGCCTCCCCGCCCCGTAGCCTCCCCACAGCCAGGTGCTCCTCGCCCGCCTCTCCTGCTGTAGCTCCCTCCCTGCTGAAAACCTGGAAGGAGAATCCCTGAACCCAACGCCAGCCTCTGTTGGTGGCTGGCTCTTAGCCCACGCTGCTGTCCTGTCCCCACCAGCTCTCCGCAGCAGGGACAAAGGTGGGTGGCAGTGGACATGTGGGCATTGCCTGCTTCCTCCCAGGTAGCCCCATTGCCCCTGATGAGCTCCTCCCGGCGGCCCTTAAGGGAGATGTCCGTGTGCCCCCCCACCCCACTCCCAGGGGAGGCACCTGCAGCGCACATGGGTCGAAGCACTGTCCCAAGTGGTAGAGCTAGGATTTGAGGCCAGTGCTTGGCCAGGCCTCCATCTGCCATCTTGCCGCTGCACCCAGCCAGCTCCCTTATGGCACTGTGGAAGGCAAAGATGACATCATCCACAGAGCTCTTTGCAAAAACAAAAGTTTGTGACATTGCATGAAATGTTTGTTCCCCGGTGACCAGGGACTAGAGAGAGCGCCCTTCTCAGCCTCCCAGCATGTTCCTGGGACTCTCTTGTGAAAACCCCTGCGAACTGCCAAGGGCTACTAAGGAGTGGGACCAGGCCCCAGAGGGCCACTGTTGATGCTATGCACAGTGGTGGCCTTGTGGGCACTCAGTTCAGCTTGGACACACACGTCTGTGGAGCGCCTCCACCATGCAGCCCTCCTACCCAGTTCTGAGAACTCAAAGATGAAAAGTGAAGGTCCCTACCCTTAAGGAACTCTCTGCATGGAGTAGCACCCAGGAGTAGGCAGTGGGGGGTAGGCGTTGCAGGCAGCACCTGTCAGGGGAGGGCTCCTTTCTCACCCAGCAAGTCCAGCTGTTGAGAGGCAGCCAGATGAAGTCAGAGCTCAGGCCGCATCCGTGACCGCCCTGGCTTGGAATCCTGGCTCTTTCCTGGCACCTCGATGAGCGTCCCCGTGCATTCCCTCTGCGTGTGGTTCGTGCTGTGCAACCTGGGCATCTCAGAAAGGCATTGTAATTATTCTCTCTGGTGCCAGCCCCTTGTTCTGCACAGACAGAGAGCACTGTCCGAGGAAGGAGGCAGTGTAGACCATGGAGGTGGTAGCCAGAGATTTGAGGATTAAACACAGTGGAGGTGGGGTCGGCGCTGTGGAGTAGTGGGTTAAGCTGCAGCCTGCGACACCAGCATCCCATATGGGCAACCGTTCAAGACCCGGCTACTCCACTTGCTATTCAACTCCCTACTAATGCACCTGTGTAAGCAGCAGAAGGTGGCCCAAGTACTACCCAGGGGAGGCTCAGAAGAAGCTCCTGGCTTCGGCCTGGCCCACCCCTGGCTGTTGCAGCCATGTGGGGAGGGAACCAGTGGATGGAAGACCTTTTTCTCTGTCTCCCCCTCTCTCCCTTTCAAATAAACAAGTAAATCATTTTCTAAAAATTGGCCCTCTCAGTTTCCCGAGGAGAAGTAAGGAAGCAGCCGGATACTTAGCCGGACTGAAGCTTGCTTTCCCGCACTTCCTTCCTGTCCCAGCATCCGGGTAGTAAAACGGCGCCAGACGCAGGTGTGGGTCCAACAAGGGCCGCTTCAGGGCTAGTGCTGTGTCCTCTGGCCTCAGTTTCTGCCTAAGAAGCGCCGAGGGAATAGGTCCAGTGTCAGCCAGTCCCGAGGAGGGGCTGTAATGCAAGGACCCTACCCCTCCTGTGCTGTTGACTTTGGGTGGTACATGTGGGTGGCAGCCCCAGATGGCTCTGGCTCCTGCTCTGTAGGGCCTGGTCCGGGCCCCACCCCGGCCTGCTTGTACCAAGGTTGTCCTTGGAAGGGAAACCGCCCCTCGGCAGTTCCACACCACGGCAAGTGCAAAGTTCAGAAGAGATGGCATGGGGGCGGGGCTCTGCTCCCTCTCAAGGAGGAGCCTCGTCCGCAGATGGACAGAGGCTTTTCCTGTATTTGGAGTGGCTCCCGGGCGGAAGGCTGAACAACCCTTGCCTTCCCTTCGGATTCTTCTCCTTTGCAGGGAGTCTCTAGAAAGAGCCCTGAGACGGTTCTGTCTTTGCCATCCGCAGAAAGTGCCATCTGGCCTGCACCGTGCAGGTACAAGGAGCTAGGTGGGGACCAGAGCCTTCCCCAGAGCGCCCCCAAGAGGGAGTCTGTTTGCAGGCAGCCCCCCCAGGTTAACTCTATGAAGCACCTTGCCCATGGGGACCCTCCTGTGGCACCAGACAGACCTGGGGGACACTTCCAGCCCCGCCCCTGCCAGCAGTGTGCCTTTGAGCCTGTCTCTTTAATTCTTTGCCTGTCAGTTTTCTCATCTGCAGAATGGGTCACATAAGACACCTAGTGCTTAGGACTGCCGTATGGTATCAAATCAAAAACCCACACAGAGAGCTTGACACAAGCATCTAGTGATCTCCCCATATGCCGGGTGTAGCTGATGCTCACGGTGGAAGACGATGCGTTCCAGGGGCTTGCGCTGTGGCTTAGTGGGTTAAGCATCTGCCTGCGGCGCTAGCATCCTATAAGGGCACCGGTTCGAGTCCCAGCTGTTCCACTTCCAATCCAGCTCCCTGCTGATGGCCTGGGAAAGCAGTGGAAGATAGCTCAGGTATTTCTCATGGGAGACCTGGAAGAAGCTCCTGGCTCCTGGCTTTGGAATGGCCCAGATCCAGCCGCTGTAGCCACCTGGAGAGTGAACAAGTAGAAGAAAGACCTCTCTGTGGCTCTCCCTCTCTCTCTCTCTCTCTCTGTAACTCTGCCTCTCTAGTAAATAAATAAAAATCCTTAAAAAAAGAAGAAGAAGAAGAAGAAGAAGAAGAACCAATGAGTTCTGTGTACACAAAGCAAATGGATGAACATTAAAAGCAGTCCCAAGGGAAACTAATAAGCCACAGAACAAAATGAATAGCATAATATTAACATTTAAAGATTACATATACACAAAACAGCTGTGTGCATTTTGAAAGAGGTCCCACACACTAGAAGATAGGTATTGAACCACTTCACACCCATTAGAATGACTATTATTTAAAAAAAAAAGACGAAACCAGAAAATAACAAGTGTTGGAGAGGATGGGAAGAAATTGGCACCTTGCACATGGAGCTGGCATGGTGGTACCATGGACTAAGCCACCACTTACAATGCCAGCATCCCGTATTAGAGTGCCGATGACTCCACTCCTGACCCAGCTCCCTACTAATGTGCCTGGGAAGGCAGTGGAGGACGGCCCAAGTACCCGGAGCCCCTGCCACCCACGTGGGAGACCTGGATGGAGTTCCTGACTCCTGGCTATGACCTGGCCATTGCGGCCATTTAGGGAGTGCACCAGCAGGTGGAAGATCTCTCCCTCTCTTTCTCTCTATCACTGCCTCTCAAAAAACAATTTTTTAGAAAAAAGAAATGGGTAGCTTTGCACATTGCTGATCAGAATGGCAAATGCTGCTGCCGAGGTGGAAAAAGGTATGGTGATTGCTCAGAAAGCAAAGACTTAGGCCGGCGCCGTGGCTCAACAGGCTAATCCTCCACCTAGCGGCGCTGGCACAATGGGTTCTAGTCCCGGTCGGGGCACTGGATTCTGTCCTGGTTGCCCCTCTTCCAGGCCAGCTCTCTGCTATGGCCCGGGAGTGCAGTGGAGGTTGGCCCAAGTGCTTGGGCCCTGCACCCCATGGGAGACCAGGATAAATACCTGGCTCCTGCCTTCGGATCAGCGCGGTGCGCCGGCGGCGACGGCCATTGGAGGGTGAACCAACGGCAAAGGAAGACCTTTCTCTCTGTCTCTCTCTCTCTCTCACTGTCCACTCTGCCTGTCAAAATAAAAAGAAAAGAAAGAAAGCAAAGACTTACCATGAGATCCAACAGTTCCACTCCTGGGTATGTCAAAGTGGGACCCACACTCAGCAGCCTTATCCACGACAGCCAAAATGGGGATGCAGCTTGTGTCCCCGACGTGAACCACATTGTGTGATTTACACACACAATGGAGTATTATTCAGCCTTCAAAAGGAAGAAGTTCTGAAACATACCAGGGCGCCCATGGACCTTGAGGGCCTTATCCATGGGAAAGAAGCAAGTTTCAAAAAGACAAACAGTGGGGCCGGCTCTGTGATACACTGGGTAAAGCCACTGCCTTGCAGTGCCGGCATTCCATATGGTCTCCATCTGCTTGTTCACTCCCCAGTTGGCTGCAATGGCCGGAGCTGCACTGATCGGAAGCCAGGAACTTCTTCAGGGTCTCCCATATGGGTGCAGGGGCCTAAGCACTTGGACTGTGTTCTACTGCTTTCCCAGGCCTTAGCAGAGAGCTGGATCAGAAAGTGGAGCAGATGGGACTCGAACCAGTGCCTATATGGGATGTGGGCACTGCAGGTGGCGGCTTTACCTGATATGCCAGCCGGCCCCAGAGGATCACAGTTTTTGCAGAAGTTAATTCTAGGGGCCAGCACCATGGAATAGCAGGTAAAGCCACTGCCTGCAGCACCAACATCCCATATGGGTGCTGGTTCAAGTCCCAGCTGCTCCACTTCCGATCCAGCTCTCTGCTATGGCCTGGAAAAGCAGTAGAACACAGCCCAAGTGCTTAGGCCCCTGCACCCATGAGGGAGACCCAGAAGAAGCTCCTGGCTTCAGATCAGCCCAGCTCCAGCTGTTGCGGCCATTTGGGGAGTGAACCAGCAGATGGAAGACCTCTCTCTCTCTCTCTCTCTCAACTCTGACTTTCAAATAAATAAATAAATAAATAAATTTTTTTTTTAAAAAAGAAGTTAATTCTTAAAAATAAGAACAGAATAGTCTATGTAGGAGTTATAACTCAATCTTTTTAAAAGTACATTTTAAAGAGACATGGCAGGGCCGGCACCTTGCGGCGCCGGCACACCGGGTTCTAGTCCCGATTGGGGCACCGATTCTGTACTGGTTGCCCCTCTTTCAGGCCAGCTCTCTGCTGTGGCCAGGGAGTGCAGTGGAGGATGGCCCAAGTCCTTGGGCCCTGCGCCCCATGGGAGACCAAGAGAAGCACCTGGCTCCTGCCATCGGATCAGTGCGGTGCGCCAGCCGCAGCACGCTGGCCACGGCGGCCATTGGAGGGTGAACCAACGGCAAAAAGGAAGACCTTTCTCTCTGTCTCTCTCTCTCACTGTCCACTCTGCCTGTCAAAAAAAAAAAAAAAAAAAAAAAAAAAGAGAGAGAGACATGGCAGACAAGTAAGAAGTGAAAGCATCGGTCTCCCCGGTGTGGGGCCTGTGGGTTCCGGAAACGGTCAGACAAGGGGACACAGGGGACACTGGTGATTTGCAGTCTGAACAGGTGCCAGCCGCTCTGGCCCCACAGGGGTCCTGCCAGTGCTTCTGTGGAGCTGGATACCAGGTGTAAGACAGGGGAAAGAGTGGACCCCGACCTCAGCCTAACACGCACATCTGGAGTCCTGTGCACCCACCTTATGTGCAACCCCGTGTCTGCAGCCACAGAACTCCCTGTTCTTGAGCTAGGCTTCCTGGGGCTGATGTAGAGGTTAGGGAAAGGAGGGAAAGCTGTCCCTCCCCCAAGCCAATCAACCTAACCAAAAGGAAGGGCACCAGCTCAAAATCAATTATGTTTGGGGGCTGTTGTCTTGAAAGCTCAATGTTTTCACTATCGGGAGATCCTTTTCATTTAACGATGGCATCCACAGGGAAGGCTGTCTACAATGGAAATGACACGAAATGTGATACATGCTACAGCGACCCTGGAAACATGGGCCGGAGCCACTGTGGTGGCACAGGGGGTCAAGCTGCCACTTGCAAATCTGCATCCCACATCCTTCTGCCAGGGAGTCCCGGCTGCTCGGCTCCCAGTCCACCACCCGGCTAATGCACCTGGGAAAGCAGCAGATGGTGGCCCAGTAATTGGGTCCCTGCCACCCATATGAGAGACCTAGGGTGGAGTTCTGGCTCTTTGGCCTCAGCCTGGACCAGTCCTGGCCACCGTAGCCACTGGGGGAGTGAACCAACAGATGGAAGATCTTTCCCTTGCTCTCCCTCTCTTCCTGTCATTCTGCCTTTCAAATAAAGAACTAAATCTTATAAGAAAGAAAGAGAAAACATTGTGCTACATCAAGAAGCAGTCACAAAAGGCCATGTGCGGTAGGGTCCCACTCTACAGATGTCAGAGGAGGCTGATCCCCAGAGACAGAAAGTAGATTGGTGATTGCTGGGAGAGGAGGGGATGGGAACGGACATCTAAGGGGTGTGAGTTTCTCTCCGTGGTGGTGAACATGTTCTATACCTGGTTGTGCCACTCTGGGAACGCACTGAACACCATTGACTCGTGCATTTTTATATTTATTTTTAATATGTATTTATTTATTTGAAAGGCAGAGTTACAGAGGCAGAGAAAGAGGGAGAAGTCTTCCATCCGCTGGTTCACTCCTCAGATGACCTCAACGGCCGGAGCTGCACCGATCCGAAGCCAGGAGCTTCTTCCGGGTCTCCCACATGGGTGCAGGGACCCAAGCACTTGGGCCATCTTCTGCTGCTTTCCCAGGCCATAGTAGAGAGGAGCTGGATCAGAAGTGGAGCAGCTGGGATTCGGACCAGCACCTATATGGGATGCCGGCCCCGCAGGCAGCAGCTTAACTTACTATGCCACAGCACTGGCCCCATGAGTTACGCAGTTTTAAATGGGTGAATTGTGTGCTATGTGAACTGTATTTCAACAAGTGTTTTTTTTTTTTAACATAATAATAAAGGCTAGCATGTATTGAGATCTCAGGAGCACTCGGCCCTGTGTTTTCACAAGTGCCAGTGGCCCCTGTTATTATCAATCCCTTTCCAAGGGAGGACACAGGCCTGCTGTGGTGACGCCTGTGAGGGGCCACTCTAATGGGCCAGGGGGTCTGTTGGGAGGTTCTTGTTCTTGATTGTCGCGAAGACAGTGACTGCCATGCACTGTAGCCACCTGCTTTTTCAGTGACGCGCTGTGAACATCTTTCTAGGGCATTAAATATGCATTTGCTGCATTCTTTTGAATGACTGTGGAACGTTTTGTCACATGGAGCTAACAGAATTTCTTTTTTATAAAAAAAGATTTATTTATTTAAAAGGCAGTGTTACAGAGAGAGGGAGAGGAAGGAGAGAGAGAGAGAGAGAGAGAGAGAGAGAGAGATCTTCCATCTGCTGGTTCTCTCCCCAGGTGGCTGGGCCAGGCTGAAGCCAGGAACCAGGAACACCATCAGGATCTCCCACGTGGGTGCAGGGGCCCAAGCACTTGGGTCGTCCTCCACTGCTTCCCCAGGTGCATTAGCAGGGAGCTGGATAGGAAGTGGAACAGCCGGCACTTGAACTGGTGCTCATACAGGACGCCGGCTTCACCCACTGCAACAGGATGGCAGCCAGTACCAGAATGTCCTAACCCAGCTTCCTGGGACCAGGCACTTAGATTGCTCCCAATTTCCTTTGGTGTCATACAGAGTGGTGCTGTAACCATTTTTGCGCACAGACGTCACGTGCATGCTGATTATTCGCCTGGGCTTTGTCCTTAGCAAGAGAACTGCGGCTTTTGAGGTCATTACCAAATGGCTATGGAGAAGCCTCACTCTTGCCCGACCAGCATCCTAAAGGGAGACTGCGGCTGGCGCACACCCCTCTCTCTGTGTCTCACTCGGTCATCGGTGGCCCTGCCAATGGGCGCCATGATGGATTAGTTGTGCTCTGAACCCAGTAAGTAGATGGAAAAGTCTCTGTTGATTGGTAGTCATCGGGGCACAGGGCAGAGTGGCCTGCCGGATGGTGAGGACTGAGAGGGCATGGCCTCTGCGGGAAAGATCAGGAAGTGTGTTTTCAGACTCCGCCCGTCCTCCCAGCATCAAGAACTTGCCTCTCTTCTCTGACATCCTAGGCTTGGGTGCTCTTATCCACCCGACCCTTATTAGCTGCTCCCAGATCTGAGTGTCCCGCCCAAACCCTCCCATCTCCTTCATCCCACTGGTCACTCAGACACTCCAGTATCCACCCTCCAGGGACCCCACCACCATCTACAGTCGCCCCAGCTGGCAACCTGGGGACCCCTCCTTCCCACCACCCCAGCCCAGCACTTCCCAGACCCCGCCCAACCTTACCTCCCCGGCACCCAGTCTCCGTCTTAATTCAGGCCCCATCCCTGCTCACCACCAATTATTAACATAATTTCCTAATTGTCTCCATTCTCTCCTTGCTGTCAGAGGGAGTTTCTAAAGCCCAAGTCTCATTTGCATCTCTCTGGCTCTTGAAAACATTGTTCTCAGTGATTTGCCATTGTCTACAGCAGTGCTGCCCAATGGGAATATAATGAGAGTGACAGGTGCAATTTTAATTTTTTTTGAGGGCCATGTGAAAAAAAGAAACAGGTGATGTAATTTTAATAATGCATGCTATGTAACTCAACATCCCCAGTACACGCTGTTGTTTCCACGAGCGATTGCTCTGGGAATTATCTCTGATGTGATTTCTTGAGCTGTGTGTCTTACACTTACATCCCAACGTGGACTGGCCACATCCCAAGTGCTCCACAGCCACATGCACTGGCAGCTGCCCCAGCTGTCCCTGGTCCCCATGCAAGAGAAGGCCCTGGGTGATGGGACCTGGACTCTCCCTGGCCTCACCTCTCCAGAGGCTCATGGCACATCTTCTCTCCAGGCAATCTGCAATGTTTCTGGTTCTTTCACAATACGGTGCCCCTGCTCAAGTCCCTCCTCCCGGCCCCTGTGCCAGTTTCATCCCTGCCTTGCGCCTCTGCAGCCACACCACCACCACCTCCTCCTCTGAGACCACCGCCTTCATGCAGCCTTTTCTTCTCGAAACCCCAGGGTGGGACGGAGCCCCACCCCACCCGCCTAGACCTCTACCCCAGTCGTACCCACAGCACACCCCTGCATTTATTTCTTTACTTAACTGACTCAGTCCTACCTGCAGATAACCAGGAAGCAGCAGGGACCAAAAGAAACACAGCGACGTGGCGCAGGGGGACCCACAGCTCTCTGTCCAGCAAGAAGTGCTCAGCCTGCAGAGAGGCCCAAGTGCTGAGAGCCTGGCCAGAGACAGGAAAAGGGACCCAGTGGAGCGCCAGGCGGGGTCTGCAGGGCCTGCTCATGTCAGTGACCCGCTCCCAACAATGTCAACACTCCCAGTCTGCTTCCTGTGCCATCAAGGGGTTGGGTTGGCCTTGGGTATTCTAAACATATGACTCAGGCGCCCTGCTTTGCATGAGCCACGGCAGACATTGCTAATCAATTCCTGAGTCCTTCCCTGCCTCGAACTGCTTTTTAAAACTGCCTTGGAACAGTCCTTCTTGTGGCCAAAAACTCAGCCTTCTAGAAACTTCTAGCTCTGACTTTCTAATTCCATTTGTTAGAGACACAGTCCTCTGGTGTTTGGGAACCCCCTAACCAGACGCAAATGACTGTGGGAGAGGAATACCTCGAGTCCTTGTGGGCTTTAACCAGCAGCTAAAACTCTGAGGGTGGACGCAGCCAAGGCCGCCTGGCAGGCTCAGGAGCAGGTGCTGGAAAGAGAGGAAGTCCAGTGCCTACCAAGGCATCGGGACACACGTTGGACCCGCCGCTGGGCGTCCATTGTGGTTATACACACCTGGGGCGCGTGGTAGAAGAAATGCCGCAGGAGCAGAGCCTCCTGCCCTTGGCTAAGCTCGAGGTTTAACTCAGGGGCGAGGAAGCATGAGTTATCTGCCCCGGACTCGGGTAGACAGAGCAAGAGCTCATCTATCTGTTGAGTGGCCATGCCGCCATGTGTTCCGGACAGCACCTGCCATGATGCAGTCTCTCAGTTAACATTGAAATGAGCAGGTGGAAGCTGAGTGTAGGTAGGAGGGTACATCAGAAAGTTCTCAGGAAACACAGGTCTCAGAGCAGGCATCTGGCCCATGGTACAGACACCACCTGCATCCCCTGTCAGAGCCTGGATCTGAGTTCCCACTCTGACTGTGATTTGAGCTTCACGGTGATACAGACCCGGAGAGGAGGTGGGTGAGGGTCTAGGTGCTTGGTACCCGGCTTCAGTGCGACACGGTCCTGGCTGTTGCAGCTATTTGGGGAGTGAATCAGCAGGTGGAAGAATATCTCTCTCTTCTCTTTCTCTCTCTTTCTCCTCTCTCTGTCTCCTTGTTTCTCTGCCGTTCACATAAGATGAAAATAAACAAAAAAAATTTTAAGGGTAAGTTTATTTTTGGTGCAAGAAATTTGAAATCCATGCATACAAGGGGTCTTCAAAACATTCATGGAACATGTGTACTAGGAAAATGCTCTCAGGGATTTCAAAAAGTTTTGTACCAAATAAATTCATCTTTTAACTGAATTCTCCCGCACACTTTTGGAAGCCCCCCAGCACCCGCTAGCAGAGGAACACTGCCCCGTTCTTAAAAAGCTCAGGCAGGCAGAGTCGAGCTCACAGCCAGCATGGAAATCGAAGTTTCACAGCCGGCCTGCCTTGACTTAATGTCCAGAGTACACACACTCCCACAGTCCCCCGCGCTCTAACCCCAGTCTCCGTGGTTTTGTGGTGTGCTATGCGCTCTCGCAGTGTCGTTTTGCTGCTGGTATTTTCTAAAGCAGATCTAAGCCAGCTTTAGGCAGGAATGCGTCCTCCTTCCCTGGCCCTGTGTCAGGCGGTCCCCCGGTCCCTCTGCAGAACTGCGTCTTCCGTGAGGCCGGGGGTCCCCAGGCCCAGCCTTCCGGCCGTTGGGTTCAAGTTTAGGAGCTGACCCTACAGTGGGAACCTCATCTACAAAGGGAGCCTCAGTCAGCACCAGGGGGCGGGGCTGGGCCCCACGTGGAAATTCTAAGCACACAGGAGTGTTAGGAGAGGGGGCAACACACCCCTTCCATCTGGACCCCAGGGAAGCTTGCGGGGCCCACACTCTCGCTCTCACTCGGACTCTCTGTCCACACCCGGAACCAGCACCGCTGGGACCCAGGCCTCTTCCAACCAATGGGCACACCTCATTCAGTTTAGAAAGCGTGGCTGAGACACACACACCCCCCTGCCTGGCGCAAGGCCCCCACAGCAGACGGGGGACCCACAAGGCGGAGCAAACAGACCTGGGGGCCGATGGCAAAGCCCCTCCCCCTTGCCCCCCTCCCAGCCCAAGGGGAAAAGTTCAGCTTCGCTGCATCCAGCCAGGAAGTTGCAGTCGGAGTCTGTGGTAGGAACTCAAGTTTGGGTGCAGTGCACGTGGGTGGGTGGCACTCGTTCAGGGTCAGGGCAGCTGCCCTTTGCACATCTCCTTGGAGGGAGGCCTGATCTCCCGGCATCTGGGGGTCTTAGCCCAGCCCGGTCTTTGTGGCTATGCCTGGGGGAGAACAGAGCTGAATCCCACTAGGTCTCCAGGACCAGAGCCGCACGGCGCAGCAGCCACAGCCTCTCCAGTCTTGAGTGCCCGGGTCTGAAGCAGGTGCAGAGGAGCAAGGAGTCCCTGTGACCACACAGCCTGGGCACCACGGTTCCAGAACCTCCGGGAGGGCCCACGTTCCAGGAACCAACGCCCACCCCACCCAGGGCATCCTAGAAACAATTGTTTGGAGTCTGAATCTGCTGACGTGGGAGTCCAGGGGCTAAGGTTCCTTCTGCAGCTCTGCCTGGAAACCCACGGAGATCAGATGCTGGAGAGCCTTTGGCTGACACAAACCTACTTTCCATATAGTGGACCTGCGCTGGGTACCGCAAAACGTCACAGGACTTGTCCAAGCATCAGGCCATGAGCGGTACATGTCGGAGATGTTCCCGTCTTCAGGAGGTTGCTCAATAGTGAGCCGGGAACACCTGCTCTTGGCACCACCTCCTTTCTCCCCCCACGGCTCACCGATGGCCTCCTGCACAGATGGCAGGCAGAGCTGAGTCAGCCTTAGCCTCATTTCCGTCGCAGCTCCTCAGACCCTTGTCCTGGCCCAGAGCTTTGGAAGTTGAAGGTGAGAAGAGGAGCCAGGCATGGCTTCCCACGCTCTTCGCCTAAAGGCTGGTGGATAAAGCAGAACTCGCCGCTCCATGGCAAGGCCTTGGCTTTCCCCGAGGGGGCCGGTGTGGGGTGAGGCAGGGAGGGGGCGGTCTCTGTCCAGTGGGGCTCCCTCCCTCCACCCAGGCACAGGTGGCTCCTGCCTTTTCCAGCAGGGCCCATAGAGTGTATGAGGGCACTTCACAAAGTTCGCAGGGACCCACACCATGGTTGAGCCTCCACCTGCAGCACCAGGATCCCATCTGGGCGCCGGTTCAAATCCTGGCTGCTCCACTCCCATCCTGCTCCCTGCTAATGCTTGGGACCCTGCACCCATGTGGAAAATCCAGGAGAAGCTTCTGGCTACTGGCTTCGGCCTGGCCCAACCCTGGCCATTGCAGCCATTTGGGAAGTGAACCAGCGGATGGAAAATCTCTCTCTCTCTCTCTCTCTGTAATTTTCATTAAGATAAATAAATAAATTTCTTTTTTAAAAAAAGTTCAGAAGAAAATGCAAATTATGAAAATATTTCAGCCTTTTGCAGCAAAATAAAGTGATCTTTTCACTTCACTTTTCTGGGACCATCCTGAAGGGCCCGGGTATGACCGAGGGGCAGAAGTCTTCCCCAGGCTGGAGACAAGGTACGGAGCACCAAGGAAAGCAGACTTGGGCTGGCGCTGGCCCGGGGCTTCCGCCCCATTTCCCCTCCGTTTTCACCAGGTTGAGCCACGGTTCCAGGGTGAACCGATTTCCCCATCTCTGGGCTATGCTGCTGCAAATAACTGACACATGAGTAATGCAGCCATGTTTGGGCAGAGTTTATTTAGATAAGGAAAACAACCCCAGGCCTCATGGGAGAGGCCACTCAGCACTCAGAGGCAAGGTTGCTTCCTGGGCCTGTCCAGGGGGCCCAGGCTTCAGGCTGCAGGAGACAGACCGGGAGGGCTGCTGGGAAGGCCCCTGCCTCCAGCCCCCGAGCCCCGACACCTCTGGTCCCATGGTAGGGACAGTGAAGGAAGCAGCAGAAGATGTGGGGGGGGGGGGGGGGCAAAGATGCTGGGGCTGGGTACCGGGAGCAGCCCTGTCACTCCGGAGTCCTGTGACCTCGGGTGAGACACACCAGCCCTCTGGGCTCTGAAAAAGGCTGGGTTGGGGGCTTAATCATCTTACTACCCAGCCACCATAGGGGTGTGGAGACTAAGAGAGATGACGCAAGGGGCGGCACTGTGTAAGCCGCAGAGAGCAACACACAAGCGAATGATTGACGCCGTCTGGACGAGCAGCGCCCTCCGGCCCGATCCACCGGCGGAATCGGCACAGGCAGGGACGATCCAGCCACAGGCCTTGGGCCTCAGTCACCTCCCTGCGCCTCAGTGTTCCCGTCCATGGGTGGGACAGCACTCCGCCCCGTGCATGGCCATCCAGGCTGTCAGTTGGCGGATGATGTACAGAAGGACACCTGCGACTGTGGTCGGTGAGGCGCAAAGTGTACGGAGGTACTGGGACCAGAGTTGTCCCTCCACTCGCCCACCCGCCTGTGCTTATTGGGCTGGAGAGCTGAGGACACGGACGTCAAGAACCTGGATTGGGGGAACCGAGGCTGTGAGCCCCGCAAAGCTGCAGGGAGCGCCAAGCATAGGGCCGGGCCGCAGGGCCAACCACTCACCTCCACTTATTTCGTAACCCATCATGAACTGGGAATGATGCTTTCACTCAGCCGCTTGTTGTCAAAGCAAAATAAAATGTTGGGGGCTGGCGCAGTGGCATAGCAGGTAAAGCTGACGCCTGCAGTGCTGGCCTCCCATATGAGCTCTGGTTCAAGTCCCGGCTGCTCCTCTTCCGATCCCGCTCTCTACTATGGCCTGGGAAAGCTACAGAGGATGGTCCAAGTCCTTGGGCTCCTGCACCTGCGTGGGAGACCCGGAAGACGCTCCTGGCTCCTGGCTTCAGATCAGCTCAGTTGCAGCCGTTGCGGTCAATTGGGGAGTGAACCAGCGGATGGAAGACCTCTCTCTCTCTCCCTCTATCTCTCTCTCTCTCTGCCTCTCTGTAACTCTGCCTTTCAAATTAATTAATTAATTAATTAATTATTTTTAAAAATCATAAACAAAATAAAATGTTTTCAAAACAGAACTCATTTTTCAAAGGTTAGTGCGAAAGCAAACCTGCTTCAGCTGAGAGGGGAGCTGGGGGCCCAGAGCCATGGCTATGATCCCCCCTCACCCACCCACCTAACTCCCCAGGGCCCCTGGTCAGCAGCCCCAAGTCTCGTCCAAGAGGTGAGTGTCTACGGCTCCCACACCACCGTGTAGCCCAGAGAGGAGCATTGCCTGTGGATCGTCAGCGAATGGTGGGAGAATCACAATGTTCATCACCAGGAGAGAGTGGACATTTGGGGGAACCTGGGCGCAGTGTAACCCCTCTGCCACAGTGATGAGAAATGAATGATCACACAGGCGTTTCAACATTTATTGCACCAAAATACACACATGCCTTCGGATTCCATGTTCCATGGACGTTTTCAGGCCCATCCATACATATCAGCATAGCTTAACCTCACACACACACTATGGCGGGCAGAGCAGCAAGGTGCAGAATGAACGCACTGTGTGTGAGGGGCGCTGGGTGTAGAAACCGGCGATCTTGGGTAGAGGCACCGATACCTACAACGAGAGTACGGAGATCCGCAGGGGAGAAGAACTTCCTAGAAGAAGACAGTCTTTCTGACTGAGGGGTAGGCAAGGATTTCTTCAACAGAGCACAAATTTACCCATAAAAATCAATGAATTGGATTTTATCCATTAGGAACTGTTCACGAAAAGAGATTTAAAAAGAACAGAGTAGGAAAAAAGATACTTGTAAAATACTTGCAGGGGTCTTCAAAATGCTCATATAAATTGTGTATTATGGGCCGGCGCCGCAGCTCACTAGGCTAATCCTCCTCCTGCGGCATCGGCACCCCGGGTTCTAGTCCCGGTCAGGGTGCCGGATTCTGTCCCGGTTGCCCCTCTTCCAGTCCAGCTCTCTGCTGTGTCCCGGGAGTGCAGTGGAGGATGGCCCAAGCGCTTGGGCCCTGCACCCGCATGGGAAACCAGGAGAAGCACCTGGCTCCTGGCTTCGGATCAGCGCAGCGCCCCGGTTGTAGTGGCCATTTGGGGGCTGAACCAATGGAAGGAAGACCTTTCTCTGCGTCTCTCTCCCACCATCTAACTCTTGCTTGTCCAAAAAAAAAATTGTGTATTATGGGGGAAAAAGGATGGATTTCAAAAATATTTGTACCAAAATCAACTTATCTTTCTTCTTTAAAAAGGAACTTTTAAAAACAAAGGTTTCTCTTTTTTTTTTTTTCTTTTTCTCTCTCTTTCTCTGTTTCTTTCTGCCTTCCTTCCTGTGGAAGACAGAGAGAGATCTTCCATCTACTAGTTCACCCCCAAAATGAACGTGGCAGCCAGGGCTGGGCCAGGCTGAAGCCAGGAGCCGGGAATTCAGTCTTGGTCTCTCATGTGGGTGACAGGACTAAAGTACTTGAGCCATTACCGGCTACCTTCCCAGGCACATTAGCAGGAAGCTGGGTCAGAAGTGGAGCAACTTGAACTCAGAACAGGAATTCTGATACAGGATGCGGGTATCCCAAGTGGTGGCTTAACCCACGGAGCCAGTACACCCACTCCTAAACGTACTTTTTAATCCCATTTTTCCACAACCTCTTTTTTTAAAAAATATTTATTTTTTTGAAAGTCAGAGTTACACAGAGAGAGGAGAGGCAGGGAGAGAGAGGTCTTCCATCCGCTGGTTCACTCCCCAATTTGCTGCAACGGTCATAGCTATGCTGATCTGAAGCCAGGAGCCAGGAGCTTCTTCCCTGTTTCCCATGCGGGTGCAGGAGCCCAAGGACTTGGGCCATGTTCTACTGCTTTCCCAGGCCATAGCAGAGAGCTGGATCAGAAGTGGAACAGCTGAGACTTGAACCAGTGCCCATGTGGGATGCCGGCACTTGCAGGCGGCAGCTTTACCTGCTGTGCCACAGCGCCAGTCCCTTTCCACAACCTTTTTGTAGTACCCACATACATTTAAAACATCTAACCAGGTTACATGACAAACTCCTAAATATCAGTGATAAAAAAAAAAAAAAACTTACTTGACTTTTAAAAACTCGAATCTGGGAGCCGGACCTGTGGCGTAACAGGTAAAGCCACTGCCTACAACACCGGCATCCCATATGGGTGCTGGTTCAAGTCCCAGCTGCTCCACTTCCGATCCAGCTCTTTGCTGTGGCCTGGGAAAGAGTAGAAGATGGCCCAAGTGCTTGGGCCCCTGCACCCGCATGGGAGACCGGGAAGAAGCTCCTGGCTCCTGGCTTCAGATCAGTGCAGCTCTGGGCGTTGCAGCCATCTGGGAAGTGAACCATCAGATGGAAGACCTTTCTCTTTCTCTGCCTCTCTGTAACTCTGCCTTTCAAATAAATAAATAAATCTTTAAAAAATCTATCTTTTTTTTTTTTTTTTTTTTTTTTTTAGGAAAAATGCCATTGACATGCTTTTCCAAAGGCATTTAAAGGTATACCCCGCAGCACTGACTGTGCAGAATATACAACCTGAAACCTGGAGCCATCCCACTGCACACCCACTCCTGTGGCTCTGATTTTAAGGGCCGGCAACACGGAACATCATCAGTGATATGGATCAGCCAAAGCCCCCATGCGCTGCTGGGGTGCGGCACATTGAAGCCGCCACTTTGGAAGACCGACAGCATCTAGGACCAAATGTTTGAAAACAGGGCCTGGAAACCCCACTCCTGGCTGCCCGCCCAGTAGAAGTGAGTGATTCCATCCATGAGTAGACACAGCCAGGATGCTTCTGTATCTGCACATGCATGCGACTCCTTCAAACAAGAAGTCCCCCAAGTGCCCAGAATCGGACGCATAGACTGCGGTACAGCCACACAGTGGAATGCGGGGCGTTGGCCTCTGTGCTTGTTGAATCCTGCAGGAGCCAAGTGACACTTCCACTGTACACGTGTCATGTCCCTGGACCACAGGAGAAGCTGTCGCCCGGGCCATCTTGGCCATCCCGTGCCGAGCCCAGGAACTTGGCCCAGGCCAAGAAGGCCTCGCTGAGGTAGGAAGCTGCTAGGGGACAAAGGCTAAAACACTGCTTCAGCCTCGGAATTCACACTTCCCCATGGCCTCTGCCCAGCATTCCCGCCTGGAATTCCAGCCGAAACGCGGGAAACAACTGCTCTGGGAAGCAGTCCGGGACTGGCAGGGGCTGGCAGCTCTCCCAACTTCCCACCTGCTGTCGCCGGCCAGGACCTCCTCCTGTGGCTGGCTCCAGAGCAGGCGGCAGCAGCTGGGGCTCCAGAGGGCCTGGCTCAGCAGGCGTGGTTGGTTTTATGGCCATCGATCATGCCCTCCCCAGGACAGTCAAAGCCTACGCCCTGGCCCAGAGTGAAATGTGCAGAGGAAGTACCCCGTTCCCCGACACTTGTGACAATGCCAGCATCCCACATGGGCACTGGTTCAAGATCTGGCTGCTCCACTTCTGATCCAGCTGCCTGCTAATGCACCTGGGAAAAGCAGTGGAAGATGGCCCAAGTGCTTGGGCTTCTGCACCTATGTGGGAGATCCCAATAAAACTGGCTCCTGGCTTCGACCTGGCTCAGCTCTGGCCATTGTGGATCCTGTGGGAAGTGATCAAAGTGATAGAAGAGCTCTTTTTCCATCTCTTCCTCTTTCTGTTAACCCTGACTTTCAAATAAATAAATACATCATTAAAGAAGAAAAAGGTAAGTTTGTTTATTTAAAAATTTATGTTCATTTTATTTGAAGGGCAGAGAGGGAGATCTTCCATCCACTCGTTCACTCCCCCAAAAGCCCACAACAGCCAGAGCCGGGCCAGGCCAGAGCTAGGAGCCCAGAACTCCAGAAGCCGGTCAGACCTGCTACATGGGTGGCCAGGACCCAAGCGCTAAAGCCAGCTCGTGCTGCCTCCCAGGGGGGGACGTTAGTAGGAGAAACTGGGATCTGAACCAGGCACTGCAGTGTGGGATGTGGGCGTCTCAAGTCGCAAATCAGCTACTGTGCCAGTCACACACCTGGTTAGGTCATCCTGGTGCAAGAAATGTTTGAGATCCAAGTTTTTTCCGATGCTACATTTTCCATGAACTTTTTGAAGACCTTCATATGCACTGATTTCAATTTTTTTGCAACAAAATAAATTCATCTTTTTTTTAAAAGTATTTATTTAAAAGGTAGAGTTACAGAGAAAGAAGGAGAGACACACAGAGAGAGAGTTCTTCCATTTGTTGGTTCACTCCCCAGATGGCTGCTATGGCCAGGGCTGGGCCAGGCTGAAGCCAGGAGCTTCATCTGGGTCTCCCACGCGGTTGCAGAGACTCCAACTGGCAGTCATATGGGATGCCGGCACTGCAGACGGCAGCCTAACCCGCTATGCCACAGCGCCAGCCCCATAAATGTATCTTTTATTCATTTTTCCCAGGGATTTTCTGAAGTCCTCTTGTATATCTCTAAGGAATGACAAGAGTCTTGTGGGCCGAGGCCTAAATGGGCACCACAGGCATCGGCCACCCAGAGAAGAGGGAGATTTCTAAACCTAGGATGGTCGCGAAGCACTTCCTGGGGGAGGCAGGGCTTGGGTTGGGCCTCGAAAGGCGTTTCGAATTCCGGCGGATGTGTTAGTTGGGGGTACCCGCGGAGTCTCTGCAGGAATGGCCCCCGCAGATGTGGGGTGGGTGGCGGCCGGCACTGGGGCTCAGCAGGGTAAGCCTGTGCCTGCATCTCCTGTCGCAGGCATGGCTCAGGGAAAGCAGCGGAGGATGCCACCCATGTGGGACACCCGGACGCAGCTCTGGGCTCCTGGCTTCAGCCTGGCACGGCCCTAGCTGTCGTGGCCAGGTCACTAGCCCAGATGTAGTGGAGAGGAGGGTGGGTAAGTCCCTAAGATCATCACCTCCTCCTTTGGCTGGTAGGCAAATCCCCATTCCTAACAGTTGGAGATGAACTCTGCTGCCAGTCCCTGGGAATGTCGCAGAGGTCCGGGACCACGGGGAAGAAGGTGGCGCTGTTGATGGCAGAGGACACGGTGCCGAAGCCTGGCAGGTCGCACCAGGCCTCTGGCCCAGCCTTTCAGAGTCAACCACTACCACAGCGGCTGTCCCGGAGCTGCCTGTCCCTGCCTGTCACCCCGGCACACTGAGGCCGGCTTCCTGCCAATACTGTGAGCGCAGGGCCCAAGCGTTCGTGGGTCAGAAGCCGCCGTGCAGTAACGACGGGTGAGGATTTGCTAGATAAATCCCCAGCTCTGAGGTGTGCTCCAGCCCTCTCTGCCCGAGTGACAATGGCTCCAGTTGCTGCAGCCAGTCACATCCACACGCTTAATGCAAGTTTCCAGGGGTCACCCCTAAAGGAACTACTGACACCTGAATCTTTGTCTCAGGGCCACCTTCTGGGGAAACCCCAGTCGAGATCACTGGTGAGCCGTGCTGGGGAAACTGAGGCTGGGAGAAGAGATGACCGTTTACGGTCACCAAGCAGATGGTGGAGGCACCAAAGGCTGGGCCTGGCGGCCTCCAGCCCAGTGCTCGGCTCCTGCTCTCCAGCTGAGTTCCAGAGTCACAAGGCAACAGAGAGCCAGAGGCAAGGGCCTGAGGCTCCCAGGTGTGGCCCTCGTTATCCTAGAAAGCAGGCTTCGGTGTCCACAGGCTTGGGTTCCAGCAGGGGCTGGAATGGCAAGTTTGCAAGGGGAGTGATCAGCCCTTAGGGAAGAGGAGGAGGGTGCCATTGTCTTCCCAAGTTCACATCCAAGGTGGTGCAGTAGCCACAGAAATGGCTTTAAGAGGGCCAGAGTCATGCCATGTGGCGACAGCAACCAGAAAGCAGAGTCGAGACGGACAGAGTGGCGAAGTTTTAAACACAGGCAAAGCTGCTTTGACGGGAGAGCTGTCAGCTGTCCTGACGGGAAAGGAATCCCAGGGGAGCATCACCGAGGGACAAAGACATCGTCTGTCCCTTTAAATAAGGCAGCTGGACAGCTTGGTCCACACGGGGAACAAAGGTACTGTGTGCTCACAGAAAGGGAACTCTCTGCTCTTGAAAAGAAAGTGGAGGTTGTCCCGAGCCCTGGAAAAGAGACGATGTGACACTGTGCCGGCTTCAGTCCGCACGGCTCTGCTGTGCTCAGGCCCCTAATGAAGCCATAAGTCAGAGGAGCTGAACTGGAGGCGGCCCTCCCTCGCGGGGAGCACCTGCGAGCAAGCCCTTCTGTTCCTGCCCTGCAGTGCATGCTTGTGCAGGGCTAATGGCAAGTGCGCCACGCGTTCATCATCTGTTCCATCAGGAAGTTCGGCTTTGGAACGTGGTGTAAGCAGAGGGTGGGTTAAAGGGGCCCCCTGAGTCACGGCTGGTCCTGGCAGTGACCCAGGGCAGGGCAGGGAGGCATCACACTCGAGGAGGAAGACGCTTACCGACACCTTACCCCAGAGGGCAGGGATGGAATCCCCGATACGGTGTGGATACCAGGAGTGTTGGCTGTGGTATGGGTATGGTGAATGGCGAGGTCCATCCCCACAGCCGGCTGCTTTCTGGGGCTGGTGGAGAGGAAGGCAGGCGTGAGTCACTCAGGAGATCACATCATAAAGTGGAAGTGGGGAGGAGGGTGGAGCTGGCATTGTGGTATAGCCAGCAAAGCTGCTGCCCGCAATGCTGGCATGCCACGTAGGTGCCGGCTCAAGTCCCAGCTGCTCCTCTTCCAATCCAGCTCCCTGCGAATGCACCTGGGAAGGCAGCAGAGGAGGGCCCGAGTGCTTGGGCCCCTGCACCCACATGGGAGACGCCGAGGAAGCTCCTGGCTCCTGGCTTCCACCTGACCCAGCTCTGGCTGCTGCGGCCACCTGGGGAGGAACGTCCCAGCTGGAGCAGACAGGAGGACACGCTGTCCTGCCAGGGACCACAACTTTGCAAACCAGGGAATCGCAGCAGCCCACGTGTGAGCTGCGGCTTCCAGCTCCTCTGGGTTCTCCACGAGCAATCTGCAGCCCTCAGGATCGCTCAGAGGAAACACAAGCTCCAGCGAGGTCTCCGAAATCCCAGATTCTTGGGGTTTTTCTCCGTCTGCTCCCCTGAGATCAGACTCTGGAAAGCGGTTTCGGCCAATACTCTGTCAAGCGGGGCCGGCAGGGAGTGGGGAGAGGCAAGGTGGGCTCTGTGGATAAAACGTGGTTTGTTCCCATGCGCTTTGTCACCGTTGGTTATGGGAAAATGGCAGAGTCCTGGCCTGTGACTGTGATGAAACGAATCCTGGTGGGCCACAGGAAAACACTGTGGCTGTCAGTAACCCTGCCAACGCAGGAGGATGGGATAGAAAAGGAGAGTAACGCAGGTCGGCCACTGCCCAGCACTGAGCCTCGGGGCGCCCGGGGCTCCTGGGGCAGCTGCCATCATGCCCCATTTCCCTCCCTTTCACCAAGCTGGTCCCCGGTGCAGGAAGTAGGGTCCAACCTTCCCCTGGCTTTCATGAGGAACAGACGGACGCTAAGGGGCATGTGGGTCTGGTTATGGGGACTTGTTTTAATAAGCTTCCAGGGAAGGTCCCAGGGGTCAAACAGGCGTTAGCAAGAACACCAGCCTGTGACCGAAAGAAGTCCAGACTCTGCCGTTCATCACTGCTGTGGCCTTGGGCACAAGTGGCTTCTCCTCTTGGGGCCTCCTTGCCCGGCTCTGTCGATGGAGGCCATCTGTAAGGTGCCTTCCCGCCACTGGAAAATGGAGACAATCACCCCACATGCCTGGCTCCCCCCCAGCAGGTGAGGGTCCATAACCATTTTAAGATGATTAGCGAGGGGTCAAGCCCTGTGCCCTGGGACGACACGGTCTCTCGAAGTGGCTTCCCTCGGCAGTAGGGGGCCTCCTGATGCAAGGCAGATGTTGGCAGGAGCAGGATGCAGTCACCCAGCCTAGGGGAGCCCCAGGGGCTGGAGGGCTGCCCGGACACCCAGAGTCGTCTCCATGCCCAGCCACACGCAGCCCAGCCCTGCATGTGTCCTGCTGTGCTAGAGGCGGGCCCCCCGCCCCGCCCCTGGGGGTCTTAACCACCTCTGCCCAGGGGAGGAGCGGAGCCAGGTCCAGAGAGATCTCAGACACGGGCTGCAAGTGCCCCAGCCGGGGTCAGCCTCCTCGGACCCTGGGCCCCCGCGGTGTGGGGGACGCATGAGCCCGGAACACAGGAGGGGCTGACCCTTGCTGGGCCAGGGGCACAGCCGTCAGCAGTGTGGCCATAACCTCGCTGATCCCAGGCTGCAGACACCGGAAGCTTTCTGTTTGCCTCTCAGGAGGTTCTGGTCGAGCCGAGCCCCCTTTCGCCCACAGCCGTGATCCCACCCGTGCACCCATCTCTGGGACGACACCTGGCCCTGCGGAGGTTGGAGCTGCGTGGTTTTCTAGCCAGATCCCCGCTAAAGCTCAGATGGCCTATCCCCCACCCCACCTGCCGCGGAGCAGCCTCTGTCTTGGGGTTTCGGCCAATACTCTGTCAAGCAGGGCCGGCAGGGAGAGGCAAGGTGGGCTCTGTGGATAAAACGGGGTTTGTTCCCATGCGCTTTGTCACCGTTGGTTATGGGAAAATGGCAGAGTCTACTTTTCCTGGCCTGTGACTGTGATGACACAAATCCTGGTGGGCCACGCTGACCCCGCCCCCGCCCAGCCTGCTCTTTCCGCCCCGGGACTTTGGCCTTGAGACGTCTCTGTTCTCACGAGGGGGTTGGGGCAGAGCCACCACTCTGGGACCTTACCACTCCGCCCCCCCCCCCCCCCCAAAGGTACAGGGAAGGTTTCGGGAAATGGAACACTTGGGCCAAGCGGGTTGTGGTTTGGTCCCTTGAGCTTAAGGTTTAACTGAACCTTAAGACAAATTTGGCGTCTGTGTGAGCTCTCTGCTCTGTGTCCCCAGCTGCAGGACAATGCGGGCCATTTATGACTTTGCACATGGAACGAGAACATCTGGTTCAAATAACACACACAGATACACACACACACACACCCTAACAGGAACACATCACAACAGATGGTTTTCTTAAACAGAACCTACTCCCCGGCCTCTCAATCCAGGAAGATAATGCGACACCCTCCCAGGGCTGGGGGAAAGGTGATCATCTCGCCTACACTATGGGCTTTTCTGTTCAGGGATCTGAGATGGCAAGTCACTTGCCTAAGGTCACACAGCAAGCTGGGTGGCCTAACTGCCAAGCTGGATCCTTCCCCAGCTCAGCATGCAGGGGGGAAGAAGGCAGGCCCTGTGCCCTTCTGATTCTCACAGACAGAGGGGCACCGCTTCTACCAAGAGGTGGCAGGCATAGCTCCCACAGCAAAGCGGTCAGTGCACCCAGTCCTGCTGTGGCAGCCAGGGTGGAGACCCAGAGTCAGTGGGCGTGCCCCAGCCCCCTGGGGAGGGAGCAGCCTGGGTGGGCCCAGGTGCACAGGTGTAGAGCATGGTTGGGACCCCCTAGTGCACACCCCCTCCCCCACCCAGGAGGTTCTCTGAGGGTCCTGGGTCCTGGGGCGGAATCAGTGGTGAGAGAGACAGCAGGGGAAGTCGAGGCTTACACATAACAGGAATGGGCCCCAGGGCAGAGCCTCGGCGGCTGGCAGCTGAGCCCTGCAATGCACACTCCCTCCATGGAAAACCAGTGGAGACCTGGCAGTCTCTTCTTGGTCTGGCCCATCATTTACATTTTATTTATTTATTTAACTTCAGAGAGAGAGAGAGAGAGGGAGAGAGAGAGAACTTTCCATCCTCTGGTTCACTCCCCAGCTGCCCCAAGCCAGCACTTGGGAACTCCATCCGGGTCTCCCATGTGGGTGGCAGGGGCCCAAGCACCTGAGCCATCCCTGCTGCCTCTCAGGGTGTGCATTGGCAGGAAGCGGGAGCCAGGAGCGGAGCTGGGACTCGAAGCCACGCCCCTCGCCTTGGCACGCAGGCTTCCCCAGCCATGTCCTAACTTTTAGACCAAACACCGTCCCGCTGTGCTCTTCTTAATTTCTCTGGCTCTCGCCCCTGTCAGGATCTCCCCATTGGGCTTCTGCTGCCGGAGGTCCCTGTGTGGATTTTCTCCATGTAGGAGCGGGTGAGAGTAAGGGGGACTCCTGGTTCTCTGGGGAGACAGCGATTTCCTGGGCTCCGAGGAAAGAGGACCGTCCTGTCCTGGTGTGAACCCCGTCCCATCTCCCCCGCTCCGAGCACACCCACAGCCAGGAGAGGGAGGCCTGGGAAAAGCTGTCCCGAGAATCCGTCTTCCCTTCCCTACTCCGCCCACTGTTTCCTAACCCTCAGGCTGCCGCACCGAGGGACCTGGGAGTCCCTGGGCCCAGCATCCTCATTTACAGGCCACAGCCCAGCAGGAGGCCTTGAAGCAGACCGAGGCCTGAAGTCAGGAGACCTTGCACAAGTTGCTTTATTCGTGTCCTCAGGAACATGAGGACCTACCGGCCAACGCGCTTGGCCTCGGAGCTACCGCAGTGAACCCAAACACCCGGTGCGAGTCACCTCGCCGTGGAGAGGCAGCCAAGGGACACACAGACTCCTCTGACGCTTGCCAGGGTGCGGATGAGCCCAGCACCAGGAAGGGACAGAGGGTGTGGCAGGCGAGCGTTGTCTTAGTGATGTGATCACCTGGGAAGGCCTCTCTCACCCTGAGCAGAGGCCCAGAGGAAGTAGGTGAGAGGACCACGCAGCTAGCCAGGTGAGAGTGGTCCAGGCAGGGGAAGTAGCAGGTGCAAAGGCCCTGGGGCAGGAATTCAAGGGAAGGGCTAGAGCAGAGGAAGAGGGGGACAGCAGGTGGATTCGAGAGGGAGGGAAGGGCATACAGCTCGCAGGGCCTTGTCGGTCAGGGTCAGCATCAATGTCAGGGTTTTGAATTTTATTCTGAATGAGAAAGACAGCTTCGGGGAAGATGTAATTGTCAGCTTTTCATTACTGCAACAAAATACCTGAGAGAAGCTAACTTTAAAAAGAGAAGCCTCCCAACAGCTTGAGGCAGGCTTTAGCAAGGGCCTTGGGGCAGGTGGCAGGGGGTGGGTGGGCCCATCCTGCCTTCCACCACCAAGCCTCTCCTGAGGACTGCCTGCTGAGGACATGCCCCCAGGGGCCCAGGGCCCCCTCCCCCCAGGAAGCCTACCTCCTAAAGGGTGGCTGGCTTAAGCCTCCACCCCCTCAGTGCCATTAGGAAGACTTCAGGGTCCAAATCTTCAACACGTGGACCCTGGGGGCAAGGTCATGTTTTCCCAGACACAGCTTCTGTTTGTGGCACCTGCTGGCTATCCGTGTGGACGTACTTAGAAGGCAGTCGGACCTGTGAGTCCTGCAGAGAGGCTGGCTGGAGAGAGAAATCAGGGAGCCCTCAGCACAGGGGCTGTCTGGAGGAGATGACCTAGGACTTCAGGTATACCCCGTGTCCCCAAGCTTCTCTCTGCAATTACAACCCTGCCCTCAGCTCTTGTATTACACCTGGGCTGCCTTCTTCAGTCCTTGTAGAATATTCTAGAGAAGTCAGAGAGCCTGAAAGAGCTCTGGTATTTGTGGGCAGGCTCTGAAGGTATCTTTTTTTTAATGCAGAATATGAAAACTGGAAAACCTGCAAATGGCCATCTGGTCTACCTCTTCAATGTTCACAAGTCAGGGAGCTGAGTCCCAGCAGAGGAAGTGCGTTGCTCAGGTCATGTTCGGGATGAAGCGCCAAGGCTCCACCTGTTGTCTGCAGTAGCACAGCTGAGGATCTGGCTGGCCTCCTCACTCTCCCCTTAGACAGCCTTCAGTGGCTCCCTATGGCCTTGTCCCAAGAGAGCCACCATCCTCAGAGGGATGGAGCAGCCCTTGCTGCCCGCACCAGCTGCGTCCGTGTGCACCCAGACCCTCGCCCTAAGCGGGCGCCGGCTCTCACCTTCTCCACACCCCCACCACTGTCCTTACTGCACCTGCTCTCACTCGGCCTTCAGGGAACGGCCTCCAGTCTTCCCCAAGGTCCCGACCTGGCGCCGCTCCTCCCAGTCCCTGCTAGCATCTGCCTGGTATTGTGCCTTGTGGTGTCGCCAGCACATGGTAAAGTTAACAGCTTAAAGCACAAGGGGGATGGGGCTGGCTCTGTGGTGTAGTGGGTAAAGCTGCCTCCTGTAGTGCCGGCATCCCATATGGCCACTGGTAAGAGACCTGGCTGCTCCACTTCCGATCCAGCTCTCTGCTATGGCCTGGGAAAGCAGTAGAACATGGCCCAAGTCCCTGGGCCCCTGCACCAGCATGGAAGACCTGGAAGAAGCTCCTGGCTCCTAGCTTCAGATCGACGCAGCTCCGACCATTGCGGCTACTTGGGGAGTGAACCAGTGGATGGAAGACCTCTCTCTCTCTCTCTCTCTCTCTTTCTCTCTCTGCTTCTCCTTTTCTCTCTGTATAACTCTTTCAAATAAATAAATAAATCTTTGAAAATAAACGCACAAGGGAGAACGAAGGGCTCAACCCCCAAGGAGGACACTGCAGGGCCGGTCTCGCAGGCAGCCAGTTCGTAGCCAGTGTGTGTGAGACACGTGGTTGCTGGCCTGCACAAAGAGCTGATAATCAGAACTACCCATGGGATCAGTGTGGGCAGCTGTCACTCCTGGAGCAGAGGGAGGCCCCGAGCACGGTGGACGCAGTTGCTGTCAAACCCAAGTCACCATACTAGCTGTGCAGTGGACACACAGGGGTGCTCGGCAGGTGCACCCCAGGAAAGAAAGGGTGCAGCGTGGGGGAGCCGGACTGGGTCTGTGGAGTTCCAGCTACAGGCATACCCTCAGGGCGGCAGCAGGACTTCTTCTTCTTCTTCTTTTTTTTTTTTTTTTAAGATTTATTTATTTAGAATGAGAGAGACAGAGAGAGAGAGAGAGAGAGAGAGAGAGAGAGATCTTTCACCTGTGGTTCACTCCCCAAATGACTGCAACAGCCAGGAATTGGGCCAGGACAAAGCCAGAGCCCAGGAACTGCATCCGGGTCTCCCAGGCAAGTGGTGGGCACTCGGGCACTCGTCCATCCCTGGCCACTTTCCAAGACACATCAGCAGGCAGCTGGCTGGGAAGGGGCACAGCCGGGACTCAGCACCTACCCCAGCAGCATCACTTCCAGGCACACACCTGGGCAAAGCTGGCCAAGCTTCCCCAGGCCGGGGCTGCAGAGCTGGCCTGAGGACAAGGGGCGGCCGGCTTCCCAGGAGGGTCTCGGCTGTGAGCACACCACACTCTGCCTCCTTGCCTGCTCCGGCTCTATCTTCCAGTCTCCCCGCGTGGCACCCTTGCTCCCCTCTGGACTTCTGGTGGCCTGAATGCTCTGTGTCATCTCCCCCTGCTGGAGCCCGAGTCACCAATACGATCAGCAAGGGGCACCCATGGGTGGGGTCTTCCCACACTCCTCGGTTCCCATGCCCAACTGCCTGTTCCCTGTGCCTCTGGGCCTGGCTGGAGGACTCTCCCTGGTCTAATGTAGCATCCTGGGGCAGCGCCAGCATCCCATACAGGCACTGGTTTGAGTCCCAGCTGCTCCTCTTCCGATCCAGCTCTCTGCTATGGCCTGGGAAAGCAGTGGAAGATGGCCCAAGTCCTTGGGCCCCTGTACTTGTATGCGAGACTCTGAGGAAGCTCCTGACTCCTGGCTTTGGATCCATGCAGCTCCAGCTGTTGCGGCCAACCAGGGAGTGAACCAGCGGATGGAAGACCTCTCTCTCCCTCTCTCTGTCTGTAACTCTACCTCTCAAATAAACAAGCAAAATCTTTTTTAAAAAAAATAATAATGTAGCATCCCTTGCACAGAGCTCACTTCTAACTCTGCCCACAGTAGCTGGGCTCTGGCTTGGCGCTGCCTCTCCCAGGCAGTCTACCCAGGCCAGGACCCCATTTCAGCCTCCCTAGTTATAGAGTTTTTTTTTTTTTTAAATTAGTATTTGAGACAGACAGCACCCTCATCCCCTGGTCCACTTCCCAGATGCCGCAAGGGCTGGGGCCGGGTCTGGCTGAAGCCGGGAGCTGAGAGCGCAGTACAGGTCTCTTAGGGAGTCCAGCCACCTGTGCTATCTCCTGCTCCTCCCAGGTCGTGTGCGCTGGGGACAAAGCTGGAGTCAGCAGTGGAGCCGGGCCCGGGTTCTGGGCACTCCAGATGCAGTTTCTGCATCTACTGAATGGGATTAAAAAATACTAATAACCCTTCTAATGAAGCGAATTGCAAGAACTCGATTTTGAGTTATTTAAATATCTGTTTTATTCAAAAGGAGAGATGCATAGACAGACAGACAGAGCACCTGCTGCTAAGGAACTCTCTGGAAGGCAGCAAACGATGGCCCAAGCACTTGGAAGCCCTACCGCCCACGTGGGAGACCCGCATGGAGCTCCTGGCTCCGGCCCTGCCCAGCCCCAGCCGTTGTGGGTACTTGGGGAGTGAAGCAACAGAACATTCGTTGTTATTCTACTGTTAAGATATAGATAGATTATTTTAGTGCGCATCTCTCTGGGGTGGCTTTTTGTGAATAGACATTTAAAGTATTTATTAACAATAGAAACTTGCTGTATTTTTGTACATATGGTTTTGTAGCTTTCTTTTCTAACTCATTAAATTATAAATTTTACATGTCATTAAGAAAAAGTAAAACTCATCCCAGGGAGAGGGACTGGCAGGGACAAAGGAACAGAGAGACAGCACAGCTAAGCAAGACTGGAAGAACTGACACCCCTTGGGGGATCAAAGCACAAGAGACAAAGAGGGGCCATGGTGGGGAGAAACCTAGGATTTGCCGTTTGAATCAGGAGACAGGAAAGCCTTAAAGGAAAAAAAAATTACTCAGAAAATCTGATCCTAAGGAAGACAGCTTCACTGAGGCTCCAGGCAGCCAAGGCAAAAAGGGAAACATGAACGAGCTTCCCTCACTACAAATGCGTTAAGAGCAGCTGCCTCCAGGACCTGAGACCCGGCTCTGACACTCCCTGCCCATGTCTGTCTCTTCGGCACATTAGTTAACTTCTGTGTGATTCATTTTATCTGTTTGAGAGGACACACGGCAGTGCCTAATCACCGGCTGTTGTGAGAGTGAGAGGGACGCAGGCATCTAGAGCGCTGAGGGCTCCGAGCCACGTGAGGGCTGGGGTGACGGGATCCGTGGCTGCGAGCTCAGGAAGGCCGCCTGTGACGTCTCGAGGAGGAAGCCAAGGGTGAGGCAGGGCTCTAGGCCGCAGCCAGTTCACGGGCCAGCCCCGAGCTTCCCGGCGGCCTGGCCCGTGCCAGGATTTCCACTCCCCTCCCCGCCGCCCTCTCTCTCCTCGCTCAGGTCACCCTCCCAGCCTGGCTTTTTGCCTGAGCTGTTTCCTGTTTCCCGAACATCTTTCTTCTGCATATTCATGCAATTTCTTGTAACAGCGCCCTGCCTGGAACACCTCTCCCTTCCAGCATCCTCCTGGCAAACTCCTACCTATGCTTCAAAACTCCCTTCCAGAGTCACCAGCCCTTCCTCCCGCAGGGCTCGGCTCCTCAAGTGCTGCTCGGGAGAGGAGTCGGCATCACTTCTCCTGTGTGATTGACAGGACAGATGAAGACGGGGGTCATGTCGATGGGGTCACGCTGTGGCGCAGGGGGTTAAGCCTTCGCCTGTGGCGCTGGCCTCCCATTTGGGTGCTGGTTCAAGTCCCGGCTGCTCTGCTTCTGACCCCGCTCCCTGCTAATGCACCTGGCTCCTGGCTTCGGATTAGCCCAGCTCTGGCCATTTCGGCCATTTGGGGAGTGAACCAGCAGATGGAAGACTTTTCTCTATCTGTCTCTCCCTCTCTCATAAATAAATAAATCTTAAAAAAAAAAAAAAAGATGGTGCTAGCTTACCATCTTGGACCACTTCACTGGGCACTTGCTGAGAGCTTTGCAAGCATTTATTTCTACTTATTTTTTTTTTCAGCAACCCTATAAGGAAGTTGCAATTTGCATCTCCATTTTGTATAAAAGGAAACCAAGCCATAGAATGGCTAAAGAACTTGCTCCCGCCCCACAGCTGGGATCCGAACTGGGGTTTGTGTCGAGAACCAGCCGCCACGGCCGGGGCAGCGAGCCACCTCCCCGTGTTACCATCACAGTTCGCATTGCTCTGACGGTCACAGGTCAGCAATGGGCTTGTTCCCTTTGTCCTTCCATCTTCCTGGCGCCAGCCCCGACACCCAGCAGGCGAGGGGGAAAGATTCTCACCGTCAAGTTCAGCGCAGCTGGCTCCTTTCAAAAGCCCTCTCACTCTCCCCTGGGCCCCCGGCCACCCTGCCCAGCCCTGGGGGCTCCTTTCTCTGAATCCTCTATGCATTTCTGCTTTCCCAGTGCGCACACACACACACACACACTGAGGATTCTTCCAGGGTGTGCCAGTGCAGCCGCCGTGCACCTGATTTAATAAAGTGGGCATCTCTGCTCCCACTTCACAGACAAGAAAACCGAGGCTCCAGGCTGGCTTTTGACTCCGTCACCCTCAGACTCCGAAACCCATTCATCTTTCCCCAGGGAGTACAGTCCCCCCCACCCCCACCCCTGGTCCTTGAGCACAGAGCCCGGAGCCCGGGCGGCCTGCAGTCCGTGTGTGAGCCGAGGCAGGGCGTGGGTGGTCCGAGGACAGTGTGCCAGGGCCCAGGCTCTCCCAGTAATGCAGACTTTCCAGCGCCCAGCTCCGAGGCGCCCGCTATTTTTGGATGGCCTTGCACAAATGCTGTGTGGGCTTCCTCTTTGCTACTAAATGTCACTGCGTGAGTTTCCTAGTTTCATTCTTCTGCCTGCGCTGGGGAGGGTTACGCAACCAGCGCCCAGCAATGACTCATGGCGGGCGGGCGCAGCTGCCAAACCGTCACCACCGCCAGGGTAGGGTGCCATCCGCCCCGCCCCGCCCCCAGCCCCAGGCTACTTGGGGGGGGGGGGAATGGTTGGTTGAACGTGTGCAGTCTTTCTTTCTAAGGTTGCTTCCCCTTGTCCCTGTCTCCTCTTCCAGGAGCTGGGTCAGAGGGTACGGCAGGCTGGTGAGAATCTAGCTGTGGCGTCAGCGCCGCCCGCCACGTGGGCCCCAGGGCTGTCCAGGAGATGGTGCAGGCTGACCCCTCTGGAAAGCTGGGTGCTCTTTCCAAGTTCCTTTCTTGGCCACCTCGTGCCCCCAGCGCCCTCTCCACAGAGCCTGCTGGGAGAGCAGCAGCAGTGGGCTGCGGCCCAAACTCCGGCCATGCCCTCCACCCTCCTTACACAGTAGCCTGTGTTCTGGATTGGTTAAAGCTGGGATATTGGCTTCCAGCACCACCCAGTGGCCTCGTGCCACGGCAGGTCTGGAGCCAGCCCCCAGCCCACCCAGGGTGAACCAAGAGGAGTCCCTGCAGGGGCCGCTGTGGGCCACACAGGAGGGCGGAGCCCCTGTCCAGGGAGCAGCAGGGACGTGGCATCTCCTGGGCTCCAGGCACAGTGGTGGGCATCGCGCTGCAAATGGCCGCTCCGGCTCCAGCTGGGTCCGTGTTTCTTGCTTCAGGCTGATCGGGCTGCAGATCAGGGTGAGGCTGGGGCTGCAGGAGGAGTTGGTGGCTCCGTGTGTGAGGGTGGGGGAGGTGGGAGCAGAGGCTGGCCCTGGGAGCACCCTAGAGGCATGGCAGGTGCCAGCAGCGCCTGGCCTGGCACTGAAGGGGGGCGGACAGACTCCGGAATCAGGGTTTAGCAAGAGTCACTGGGAGTGTCTCCGTCGCTCGGAGCAGTCGCCACAGCTGCGGCACTGGCTCATTTGCTGGGCACTTCTCTGCAACTCTCAAATGAGACTGGAGCGCCGGTGTGCGGCCAGGAAGGGAGAGGGGCCAGCCCCGCCTCCCCTTAGCGGGCATAAGCATCGAGTACAGTGGGAAACAATGCCCAGGAGCAGGAGAGCTCCCACTGTGGTCCGTGGACGACTCTACTAACCTGTCCATGCCTCAGACTTCCCACCTTGGAAATGGGCTGGTGGTAGTCCAAGGGCTGTATGGTGCCTTTCTCCTGCCTGGATCTGTCCAGAAAGGCTAAAGGGCTTGCAGTGAGCCTGCCTTCACTGCTCTTCTCACCTGGTCTTCCAAACACACCAGGCTAACCCCAGGGCCTTTGCACTGGCTGTTTGCTTTGCCAAGAGCACCCTTCCGCAGGGGTGAGCACAGCACCCCCTCACCTCTCAGGTCTTTGCCAGGGTCTTGGGTCGTTGCAGCATCTCAGTAATGCCGTCCAAGAACCTCTTTCCCACCCCGCCTCCTCCCCACGGCAGCTCCTCCCAGCTCAGAGATTCAAGCCACAGGCACTTTCCTTAGGACTGCAGCTCTAGAGTGGAAAGAGCCAGCCCCAGTCCCAGCAACTGACCCGGTGGAGGCCACGGTCCTGTGCCTTCCTCGCACCGTGGTCTCATGGGAAAATGTGCAGTCTCTTCCCTCCAAGCTCTTTTTTTTTCTTAAAATTTATTGATTTATTTGAGAGGCAGAGTTAGAGAGAGAGGGAGAGACAGAGAGAGAGGTCTTCCATCCACTGGTTCACACCGCAATTGGCAGCAATGGCCAGAGCTGCGCCAATCTGAAGCCAGGAGCCAGGAGCTTCATCTGGGCCTCCCATGTGGGTGCAGGGGCCCAAGGACTTCAGCCATCTTCCACTGCTTTCCCAGGCCATAGCAGAGAGCTGGATCAGAAGAGGAGCAGCCGGGACTTGAACCAGCACCCATATGGGATGCTGGCGTCGCAGGTGGAGACTTAGCCCACTGTATCACTGCGCCTGCCCCCCAAGCTCTGCTTAAGCCCCAGTGGGATCAGTCAGAGCATTTGTTCACCGCGCTGCGGGTGACTGCGTGGTGAACATCACACCGAAGCTTTGCTAGGGTGAAATCGGGCCTTTAGCCGCCGTCAGCTTCCCTGGGGTGACAGAAGTCTCTACAAATGCCCCATCTCCCAAGGACAAGAGCCTCAGGTTTGCAAGAAGCCAGCAGCCTTTCAGGGCAAGCCCCGCCCTGGGCCTGTCTGCCAAACGGAGGAGCAGGTTGGAGGCAGGACTACGCCTCCCTCCTTCAACTTGACTTCTGGAACTTCAGAGCCTTTGGCCGTCGGGGAGAAGGCCAGCTGACCCCTCTGACCACAGCGGTCCCAGGAGAGAGCGCCTGGGATCCCTTTTGAAGCTGGTTTGTTCCCTGAGTGACAGCGCGTTTTAATCTCTTTCTTTGAAAGAACAGGCTTTTCCTTCCCAGGAAAGAGCGGGGGGCTGCCCTCCATCCCTCCCTGAACGTGTTCGCTTCCTCTCCTACAAATTCTGGAACTGTTAATGTCCTCCCTGTCTCTCCTTCTGCCTCAGCCACCAATCCAACCACCTAAATAATTAAAGCATGCATCAGGGTGAGAAACATACGTATTTTGATAACTGGTACTCTTAACCAAAATGCATTATTAAAAATATTTTTAAAATATTTATTGCTTTAGGGTCCGGCGCTGTGGCATGCTGGGTTAAGTCACAGCTTGAAGCACCGGCATCCCATATGAGCATCGGTTTGAGTTCCAGCTGCTCTACTTCCAGTCCAGTTCCCTTCTAATGCACCTGGGAAAGCAGCAGAAGATGGTCCAAGTCCTTGTACTCCTGCATCCCCATGGGAGACCTACAGGAAGCCCGTGACTCCTTGCTTTGGATGGGCCCAGCCCTGATTGTTGCAACTGTTTGGGGAGTGAACCATTGGATGGAGATCTCTCTCTCTCTGTGTGTGTGTGTCTTTCCTTCTCTCTCTTTGTGACTCTGCCTTTCAAGTGGATGAATAAATCATAGATACATAGCTAGCTAGCTATCTAGCTAGCTATCTAGCTAGCTAGCTAGATAGATAGATTTAAAAAGCATAAAGAGAGAGAATTCTTCTATCCACTGGTTCACTCCCCTCCCCAAATATCTGCAACAGCTATGCCTAGGCCAGGTTGATGCCAGGGGCTAGAAATTCCATCTGGGTCTCCCACATGGGTGGCAGGACCCCAAGTATTTGGCCCATCTTCTGCTGCCTTCCCAGTGCGTTAGCAGGAAACTGGATCAGGCGTGGAATAGCCAGAACTTGAACCCAGACACTCCAGTTGGATGCTGGCATCACTAGCAGAGGCTTAACCCATTGTGCCACGCTGCCAATCCCTAAAATGCTTTCTTAATCTACTCGTTTGTGTAAAAAGTAAAGTGGGTCCACTTAGAATTTACAAGTTTTAAAATATTTCTCTCACTCTCTTTTTCTTCTTACAAACTTTCCACCACAGCTATCTTTATTTGCTGGATGTTTTAAAGAGTTCTAGGTACAAGTGAGATATAATTGAAAACTAGGGAATTAAAATACACCACTCTCCAACGTCTGCTAGTGTCCCAGCTAGGCAGGAAGCAGAGGCCATGGGGGTGGCCAGCAGTGTCTGGGTTCCTGTCCAAGCTCCTCTTCCCACCCAGCTTCCTCTAATGTGCACCCTGGGAGACAGCAGGTGATGGCTCAAGGAGTTGGGTCCCTGCCACCTACATGGGAGACCCAGACGGAGTTCCAGGATCCTGGTCTAGCCTGGCTGTGGTGGGCATGTGGGGAGCGAAGCCGCAGATGGAAGATCTGGAAGACAGCTTTCCTTCTCCCCCTCCCTCTCCCTCTCTCCCTCACTCTCCCTCTCCCCCTCCCTCTCCTTCCCCCTCCCTCTTCTCCTTCCTCCCCCTCTCCCGTTCCCCCTCCCTCTCCCTTTCCCCCTCCCTCTTCCCTTTCCCCTCCCTCTCCTCTTTCCTCCTCCCTCACCCCATCCCCCTTCTCCCTCCCTTCCCCCCCCCCTCCTCACTCTCCTCCCTCCTTCTCCCAGTCCCTCTCCCTCTCCCGGGCAGCAGTCTGGAAGCTCTATCAGAATCCTGGGCCTGAGAGGCCCTCCTTGCAAAGAGGCCAGGGGCAGCAGCTGCGGGGGAGGAAAACCAAGGGCAGATGAGAGTAGAGGAAGAGTCCGGAAGGGGACCCCCTGGCCTTGGCCACCAGGCCGTGCTCAAGACCCTGTAGGTGCTGGTAGCAGGTGGAGAAGCCAGGGCAGGAGTGCGGGGTGGGGGTGGGGAAGGGTCCACACAGAGGGAAGGGGAGGAGAGGGCTGGCACCTGAGGGAAAGGCAGGCTCTCACTTCCAAATTCCTGTCCAGGCCACCATCAGGGGAATGGGGGAAATGGGGGAAATGGGGGAGGAAATGGGGGAGGGAAATGGCCCCGTGGGCCTGGGCCAGCAGAGACTGCTTCCTACAGCCACGCCCCCTGCATTGCTTCTCCCGGCCTGGCTGTCCTGACCTGGTGCACACCTCTCCCCAGGCATGGCGAGGAGGTGGCCTGAACAGGGCCATGAATGAAACCACGGCAGGGAAGGGAGTTCCCACCCCAAGCCCTCTGACCCCTGGGCCAAAAGCATCTCGGTCTCTTCCACACCACAGGGGTCAGGGTCAAGGTGGAACGTGAAGCAGCCAGGGAAGCCCGGCGTCTCTTCAGTTTCTCTGAGGCCTCCTGACTTTAAAATGAGCACTGTGCTCAGTGATGTACAGTACTTGTGTGCTCTGGGCTCTTAGAGTCGTATCCTAGGGGCGCAGGTGTTCGGCCTGGTGGTGAAGATGCCACGCTCACAGCCCACCATATCCCGATACCCAGGTTCTATTCCCAACCCTGGTGCCCGACTCCAGCTTCCCGCTAGTGTGCACCCTGGGAAGCAACAGGTTCAGCTCCAGTGGTTGGGTCCTTGCCACTCACATGGGACGCCTGGACTGCATTCCCAGCTTCCCCGACTTCATCCCGACTTCAACCCCAGACATTGCGGGTGTTTGGGGAATGAGCCAGCAGGTAGGGAGCTCTGTCCGTCTGTCTGTCCCTGCCTCTCAGATATAAAAAGTAATGTGAATGTGAATAATTATATTTTAAGGAGCTTGTGTTCATGTGAGCCTGGCTCTCGAGGAAGCCCCAGCAGACTTGGCCCAGGGCAGCACCTGACCTCTCCTTCCTCCTCCCCCCCCCCCGCCCCCTGCTCCCTCCACACCTGTGCACACCTGTCCGGTGCACCTCCCACCCCACTCCATCGCCAAGGGAACTGAGGATGGCGGCACTTCACGTCTGATCTGGGAAGATGAGGTTGGGAATGGGGAGCTGAGGTTTAGAGGTTCCTAACTGGGTTCTGATGCTTTCAAGACTTGAACCCTAGAAATGGCCGAGCTAGAGGGAGGAGCGGACACTCTTCCAGAAGCTGTCGCTGCTCCAAGCTCTGTCCTCTGTTCCGATGTTAAAAGCGTCACTGCCCTCCGCCCCCCTGGTTGTTGGTAAGGGTTGAATTCTGTCTCCGCACGATGTGGGTGCTGACGCTGTAACCCCAGTCCCTCAGAAGGTGACATCATCCAGAGACAGCCTGGGACGGAGCTGTCCCTCCAGCCCCGACAACACCTCCACTTCACACTTCAAGGCTTAAGAGACAATGGACTTCTTTTAACTTCTTTATTATGTATTTATTTATTCATTTGAGAGCATTTATTTATCTATTTGACAGCATGTGAGGGAGAGAGAAAGTTCCCATCCACTGATCACTCCCCACTCCCAAAATGGTCAAACTGGCCCAGGCTGAAGCCAGGAGTTGGGAAACCACTCTGGGTCCCCCATGTGGGTGGCAGGGACCCAAGCACCTGAGCCGCCATCTACTGCTTCCCAGGTGAGTGTTAGCAGGAATCACATCCGAGCTGGGACCCAAACCCAGGGACTCTGATGCGGGGGGAAATCACACATTTCCACTGCCAAAGCCACCCGGTGTGTGTGCTTCTCCCAGAGGTCATCTTGTGCTCCCTGGGGAGGACTGACGGCCAACTCCGGCTGCAGAGCCGCGATGAAGGGAGCCTCTGGTTTGACCGGGACCCTTGGCTGGGGGCCTCACTTAATCTGCCTCATTTTCTCTTCCCTGGAGAAATAATAACAAAAATAGCTGCTCAGATTGTGCATTTTCTATGACTCGTGCACTTTTGAATACCTTACATCCCTGCTCCTAGGGGCTCTGGTGCACTGGTGTTCCCATTTTACGGATGAGGAAACCAAGTCCAGAGGGGCTAAGCGCCCAGCCCAAGTCACCGAGCTGCCGCAGATGGCTGGACCAGAACGAGAAACCACATTGTTCCCGCCTGTCTCACTACTCTCCAGGCGAATGAGCTTCCCTGTGCCTTTCCTCCCAAGCCTGTGGACAGGGAGCTGACCCCAGGTCACGGGAGTACACGCAGGAGGAAGAGGAAGTGGGGGACAGCCTCCACCGCCCTGCAGATTGGATGGACTTGGGCCTGAGTCGGCTGAAGGCTGACGTCAGCTGGCTGGAAATTCCTGTGCCTAGTGATCAAGGCTTGGAGAACAAAAGCTCCCACCGCAGGCAAAAACTTGCTGCTCAGCGCCTAGTGAGAGGGCTCGGGTTTCAGCCACACAGCCGGTGAAGTCATCGGGCTGTGGGCTGGCGGCCACGGGGCTCCCGAGGGCACAGAGCAGCTGGGCTGGGCGGAAGGCCTGGAGAGCACATCCCCTCCCGGCCTCCGGGGACTGCTCCCCGTGACCCGAGATTCCCCCGCGGACAGCAGGGAAGGGCTGCGGCCAGGCCTCGCCCAAGCCCCTCTCCATGGCTGACCTGCATGAGGGTGGCCAGATCCGTTTGCGAGGGGTGGATCTCGTGGCTCAGGGAATTGGCCCTTTAGAGCCAGGTGGGAGGACCTGACCTTGGGCTTGACCCCTTCCTCAAAGCCTTAGGATGCTGAGCCAAGGGGTACCAGAAAGGATCCTGGAACACAGACCCCTTTTCCCAGCCACCCATGGGGCACTGAGAGAGAGAAAGCTCACTCATTCATTTACTCATTCACTCATTCATTCATTCATTCATTCAGGATATGAGACATCCAGCCAGGTACTTGCTGAAGTCTATGCAGCGAGGTGGGACCTCTGATCCAGGCAAAGGAGGCAGGCAGAGCTACAGGCCCAGAGAGCCATCGTTATAATACGGTTCCTGGGCCCAGCGGCTAAGACGCCGAGCAGGCCACGCGTGTCCCCCGTGGCACCCCCTGATCCCAGGCCCCACTCCAGATTCCAGCTTCCCGCTAATGGAGACCCTGGGACGCAGTGGCGATGGGTGACGCCATGGTGATGACCAGACAGCAGGCTCGGGATTACCCGCTGAGGCACCTAAGTTACCTGCAACAGACCAGGAGCAAACGAGCAGACCAGAAAAACAAGAGCAAGAGGAAATAGGGATGGTATTTTCAGTGTGTGTCTAAGGTTGTGCCACCTCAAAACACCATCTTCTACTTTCTGAATTGGCAATGTATTATTTAATTTGCGAATGTCGCAGGTAGCTGGCCTCAGGCGCTTAGGGCTTAAGGCTTGTGAAGATCTTAAGGAGGCAGAACCAACAGGCAGCTGAGGACAAATTCCACGGCCAGGGATGTGGGCTGGGCACCTAGGCTGGGTGGCAGTTCTGGGAGGAGGAGTGAGGACTGTCATCTGTACTAAGGCCTGCCCCACACCCGGCCACTCCCAGCTGCCTGGTTCACTCCCCAGATGGCCACAACGGCCGGAGCCGGGCTGATCTAAAGCCAGGAGCTTCTTTCCGGTCTCCCACGCAGGTGCAGGGGCCCAAGGACTTGGGCCATCTTCCACTGCTTTCCCAGGCCATAGCAGAGAGCTGGATTGGAAGTGGAGCAGCCGGGACTTGAATTGGCACCCACATGGAATGCCGGCTCTGCAGGTGGCGGCTTTACCCACAGCACTGGCCCTGTAATTCTATTTTCCATGAAAATTTTGAAATACACTCACACACAGCACTGTGTATCTATTGACTTATTTAACATTATGGGACTGTCGAGGAAACCCGGACATGAGATGGCTCGTGCAAGATGGGGCTGGTGCTTGTTTAACCCGGAAGTCTGGCTCCAGGCACCTGCCCTTAGCTGCTCTGTGCTGTCCCGCGTGTCCCCATAGCCCTGCCCTGCAGGATGCTACCAGTCGGCTTGCTTGTCACTTGCCCTGCACACGCACACTCATGCCCAGACCCAGTCTGTTTGCTTGTTCTTGCTCCTGGTGGAGCCCTGTACTTTTCCGTGTTTTGATTCACCATCTGCACGCCCCGTGTAAACTGTCTGTTCATCTCCTTTGCTGCTTACTGCATAGAATCTGGGCACTGATTTCAGGATTTTGTAGCAAAGCCAAAGTGAATATATTTTGGATATATCAGTGGTTTGTTATTTCTTCCAGGCTGTTATTCCTCCTGTGGTTGGCCTATGTTTTATGCAACAAAGATTACTCTTTTTTAAAAAAGATTTATTTGTTTTAAAGGCACAATGACAGAAAGAAAGAAGAGACAGAGAGAGAGAGAGGGAGATCTTCCGTCTACTCATTCACTCCTCAAATGCCTACAACAGCCAGGGCTGGGTCAGGTCAAAGCCAGGAGCTTCATCTGGGCCTCCCAGGTGGGTGGCAGGGCCTATGCACTTGGGCCATCATCTACCGCTTTGCAGGTGCATTAGCAGGAAGCTGGATCAGAAGCGAAATAGGCGCTCAGCCCTCTGCCTCTATGCTGAGCCACCCGCCTGGTCTGGCCAGGTGTAATCTCTCCACTCAACCATGTAACCTCACTCCTTTCCTCCCCGCCCCGAGTCAGAGTGACTGGGCACCTTCTCAGGCTCTGTCTGGAGAGGTGCCCATCCATCCTTACGGATGTCCCTTCCCTAATAAACCTTGCTATTTTACCTCCCACTAAAACAAAAAGAAGAAGAAGAAGGAGAAGGAGAAGGAGAAGGAGAAGGAGAAGGAGAAGGAGAAGGAGAAGGGAGTTGCGACTGGAAGCAGAGCTCTGATATTGGAGCTGGGCATTCCACCCAGCTGCTTACGCACCCGCCCCTAGGGTTCCTGTTTTTTTTTAATTCAAAAGTACTTTTTTTTGCCTCTCTCGGTGGTTTCTCTTCAAATATGACAAAAACATGGGACTGCGTGGCCTTGTCTTTTTTGTGCTGTTTCAGCCGTGTGCACTGAGTGCAGAGTGAGGCGTCAGTGTCATTATCCCTGTCCTGCTGTCCGCCCAGGGCACTGGTGACACAGTCAATACGTTCCTGGCTGTTGGCTTGTTCGATTAGTTCTGGTTCTACAGTGATTATTAGTCTATTCCACGGACCACCTTTTTCCCCGTTGTCACCACATGGTTTGGGTAATTGTCACTTTGTAATATGCTATGAAATCTGTTAGGTTGAATTTACCACTGTTCCTTTTGAAAAGAAGCGTTAGTCTTTTCAACCATTCAGTCCGGTGACACGATCCCCGCTCCTTTATCCAGCTCGGGCAAAGCTTCCCTTAGGAGCCTGGGCAGGGAGTGCACTAAATGCCCATACATAGAAACTCCAGGAGAGGCTGGCGCCATGGCTCACTAGGCTAATCCTCCGCCTGCGGTGCCGGCACCCCGGGTTCTAGTCCCGGTCGGGGCGCCGGATTCTGTCCCGGTTGCCCCTCTTCCAGGCCAGCTCTCTACTGTGGCCCAGGAGTGTAGTGGAGGATGGCCCAAGTGCTTGGGCCCTGCACCCCATGGGAGACCAAGAGAAGCACCTGGCTCCTGGCTTCGGATTGGCGTGGCTGCCATTGGAGGGTGAACCAATGGAAAAGGAAGACCTTTCTCTCTGTCTCTCTCTCTCACTGTCCACTCTGCCTGTCAAAAAAAAAAACCAAAAAAAAAAACAACTCGGAGAGAGTCGCTGCCCTGGCCACTTCCTGCCGGCCGGGGGTGGGTGTGCTCTTAATTTTCCTCGTCTTCACGTCTCCTAACTGGATTCCTCCACCCTTTTTGCAAGAAATCTTATCACCGGAAGTCAACTCAGGGCCACGCAGTGACGGCAACGCTGTTCTCACGTGTTTTGTGCCCAGCACTTGCTCCTGGGAGGAGCACCCCGTTCCTGGGGGTAGGGATAGGGGTCAGGGGGTGGATTTAAAGACTTGGAAACTGGACTCGGCCTGACAGCGGCAAGCAGGGGGCAGAGGGGCCGGGGTGGAAAGGCCTCTGGCGCCCGTGATAGTCCTGCAACAGTGAGGCACCTGCAGGGCAGTGAGATCGCACGAGTGGGCCCAGACGGTTGGAGCATGAGGGCTGTCTGGCCCAGGCCGTACGTTTAGTCTCCTAGCATGTCCAGCTGGCATCGCTTACCTGGTGAGTGGGTCCGAGCTGGGATGGAGAGGGGCCACCGGCTAAGGACGTGACGCCCTCCATGTCCCTGTGATGTCCCCGGCCACGCTGCCCCCAGCTTTCCCAGTGTGGTCTGGCAGGAGCAGGGGCTGTAAGTTCCACTGAGTGCCTGTCCCTGCTTTCCTTTCCAGTCCTGACGACAGCCCGAAGAGGTAAACATCAGTGGACCCATTTTTGAGATAAGAACAGTAAAGTCTACAAGTGCTTAAGGACGAAGCCCAAAGTCCCCAGAAATGAGCTCAGCGCTGCCTTCCAAGTCCATTTGTACATTTTCTTCCCTTTTACCGTCCTGTGTTTTAAGAATGTGGGATCTCGGTGCGTGGCTTTGTCACACGGCAAAGAATGAAACAATAGCGAGCAAACCCCAAGGCTTGGTGGGGTCATCCATTCCCTCGTCCCCCCCTCCCCCCGAAGCATTTGTCGAGTGCAGGTCACAGTGCCACTTCTCCCAAGTGCCACGGTCTATCCCTCGGTGTCACATCTGTCCCATCGCTCCTCCCAGCCTGCACAGGAGCCGGACGGCGCGTGTCCTCACGGGCAGAAGGGAACTTGCCGTTTTCTGTTTCCAGCTCCAAGCCCGTCCCTTGCCTGCCTTCTCTCTGGCTTCTGCTCCTCCCTCTTATCCAGTATCCCCCAGGCTTCCGGATCCATGGGCTTCCAAACCAGGTCCACATCTGTTCTTCGGCCGCAGCAACCACCACTTTGGCTGAACCCTAACCATTCAGTGTGAGCCCGGGGTGCGCCACCCACCTCTCCAGAGCCCGGGGCTGCTCCGGTATCCCCTGTGGATCTCAACTGCTCCTTCCAAGCCACGGACCTGACAGCTTCTTGGGTTGGGAAACACAGACTCTCGGAACCGGACTTTTGTAGCAGCCAGGCACACTACAGGCCCTGCCTTGCAAGCCCCCACCCCTGCCCCCAGTCTCTCCACCTGCTCAAGGGAACCGTGTCTGGGGCCAAGGGCTCTGCGAGCTGTTGGGACAGGCGGCTGGTACATTGGCGGGCTGGCAATGCATGTTCGTGATCAGCTTTAGGAAACACCCTGCATGTTGTCGTTGTGTTCTTGTTTTGTTACAAACCAGTGAGGATCCCAGGGGGTGGTTCTGGGGGGGCACTCGGGTCTGGCTCAGATCAAACAAGCTGTCTTCCAGGTTGGGGGCCTTGGGGCGGGGTGGCAGGAGGCTGGGCAGGGCTGGGGCTGGACCCCAGATCTGCCCTCGGGAGATGGAGACAGGGGGCAGCTTCTTCCGCTGGGACATCACTGCGCGTTGGGCGTCATGCGAAGGGACACTCTGCTTCCGGACTTTCGCTGCGGCTGTGGGAGTCTGCGGTGTTTGTTATCCCAGCGGTGGCGTTTGGAGCAGCACATTGTCTCCACCGTGGTGCCCGGGGCTCACAGGATGAGACCGCAAGGCTGGGTACGGAGCAGGGACCAGGGCCAGCCCCTTCAGTCTGCGGGCACAGCCGCCTCTGTGCCCAGAGAAGGGGTCACAAGCAGGGGAGCCAGAGCCAGACCTCCTGAACGGGCAGCCTGGCTCTGCCACGCATCAGCTGTGTGACCTTGGGCAAGTCATTTGCTTCTTTGTCCTTGCATCTGTAAAATGGGATAGTAATAGTGCCTACACCACAGAGTTTTAACATGCTGAAATGAAGTCATGTATTAGGTGGACCTCCATGAAATTGTCATTTATATAGGCCAAACATGGTTTATCCTAACACAGCTGTGACTAGCACACAGTAAGTGCTTAAGAAATGCCAGCTCAGAATAGAAAGCACAGGCCACTGCTGTGGCATAGCGGGTAAAGCCGCTGCCTGCAGCGCTGACATCCCATATGGCCACCGGTTCAAGTCCTGGCTGCTCCACTTCCAATCCAGCTCTCTACTATGGCCTGGGAAAGCAGTGGAAGATGACCCAAGTCCTTGGGCCCCTGCACCCACGTGGGAGACCCGGAAGAAGCTCCTGGCTCCTGGCTTCAGATCGGCCCAGTTCTGGCCATTGCGGCCAATTGGGGAGTGAACCAGCAGATGGAAGACCTCTCTCTCTGTCTCTCCTTCTCTCTGTGTGTAACTCTGAAATTCAAATAATAAATAAATCTTAAAAAAAAAAAATAGAAAAGCACAACGTGAAGGTTTGTGGTTAATCCAGTCCGTTGTCTCCGACAGCGGGCCCTCGCCGTTTCTGCTGTCCCCGCCTCGCCTGGGTATCGGAGAGGGAAGCTGGTCCTGAACCCACTCAGTGCACAGCACCGGGACGGCGCAGACCCCTTGGCACGGGGCCTGGCTGGGCCTCCGTGAGCGGCAGTGCTTCCCCTCCAGGCTCCTTCCTGTGACGCAAACACGGCATTGGACAAGCGCAGAAACCCCGCCCAGCTCCTTCTGCTTCCAGGTGCTCTCAGACCCCAGCAGCCTCTCCTCTTTGCTCCCCAGCCCTTGGTGCCACTGGTCTGCCATGGGCGGGTCAAAGATCTGGGACCTGTCTCACGCTTGTCCCCGGATCGCCACTAGCTCCAGATAGTCTCTGAGGGGCTGGTAAAAGCCGCTTGCAGTGCCAGCATCCCATATGGGCGCTGTTTTAACTCTCGGCTGCTCCGCTTCCAATCCAGCTCCCTGCTAATGGCCTGGGAGAGCAGTAGAACATGGCCCAAGTCCTTGGGCCCCTGCACCCACATGAGAGACCTGGAAGAAGCTCCTGGCTTCAGATCGGCGCAGCTCTGGCTATTGTGAACCAGCAGATGGAATACCTCTCTCTCTCTCTCTCTCTCCATCTCTGTCTGTAACTACCTCTCAAATAAATAAATCTTTTTTTTAATAGCCTAGCATAGCTCTGTGGGCTGTGACGACACACTGAGGCCGTCTGTATTTTGTGCTCAGATGAGGCTTCACTATAAGAAATCCATGCTTGGGGGCAGGAGCTAGAGGTAGCCGTCCAGATGCCGCTTGGGCCGCCATGTCACAGTGCCTGGTTTCCAAGTCCTGCTTCTACCACCAATGCCGGCCTCCTGCTAACGCACACCCTACTGCTTTCCCAGGCCACAGCAGAGAGCTGGATCGGAAGAAGAGCAGCTGGGACTCGAACCGGTTGGTGCCCATATGAGATGCCAGCGCTCCAGGCCATGGCATTAACCTGCTGCGCCACAGCGCTGGCCTCATCAAGCTCTCTTGATTTGCAGATGACATGATCATCCAGGTAGAAAATTATAAGGCAGCCACAAAAGAATTACTGTAATATACATTTCAATGTAGGACATTCACAGACGTGCAGATCAATATTTTTGGGTATTCAAGTGTGTTTTGGCACCCTAGCATCAGGGTGAAACTGAAACTTTAAAAATTCACACTAATGTTTAGTGAAAGGTAGTGAGTGCTTGTAGCTAGGTAGCTTCCTAAGCCTGGTTCATCCCAGTAGAATTTGAGGGGCCGGGGAGACCTTGTTCAGTTGGTGCTGGGTTCGGTCCTTTTGCCCAACATGGCAGCATTTCAGCTGAAAAGATTCTTTTAAAACTTTGGAAGTCACCAACAATGTGAAATTCTTAACAGAGAGTTTGAGAGAAGAGGTGCAAGACTCGGATACTGAAAATTACAGAACATTGTGGAGAACTTCAAGATGATCTGTCTCGTGGGCCAGAAGACTCAATATCATTATGGTGCTCATTTTTCTTAAGTGGATCTATACATGCAGTATTTTTCCAATAAAACTCCAGCAGGGTTGTGTGTGTGTGTGTACGCACGTGCATGGGACATAGCACAATAGCTCTAAAAAAAGACCTACAGTAGCCTGAACAATCTTAAATAAAGAAGAAAAGTTGTTGAAATTATGTTAGTTAATTTCCAAATCCATAAAGCTCCAGCAATCAAAATAGTGTGGTGTTAGTGTCAACATAGACAAATAACTCAACGTACTAGAGCACAGGGTCCAGAGACAGACGTACTCGTATACTCGGTAGACTCTTAGTAGACATATTGAGAAATAATGATTATAGAAGTCACCTCCGTGAAGTCTACAGCTCTGTGGCTTTAAGTATAGCCACAGGGTTGTGTAACCATCACTGGTTGAATTATAGAATATTTTCATCTTCCCTGAAAGAAACCCCACACCTGTTAGCTCTCATTCCCTATTCCCTCGAACAGTAGCCTGAAGCAACCACTAATCTACATTTGTCACCATAGATTTCCTTAATATATTTGATGTGGGGGCAGTGCTGTGGCATAGTGGGCTGAGCCTCTGCCTCCAGCGCCAGCATTTCATACTGGCACGGGTTCGGATCCCGGCTACTCTTCTTCTGATCGAGCTCTCTGCTATGGCCTTGGAAAGCAGTGGAAGATGGCTGAAGTCCTTGGGCCCCTGCACCCATGTGGGAGACCTGGAAGAAGCTCCTGGCTCCTGGCTTCAGATCGTCCCAGCTCTGGCCATTGCAGCCATTTGGGAGTGAACCAGAGGGTGGAAGACCTCTCTCTGTCTCTCCCTCTCTCTGTCTATAACTCTGCCTCTCAAATAAATAAACAAATCTTATATATATTTATGTATATGTATTTGATGTGCATTTGATATAAATGGGTGTTTGATATAAATGGAATGTGGACTTTTTCACTGACCATGTTTGAAGGCTCATACATGTTGTAGCACGTATCAGATTTTCATTCCTTTCTGTTTTGTGTACGATACACCACGTGGGGGTCATCCATTCACTGGTTGATGGACGTTTCCACTCTGAGAGCGGTCTCCACTCTGGCTGCTATGACCATCGACGTACAGCTGGTTGTGTGCACTCGTGATTTTATTTCTCTCGGGTGGACTGCCAGGAGTGAGATTTCTGGGTCGCTCAGTGACTCCCGGTGTGACCATGGGCAGAACCGCCGCCACCTGTTGTCCACAGCGGCTGCGCTGGTCTAAGTCCCACCAGCATGGCAGGAGGGCCCCGCTTTCCCCACGTCCTCAACCCTGGCTCTCGCCCATCTCTCTAGCCTCACCAGTGGGTGTGGCATGGCACCGTGTGTGGCTTTGAGAAGCATTTCCCTAATGACTGATGGTGCTGAACACGTTCTGAATGGCTAATTATACATCTTCGCTGGAGAGATGTCTACAGATCCTTTGCTCAATTTTTGATCAAGTTATTTGTCTTTTTCTTATCATAGGGTTTTTTTTTAAGAAAATGTATTCTGGATATAACTGCTGTGTCAGATACACGATGTACAAGCATTTTCTCCCATTCTGTGAATTGTCTCTCACTTCCTTGATGATAACTGCTTTTACATGTTGACGTAGTCTCACGGATCTGCCTTCCCCATTGCCGCTTGTGCTTTATTGTGTGTACCTGAGAAGTTCTTGCTTAGCTCGAGGGCGTGAAGATTTGTCGCTGCGTTGCCCTCCGAGAGTTCTGGTTTCAGAGGTCTATGCCCCACTTTGAGTTTATTGTCAAATGAACTGTCTACTTTGGTTTGCTGTTTGTGTCCCCTCATGAGTCAGGATTGGCAGGCTGTGCTCAGGGACGTGTCCGTCCTCTCCAGGTTGTGCAGCTTGCTGGCGCGCAGCTGTGTGTAGCAGTCCCTGCTGAGCCTTTGTATCTGTGCTGTCTGCTCTGGTGTCTCCCGTTTCGTCTCGGATTCTGTGTATTCGTATTTTCTCTCTTTCTTACTCTAGCAAAGAGATTTTCTGTTTTATCTTTACAAAAATTTGTTTCTTTCTTTTTTTTTTTTTGACAGGCAGAGTTAGACTGAGAGAGAGGGACAGAGAGAAAGGTCTTCCTTTTCTGTTGGTTCACCCTCCCAAATGGCCGCTACGGCCAGCACGCTGCGCTAATCCGGAGCCAGGTGCTTCCTCCTGGTCTCCCATGCGGGTGCAGGGCCCAAGCACTTGGGCCATCCTCCATTGCATTCCCGGGCCACAGCAGAGAGCTGGCCTGGAAGAGGGGCAACCGGGATAGGGTCCGGCACCCCAACCGGGACTAGAACCCGGGGTGCTGGCGCTGCAGCAGAGGATTAGCCTAGTGAGCTGCGGCGCCGGCCAGTTTCATTATTTTTATATTATTCCTTTAGTCTCTGTTTTATTTCTGCTCTGATCTTTATTCCTCTTTCCCTTCTACTGATTGGGGTTTGCTTTGTTCTTATTTTTCTAAGTCCTTGGGGTTCCATTTTAAATTGTTTACTTGGGATCTTTTTATTTTTTTAATGTAGACATTTATTGCTATCAACTTCCCTTTTTATGTTGCTTTTACCATATCCCATAAGATTTTTACAATTTTGATATAATTTAAGGAATATTTATTTTATAGGCAAAGTGATGGACAGAGGGAGAAAAGGAGAGACATAGAGAGATCTCCCATCTGCCGGTTCGCTCCTCAGATGGCTGCAACAGCCAGGAATGGGTGGGGTTGAAGTTAGGAATCTGGAACTCCACCTGGGTCTCCTACATGGGTAGCAGGCACCCAAGGGCTTGAGCCGTCATCTGTTGCCTTCCCCAGCACATGAAGTAGGAAACGGGATGAGAGCAGAGCAGGCTGGACTTTAATTGGCACTCGGATATGGGATTCTGGTGTGGTGCTGGCAGCTCAACCCACTGTGCCACAACACCAGCCCTTGTTTGTTTATTTTTATTTGAAAGGAAGAGAGAGAGAGACAGAGAGACAGAGAGAGAGAGAGAGAGATACCCTATTCACTAGTTCACACCACAAATGGCTAAACAGCCAAGGGTGGGCCAGGCTGAAGTTAGGAGCCAGGAACAGAAACTGGTTCTCCCACACGGGTGACAGGGATCCAAGCAGGTGAGCCATTACCTGCTGCCTCCCAGGAGCAGGAAGGCGGAATTAGAAGTGGAGCCCAGACTCGAGCCCAGGCATCCTGATGTGAGATGCAATGCAGATGTCTCAAGTGACACCTTAACCTCTGTGCCCCAACTCCATCCTGGCCTCCCACATGGCTGACAGGAGACCAAGGACTTGGGCGGCATTTGCTGGCTCCCAGGTACCTGAGCAGGAAGCTGGATCAGTCACGGAGCAGCCAGGACTCCAGCGTGGGTACCGGCGTCATGACCAGCAGCTCAGCCTCCTGCACCGCAACATCGGCCCCAGGCGCCTTGATCTTTATGTCAAATAAAGAACCTGACACTAAACGGGTCACACCCCTAAGTGAAAGAGCTAAGGCTACAATAATCCTTCTATAAAACAGGGGAGAAAAAGCTTAGTGACCTTGGGCTAAGGCAAGCACAAGCTGGACACGTAAAAACCGATGGGCTGCGCTTCATCGAGATGCTAAATTTTTCTCTCTAAGAGACCACGTTATGTTGGGAAAAGGCAAACTAACAACTGACGAAAAATTCACAAAATACATAAGGGACTTGGATTTACAGCATTTAAGTATCCCTGACAACTTGATAATAAAAAGACTCAATCTGAAAATGGGTAAAACGTTTGGATAGACATGTCTCGAAAGATTATATACAAATATCAAGTAAGAAGTTGAAAAATTCTTGACATTGCTAGTCATTAGAGAAATGCAAGTTCAAACCACAATCCACACCCATCAGACTGGATAAAATTAAAAGGCTAACCACACCACACGCTGGCAAGGACGGGGACCATTTACATTCCACCAGCATGTACCCACCGCTGGCAAGAATGTGAAACGGTCCCATCGCTTGGGAAACCAGTTTGACAGTTACTTAAAAAGTTAAACCTACTGTATACTTCAGCCATTCCACAGCTAGTTATTTACCCGAGGAAAACCCAAACCTGTTTCCACACAATGACACGTACACGGATGTTCATAAAATATTGTAATCCTAGGGCATAATTACCATAAGATCTATTTTAAAAGTGGCTAGGAAAGCCATTCTAAAATATCATTATTTATTAGGCATTTGCCACCCCACTGAGCAGTGACTCAAATGTAACTAACTGTGCTTTGATGTCTCTTTAGATCCACATGGTTGTTTTGGTCAATCTGTTGCTGGATGCAACTCAAAGCTTACGTCAAAGTATTATTTGTGCAAAGACAGTAATATAATTACACTCAGAGAAATCAAAATGAAATGGAAAATTCAATCATGACCCACTTTTTGGACAAATCAACTCTTATTTCCTTGCTGCTGTCTGGTGCTTCTTTGCATGAATAAAACATTTTACAGAGTTGTAAAAATCCAACTTTGCATTCAGCTTAGGAAAAGCAATTGTGCTACTGCAAACTGTTTTCCATACTGCTGCTTAGTCTTGACAATTTACTTGTGTATTATTTATTTGAGAAGCAGAGCTACAGAGAAAGAACGAGACAGAGATAGAAAGGAGAGAGAAAGAGAGAGAGAGAGAGATCCCAACCACTGGTTCCCTCCCTGAGAGAGAGAGAGAGAGAAAGAGAGAGAGAGAGATCGCAACCACTGGTTCCCTCCCTAAATGTCCAAATCTGCCGGGGCTAGGCCGAGCTGAAGCCTCAGTCCCCATACATAGCAGAAACCCGATTACTTGAGCCATCCCCACTGCTTCCCAGGTCTTCATCAGCAGGAAGCCGGAATCTGGAGCCAGCACTTGGCAGTAAACCCAGGCATGCCGACTCAGCGTCCCAACCAACATCGTAGCCACCAGGCTCAATGCCCACCCCTACAATTACTTTTAATGAGCATGTTATTTGCTCTGTAGATTTTTCCACTCTTTAACATTTTCCATATACATATTCATATTTAAGTTGCTATTAAAAAAACCATCGTGAACAGTTTTTATAACTTTTTTCTTACTTCCTTGAGATAAATTTCTAGGAGTTGGATTATTGGGTCCAAACGTGGCATTTCAACGGCTCTCAATGAGTGCCGTCGGATGGATTTCCCATTCACTCATTCACCAAATGTTATTGAGCACTTCCTCCTTGCCCCTGCTGATGAAGTGTTGGCGCTGTAAAGGCGAGAGAGAACCAGATTCTCCACGCGTGGATCCGCTCGCCCAGCTGGGGAGACAGGCTCCTCTCAGTCCCCAGCTCAGCCCACAGGTGCGCACAGTTGTCATCTCATGAAGTGTCACCAAGGAGAGAGACGTGAGCTGTCAAAGTCTGGGATGGTGGAAGCCGACTCTGCCGGGTGCTTAATGGAAAGATTTTCTAAGGAAAAAGTGATGGTGGGGGGAGCTTCAAGATGATGAGGAGCCAACCAGGCCAAGGGGGGAAGAAGAGAATTCCAGATGGAGGCAGCAGCGTGGTAGCGTACAAGGAACTAGAAGGAGCCCGCAGGAGCTGTAGGGCGAGGAGCTGGGGGATCGGGAACGGGACAGGTAGGGGCTGGGGGCCACATGGAGGGTGTTGGCCTTGGTCTGAGAGCGGTAGAATCCTTCGAACGGGATCTGGGCTTACTAACGCTGGCTACAGTGTTGAGAGAGGGGCACCAGTGGGGAGTTCCTGCAGTGGTCCAAACAAAAGGTGAGCGTAACCCAGTGATGTGCACGTAACCCAGGCGATGTGCACGCGTACAGAGATGGAGATCAGCAGGTGCAGTTAGGAACTCCTGAGGAGGGAAGATTGACAAGGCGGGAATCAGACTTGATTTAAGATGTGAGGGTGGTGGGGCCGGCGCTGTGGCATAGCAGGTAAAGCCGCTGCCTGCAGTGCCGACATCCCATATGGGCGCCAGTTCGAGTCTTAGCTGCTTCACTTCTGATCCAGCTCTCTGCTATGGCCTGGGAAAGCAGCAGTAGAAGATGGCCCAGTCCTTGGATCCCTGCACTTGCGTGGGAGACCAGGAAGAAGGTCCTGGCTGCTGGTTTCCAGTCGGCGCAGCTCTGGCTATTGCACCCAACTGGGGAGGGAACCAGTGGATAGAAGACCTCTCCCTCTCTCTTTCTCTCTGCCTCTTCTCTCTCTGTGTAAAAAAAAAAAAAAAAAAAAAAAAAAAAAAAAAAAAGTGGGCATGGTGGGGAGAGGGCATATGAAGGACCCTTCTAAATTCCTGGTGTAAGAAAGGAGGTGGGTGGTGGCGGCATCCACAGACATAGGGAACAGAGGAAGAGGGCCAGGTTGGGGTGGTTTTGTACATAAGGAGTCCAGAGGGTCTTCGAGATAGGCAGGAGGAGTTGTCAAGTGGGCCACGGGGTCTGAACCGCAGAGCCGAGTCTGGTTGAAGGCCATGAACTTGTGAGTCATCCACACGGAGGAGGTGACTAAGGCCACAGGCGTGGAGGAGCCCGCCCAGGGAGAAAGGTGGAAAGTGAGTGGAATCCAGACCAGGTGAGGGAGAAGCACAGCCGGCCAGGGAGCCCGGCAGAGATGTGGGAGGGAAAGCAGGAAGACTTGTGTGTAAGTTGAATGCTGATGGCAGGAATGCCGGGGTGGAGGGGAGGGCAGGCGAGGCCAGGGAGGAGGTGAAGGGACGCTTGGCTGGGAGGTGGGACACTGCCAGCAGGGCTGCCCTCCCTCCCCACGGCCTCCCCGAGACTTAGGAGAGCCTAGCACTTGGTTCAGTGAGGTGCTGCTGCATCTTGAAACTTGATCTGGTTTGAGACAGAAGCCCCCATGTGCCACGGGCACTGGGCCCCGCAGATCACGCCGATCACGTAGTGGGCGCTGCCTCCAACCGCGCGGGGGGCGCTGCTCTCCCACCCCATCTCCTTTACGGGCTGCTGATTTGCTAGGTGGAAATATGTACCTGGGGTTGTTTGCATTTGCATTTCTTTGATAACTGGCCAGGTTGACTATGCTTCCGCATGCCTGGTTGCTAACCCTGTTTCCTTTTGTGCCTGCATCCTTTGGCTGTTTACAATGTTTTCAGATGCGGAGAAATCGGCTCCCTCCGTGGGGATGAGTCACTCACTTGCTGAGATGCAGGGAGAGTGTTTTTTGCAGAAGCAGTGGCGGAAGGCACGGGTGCTTGGGCAGCAAAGAGTCTCCATGTGGTCAGGACACGGAGCCGCACACGGGCCAGATCCAGTGATCCCTGGACCATAGCGGGAAGAATCCCACAGGTGCGTGTGCACCAAGTACCTGCCCAGCTAGGTTCTCCTTCAGTCCTCGGCGGCCTGGGTGCTGAGCCTCAGCCTCACCTGGCCTGCTCCTCCTTCCTGGGGTGCCCCTCGCCTCTTGACTCCCACAGCCAGGCCCACAGCACACATTTGCGTGGGTATTCAATGTGCATATTGGGATATGGGTGCGCTTACGGATGGCACACCAGCAAACACCCACAGTGCGGGTGCTGCTATTCAAGAGCGTGTGTCTCACACGTTCCTGTAATTCTTGATTTCACTTCTGCTTCTCCCGCTGATCCCTGAGCTCTTTTTTTTTTTTTTGAAAGATTTATTTATTTATTCAAAGGTCAGAGTTACACAGAGAGAGGAGGAGAGGCAGAGAGAGAGAGGGAGAAAGAGAGAGAGAGAGAGTCTTCCATCCAATGGTTCACTCCTCAGTCGGCCACAATGGCCAGAGCTGAGCCTATCTGCCAGGAGCCAGGAGCTTCTTAGAGGTCTCCCACGCGGGTGCAGGGGCCCAAGGACTTGGGCCATCTTCTGCTGCTTTCCTAGGCCATAGCAGAGAGCTGGATGGAAAGTAGAGCAGCCAGGACTTGAACCGGTACCCACATGGGATTCTGGCACTATAGGTGGTGGCTTTACCCACTACACCACAGTGCTGGCCCCCCATGAGCTCTTTCAAGTCCAATATCTTCCTTTCTTTCTTCCTTCCTTCCTTCCTCCTACCCTCCCAGCTCGGCCCTTAGCTGGGAATCCGAGTGGCTGAAATCCCAGGTTCCTCTCCATGCTTGTTTCACAGGTGCTGGGAGGGTTAGGCAGTCGGTGCCCCGCCATCTGCAGTTGGTTCTTGTTGTAAGCACTGGGGCCAGTGAAGGGAGGTGACCAGAGACAAGATCTCAGCTGGAGCTTTCCAACAGTCAGGACCGGCCTGCGAGTAGAGGTATGAACAGAGAGACAGACACAGAGAGAGAGAGAGAGAGAGGGAGAGAGGGAGGGAGGGAGGGAGGGAGGGAGGGAGGGAGGGACCATGTGCTTATCTCAGGATTGTCAGATAATATGCAAGATATCCTGAGAAATTTGAATCTCAGATAAATGACATATAGTTTTTATTATTATAAGTATGTTCTAAATATTGCATGGGACACACTACAATAATTTATTCCTTATCTAAAATTCAAATTGACATCCTGTATTTCTTTCCCTGCTAATTCAAATAACCCAGGGATTTCATGGGGAGCCAAAAGAGAGACACAAAGAAACCATGGTGACATGGTTGAGCCACTGGATCAAGCCTTACCTGAAGCTGACTTGCTGATATTCACAGGCATGGAACAGATCACCACGTGTTACTGTTTTACCAGACCTGGTTTCAGTTTCTCAGAACCTCCCGCACCCTAACAGGCTTGTCAGAAGCCCAGAGCTCCAGCCTTGTGGGGCCCAGGGCCTGCCAGGAGGAAGCTTGCCCTGCACTCCCTCGGTCTGGCCACCTCACTCAGGGACCGCGGCCCGGCTCTGTCGTTTCTCAGCACAGACGAGCACCCCGCAGGCTGCTCACCAGGCTAACTGTGTCTGTATTTTTAGAACGAGACCTTTACGAGAAGCAAGACCCAGTTTTGTCTTTAGCTTCCTCTCCCCACACCCGAGCGGTCTGAGCCCAGGCCAGCTCCCTCCGAGAAGTCATTAGTGCCCGCCCGGAGGGTGCCGCGGGCTCAGTCCTGCGTACAGACCCACCAGTGTCTGCGAGGAGCTGCCTCCTCGGGGCTCCCAGCAAATGGACGGGCTTGTTTTTCCCTGGGACCGGAAGAAACCAGCTCCTTCTAGTTCTCAATGGCCTGACTTGGCCACGGAGCTTGCCAGGAGAGAGGGAGGGGAAGAGACGCCGGCCTTGTGGGGAGCCTCTGGCTGGAGCATGAAAGAGGCAGGATTTTGCTGGAAATGGTGTGCCCTGGCCAGGGCCAGGTGGAAAGACCAATTTGGGCTTCATGAATTGGCTCCTTCATTCTCTCACCGTCAAGTCTCCCCATCTGGGACATGGGGTTGGGCCATCAGACCAAATATCGGCTACCACTCCGGGCTCCGGGCTCCGGGGAATGACATGGAGTCCTGGCTCTCAGGTCTGGGCTGTGATGGAGGGGTGAGGTCAAGTCCCCAGGGTGAGGCAAGTCCAGTGAATGACCCGAGCGTTGGCTCCCACAAGCTTGAGGTATGTGCACAAGCCGAGCACCACAGCGCCATGCCCGCCAACACCTGGGACCCCATTCCTTCTCTCAGACCTCACCCTGCCTGGATCCTGACCCTCAGCCCGTGTGCACCCCCAGACCCTGTGCTTAGCAGTTACACACCTTGGTCTCTGCAGGGGGTGCCGATTGAGTGGCGCACTCGGCCCTACCCGCCTTGGTCCTCCGTTGGGCTTGCTCCTGTGTCAGGTGCACGCCGACATGCGAATAGTCAGCTGTAACACAGGCTTCGCGTCTCGCAGCCCGGGGTGGTCGTAGCTGAGCACATGGTGCTCTGTGCTGTCACTCAGAGGAAGCCGGGTCCTCTATAAAACAGCATCCAAAGCCACGCGGGCCTTGGCCATCTCAGGGGTCCAGATGGACAGAGAACCTGGAGGGGCTTCTTTGGTGAGGCCCAGGAAGAGCGCACATCTATCCTTCCACAGGTGGCACTGGCCACACCCGGTCCCAAGAAGAAGAGGAAAGGGATGGCCGAGCCGGTGCCCATTGCAGCCGCACCCACCCCAGCCCGCTGACACCGCGGGCGACCTGGGCTGCCACCGGGCCCAGCCACGGGTCTCTGGAAGTCCTTCGGCGGAGATGGGAGGGAGCTGGGGTTTGGGGAAGTGTCACCTCCAACTTAGCTGGATGAAGTAGGAGGGCGTGGAGCAGTGAGCCGAGCAGAGTGTGGTGGGACTGTTCTGTCCCTTGTCACCTATCACGGCCACCAACCACACAGCCTCCAGGCCTAGGGAGCAGGGAGGGAGAGTGGTAGGGGTGCACGGGAACCTCCGTGCGGGTTTCTCCATCCCACAGCTCTGATGTTTCCCAGGAGACTTGTGTGTGTGTGTGTGTGCATGCGCGCGCATGGTGGACACACAGAATCACACACTGCTGGAGCGGGTGGTATTATTACAGTGAGTCGGCTCCATTTAACAGGTGAGAAAACTGAGGCCCAGAGAAACTTTTCTAAGGACAAATTCTAAGCTGGGTTTTGGAAACAGGTGGCCACACCCCGTAGCCTGTACTTCTCTCGCTACGTCACTCCTCCCTCTCCCTTTCATGCTGCCATCAAGAGGCACCTGCTCATGAAGACTGTGGCTGTCCCCTTTGAATCCCCAGGGCTCTTTAGCTGTCACCATTTTCATATATTTGTATTCTTTTTTTTTTAATTTGTTGTTTAGAAAGACAGAGCGACAGAGCTCTCCTAATTGCTGGTTCACGCCTCAAATGCTTACAACAGTTGGGTCAAACCCAGGAGCCTGGAACTCAGTGCAGGTCTCCCACGTGGGTGGCAGAGACCCAGGTACTTGAGCCACTTCCTGTAGCCTTCCAGGGTGTGCGTTAGCAGGAAGCTGGGATTGGGGGTGGAACCAGGACTTGAACCCAGGCGTTTCCATATGGGATGTGGGCTCAGTAATGTCTCAGCGGCTGCACCAGACACCCATGCCAACCTGCGTGTCTTTCAGGCATGCTCTGTGACAGGGTTGGGGTGTCGTCTTCCCCAGAATCCTCCTGCAGGCAGACGGCTCCCTCTTAGAGCTACACACCTACCGACACCTGCACGGTGAGCGAGCCCTTGGAGTAAAACTCGCTGCCGTGCTGTTCTTCACAGTGTGTCCCTGTCTGTCATCTCCTTGGGTTTTCCAGGCGGGCTTCCACTGCTCTGGGTTCAATCGCCCTGGCCAGGGATCCTTGACATCTTGTTTATTGTGAGTGGAAGCAGGTCTATTAGCCCGAGGCACTGCAGTTTGCAGGGTGTCCCAGCGGGGTCCTCCTGGAGCACAGGGCCTGTGTGGCCTCCAGCCCCAGCTCGGGTCTGGCCCTGGTGGACTGTCACATAAATAGGCCTAGTCAGTGCCAGGCGCGGGGGCAGACCTTCTAGATACTTTGCTTTTAAATGTCAGAACCACCTACAAGGAAGGTGCGATCATCAGTATTTTGCAGATGAAGAAACTGGGGCCGAGCGAGGTCGAGTGGTTTGCCCAGTGTCACGCGGCCAGGATGTGGGCGAGCCCAGACGCCAGGACTCTCAGACCCCAGGGTGGTCAGTAGGTCCCACAGCCGCCTGGTGCACTGGCCCCAATGCAGCACTCTCTCTTTTACCTACTCGCTCATTCCGGAAGCATTTTGGAAGAGGAGGAATAGGGCAGACAGGGGCCGGCGCTGTGGCGTGGTGGGTAAAGCCGCAGCCTGCAGTGCCGGCGTCCCACATGGGCACCAGTGCAAGTCCTGGCTGCTCCACTTCCGATCCAGCTCTCTGCTGTAGCCTGGGAAAGCAGTCGAAGGTGGCCCGAGGGCTGGGGCCCTTGCTCCCAGGTGGGAGACCCCGCAGAAGCTCCTGGCTCCTGGCTTTGGATCAGTCCAGCTCCAGCCCTTGTGGCCATCTGGGGAGTGAACCAGAGGATGGAAGATCTCGCTCTCTGCCTCTGCCTCTTTGTAACTCTGCCTTTCAAATAAAATAAATGAATCTTAAACAATAACAACAAATCAGGGGGGACATAACTTTTGCCCTCACACAGCCCATGGCCTGGTGGTCAGGACAGATGCTGGTCCCACGAATGCTGATCTAGATGCACACGATACAGCGTGGCCCGCGCCAGGAAAGGGAGATGTCAGGAGGGCTTTCTTCGGCTCAGGTCATTGGAGAAAGCTTCTGGGAAGCTTGGCTGTGCCGTGGGAAGAGCACTGGGGGAGGCCTTGAGGTCCATGAGGTGCTGGGCGCACGGAGAGGTGCAGGAAGGCCGGGGTGGCTACGGCTGGTGCCGGGAAGGCTCGTGACCAGGAGTGAGCTGCACGCAGGGACAGATCTGGGGGCTGCTGGGTGAGGAGCCTGGAGTGGGTTCCCAGGGCAAAGGCCACCTAGGGAAGAGTTTCAGCCCCGGGAACGGGTGATGGCGTGTGCAGGGTGCAGGCTGGATGCAGCCGGAGCGGGGGCAGGGAGGAGGTGGTCGTGAAGATGGAGAGTAAGGGACAGGTCGGCACTGTGGGGTCTTGGCAGGACTGATGGGACTCACAGACGGAGCCTGGGAGGAGTGGGGACTCCGCGCATCGCTGGCGGCTGGGCCAACTCCCCCGTCCCCACCCAGCGCTAGCTTTGCTACGATTCTCTGCTGAAAGCGCTCACGTGTGTCGCACAGAAAGGTGGCTTCGCGTGAGGGTTTGATCATCGTGGAGTTAAAGGATGACGCCCTCAAAGGGCGGGCCGGGTCTAGGCAGGGTTCCGCGTGTGGCCAGTTGTCTCGGGATGAGCCTCCAGGGGGAGGGCTTGCAAGTATTTTACCCTGGCCCCGAGGAGGGCCCCAGTGCCTGTGACGTGGGCGGGGGAGACGGGAGTTAACGGGACAGGAAGCCCAGCCTGGGTGTCGCCAGCAAAGCTGGGAAGATGGTGCGCCAAGGAGCCCAAGGGCCCTGGAGAGAATTCACGGTTCAGGGGGAGACTGCAGAAATAGGTCTTCCTCTCTCCCTTCTTCCCGGAAACTTGCCAGTGGGTCCCTGACACGCGCCTTATAAGGGGTGGGCTTGTGGGGGCGCCTGCGTTTATCTCTGGGTCTGCCCAGCTGCTGCGTGAGCCGGCTGTCCGCGGCTTCCAGTGCGATGAACACACTGGAGTTCAGTTAACACCTGCCCTCCACCTCCCTCTCCCCACTGCGGCTCCGCTGCACCCACAACCCCCGCTTGGCGAGGGGGTAGGGGGATCCCTTCCCCCTGCTGGGCTCTGCCCCAGCCTCCAGCTGGGGACGGCACTGGGCACCTGAGCCACAGTGTGCGTGCGTCCCTCCGCGCCCTCTCCCCCGAGGAAGCCAGGCCCTCTGAGCAAACCCGCGATGGGCCACTTACTTCCTCTGCTTTTAAAAATAAGCACTCCCTGTGGCTCACACCGGCCCTCGCCCCGGCTGGGGGAGTCGGTTCCAAAACCCTGTGTCAGAACGTCCTTTGTAACCCTGGGGGCAGAGAGGAGGCGGAAAAAAGGCTTCTATTTGTCCGGATGTTTGACATCCAGAGAAGGAATGTTATTGTTGCTCCAGTGAAATACTGGGGCTCTACTGAAAAATATTTTCGATCTGCCGGACTGAGGTCGGGCTCCTCTGTGAAGCTTGGCCAACACACACAGGCCCGGGTGCTGTGGCGGGGCCTGCCTCTCCCAGGCAGCCCTGAATCTGCATCTCGGATACCCGGAATCCAGCCCGGCCCTGAGGTTCTCACATCCCCACCATGAGCGGGGCCGGGGAAGACTCCCCCAACCCCAACCCTTACAGGCCCCTGCATGGGGGGGCTGAGGGCCCCGGGAGAGGAGGGCCCCATGGTGATGGGAGGAGGCCAAGGAGGGGCTGTGATCCGGAGGTCACAGTCCAGCCTTCAGCCTCCTCCCAGGGGTCAGAGCTGCAGGGGGTGGGGCGCCCAGAGCTCACCTGTCCCCGCCCCCTCTCTACCCTGTAAGCAATGACTGGGGGAGGTTACTGTTTGGGGTTTGTTGTTGTTTTTAACATGACATAGGCATGAAAACAAATTTGGAAAATATGGGCAAGCAAAAGAAAAATATGAAAATCACGCCACTTCCCAACTCCCAGAGAGAGTAATAAGCGTGCCCACAATATTTCACGTCATTGCAGGATTGGATCCGCGCAGGATGTGCTGCGTTCTAAAACACTAAGATGCCATCCTACAAGTATCTCCTGTTTTATGACTGGCTTTTAACTTAATGGTGTGTCGTGAATATCTTCCCATCGCATTAAATACTCTTCTAAAATGTTACAGTGGCTACATTGTATTTTACGCAACTCAATTCATAATACTTCTAGACAACCTTCCATTAAAGGACATTGAGGTGGTTTCCTAGCCTGTGTCTGGTCTGGTTTTCACTGCCGTAAACAACACTGTGCTGAACATCCGTGAGGCGGGCTCTGGGAACACCTGTAGCTGTGCAGAGCCAACAGCCCCCACCTCACTTACAGTGTGTACTTTATCTGCAAGAGATACAGCTCACCCCAGGTGTACAGCTGTCTGGCTCAGAGGCACGATTCCTATCTGGATTCAAATCCCGGACTTTGAAACCAGACTGGAGCCGCTACACTAAGTTTCCAAAGACAGAATCACTTGATCAGAGATATGCACATAGTAAGGCCTTTGAGACAAAGCTTCTGCCAAAGTGAGTTGGAGAAGATCCCCCCCCCCTTTTTTTTTTTTTAATTTTTGACAGGCAGAGTGGACAGTGAGAGAGAGACAGAGAGAAAGGTCTTCCTTTGCCGTTGGTTCACCCTCCAATGGCTGCCGCGGTAGGCGCACCGCGCTGATCCGATGGCAGGAGCCAGGTGCTTATCCTGGTCTCCCATGGGGTGCAGGGCCCAAGAACTTGGACCATCCTCCACTGCACTCCCTGGCCACAGCAGAGAGCTGGCCTGGAAGAGGGGCAACCGGGACAGAATCTGGCACCCCGACCGGGACTAGAACCCGGTGTGCCGGCGCCACAAGGCGGAGGATTAGCCTAGTGAGCCGCAGCGCCGGCCCCCCCCCCCCTTTTTTTTTTTTGGACAGACAGAGTTAGACAGTGAGAGAGAGACAGAGAAAGGTCTTCCTTCCGTTGATTCAACCCCCAAATGGCCGCTATGGCCGGAGCTACGCCAATCCGAAGCCAGGAGCCAGGTGCTTTCTCCTGGTCTCCCATGCGGGTGCAGGGCCCAAGCACTTGGGCCATCCTCCCATTGCCTTCCCGGGCCACAGCAGAGAGCTGGACTGGAAGAGGAGCAATCAGGACAGAATCTGGCGCCCCAACCAGGACTAGAACCCGGTGTGCCGGCGCCACAGGCGGAGGATTAGCCTAGTGAGCCACTGCGCTGGCCGAGAAGATTCCTTTATCGCCACCATTATCAACATTATTGTCATCATTTGATATTATACATGTAAGAGGCTTTAGCTTGCATTTATTTGATTACTAGTGAGCCGATCATTTCTGTACATGTGTGTTTGCCATTCATAGTTCTTCTCTGAACGCCAAGGGAACAGTGAGCTCCGGGTCAGAGGAGCCGCAGGCTGTGGGAGCGACAGGCAGAGATGTCACCACGGGTATCAGGAGAGGCGGCGAAAGGAGCCACTACCATTTCCGCCTCTTGTAGTCTGGAGTCTCTGAAAACTGCACCCAACACTGAGAGTCAGAGATTTTGCAGCTCAAAAGACATTACTCGGGGTCAGTGCTGTGGCGTAGCAAGTAAAGCCACCACCTGCATTGCCGGCATCCCCTATGGGCCCCGTTCAAAACCCAGCTGTTCCATTTCCAATCCAGCTCTCTGCTATGGCCTGGGAAATCAGTAGGAGATGGCCCAAGTCCTTGGGCCCCTGCACCCACGTGGGAGAGCCGGAAGAAGCTCCTGGCTCCTGGCTTCAGATTGGCACAGCTTTGGTTGTTGTGGCCATTTGGGGAGTGAACCAGAGAATGGAAGACCTCTCTCTCTCTCTGTCTCTGTCTCTCCCTGCCAACTCTATCTCTCCAATAAATAAATAAAATCTTAAAAAAAAAAAAAAAGACATCACTCAAGCGCAGCGAACGTTCCACCCAGCTGGTGCCGTAAGTGGGTCTTGAAGCGGCCACTTCTCCGTTCTATCAGGTGATGCCTCCGAAGGGCGGGCAGCATGCTGAGACGGGCGATTCCTGAGCACAGGCCCACTGATGGACCTCACTAGCTCCGAAATGAGCTCTCTGCTCAGAAGCAAGGCTGTGTGTGTGCCGGGACGGTCACTGGGATATTCCGCGGGTGGCTGTGAGCAAGGAAGGAGGATCTGTACCCAGAATCCCCGCCTGCCACCAGGTGCCTGCTGGTCCCTCTGGGCAGAGGCGCCGCGTTGGGGATTCCAGGGGCCTCTGGTGCGGGGTGGGAGGTTGGGCAGTCAGCAGGGACAGTAGCTGATCGGCCTGGATAAGTGGCAGTCCTTGTCGCCAGGCCCATGCAAAACCTGATCCATGCTGTCGCGGCCACTCTGCTTAGGGGCCCAGTGGCATGCACAGAAGGGGCCGCCTGTCCCCCTGAGTGTTGAGGTCATGCTCTTTGATGGGCATGCACTCAGAAAACAAATGTTTTCATCTTGGAGGCCACTTGGAGAGATCTACCCGACTTCTTTCCTAGACCTCCTTGCTGTCGAATTCTCTGTAGCCCTGCCAAGCCCCTGCCCGAGCCGTTAGCCGCTGTCCACAAATCAACATAGATCCAATCCCTCAGCCACCTTTCCTTCCAGACAAGCTAAACAGTCAGACGCCCTCCTCAGCATTCTACCCACCAGGAGGGTCTCCCTCAGCCCCCGTGCCCGTCGGGGTCCTTCCCGGCTCTGCTTCTCATTCCAGCCTCCTGCTAATGCACCTGGGAAGCAGCGTCTACTGGGGTCCAGTGCTGGGGTCTCTGCCGCCCCCACGTGGCAGATCCCGCTCCTGGCTCCTGCCTGGCCCGGGCCCTGCTGGTGCAGGCATTTGGGGAACGAATCAGTGAATGCAAGTTCTCTCTCTCTCTCTCTCTCTCTGCTTTGGAAATAAATAAACATAAGTAAACAAGCTTTTGAAAAAGAATGGTGTGCTAGGTGGCACACCAGTGACACAGGTGTGTGTGTGTGTGTGTGTCTGTACTGTCAGATACGTATACTAAAGTACTTAGGAGTGAAATGACAGGATGTCTGGAAATCGCTTTCAAATAAAGTGTGTGGATTCCCACCCTAAGGGAGGGGACACCCAGCATCCCACTCTGGAGTGCCGGGGAGGAAGGGGAGGAGGAGCTACTTTGTCACCCAGGTGCCCTGATGATGGCAGTCAAAGTCCATGTCAGGCTCAGGAAACCGTGCAGCAGGCTGACCCTCGGTGTCACTGAAGCAGAGAGCTCACGGCCTCCGTGATCCTTCCCAGAAACTACAACCCCGGTCTAAGAAGGATGTACCAGTGCATCCAGCCAAGGGCATCCCATCATGCACCTGGCCATCGCTTCTCCAAACGGTCAGGGTCTCCAGCCGCAAGGGAGGCGTGGAGAGCAGTCGAAGCCCAGCTCAGTGTGGCGCGGTGGGCCCTGCGGGGAGCCACTCCCCCCTCTGCGCCTCTCTGGGGGGGCCACTCCCCCCTCTGCGCCTCTCCGCCTCCCTCTGCTGTGAGACCAGGTGTCTTTCTGCTCAGCCATTCCTCTGCCTCAGCCAAGGTCACCGCCCTGTGGAGAGTCCAGCACAGCAGGCCCTGCTCTCAGCTGGCCTTGTCTGCCAGGACAGGTCCCGGCCCACCTGCTGCGCAGAGAGGGGGTGGCAACCATGGCTGGGACTATGTGACCGTCACAGGGGAGTGGTCACTGGTCCCCAAGACTGGGCTCTACATGGGGTTCCCTCAGTGGTTATGGAGGAGCTGAGGCAGCTTCTGTCCGGTCATCTTGGCTCCGGGCATCTCCCGGAGCCAGAGCCGGGGCGTGGGCGCCACGTGCTCAGACCCTGAGTCTGCAGGCGACCATGATGCAGGACACGGGGCAGCCAGACTGGTGGGCGGGGGATAAGGGGGGCACGTGCATCTCTCCAGAGGGAGGGAACCTCTGGGAGAGGAGGATCCCAGGACATAAATCAAATGAGGTGTAAAATTGTTCCGAGCCATGCTTCGTAAAACCCTGGCGACACGTCGTTAGCAGCAGCCCCAGAGCTGGGGACCCGGGAGCGGGCACCCGGCGGACGGGGGGTGGCAATTAGTTCAGGAGTGATGCAGGGCAGGGGTGCACAGTGGATGGGGTGGGGGGAGGGAGGCTGAGGCTGGGGCTCCGGGGCAGATGCCCGAGGCCTGCTTGTCCTCCTAGCCCACCTGCTGGTCCAGCGCTAACAATGTCACCTTGCCATCAGAGCTACAAGCTCCGACATGGCCGTGACTAGGGCCAGCAAGGCATGGGCAGTAGCCTGTTCGTCCTCAGCTGTGGTCAGGCCCCTTGGGCTTAGCACAGGGGGATCACCAGCCTCAGGTGACCTGGACCCTGTAGGCACATCCCTCATGGAGATGTCGGGTGTAGAGTTCTTCCTGTTCATTCTTCGGCCCCTGTAAGCACACGAAAAGCAAAACCAAAAACCTGTCTCCTAGAATCAGCACGATGGTGATGAGCGTCTTCCCCTCGCCGGCTTTCCACGTCATCCCACTCGTGTCACCAGGAGTGGGGACAGCTCTGTGTCCAGGCCCAGGTCATCTCTGGGCAAACAGTGCTCCCGCCGAGGGCCACTTCCGTCAAGAAGTGGACGTGACAGCTGCAGCTCTCCTCGCACTCTGTCTTCTCCTGCCACTCCAGCAAGATTTCCACCATCAGTGCTGTCGCAGCCCCTGGCTCGCTGGGTGTCAGGACCTGCAGGGGTCTGAGCTCTGTGTGAAAGGCAGGGGCGGGGTCTGGGGCCCAGGGCACTCCTTCTCTGCGTGGGTTCCCCGGGGAATGCCCCTGGGGCTAAGTAGCTGAGTCCCTGCCACGCATGTGGGAGACCTGGACTGGTTCCTGGCTTCAGCCTGAACTAGCCCTGGCTACTGGGGGCACTTGGAGAAAGAACCAGCAGGTGGCCAATCTCTCTGTCTTTTTCTCTGTGTCTCTCTGCTTCTCAAATATAATTAATTAATCAATTTGTTAATTACCAAAAGACCCTTCTCGATAATCCCATAAGCTGGCTTCCAGTTTTATCCCTATTTTGCAGACGTGGGAGCTAAGGCTCTGAGTGGGGGAGACTCCAGCCCACGATCACTCAGCCCCAGCCGGCAGCTCCCCAGCCTGCAGGCCGTCTGCCCTCCCCTGAGACAGGCAGCGCTCTGGACTGGGGTGGGGCAGCTTGCTCACCTGGAACAAGTCCCTCCCACTCAGCAGCTGGGACGAATGAGAGTGTGACCTCATCTTCAAGTCCCTCCCACTCAGAGGCTGGAACAAATGAGAGTGCGACCTCATCCTGCATCCTGGTGGGTCGCTGCTCCCTAACTCCTGAGCTTCTGCCTTGGGCTCTACCTGAAGCCCCGATGGCTTTGCACTCCCTGGATTCCATCTGCTCATGGACAGAGACCAGTTGGTCACTGCCTGGTGCCATGTCCCCCTTCTCCGTCACACCTGGGGTCTGTGAAGTGCAGTTGCCCTCCTAAGCAGAGAGTGGCAAAAGCAGCCCCGCCTGCCCAGCCCTTCCTCTCCAGTCCCCAGGAGCCCCTTGGCCCCAAGGGACACAGCTGGGCAGGCAGGGCGAGGGAGCGGGGAACAAGCTGGGTCCAGCGGGAGGAAATCGTAAAATCAAAGCTGTGCTTCCGTGTGCAACAGGCAGCCAGAACAAGGGGCGATGGCTGCCCTTCCCTGAAGCATCGGCGAGAGGCAGTCGGCACAGCCCATGGCCCGTGTTCCCCCCTGGAGGGCTGAGTGGTGCCAGGGTGGACATCACAGCACGTGCTCCTCAGCTCGGCATTCGATGCCCTCCCCAGGCAGGGCCAGCTTGTCTCTCTCAGCCCCCACCTGCTTGCTTCCCAGCCCGCTGCAGCCCAGCGGTGAGTATGTTACTGAAGCAGGCTTGTGCAACCCCAGACTCAGTAATTCCAACCGTGCCAGGCAGGTTTCGGCTGCTTCCTACCAGCCACGACAGGTTCAAACCACTTTTAACCAGTCCAAGCCGGTTCTCACTCAATCCAGTGCGCATCAGATCAGGATGCTACTGGTTCTGACACTATCTGACTGAGTCACACCAGCTGAGAACCTCTAAGGTAGATTCTGGATAATGCTGGCTGGTTCCAGCTAACTCAAACCAGAGCAAACCGGTTCTGCCTACATCAAAGCAGTGAGTCCTGGCTGGCTCCAGCTTGGCCTGTACCTTCTGAAAATGTAGTCTACAGTAAAAGCAACCCACAGCCCATAGTAGGTCCTTTCTCTTGGTTTAGGTCATCCTTGTTCCCTCCTGGTTATTACAACATCACTGTCATCCCACAGCTGGGAGGCCACAGGGGTGGGTCCCAGCTCTCCTGTGAAGCCTGCCCCAGCCAGGGCCCCGGCTCAGGCAGCAGGCAGAGGAGCGCCCCTGGGGAGCAGGCTGTCCTGGGATGGGTCTCCCAGGGCTCCTCCTGGGAATCCGTCCCTTGCCTGGCTCTCTGACAGCCAGCAGCAGCTTCCTCTTCGCTCCCTAGGGTGGCAGGGACCCCCCCCGGGGCAGAGCAGATGGAGGCTCTTGGGGAGGTGCAGCCGCCGGGCTGGGCAGAGCCAGAGCCCCTGTGCGGGGAGTGTGCAGGCTCAGGGAAGGCACCTGGGCTGACGCTCGCATGTGCTGGGGGAGGGACGACCCTTGGCGCCTGCACAGGGCAGGAAGACAAGCAGAGGGGATGGAAGCATTTGGGGGCTCCCCGGAGCCTCTGGGGATCTAGGAGTTTGGGCCTCTCACCCCTGCTCTGAAGAAGAGAAGGGATAGTGGTGGCCCTGGGCAGGGCAGGACCCTGGGAAAGCACTTCCTGCAGCAGGGATGCCAGCTCCCTGAGGGACGCTGGACAGCTCTCTCCACGACTGTCAGACACAGAGTGCACAGGTGCGCGCTGCGGTGTGGTGGGCTATGCTGCCACTGGAGACGCCCCCTCCCCTCCTGCTGGAGTCCTGGGGCCCATCCCTGATCCAGCTCCCTGCTGATGCTCACCTAGGGAGGCACAGGAAATAGTCCAGGTACTTGGGCCCCTGCACCCATGTGGGAGACCTGGATGGAGTTCTGGGCTCCTGGCTTCGGCCTGGCCCAGCCCTGGCTGTTGCAGACATTTGGGGAGTGAACCAGCAGATGGAAGATTTCTTCTCTCTCTTCTCTCTCTCTCTGTTGATTTTCCTTTCAAATAAATTAAATCTTATTTTTAAAGGATTTATTTCATTTATTTTAAAGGCAGAATTACAGAGAGGGAGGGAGAGAGACAGAGAGAGAACTGCGACACACTGGTGCTGACCAGGTGGGCGTGAGCACCCCTGGCGGGGAGGGGGGGATCTGCAAAGTATCAGGCAGGTGGCAGCATTTGCCGAAATGGCCTTTGAAGATGGAGATGGCTGTGAGACACTGAGGGTGGTGATGAGGGCAGGCACCCCAGGCCCAGGAACAGCATGAGGCAGCATGGAGTGGGCCCTGCACGGCGAGGTACAAGTGTCCCCCTTTGGCTGGAACCCGGAAATTGGTCATGGAGGGGAGGAAATGGGCCAGATCTCGGCAACCTGCCTTGGGACCCTCTTGGGAGGGCTGTGGCCAGCCTGTGAGCTCCTGAGCAGAGGGCTTCAGGAGGGGGGTGCTGGCAACCATTTGCACAGTGTGCAGGACCCAGCACAGAGCCCACACAAGAGGTCCAAAGGCTCTGAGCTGCCACCGTTGTTGGCCAGCAGACCCCCACAGATCCCAGCACTTCCGGTCCACCCTCCCGCTCTGCAGAGGGCCACAGTGGTAAGAATCACCCAAGATCATTGACTTCCATGACGTCGAGATGGCAATCTTCCATCGACTGAGCATGTCTATGGAAGTGGTGTGATTGATTAGTGATGTCTGCCATGAGCAGAGGAGCAGAGCCGGGCCTCTCAGAGTCCCAGGGCTGATGGTTCTGTCCTCGCTCCCGCACAGCACAGCCACAGGTGCCAGCAGGAGGCTGCCGCACACATGGTGAGGAGGTTTGTTCCCAGGGCTGCGCATGCCCGTGCTAGTCATCCCGAAGCCGGCGCCAGGAAAAACACGCGGCCCCCCAACATCCTCGACAGCTTTCACCCACAAGTGTCCCCGGGCTGTTGGCTGAGGCAGGCTGAGTCACAGGTGGCTGCGCTGGGTGACTTGGGGGCGCGTCCGGGGGCGTGACAGATTTAGCAACCGCAGACCCAGCGCTCCGTGAGTCAGCCAGGCCTGTGGCACTTGGGATTGAGGGCAAGGCCACTTTGGGGCTCAGAGCGTGCCTGCTGGGAGGTGCGGCTGCGCTCACCACGGCGGGGCCTCACTCTGCGCCCTGCGCTCCTGTTTGTGCTGGTGGGTGACGTCCCCGACCCCCTCATCTGCTCCGGAACAGGAACCCCGAGGGCCAGGGCCGGAAAGTTCTTCCCAGCGGGGCGGGAGCCCTCCTCCCCCAGGGTTTTTCTCGTGCAGGGGGTTTTGTAGAGAAGCCACAGGATCCTGGCCTCTGCTCTGCCTCCCGCTGGAACCTGGCACAAGTCCCTTAGCCTCTGTGTCTCCATGTCCTTATCTTTTTTTTTTTTTTTTTTTGACAGGCAAAGTGGATAGTGAGAGAGAGAGAGAGAGAGAGAGACAGAGAGAAAGGTCTTCCTTTTTGCCGTTGGTTCACCCTCCAACGGCCGCTGCGGCCGGCGCATCGCGCTGATCCGAAGCCAGGAGCCAGGTGCTTCTCCTGGTCTCCCATGCGGGTGCAAGGCCCAAGCACTTGGGCCATCCTCCACTGCCTTCCCGGGCTATAGCAGAGAGCAGGCCTGCGCCCCAACTGGGACTAGAACCCGGTGTGCCGGCGCCGCAAGGTGGAGGATTAGCCTGTTAAACCATGGCGCCGGCCTATGTTCTTATCTTTAAAATAGAGATACGGGCCAGCTTTGTGGCACAGTGGGTGGAGCCATGGTCTGTGATGACAGCATCTGATAAGAGCAAGGTTCCAATCCCTGTTACTCCACCTCCGATCCAGCTCCCTGTTAATGGCCTGGGAAAGCAGTAGAAGACGGCCCAAGTCCTTGGGCCCCTGCCCCGACGTGGGTGGCCCAGATGTAGCTCCTGGCTCCTGGCTTCTACCTGGCCCAGCACCTGATATTGTAGCCATTTGGAGAGGGAACCAGTGAATGGAAGCTCTCTGTGTGTGTGTGTGTGTGTGTTTCCTCTCAGTCACTCTGCCTTTCAAATAAATGAATAGATCTTTAAGTGAAATACAGTAGGGATAAAATGACCTGTTCTGCCTAGCCCGGGCAGGGTAAGATTCAGCCCTGAAATAAGCTCATGTCCCTAAAGCACTGTCCAGTTGGAAAGGCCATTCATGCTGGACTCTCCCAGGGTCCTGTGGGGTGGGCAGGCCAAGTGTCTCTAGGATCCCATTTCACAGATGGAGACACTGAGGCCCAGGGCCAAACTGCCCGTTAGCTGTGGAGCCTGGACTTAATTCCAGGTCCTTGTGCTCTGCCCAAGACAGTGCCAGGAGAATGGACATCAAGATGTGACCGCATGTGGCCAGTGGCACTGCAGGGAGGCCCAGGCCAAAACAACGCAGTAAGGAGTCAGGTGGGGGTGGGGGGACGCCCTGGCTGAGAAGCCCTGGTCAGGTTCGAGAAGCAAGCCCTTCCCTGCAGGACAGCGCCCCCCACTGGCCCACATCGTGCAGTGAGCACGCTGTGCCCAGAGTCCACCCTGTGTCCTCCCAGCCCTCTCTGCGCCCCTGCTCCTGCCAGGAAGGCCTCGCCTCTGCCCATCCACGGCCCCAGGGACCTCACTTCCCCAAGGCACTGAACCGGGTGGACGTGAACTCCGAACGCTCGGATGCAGGGCTGTGGGCATCTCTACGCCTCCTCCCACCCCACCCCTCCGAAGCGCCCCTCGCTTCAGGTCCAAGCCGCACCTGCTCTGCCTCCCGTCTCTTGCTCCAGCTCCACCCCCACCCCGACACCGCAGGCTCAGGACTCCCGGCTCGTGGCAGCGGCAGGGGTTTGCCCCGTGGAGCCGAGCTGAGAACACAGCGCTCTTCTCCTGGGACTCCTGGGAAGTGGGGTTCATGGCAGCCGCCGTGCCCTCTCCCCACCCAACATCCAAGCGAGGACATGGCGGGGGGCGGACACAGTGTGGCGAACCAGCAGGTGTGAGGTGGCCCTGCCCTCACGGAGCTGTCACCTCTGTGTCCCCCACACTCCTGCCTTCCCAGGGCCGTGGCCTGCAGCTCCATGGGGGGTCCTTCCCCCGCAGGCAGGCCCAGCCTGCAAGCTGCCGGAAGCCAGGAGCCGGCGGCAGCAGTCCCCGGGGCCCCTCTGGAAGTATGGGCAAGAATGTGGGTGTGGGTGGTGGGCGTGGGCGCACGCGCCCGCAGTCTCCCTGGGGTCTCCGAGGGTCCCGGCACCCCCAGTGTCAGAACGGTGCCCCGTCTCCCTGTCGCTGCTCCCGGAGATGATCCCTCGCGTCCAGGGTCACTCGTCTTTGTCATCGTCAGGACACCCCCATCGAGCCCAGCACAGAGTCTGGTGTTGGGTGTGGAGCCCCACGCCGGGTCACACACCCTCTGCCTCCAGCTCCCCTAGAGGTCTCCTTTGTGCATCCGCACACGTGTCACCCCGAGACCCATACCCTGTCGGGGAGGCTGGCGCAGTGCTGTCCCCGAGACAATGACCCTCACACTTCCACGGCCCCCACCGGCTCCATGGGGGCTCAGTCTAGGGGGGACTTCTGTTTCGTGTGAGTCCTCGTCTGTCATCACTCTGACACCCAGACCCCACAGCGGAGATGGCGCCGTCAGCTCAGAAATTATGCTCAGCTGGGAATGCGGCGTTTTGTCAAACTCTGGGCTAAATCTTTGTGGAAGAAACACATAGGACTTATGTAGGACTGCAGTGTGAGTGATCTTGTGACTATCTTAACATTCGCTGTACAGGACCCACCGTGAACATTTTTTCCTTTGATTTTATCGCTTATGGCCCGTGCCTAATTTCCCGCTGGACTTTTTACTTTTTATTTGTTAAACTCTTTCTTTCGTGGAGCCATTAAGCCTCGGACTACACTATAAACTAAACATCTGCTATCTCACGAAATGGACAGCTAGTGAGGTGAAAGAATTCCAAGTAGCAAGTTTGCCCGCAAATGGTTGGCAGAAGGAGCCACATGGCGCCACCTCTCCCCCAGGGGCTGAGAAGCAGCCAGAAGCAGGGGGCGACTGGAACCAACCACCATCCCTGCCCCTCGGTTCCTGCCCCCAGATCACACCGGGGAAGCCAGGCGGGGAGCTGGTGCCCTAGGGTTGCCCCAAGGCCATTATGGCCCTGCCCTGCCTTGAGAGGGGCCGTCAGGGATTGGCTGAAAGGCCTGGGGGTGGGACAAAGTCGGCAGCAGCCCCTTGGGGGTGGAAGTGCCAGCTGAGAATGAGTGATGGGTGAGGAGGCGATACCTGAAGGCTTGATGACGATTGATGACGAGGTGTCACGGGGCTCCCGGGCCAGAGCCTGTGTGAAAGGCACAGTGTCCGTCAGAGACACCTGAGTTTCTCTGCACTGTCCGGCCAGAGATGCACAACCAGGCACAACAGACACGGGGCGACCAGAAGTCCCCGCCATTCCAGGGAAAGGCACGGCACAGCCACGCCTGCCACTGTGGCCGTCTCCCCAGGCTCGCCAGGGGGCAGTACAGAATGACTTGTAGAATCTGTCCCTTGGGGCCGGCGTTGTGGCATGGTACCTGTAGCGCCAGTGTGAGTCCTGGCTGCTCCACTTCCGAGCCAGCTGCCTGCTATGGCGCCTGGGAAAGTAGTAGCAGATGGGCAAGTCCTTGGGCCCCTGCACCCACATAGGAGACCGGGAAGAAGCTCCTGGCTGCAGCCTGGCAGAGCCCCAGCCATTACAGCCATCTGGGGAGTGAACCAGTGGATGGAAGACCTCTCTCTCTTTCTACCCCCACCCCGGCCTCTCCTTCTCTGTAACTCTGACTCAAAGACAAATCTTTTTTTTTTTTTGACAGGCAGAGTGGACAGTGAGAGAGAGAGACAGAGAGAAAGGTCTTCCTTTTTGCCGTTGGTTCACCCTCCAATGGCTGCTGCGGCCGGCGCATCTCGCTGATCCGAAGCCAGGAGCCAGGTGCTTCTCCTGGTCTCCCATGGGGTGCAGGGCCCAAGCACTTGGGCCATTCTCCACTGCCTTCCCGGGCCATAGCAGAGAGCTGGCCTGGAAGAGGGGCAACCGGGACAGAATAGGGCGCCCCGACCAGGACTAGAACCCGGTGTGCCGGCGCCGCAGGTGGAGGATTAGCCTATTGAGCTGCGGCGCCTGCCTCCAAGATAAATCTTAAAATGCACACAAAAAAATCTGTCCCTTAGCCCGTAAGGATCGGGAGGACAGAGACAGCGGCAACCACAGCCCGGGACATGTGGAGCAGAGGGATGACTGTGGCCGATGCCCGAGAACCCTGAGCCCCAATGCCCAGAGGAGCCGGTGGCACCGCGGAGCCCAGGGAATGCTGCGGAGGGCTCGGGGCGCGGCAGTGAAGAGGGGCCGAAACTGGGACTGACGGCAAAGCTGTCTACCGCACTCCCTTGTGGTTTTGAAATTTATTTAGAGGGGGAGAATGTGTATGATTGGGGAGAGAGAGAGAGAGAGAGAGCGCTTCCATCCACTGGTTCATTCCCCCAAATGGCTACAATGGCTAGGACTGGGGCCAGTCTGAAGCCAGGAGCCTGGAACTCCATCTGGGTCTCCCACGTCGATACAGGGGCCCAGGTTCTTGGGCCACTTTCCACTGCTTTCCCAGGTGCATTAGCAGGAGCTCGATCAGAAGCTGAGTACCCAGGACTAGAACCCGTGCTCCGATACGGGATGCCAGCATTGCACCCATCAGCTTAACTCACTGCACCTCAACACTGGTCCCAACCCGAGGGTGCTTCTTGAGGGGAGTAACAGCCAAAGTTGAGGGCAAGGTGCCCTGTCACCCGCCAGGAGTTTAGTGAGTGTTTCATGGCCATCTGCCTCTGCCCAACCCCCTCCCTCTGCCCCTAGGCTGCCCCCACAGGCGAGGACTGACAGGGTCTTGTCTGCAGCATCAGAAAGGCCTGAAGATGCTGACCCGAGGAAGACTCAGAGCAAAAGACCGAGGCAGATAGCCCTGCAGGGATAGGTGCCCTGAGCTTGCACGTGCTCAGAGCTGCAGGGGGCTGCTCAGGTCCTCGCAGTGGCTCTTGACAGCAACCCTCTGTCCACCAAACAGCCAACCTATTCAGAGGAACCAGACTCGGTGGGAAGAAGAAACTGCAAACCATCCAGCAAAGCCTGTCAGTAACACACCCAGAAATCTAGCAGACGAGGCAAAAATCATGAAACAAGAACAGGATGCTATGGATCAAGAAGAGCTCTGTGTCTCCCCTCCTCCTCCCCTTGTCAACAGCTCAGAATCCACTAGACAGAGCTGCACGATGGTGGGGTCTGAGTTGGCCCAGAGAGAGGGCCAGAGCCTATGTGATATAAGCAGAGTTCCCGGGGTGGAGGGCCTGGTGAAGACCATGTTGGGTGAGCAGTGCATCCCAGAGGAGCAACCTGGTAACAGGTGTGCGGCCTGAGCAGGTGAGGAGAGCATCCCTGGGGAGGGAGGGGGAGCGAGGGGGCTGTGACCCCTTCAGGAGAGGCAAAGCCAGAGCCGGGGCTGGGGGGGAGGACATTGGACCAAGTGGTCACAACTCTGGTCAGGGTGCCCATGTCCCTTAGCAGAGGGCCTGAGTTCAATGCCCGGCTCTGTCCACTAGCACACATCCACGGAGGCTCTGGTGCCGGCTCCTGTAATTGGATCCCTGCCACCCACACGGGAGACCTTGACTGAGTCTCCAGCCCCGCCCTCAGCCCCAGACCAGCCCCAGCTGTTGTGGGCATTTGAATCATGAACCAACAAGTTGGAGCAAGAAGTCTTTGGAATAAATAAGTTTTGCTTTTTTTTTTAAAAAGGATCAAAGTATACTTCTTTTAAAGTTCATGAAAAAGAGGAATGAAAAGATACATTTATTTAGGTGAAAAACAGGTTGAAATCTATGCATAGTGTTTTGCATTTTCCGTGGACTTTTTGAAGACCCCCTTAATGTTGATAAAATACGCCAGCCCATTGAGCAAAATCGGAAGCCATAAGCTGCACTCGTATGAATGGGTGGAAGGCCACACTGCGCAGAACAGCGACAGTGTCAGTGCCTCCCAGGGTTGCACTCCTAGGTGGCAGTGGACAAGTCTGGCAGACGCCACTGAAACCCAGGGATGGGCAGCAGGGGGGCCGGAGCAGGAGGGAGGTGGGCTGTGGGAGAAGGCGGCATCATGGGACAGTGACAGGGACACCTGCAGGACCCAGGACCCCAGCCTGGCCCCAGAAGCATCCGAGAGGTCCCAGTGGAGGACAGGTGCAATGGGACTGGGGGGAGGGCAGCCTGATTACGGAGTGCGAGCCTCTCGCTGACGGATGCCAGCGCCACCAAGAGCACGGGGACGAGGCCGGCAGGCTCAGGTCAGTGGCCTTTGGTCGTGTTGGCTGTGGTGAGGTCAGTGACAGAAGTCCGTATTCACAGGAAACACACTGGGGAATCTGAGGGACTTGGGGGACCGGTCAGCAGCTTATCCCATCATGGCCTGCGGTGGCCCCCCCCCACCCGCGAACTGTGAACTGTGCTTGCCACTATGCTGTGTGAGGGACTCTGTTTCAAGATGGAAAAAATTAAAATGTATGCAAACAAGTAGCCAACAGTGGAAGGCACACCATGGCTTTGCACCTCTCTTTGTTGGTGCAAGAGCGCCCTCTTGTGGCTGTTACAGCACAATGCAGCACCCGGCACCTTGGGAGCCTCGGCTGTGCTGGTGCCTTCAGAGGTCATCTCATCCAATCCCCTGCCTCTGGCCCGGGTTTCTCCACGCCTGAGCCATAACGATACCCATTTCCTCTGCCTTTAAAGTTCCAGAGGTGTCCCCTTCCGGCCCTGACACTGGCAATGACCCTGAGGACTGGACCCGTTAGGGGTTCTGTGGCCAGCAGGCCCACTAGGAACAGGGTCAGGGACAAGGCTGAGGAGGGTGGAGCCCAGCTGCAGAGAGACCTGCCCTAGCATTAGCCCTCTGCATTGGCCAGCTGCTCTCATTATGACTAAATACACAAGGAACGGGGCTCACAGTCCAAGGCATGGGTCTGGGGTCTGATGCGGGTGGTGGGTGGTGGAGCAGAGCAGGAGCCCCTGGCTGGCCAGGGTGCAGAGAGAGCGGCTGGTCCTGACCCAAGCTCTTAGAACCAACCTCACTTCACCCCCGAGGACACGCCCCTTGTGACCCAAGGACTGCCCACGAGCTCCACCTCCTGGCCACCAGAGCTGGCCCAGTGCCCCCACCCTCCTAGCGCCACCAGCCCACAACTTGGGGTTGTGAAAGCCAAATCCAACCCAGTCCTGCACGCCCTGCTGGGCCTTGGCCACAACACCTCTGACTCTCAACCTCACCCTCACTTCCACGTAGGAGACCACGAGGCTCGCCCAGACTGCCACTGGACCTGGTGAGAGAAAAGGCAGAGCCACCAGCTCCCAATTAGTGGGTGAGCACAAGTCCCAGGCCGCCCCAGGGGAGCCTGGCTGACACCTGCTGTTGGCATAATTACCAACGACTCCTCTCCCCTGGCGCAATGACCTGATTTGGAAGATAAATCATTTGGTCGCTCTCCCAAGTAGAGACGATCTCCCAAGGGGATGATAAATTGTGTGGTCACTCTGCCACCTGTGGGCTCAAGGTAAAAATTTTTACTTGGAGGGATGGAGGAAGGGAGGGAAGGAGGGAGGGGAGGGAGGGAGAGAGTCCTGTCTCCTTGCCCATTTCCTAAAATGCCCACAATGGCCAGGGCTCGACCAAATTGAGTCCGGGAGGAAGGAATTCAACCCAGGCCCCCCTGGCCCTATCTCTTGAGCCGCCACTATGACCTCCCAGAGTCTGCATTAGTAAGGAGCTGGAGTCAGGAGCCAGAGCCAGGATTTGAACCCAAGCCCTCTGAGATGGGATGTGGGCGTCTTAAGTGGTGTGCTAACCACTAGGCTAAACGCTCAGCTCAGACTGCGTTGGAAGGCCCCCAGGCTGCTGTGCCCTCCCACTGCCCCCACTGGCACCTACAACTCAGCACACACTCAGCACATCACAGAGAGCCGGTCCTGGTCTGAGAGAGGTGCTGTGGCGGCCATTGGCAGGGAACCAGCCCGCCCTGAATCTGGGGCCTGGGTGGGCAGGTGGACCCGGCAGGCAGGTCATCAGGTGAATTGTTGTGGCCAGGGGAGAGTGAGCCTCTGAGATCCCTGGGCAGTGGCATGGGGTGGGCACGGGGTGGCAGCCTTTGTGTATCTCAGAATCCGTCGCCAGCTGCCCGCCATCCTGGGGGTGGATCTGCCTTTTCCCAGCGACAGGGAAACCTGGCACACTGCAGCTCTGGGCTCCCCGCTGGGGTCCTGTGCCTGCTCCCCTGGGGCTGGCGATGGGGGTCGGGGGACTGGGCAGGGGTCTTCATCAGCCAGCCCCACGCAGCCCAGGGAAGGGGGAGAAGAGCAGGCCCCCCGCCCCCATGTAGTCATCTGCCGCCCCACCCAGTGACCTAGGACGCTTCCTGTAGGGTGCCAGCAGCAGGTGGCAGCACTGAGACCCCGCTGTGGGCAGGGGGACCTGGGTCCACTTGACCGACAGGAGCATAGAGCTGCGGCCTTCCTGGGACCCAGGAGAGGAGACACAGAGCAGCGGCAGCAATTAGTGAGGGGTGCAGAGAGGGGGTGGCGGCCTCAGAGATTTGGGGCTCGGACTTCATTTCTCCTTTCATGCCCGTGGAAACTGCCGATGTCTCGTGTTTCCCTCTCCCGAGTGGGCAGTGAGAGGCCGGGGCGCCCCTGACCACTAGGGCCAGCAGCCCCCTTCCGCTCTGCAGACAGCCACCAGCAGGTGGCGATACTGAGGCCCTGCTCACCACTCTGGGGTGCAGCCCTCAACGGGGAAAGAAGATGGGGTGGGGAGCTCTGCGCCTCTCTCTGCTCCCCCCACCCTGCTCTCTGCTTGCTCGGGGACCTCTTTTCCCCAAAGCCCCTGCCCTGGGGCCTGAGCGGGACAGCAGGGAGGGAACAGGGAAGGGGCAGCCCTCGCCCGGCCCCACCAGAGCTGGCCCTATCTTGGGGTCTGCACGCCTCTCCCCGGTCGAACAGGCCCTGATGGCCGGGGATCCTGCCAGCCCAGGGAACTCAGAGGGCTGGTGTTGAGTTTTCTCCCAGGAGGAAGCCAAAGCCCATCCCCTCTCTCGTCCTCTCCTCCCCACTCCCCCCAGGCGCTGGGGCCTGGATCTGCCTCTGCCACCAGGTGGCTGTGAACCTCTGCACACGTTTCTTCCCAAGATTTGGACTTGACTTTCTTTTTAAATGTTATTTATTTATTTGAAAAGCAGAGAGACAAAGAGAGAGATCTTCCATCCCCTGTTCACTCCCCAGATGCCTGCAACAGCCAGGGCGGGACCAAGCTGATGCCAGGAGCCCAGAACTCCAGGGCCCCTGGTCACCCCCAAGGTGGCAGCGGTGACATCCGACCAGCCTGTGCCTGTGGTTTTGGCTGTGGGTCCACCACTGGCTCCCCTAATTCTTGCCTACTTTCTAGGCCTGGTCTCCAGCCTCCCTATCAGTTTTGGGCTCCATAGTCTTCTAGAACATTCTCTTCCTGTTCAAGTTAGCCATGGCTAGGCTCTGGCTTTATCAGGCTACAAATGAGCTTCAATAGAGCCAGGGATTTAGAAAGAAGTGGACTTGATCAGGACTTCGAGGGGTCTGGGAGGGGATGGGACAGGAATAGGAGGCTATCTGTTTGTTTTAAAGATGTATTTATTTATTTGAAAGTCATATTTACAGAGAGAGAAAGGTCTTCCATCTGCTGGTTCACTCCCCAAATGGCCATGATGGCCAGAGCTGGGCTGATCAGAAGCCAAGAACCAGAAGCTTCTTCTGGATCTCTCATGTGGGTACAGGGGCCCAAGCACTTGGCCCGTCTTCCACTGCCTTCCTAGGTGCATTAGCAGGGAGCTGGATGGGAAGTGGAGCAGCTGGAACTCGAACCGGCGCCCATATGGGACGCCAGCACAGCAGACGGTGGCTTTACCTGCTACGCCACAGTGCCAGCCCTGGGAACAGTAGTTTAAAGAGACGAGGGGTTGGCTGGGAGTCTGCCTACAGCCGAGGACAGGGCTCCAACAGGAGCAGGGAAGATTCCTGGGGGCACAAGGGGCCGTTAGAGCGCCCCGTTTATGGTCCCTTCCTGGATGGGAGCAGCTCTGTCACTGTCATTGCACTGTTTGACACCAAGGTTCATTTGGGTGTGTCAGTTTCCCTGGGGGAAATTTGCTAACTCACAAGGGCACTCCCAGGTGGTCACGGGAAATGGAATCCAAGGCTAAGTTCACTCTGGCCCAACAAGGTTGGAACGTCACGCAGCTCTCCTTTCATAATATGCAATCGCCATGAACTTTCTGAAGACCTCTCGTCGAATCCTTGGCCAGTCCACGGGTTCAGTTCCAAAGAGGGGGGCAGAGAAATATTATTCCAGTGCCGGGGGGAGCTCCACGGAGCTCTGGGAGTGCAGAGGGAGCAGAAGAGACCTCTGCCTGGGATGGAGCAGGAAAGAATGCCAGAAAGTGGAGTTTATACTAGCATGTAAATGACTAACACGGCACAAACTCCGTGCCTGACACAGAGGAGCAAGATCACACCGGCCCCGTGAGGTTGACAGCAAGGCTGACAGACAGGTTCGGATGGGCAGTGGGGACTCAGGAGAGTCCTGGTTTAAGGGCAGCAGGCCGGAGCCCCAGAACAACCGGGCTTGTGTCTCAGATCTGCTGTACCTGGGGCCAATGATCTGGCCTCTCTGAGCCTATAACTGTGACTGGAAAGGGGGAATAAGAAACAGAAATGACCCCATGGAATTGGGAGAGGCTGAAGAGAAGTTTTATAAACAGGGGCCGAGCCCGTAGCTAATGCTCAATACATGTTAAATTAAAAAGGTAAAATCCTGGGCTCTGAAGAGGAAAGAGGGTGCCTAAGGAGAATGAAAAGCCTAAGAGGCGAGGCTGAGGCAGGTGTTTGCCATGGCGGTTAGGATGCCTGTTCGGGGCTGGCACTGTGGCAGAGCGGGTAAAGCTGCTGCCTGCAGTGCCGGCATCCCACATGGCACCAGTCGAGTCTTGGCTGCTCCACTTCCCGTCCAGCTCTCTGCTATGGCCTGGGAAAGCAGTAGAAGATGGCCCAAGTGTTTGGGCCCCTACACCCATGTGGGAGACCTGGAAGAAGCTCCTGGCTTCGGCCTGGCCCAGCCCTGGCCATTGTGGCCATCTAGGGAGTGAACTAGCAGATAGAAGATCTCTCTCTCTCTTTCTCTCCCCAGCTCCATAACCTTCCAAATAAATAAATATCTTTTTTTTTTTTTAAAGAGTGTTAAGAACGCCTGCATCCTGTGTCAGAGTACTTGACCTTGACACCGTCTCTGGCTCCTGACCCCAGCTTCCTGCTGATGAAGAACTGAGAGGCAGTGAGGATGGCTCAAGGGACTGGGCCCCTTCCCCTGCCACCCACATGGGAGACCTGGATTGAGTTCCTGGCTCCTGGCTTGGGCCCCAGCCAGGGGCCACTGCAGGCATTGGAGAGGGGAGGAACAACAGTCAGGAGCCCTCTTTGTATCTCTGCCTCTCAAATAAATACATTAATTTTTTTTTTATTTGACAGGCAGAGTTAGACAGAGAGAGAGACAGAGAGAAAGGTCGTCCTTCCGCAAATGGCCGCTATGGCCGGCACTACGCCAATCCGAAACCAGGAGCCAGGTGCTTCTTCCTGGTCTCCCATGCGGGTACAGGCGCCCAAGCACCTGGGCCATTCTCCACTGCCTTCCCGGGCCACAGCAAGAGCTGGACTGGAAGAGGAGCAACCGGGACTAGAACCAGGCGCCCATATGGGATGCCGGCACCGCGGGTGGAGGATTAACCAAGTGTGCCATGGCGCTGGCCCCTTGTTGTTTTAAAGTGAGGCTGGGAAGACAAGAGGTAAACAATGGCGCTCAGTGTGCGTCGGAGGGCATCACTTCTACGCACGTTTGCACGCCTGCTTTCTCCTTGCTCAGGCCGCCTCCCCCTGTTCACAGCCCTGTGTTCAAGACCACGTGCTGCAAGCCCCGCTTTTCTTAGAGCCGGAGACCGGGGCTTGGGGAAGCGACCGTCCCAAGGCCTCCCTCGGCCGCAGCAGAGTGAGCCCGGCACTTCCCGGCATGCAACTGTGCTCTTGTTTGAACTTCCTGGTTGGGCTGCCGAGCAGGTGCAGGTGGGGAGTCTGCACTGGGCTCTGCAGGCTTGGGTGGGAGGGAGACAGGGCTGCTGGGGCGGGGGGGGGGGGGCAGAAGGATCCTGTGTGATCCCCGAGGGAAGGTGGGGAGGTGGGCAGGGAGGCAAGGCAGACTCGGGACAAAAGGACAAAGCAGAAGCCACTCCCCTGCTTCCTGTGCTTGGCTGTGGCAGACTTTGGCGGCAGGGGGCAGAGCTGGCCCGCAGGGGCTCAGCCAGCATCCCTGGCTTGCCCAGGTGGACATGAAGCCGTCTGCCCTACAGCTCGGAGCACAGTGGCCCTGAGGAGTAAGTACACTCGGCCAGGGTCAGCTCTCAGTGACCGCCTAGGAACTGGGGACAGTGTCAAGTGTCGGGTGCTTTAGGGACTATCCACACAACCCTCCCCCATTTTATGGAGCAAGACTCTCGGGCCCAGGGAGGCTGAGTGGCAGGCCTGAAGCCACACAGCATCCCGACCCCAATATCCTTGTCTAATACACTCTCGTTTTCCAAAGTGTGTTCCATGGGGTGCTCACTGGTGTCCTGGAAAGGGGGGGGGGTGCTGTTAGTGGGCGGGCGCTTTGAGAAGCATTGGGTTAAACAGGTGTCTTTTTATTAAGATGCTCCCGAGTCTGTAATGATCCAAAATGCTCTGTGAACCTCTGACGGTGGGAATGGGTTCACCCAACTGGCTGGGTCCACAGAGCCTTCCCGTGCTAAATCATGGCGCTCGCTCATCAGCAGTGCCTTGGGTTGTGACAGAACCACCTCCCTCCACAGCTGCCAGGACCTATACCAACAGGCGGTGCGGGAGGCTGGCGCTGTGGCACAGCGGGTTATGCCACCACTGCAATGCTGGCGTCGGTTCGAGTCCCAGCCACTCCACTTCCAATCCAGCTCCCCAGTGATGTACCTGGGAAATCAGCAGAAGATGGCCCAAGTCCTTGGGCCCCAGGTTCCTGACTGTGGGCTGACCCAGCGCGGCTATTAATGGCCATTTGGGGAGTGAAACAGCAAATGGCAGATCTCTGTCTAACTCTGCCTTCCAAATAAATAAATAAGTCTTTAAACAAAAAAAAAAAAAAAAAAAAAAAAAAAAGGAACAGGCAGCCCAGGGCTGATGTGGTAGCTGGGACCCAGCACCGGGAAGCCAGGCTCCTCCTAACGGCTGCGCTGGGCTCCTTACCCGGTCAGGCACCACAGCCACATTCCAGGCAGCCGGAAGGAGAAAGCCAAGACCAAGGCCAGGCTGAGCCTTTCTGTCCTGGAAGCACTGGATCTGCTTCCGTCTCCTCGGCCAGCCCTGTGTCAAGTGACCACATCGCTGCAAGGGATCCTGGGAGGCTGAGTGCTTTCAGAGGCTCCTTCTCACCTGGATGGAGCTGGAGGCCTGTGGGTAAGGAAGAAGGGGAGACTGAAGACCGTGGGGTGGGGGCTCCGCAAAGCTGACTTGGAGAAGGCTGCTCTGTGCTCACAGCACCTCCCGCTTTATTTGCCTGGTGAAATCAACTCACACTGCAAGGCCCACAGACGGCTCTCAGAGGCCCCCAGCCCTGGGCCCTGGCAGCAGGTGCGTTCCTTACCAGGACACACAGGGCCCTCTTCCCTCCTGGGCTCCCTGCTTGCTGCCGCAGGGCCTGCGCAGTCTGCTTGGCGTCCGTGTCCAGCGCAGGGCCAAGCAAACCTCGGCACAAAAGCCAATCGGCGGCAGAAGGGCACAGAGGCAGAGTGGTCAGGACCTCGCTTGGCTAGGGGATCAGGTGGAAATAGAAGAGCAGACTTCTTAATAAAGAGCGGGACGGTGGTGGGGGGTGAGCTGTGGACCGTAGGGCTGGGGTGCGGGCGGGGCGGGCTGGCTCAGGAGGGATGGCGCGGTCCCTCTCCGCGAGGCCTGCTTCTTCCGGCCTTGGTCATTCTGGCCGCTACAACAGACGCCATGAATTGAGCGCCGAGGCATAGTAGTTCCCTGCTCGCAGTCCCCGGGGTCTGGGAGGAAGCAGCGGCGAAGGGGCAGGCGGACCGGATGTCGCTGTCTGCAGAGGGTTTGCTACCAGCTTCCCACCATGGAAGGGGCAGGCGTCCCCTGGGGTCTATTCCATAAGGGCGCTGCTGCCAATCACGAGGGCTCCGCCTTCCCGACCTGCCCACCTGCCAAAGACCCTCCTAACACCAGCACCTGCGGGGTGAGGATTTCAACAAATGAATGGTGGGCGGACACACCCGCATGCAAGCAGATCCTAGCGACCCTGCACCTGCGCTGGCCCAACTCCCAGGAGGCGGGAGGAAGAGGGTTCCTCTGCTCCCACCCCCAGTGTACACCTCCTGGTCCTCTGAGGAAAGGTGCTGAGTGGCCCGGCTTGGGTTAGGTGCCACCCCGGCCCAGCCAGTTGTGCGGTTGGGGTGGGAGGCAGGTAGGGCTCGCGGAGTATGGGGGCTGAGAGGCAGTTAAGGCAGACCCCCCCATGGATGCTCCGGCGGGGAGCTGGGGGACCAGGACCGGGGGCGCTGGGAGCCGCATCCGCCGGTAGCCGAGGCGCACGGGCGCGGGGAGCGGGCGGCGGAAGACCTGGCGCCAGCTGCTCGCCCGTTCCGGGCCGCGCCTGCTCGGAGGCGTCGGGAGGGAACATTTGTTTGCGGAGGAAGCACAGCTGTTCCCGGGGAAAATGGGTTTCCCTCCCTCGGGCGGGGGGCGGGGAGCGGGGCAGGGACGCTGGGGACGCGTGGGTGCCGGCCGGCCGAGGCCGGGGTCCCCGCGGAGACCCCCTGGGGCGCGGTCTGCTCTGTCCTCAGAGGACGCAGGGGCCGGCCCGGGCTTGCACCTGGACTCTGGGCTCCGCGGGGGAACGCAGCCCCCGGCCCGGCCCGCCCGTGCCTGTCTCCCGTCTCAGCCTCCGTTTCCTGCCTCCAGGGACCCCGCCCTCTGCCCCCTGCCTTTCTCGGGGGATCGCTTTTCCTGTGCGTCTGTCTGTCCGTCTGCGTTGCTCTGAGCGCTCCCCGCATCCCTCGCCGCCTCGCTCGCCCTTCGTGCCCAGCCCACTCTGCTGTCAGCAGCGTCTCGGGGGTCTGAGGCAGGCTCTGGGAGCTTTTATCCCTTTGGGGTCCACCTGACTCCTAATGTCTGTGTCCCTCTTGCCCTCTCTTTCTTCCTTGTAAAGGAGAAGAAGATGGAGAGAGAGAAACTCCCAGTTAATGGTTCACTCCCCAAATGCCCACAACAGCTGGGGCGGAGCCAGGCCAAGGCCAGGAGCTGGGAACTCAGCCGCGGGTCCCCCACGTGGTTGGCAGGGACCCAAGGACTTGTAACAGTTACTGCTGCGACCTCGGGTCTGTATTAGTAGGAAGCTGGAGTCAGGACTCGAACCCAGCGTTCCCATGTGGCATGCAGGTGCCAACCACTACACCTAATGCTTGTCCCTGGCATACATACATACACACACACACACACCTAAGATAGTGATTTTCAAGTTGCTAGTAGGTCAGCAAGCTGATCAACACCAGGCTGTGAACAGCCACGTTTTCACAAGAGTAGAGCAGAAACCACGGAAATGGGTTCCATAACGCATCGCGAGCGGCTCGTGTCAGTTCTTTATATGAGTGTGTGTATAGGTAAAACGTTCTTCTCACTGTGAGATTTGGTGAAAAACGTTCAAATACCAGAGTCCTAAGACCACCAAGCCCAGCAGAAAAGAATGGATTAGACACTACAGGAAGGGCAGGGCAGGCCTGGCTTCCGCCCCGTCTGCCCTCAGCCCTGCACAGTGACCCAGTGCTACTCCCTCATGGCCCCAGTGTGGCTCCGGGGGCTCCGGCCATCTCAACAGATCTAGCAGAGGGTGAGGAAGGAGGGACACCCTACACCCCCTTATAGAAGCTGCGAAACCTTGCCTTCTGTCATTGGCCAAGACAGAATCACCGTCCACTCCTTCACCAATCACTGGCAAGGGAGACAAGACGTCCACGAATCAGAAAGAACCCTTTTTGCACAGGGCATGGCGGGGCACAGGAGAGGGGGCCAAAGGCCTAGGAAGGAGAGAAAGAGGCCAGTGGGCTGGGCTACACCAGCATCTGCCGTGCGTCTCACTGCCTCCTCTGCCTGGGGCTGCCTCAGTTTCCCTCCTTCTGTCTGAGGGGCAGTCACACTGAGTGTAGGGCGTTAGGTTTAGGGTCTCTGTATTATTTTCCTGTAGCTGCTGTGATGAATGACCCCAAACTTGGGGACTCCACAGAACTTCCTCCTCTCGCAGAAGTGGACACTAGAAGTTCAAAATCAAGGTGCCGGCAGGGCCAGGCTCCTCGTGAACCCTTCCAGCTGCTAGGGCTCCGGGCATCCCCGCGCTGTGGCAGCCTCGCCCCTCGCCCCTGGCTGTGTCGTCTCCTGGTCTCTCTTCCTTTCTCCCTGCCTGCCTCCTGTCTGTGTGCCTTTTACAGGGACACCTGCCATCGCATTCAGGGCCACCTGGGGCTCTCATCCTGAGATCCTAAGCTTCATTACCTCCTGCAGGTGCACAGACCTCCTGGGGGTCACCCTTCCACCCCCAACGACAAGGTGTCTGCTGCTCCCCAGCCCAACCCCGGCTCCTGAAGGGGCAGAGTCCCGGCCACTCTCCCTGCCTCTGGGTCCCCACCCACCAAAGAGAGAACAGAAGGCGTGTCAGATGCAAACCCCCCCCCCCCCACGTGAACTCAGCAGGCCCCATCAGCTTCCTCCCTTGGGCTACAGCCAGAGGCCTCCAGAGAGCCCTCAGGCAAGGCTGCACCTGTTCCACCCCTCAGCTTTGCTCTCGGGCCCCAGGTCAGGCTCTGCCAGTGCAGAGCTCATTCATTCATCCATTCATTCATTCACTGCTTGTTGATCTCACAGCACTACGTGCGTCTCAGACACTACCCCAGGCCCTGGGATTCTTCAGTGCCAAAGATAAGCATCCCAGCCCTCGTGGAGATGAGGCGCAGTGAAGAGAGAGGGCAGCTGGCTCCCCCAAGGCCACACAGGAGCTAACTGAACAGGCCAGGCCCGGATGGAGTGGGTGGCCATCTTGGGAGGTCCATGGGAGTGATGGGAGGGGGCAGTTGTGGCCTTTGTCCACCTTGCTGGGGGGGTCATTCTGAGTCCTTGGGATTCCCTGAGGGATAGGGGTGTCACCGCTATCCACCGTGGACCCCAACACCGGTCCTGATCATTTATGTGACCGAGGTGGTGCGTGGGGACGCTGCACACTTGATGCTGGGAGAAGACTCTGGATAAGGCCTGGGTACATCAGGAAGCCGGATCGTGTGATTGGAGGGTCGGGCTCTGACGCCGGTCGCTTCCGCCTGGTGGCAGAGGACGAGCAGCTGCTGGAGAGGGATTCGATCAGCAGCCAAAGCCCCAGCGAGTGGTGCTGACACAGGCGACGCTCATCACACCTCGGACTGCGGGCTGGCACGTGGAGGAGACGGGGAGTCTTAGGCCAGGTGTGTTTGACTTTGAGTTTTTTTTAATCCTATGAGTCAGAACCCTGTGAGGTCTTCTAGTGAGTTCTCCAGCCTGAGGGTGGACATGGGAGTCCCCGAACCAGTAGCTGGTTGGAGCGAGGGTGGCACCGAGGCCCCCTGGGCTTGGAGCTGGTGACTGGGGTGGAGGCAGCCGTGCCCTTAACCTGCGATGTGGGCCCGGCTCCAGGTGGATGGGGGAGGGGAGACCAAAAGCAGGAGCTGGCTTTGGACCACAGGTTTCATTAGCTCCGAGCTTCTGGTGAGCCTTCCAGGAAGACCCCTGCCCCCCAGCCGCATTGTTCCCCTTGCTCAGAGCGGCCCCCTCCCTCTGCAGGATGTGTGAGTTCCAGTGCCTTTTCCCTCCCCATCAGGGCTGTGAGCCGTTCCCTCCCTTCCAGCCCACAGGGAGGCTCTTGCTGGGTGGACACGGCTGTGGCTCCAAACTCACCACCGGCCCTGGCCCTGAGGCCATGGGGTGGTGTCGGGGAGGGGGGCAGTGGACCCCCTTTCTGGGGGACACCCCACTGCCCCGGGCCGGGGACAGTTTAGTTAGAACGCCTTCATCCAGTGATGGGAACGCGGGCGACAGGCTGTTAAGGACATGCCATAAGTTTTACAGTTATTGGATTTCTCAACTTGTTTACAAAAGCAGTGTTGTGAAATGGCCAACGGCCAGGCCCCGTTTTTTCTCCTGCGCCTTCTGACGACAGGGAAGCGTATTATCCCCACAGCCGGCTCCCGGGAGGTGTGGAGCTGCATTCCATTTTGCTGTCTGTTTAATTAGCCGTTCAGCCGGGCTTATGCTCACAGCCAGATCTGTTCTGGAATGCAGCAAGGGGTTCCTTCCCCGCTCCGTGGCCCCCCAACAGCTGCTCTTGCCAGAGACCTCACTCCGAGAAGATGCCAACCCCCTGAGAACCTGTCCCTTTGGAGCAATGGGTCCTCAAGGGGGTGCAGGATGCCTGTGTGACCTTGAACTTGACTGGACACCCCGGTGTCATGGACAGAAAGATTTCTCTAAAATGGTTTCCAAAACTAGGGTACTGGACACCACCAGCCTGTGGCCGGGTTTTTTAAAATAAATGTTAGGCCCCTACCCTTTCAGGATCCTGTTCACAGGGGCCTGGGAGGGCCGGTCAGCATTCTGGAAAGTTCCACAGGTGATTCTGGCCCCCGTGGCAGGGGTTGCCCTGATCCTCTCGGCCTGCCTTTGGCCCTGAGGTTCAGCGATGCCCTGCCCTCATGGAGGTGGAGGGTGAGGGTGCAGGCCTGTCCCCACTCCCCACCTCCACACCACATAGCGGCACCAAGGAGGAACCCCAGCTCAGCTGCCTGAGCTGGACCAAGCCCACAGCCCCGGAATCATCACGCGGTCATCGGTCAACAGGGAAGTACGTGGGCTGATGCCAAGGGTCCGTGGGTGATCTCGAGAAGCACCTGCCCTGGCTTGGGAGTGTGACTGGAGGGCCTGGGAAGACGTGTCCCTGGCCCAGCTCTCCAGCAGATGGACGGGGACGAGGCAGCTGCTGGCGTGGCTGAGGGAGGCAGACAGGAGAGCAAGGCACAGAGCTCCACGTGGGAGCCCCACGCCTAGCAGCCCAGTTTGTCCTTGGATAAGTAGACCACAGGGAGAGGGCCCAGGAGCTCCTGCATTCAAACTTGCCCACCTGTCCCCTGTACGGTAACTGGAGTGAGGACGGTAGCGACGGCCGTAGTCACGGTAAGAGGTGGGCATTTGGCCCAGAGGCTGGGACGGCGGCACCCCGCCTTAGAAGGCTTGGGGTGGGTGCCTGCCTCCGGCTCCGGATCCCAGCTTCCTGCTAACGTGATCCCTGGGAGGCAGCACTGAGGGCTCAAGTGGCTGGGCTCCTGCCGCCCACGTGGGGGACTCCGACTGAGTTCCTGGCTCCGGCTTTGGCCTCATCCCAGCCACAGCTGTTGCAGGCATTCCAGCAGGTGGGATGAGTTCTCCAACCCCCCAACTCCTGCTCCCTCTCAAATAAATAAAATTCAATTTAAAAAGTACTCAGACCAAGGCTTAACCACTCTACCGCACCGTTCGGGTTCTAACCCTCGTGAACACCCGTCGTCTCCCTCCAATCTCACAGTATCTCTGGGAGCAGGTGGGCGGGGGGCAGGAGGGGGTGAGCACAGGGAACTGATCCGGGACAGGGCCCAGCCACCAGACAGACTCCACGGCGCCACTCCGCGGGGGACCGGGAATTGTCCTCAGCTCTTCACCCAGGTGCGCAGCCCCCAGGGGGCCTCGTTCCTTATTTTGAAAACCAGAGACACACAGGAGCTCTGCTCCGTCTAGAGCGCCCCACGGTCGGCTCTGTTCGAATGGCCAAGGAAAGCGGTCTAGGTTCAGGTCCCCACTAGACACCTGAGGTCGCTGAGACTCGCGGGGTTCAAGTGACCACGCAGCGGTAACCCCTGTAGGCTGCCTGTGTACAGGAATGGGCAGCCGGGAAACACAGGGGGAATGAGACTGTAGCTCTTACAAGCTACGACCCTGGGCAAGGTGCTTACATTTTAAATTTTGTCACCTATGGCAGGCATCCCAGACGCGACTTCACTCTCTGCACCGCTATGCCTGCCATGAAAGTCTATTTTAAAAGTTAATGGCGGCCGGCGTCGTGGCTCAATAGGCTAATCCTCTGCCTGCGGCACCAGCACACCGGGTTCTAGTCCCGGTCGGGGCGCCAGATTCTGTCCCGGTTGCCCCTCTTCCAGGCCAGCTCTCTGCTGTGGCCAGGGAGTGCAGTGGAGGATGGCCCAAGTGCTTGGGCCCTGCACCCCATGGGAGACCAGGATAAGCACCTGGCTCCTGGCTTTGGATCAGTGCGGTGCGCCAGTCGCAGAGGCCATTGGAGGGTGAACCAATGGCAAAGGAAGACCTTTCTCTCTGCCTCTCTCTCTCTGTGTCCACTCTGCCTGTCAAAAAAAAAAAAAAAAAAAAGTTAATGGCTTCAGTGCAAACATCAAAGCAATCTTTGTTTAACTCACTGATTAATGAGAGAGCAGGAGGATGCTGAAGACTGGTTCGCAGGGACACGAAGGGCACAGGCACACAGCGAATCCATTTGCCATGGATCCACAAACAGGTGCAAAACGCCCAGGCTCCTCCGACAGCAAGTGCTGGCTGCTCTGAGCCCAGCGCCGGCTGTGTCATTCCCGGTTTACAGAGCCGTCAAAAGTCACAGGTAGCCCAGAAGGACATCTGGGCTTCTTTTTTGTTTTGTTTTTTTCCCTTTTGGCTCGTTGGGAAGATTTGCACGTTTTCCCTGACATCGCAGTAAAACGGGGCAGTAACGAGGGCTGTTGTAAGGCCGGCAGATGTGTGCCCGGGTCAGGCTCTTCCATCTGGGATGGCTTCTCAGTGTCCCCAGGACCAGGGGCCACCTCGTCCCTCGGGTCTGGTGCAGGGGACAGCGACCGGCCGAGATGTCAGCCTGACCCATGGTCTCATCTGGTCTCTGCCACAACCTTGGGCAAGTCCCTTCTCTGCTCCAGGCCTCGGCTTCTCAGCGCTTATCAGGACCAAATGACCCCAAAATTACCTCCAGGTCACTACAAATCTTGGCTTCGTAGTGACTCCCGTTACACAGCCAGACCTTCCCAGACCGAGCCGTGGCGGCCTTGAGTCAGCAGAGAGACGGGAATCCCGGCTCAGGTCCTCCCACCTGTGTGACCTTGGGCCAGGTGTTTAGTATCCCTGAGCCCACGTGGCTTGTCCACCTGTGAGCTACAGCAGAGGCCCCAAGACTTTGCCCTGAGGATGAAAATGAGGACTGTGAGGATACTTGAAAACATTCGTGGGAAAGTGGATTTAAAAGCTAAGTTTATTCTGGCGCAATTTTGAACACTGTGCCTAGTTCTTTCCCGGTATGCATTTTCCATGAACTTTTTGAAGTCCCCTTGTATGCATAAATTTCACTTTTTTTGGCACAGACATAAGCTTAGCTTTGAATTTCATTTTCCATAAACCTTTATTGATTATTTAGTTGCTTTTAACTTACCTGAGAGGCAGAGAGCGCTCCCAGCCACGCGTTCACTCCCTAAATGCCCACAGTGGGACTGGGACCCGAGACCTGGTCCAGGTCTCCCCCGTGGGTGGCAAGGACCCAGCTACTTGAGCCCACTGCTGCCTCCCAGCGTGCATGTTCAAGAAGCCGGAGTCAGGAGCTGGAGCGGTAACAAACCCAGACTCCCCCATACCGGTGCAGGCGCTCGCCCCTCCATAGACCGCCTGAAGTACCCCTGTGTGTGTGCCTAATTCATAGTGAATTCCCAGCGAACGCCAGCTTCCATTTTCTGCTTTCCTATTCCCAGATGGGTCACCGGGCCAGCTATGCCCTCTCTGTTGCTTGATCATCGTCACTCGGTCACTCGGTCACTCGGAGGGAGAGCAACCCCGCTGAGCCCTCCTGGGGAGCAGTGGTCCTGGGCTCCTATTTCAGGAGCTGAGCCGAGGGCGTGGCCAAGGGCGGAGCCTCAAGAACCTGGCCCTTGGGAGGGAGCAGGCGGCAGGTTGGGAGAGCAGTCAAGCACAGAGCTCACCTGTGTAGCGGTGTAGGAAGGGCTTCCAGGAGGAGGGATTTCTGAAGTGGGCATTGCAGGGTACAGACTCAGGCAGGTGCTCCATGGCGCAGGGGCCCTCGGGGACAAGCCTGGAGGCGGGGTGGCCAGTGGGGAGCTAGGAAAACCGGCAAGGGCACAGGGTACCCAGAGGGGAAATGGAAAAGGGACATGAGGTTTGGAGCCAAGAGCCTGGAGTGCTGAGCAAAGGGCTTTGGACTTCACTCGCCCTTGGGACCGTGGCTGCCTGGGGAGGAGCCGGGGGCACCTTGGTGGCCTTTTGGTCATTCCAGACTGTGTCTCCCGCAGTGTCTGGCATGAGAGCGCCCCCAGGTGGCCCTCCTGGGTAAGTGCAGAGCTGCTGGTCTGTAGAGCACAGCTTCAGAAGCAACCATTCAAAGGAATCCTTGGGGAGCTTGTAAAACTCACATTCCGATGACTTCCGGTGTTGGCCCTGGCACTGTGCATTTCTAACCAGCTCCCCGGTGACTGCGGCGCTACCGTCCCTGCATCAAGCCCTCAAAGCACCCCTGGGGTCCCCAGGTTGGGCACCATGGGGAAGGTGCGGTGTTGTCTGGGTCCCTTCCCCTCCTCTGCTCTCCTGGTCTGCAGGCCCCAGCCCCTCGAGGGCTGGGTACTTAGGAATTCAGACCCCCGCCTGGGCTTCCCCTTCCAAACACTAAGGACCTGGCTGCCCTCCACCCTCACTGTACCTCGCTCCCTCCCTCCAGGCTGTTGGAGGAGAGACCACTTGAAGCTAAACCCTCCAGGGAGCAGGTGGCCCTAGCTAAGCCGGGCCAGACGCCGGCCAGTGACAGGCCTCATCCTGCAGCACCAGCCAGGACAAGGTGTTACTGGCTCACGGGAGCCCAGTGCTGAGTCTTCCAGAAGCTTCTCCACTTCCAGTAGGGGTTTTGAGGTCCTTCAGCCTAAGGAGTGCGCCCCCTGGTGGGCACTGGGCTCCATGGCGCCTGTGGGCAGATCTGGGCACTTCTCTCTTTGCAGGGTGCCAGCACCCTCCCCAGGTCTCAGAGTGGAGTTCCTCCTCCAGGCCCCTCTGCTCGGTTCCCAGAGTCGCCCACGACCCACCTACCCTGTGAAGAGCACAGCAGTGTCTTGGGCCTAACACAAGGGAGGTGTTTCATAAATGTTGGAGAAACCTTCGGGGGCAGAACCCCCAGCCCTCAGCTATGCATAGAGCGGGGTTCTCAGCGGGAGGGGCAGTTGGCAGTTTCTGAAGACACCTTGGGGGTGTCATCTCCTTGGGGGGACTGCTGGCAGCTGGAGGCCGAGGCTGCCACAGAGTAGCCTCCGGCCTCCAGCACGGCTCCCAGGTCAAGGGGTGTATTCAGCCCCAAATGTCAGCGGTGTCGAGGTCAGGGGACCCTGGCTTGGGGAAATGGTGCTTCCAGGGGACGTTCCCTGCCCCTGAGCGCTACAGAAACTGAGACCCAAGCAGGGAGGCGACTCTGACTGGGCTATAGCAAGAGTTAGCAGCAAAGACAAGCCAGGGACGGCACCCCCTGTGCTGGGCAACAGGACTGCCACTCCCAACCCAGCGACGTTGCCCTCAGGGACAGGGGAAGGGGAGTGAGAGGTCTGAGCTCATCAACCTAGGCTCCTGTGGCACCCCGCCCCGCCCCTCCCAGCTTCCCCACCGGTGTTCTCCCGTCTCAAGGTCCCCCTTGCTCCTCCCCCTGCAGGGCCTGAGCACACCAGAGAGGCGGAGTGAACGCATCTGGGACGCTGAACAGAATTTGCCCACACCTGAGTTTGCAGGGACACTCCCATCCGGGAACTCATTGAAGAAAAATCTAAATGCTAACAACCAAGTAAGAGCGAGCTGGAGATCAGAGTCCTTGGGGTGTTCCTTAGGCTGCGGATTTGTCTTGGGGCTGTCGGGGGCGCCGCACACACCCTACTGTCCATCACAGCTCAAGTGCCAGTGACACCAGCGGAGGCCGCCATTCTGGCCACCGGGGCAGGGGGGCTCTCTCCCACCCTCTAGGACGCGCAAGCACACGTGGAGCCCCCTCAAAGCAGCAGTTAGCATGCAAGTGAAATGCAATTAATTAGCTCCTGTAGTTAACTGTTTCCTGCAGGGGGAAATCATAGCACGCTTCCACAGGAGGTTGGCATGGTCCAGGCAGGGCGTGGGCAGAGGGTGGATGGAGGGTCCACGTAGGGTGGACGTGGGTCGGGAAGCTGGGCAGAATTTGCAAAGACGACATGAAGGAGGCCGTCTCCTCCCTTGCGGCCAGCGGTGAGGCTCAGAGTCCAGCCAACATCACAAAAACGGAGGCCCTGGCAGCTCTTTTGTGGCATGAGGTCTGGCTGCCCCCTCTGTCTCCTCATGTTGAATGGGGCGACACCAACCCTCCATCCACCTTTTGTTCCTTCCGTTGACAAACATTCATAAAGATCTCGGTGTGCGCCAGACCCTGACCTAGCACAGAAAGTTCATGGAAAGCTGAGTTAGAAGTAAGCTTAGGGGTGGGGAGCGCCTCTGGCCTCGCACTGAGCCATCCGTTAACACACCTGCGTCCCACATCAAAGTCCTGACCTGGCTTCTGACGCCAGCCCCCCGCTAATGCATGCCCTGAGAGGCAGCCGGGAAGGCCCCAGGATGGGCTCCTGCCACATTGGAAATCTATGCATAGTTTTTCATAACATGCATTTTCATGCACTGATTTCAAAATTTTTACACCAAAATTATTTACCTTTTAATCTCTCCCTTCCATGAAATTTTCAAAGTACCGTCATCTAGTGGAGAAGAGGTGAGGAGGAAGAGGGGCCAGCACCATGGCATAGTGGGCAAAGCCGCCGCCTGCAGTGCTGGCATCCCATATGGGTGCTGGTTCGAGTCCCGGCTGCTCCACTTCCAATCCAGCTCTCTGCTGTGGCCAGGGAAAGCAGTGGAAGATGGATCAAGTCCTTGAGCCCCTGTACCCATGTGGGAGACCCGGAGGAGGCTCCTGGCTCCTGGCTTTGGCCTGCCCAGCTCTGGCCATTTGGGGAGTAATCAGCAGATGGAAGATCTCTCTCTCTCTCCTCCTCTCTCGGTAACTCTGCCTTTCAAAGAAATAAATAAATCTTAAGAAAAAAACAAGAGTCAAGTTGTGACACATGCGACAACACAGAACCTTGAGGGCTCCACAGTGAAATGATTCATCACAAAAAGGCAGATACTGCATGGCTCCAGCCACAAAACGGACTGGGACAGGGACATCCACAGAGACAGAGAGACAGAGGCGCAGGCCAGCGGCCGGGGGCCAAGGGGCCCGGGGGCATGGACGGTGTGGAGTGGGTGTTGGTTTGCACTGGCGGTGGTGACGGAGTGGTAGAGGGGCTGGCAGAGGGGCTGGACAGCCGTGTGCACGGACCTGCTGCCCGGGACTGTGCACTTCAAGAGAGAGAAAACGCTGGTACTTCCCACTCTGTCTGGTGGGCCGTGGCAGAAACCAGCTGAGCACTGAGCTCCCTCTGGGCAGAGCCCTGTGGTCTGCTGGTGGGCAGGAAGGAAAGGCGGGGAGGGAGGGAGAGGGGAGGCGGCGGGAGCGGCGCCCTGCACCTGCCGCACCTGGGGGCTCATCCTCACAGTGCCTGCCCCGCGCTGGCTCCCTCCTCTCCTGACCTGAAGCAGCCCTCCCAGGCCTCCCCTGCTGTCCTTGCTGACACACAGAAGCCACATCTCTCCCGGCTCCCGCAGGCTCCGTGCCCAACTTTCTGCTCCCGGCGTGTCACGCTGCCACCTACCTGTCCCCTAGGAGAGTCTACTCACCCCTTGAAGGCTCGGTTCCCACCTGCTCTGATCTCGGGAGCTGTGTGTGCCCCTGTTCTGAGCCTAATCCCCCAGCACCTAGCATCTGAAACTGCAATTGCCGGCATCGCCCGCTAGAGGGCATAGTGACAGGGGAGGGGCAGTCACGGCTGATGTCACCCAGCTCCGTTCTTCCCAAAGCACTCGGGCTTTTGTTCAGCAGGCCCCTTTCTGCCTGGCCAAGGAGTGACCGCGGCCCCAGCCCTAGGAGACGGAGCCTGATTAGTACAGTCTCAGCCTGGCGTCCCCTGCCAGGTGTCGCTTGAGGAAGGGCGAGGGAGCTAACTGGCCAGAGCCACCCGAGGCGACACCTGCCGGGGGGACCGACAGGAATGCTCCTTTGTGTTTAAGCAGACCTGAGGCCGGAGGCAGGAGGTTCCCCGGTGTGGTCACCAGTATTTGTTGGTCGGAATCGCTGCAGCCACCTTGTGGCCGTGAGGTGCAATATCACAGCACGTAGAGAGCCGGGCAAGGTCCAGGCCGGGGGCAGGGCCGTCGCAGTTAGGTTAACAAGAATTTACCACGAGTCATCCTTAACTAGGTGTGAAGAACACAAGTGGGTCACGGCAGTGGCCACCAGAGAGGCGGCCACCGCCGGGCACAGATGCTGTCTGCAGGGCTGCGGGAGCCAAACAAACAGCAGAACCAGGAGCTCCTGGAGGAGAGAACCGGGTGCAGCCTGGTTGGTGTTGGGGTCCCTGGGGAGGGGGCGTGATGAGGTCGTGTCTCCGAGTGTTGGGAAGGCAGCAACTCGGATTCAGCCTGGCTCCCAGGAGGAAGTGCCTGTGCCAGGCCATGCTCCCAGGAACGGGAGCCCACCCCCACCCCCACCCCCCAGTGCCCCTTCCAGCCCTGCTGGCAGGATCCAGCGCCCCTGTCAGCGGAGATCGGCACGTGCAATTGACAAAGCAGAACCGTGGCTTGTGGAGGGCCAGCCCCTGTGCCACAAAGAGGAGTGTAGAGGTGGGTTCACAACAGACACTGATGGAAAGTTCCAGAATCCTGGAGGACACTGCTAAGCCACTGGCCTGAAAAACTACAGCGCTGCGTTCCCTGGGATTTCTCATCCCGAGAGACGGAGTCTGTCTCGTGTGCAAACCGCCGCTGGTCTGCTCGCCCACTGCTGACCCAGCTCCGTGCTCACATAGGCTCCTCCCTGCTGGGTTCTGCTCCCCCCCGCCCCAGAGCCTTGGCAGGGCTGCCCCACCCGTGCCTGCTCGCTCCTTGCTGCTACCGGGGCAGTACAGGGGCGGGGACTCTGCACCCGGATCCCTGGGGTAAGCACCTGCTGCTTCACCCGGCGTGCATCCCAGGCCGGTCTTTCTCCTCTCCTGGTCTCCACGTACAGGAATCTCACTGGGTTGTGCGGCTCCTGGGCCCACCTCGCCCGATCTCGCTGAGATCCGCTCACAGGCTGTTTTGGATGCACAACCCAGGAACTCAGGGCCTCCCTGGACTCAGGTCAACGGCTCTGCTGTAACCTGTCTAGAACCTTCTCCCAGGCCTTGGCCGCTTCCCTGCTGCTCCGGGTTGGGCCATCGTGACTCCTTCTTGTTTCCTGGACAGTCTCCCGGGGCGGGGTTCTGTAGCCGCTTGTGCCATGGAAGCCAGACCTGCTGTGAGCCGGCGCTTGCTGTCCTGGCCACTGGCTCCAGCGGAGCGTCTGCAATTCCAGTCCCGTCTCGGCAGCGCCCTCTCCTGGCCGTCGTGAGCAGACTCAGGCTGGCACACTTAAACTTCGCTCTTCAGCCGTGAGGCCGCTTGGTGGCCACTGGCCTCCCACAACAGGAATGTGTTCCCTCCCCGGCCTGGAGGCCAGGAGGCCGGCCTCACGGTGTCAGCAGGGCCATGCACCCCCAGAAGGCGCTAGGGGATACCTTCCCTGGCCTCGTCCAGCTTGCGGTGGTCCCAGCAAGACTTGTGACCCCGCCACTCCAATCTCTCTTCCATCTCTCTGTGCCTCTGTCTCTTGGAAAGATCTGCTCATTGGCTTGAGGCCCGCTCTTGTCCCATAAGATCACATCTCAGGCCTTACCTGAAGTATATCTGCAGGGCTGGCATCGTGGCACAAAGTGTTGCTTTCAAAGCCGACCTCCTGTATCAGCGCACCTGTTCCAGTCCCAGCTGCTCCACTTCCGATCCAGCTCCCTGCTGATGTGCCTGGTATGCAGCAGAAGATGGCCCAAGTGCTTGGGCCCTGCCACCCATGTAGGGGACCTGGATGGAGTTCTGGGCTCCTGGCTTTGATCTGGCCCAGCTCCAGCTGTTGCAGCCATTCTGGGGGCATGAACCAGTGATGGAAGTTCTTTGTCTCTCCCTCTCTCTCTGCCTTTCAAATGAGTAAATAAATCTTGCTTTAAAAAATTACATCTGCAAACCCCCTGTTTCCAAAGAAGACAGCATTCTGAAGCCCCTGGTGGTCCTGAATTGGGTGGGTGGCAGGGGGAGGGGGCCCTCCTTAGTCCATTAGAAAGCTGAAACTGGAGGAGCGGACCCTGACACCCCAGAAACTGCGGACACACCAACTGTCGCCCCTGTCACATGCAGCCCCTCGGGGTCAGAGGTCTCTGTTGGTCACTGAGCCCCTCCCCCACCCCCCTACAGCTCCTGGCCCCTCCTCTTGCCCCCTCCCCATCTCATGCAGTTGACAACAAAGCATACCCTGCAAACCACGCCTTTTCGGTTTGGGGGACTGGCCATCGTCAGGCAAAAGGAACAACAGGAAAAGGAAGTCAACCAATAAAAGCAGAATCTTCACCATCCACCAAACAATACGCAAAAAGCAGGCCATTTCTCTGAGCCACCGATAAATAATCCAGACCACAAAAAATAACGCATTCGACAGCTTGTGTAATGCTAGCTTGTGAGCGGCTGTGGAACTTTCTAAAATTAATTTTCTTCATTTTGGTTTATTAAAATTGCACGCATCTATCTCCCCTGTTGAATATTTTATTTTTTCATATTAATGGCTGCAATTTCAGCTGGTGCCTGTTTCTGTCATTAACACTGTACAAACTTAATATCATTAGTAGTTTTTCCCTTAATTATGTGACCAGAGAAGAAAAACATCAAAGTTTCCGTGAAATTGGAATAGTATATCTAAATTGCCTCATGTTTATTTTAACATTAACAGTAAATGAAGCTAATGGGCTTTTATATTATGAAAAGCACTCATTTGTGTCCTGCCTGTTCTAATATAAAACAAAGCTGTAAAAGATGTTAAATAATTAGTTATTTAATGCGGATGGGTGGGATAGATGGAGGGAAAAGTTGACGGCAGCCAACGCATGCAGTCCACGGCCTGTCCCCGCTTCCTGCGGGGTCCCCACTGCCCCACGTCCCCTGGCCCGCTGTCACCGTGACAGCTCTGATCTATAAAGACCCTGCAGAGGTAAAACAGCAAAATCTATCGCCGCGGTCGCGTGGAGGACACGCGTGCGTGGGGGCAATTGTATCTACGGTTATTTCTGGGCAGCGTCCATCCATACCTGAACACCTGCACATCGCTCGTGGGCGCGGGAGCAGCCCAGGCCCCTGGTGGGCTGCAGCTCCTGGGGGCCCCTGCTGGTCCCCCGCCTCCGAACCTCCTCGCAGGGGTCCCCTTGGCCTGTTAGGCCGCCCCGGGACCCGGGGGAGGATTCCAGGGGCGCCTGGGCCCGCGCTCACACGCCAAGCCCCGCAGCGACCCCTGCTGGCCCGATGCACCAAGGCCGCGCTCCTCGCCTGGCGTGTGGGGCCTGAGCGGTCGCACCCCGGCGGCTGCTGCACGCACGCGTTCCTTTCCGGTCCCGCCGGCCGCCTCCCTGTGCCCTGCACACGCTGCGGTGCCCGCTGCCCCACGCCTCTGCTGGTAGCTTCGCCCCTCTCTAAAAGCCCTTTTGCTCTTTATTCGTCTAGCCGAATCCCAAGTTCCGGAATCCCGATCGGCCTCTCCCGGATCCTCTGTGTCTTGCTTCCTAAGCAATGGGGTTCGGAAGCTTGAGCGCGCCTCGGAGCCCTCAGCACCTCCCTCAGAGGACGGTGCGGAGGTCTGGGTGGGGCCTGGGAATCTGCATCTGCAACCATGTTGCAAACCGACTGCTCCAGTCCAGTTGCTCTGGGCGTGAGGCTGTGCTTGTAGCGGCTTTGACTGTATCTTCCAGCCGGCAGCAAGTGCCCCGAGGGCAGGCGCTCTGCTATTGTCTTTTAATAACTTTCAGCTACACCCCGAGCTCAGGGTAGGACAGCCAAGGACTCCTCTTTTTTTTTTTTTTTTTAAGATTTCTTTATTTATTTGAAAGTCAAAGTTACACAGAGAGAGAGGGAGAAGCAGAGAGAGAGAGAGAGAGAGAGAGAGAGAGAAGTCTTCCATCCGCTGGTTCACTCTCCAATTGGCTAACATGGCCAGCGCTGCACCGATCTGAAGCCAGGAGCCAGGAGCCAGGAGCTTCTTCCAGGTCTCCCACGTGGGTGCAGGGGCCAAGGACTCATGCCCTCTTCTACTGCTTTCCCAGGCCACAGCAGAGAGCTAGATCGGAAGTGGAGCAGCCGGGACTCGAACCAGTGCCCATATGGGATGCTGGCACTGCAGGCTGGGGCTTTACCCGCTACGCCACAGTGCCGGCCCCAGCTGGATGGTTTTAGCTCAGGTGTCTCGTGGAGGTGCACTCAGGCTATGGGCAGGAGCTGTAGGGAGCCGTCTGGCCTCAGGCGGGGGGCTCTGCCTCTGGGGAAGCTCACTCACTCAGCTGTTGGCTGGAGGCCCGAGCTCCTCACTGTGTGACCCTCCGGAGGCTGAGCGGCCTGACAAGGTGGCTTCCCTCAGAGCGAGAGAGAGTGAGGAAGCTGTTTCTAAGGGCAGGTGTCTGCAATGGCCTAACCCCCAAGACCACACACACCCACTCCACTGTACTGTTTGTGAGGAACGAGTATTTTCGGATCCAGTCTGATAATCTTAAATGTCTTAACTGCTGCATTTCTGCCACTTACATCTAATGCAATGCCTGACACATTTGCATTTATTTCTATCGCATTGTTTTGTTCTCTTTATACACCCCACTTTTTCTGTGTTACTTTTTCTCTACTTTCTTGCTTTTTCTTTTCAATTAATGGAAAAACTTTGACCACTCAAAGTTGCTCCCTAATTAGGTTGAATTGTGTATTCTCTATTTCTATTCTTTCAATAATTAACCTGAAATTATAATGCAGTATTGGAAACTTATCAACAATAATTAACATTGATCAATATCTTCACCTTCGTCTTTGACCCTACAAGGAACTTAGACCGCTTTAAATCTACTTAAATCTTACCTTACGTGTTGGGTTGCATATTTTAAATGTGATTGTTTCTTTTAACCCCATGGCATCATCAGGACAGCCTGAAGCAGGTGGCGTCGCCCAAGTCTCATCCCCAGCTCTGGCTTCTGATGCTCCTCACTTCCATGCCCCTGGATCACTTTTCTTTCCACATCACTATGGCCTTTGGCATTGCCTTTCGTGAGGCACCCCTGGGGGCATGTTTCTCTTCTTTTATTTTATTTTATTTTTGACAGGTAGAGTTAGACAGTGAGAGAGAGACAGACAGAGAGAAAGATCTTCCTTTTTCCATTGGTTCACCCCCCAAGTGGCTGCTACAGCCGGCGCTGCGCAGATCCGAAGCCAGGAGCCAGTTGCTTCCTCCTGGTCTCCCATGCAGGTGCAGGGCCCAAGCACTTGGGCCATTCTCCACTGCCTTCCTGGGCCACAGCAGAGAGCTGGACTGGAAGAGGAGCAACTGGGACAGAGTAAGGCGCCCCAGCTGGGACTAGAACCCGGGGTGCCAGTGCTGCAAGCGGAGGATTAGCCTAGTGAGCCGCGGCACCGGCCTCTCTTATTTTAAATTATCTTTGTTTTGGAAAGAATTCTAGGTGGGCATTTATTTTAGTCAACATGTGTTAAAATATTCTGTTATCTCCTGGCTCCCACTGATGCTATTAAAAGTTACCTGTTGGCTGGTGCCACGGCTGCAGCGCGCTGGCCGAAGCAGCCATTGTGGGGTGAACCAACGGCAAAAAGGAAGACCTTTCTCTCTGTCTCTCTCTCTCACTGTCCACTCTGCCTGTGGAAAAAAAAAAGTTACCTGTTGATCTTGCTTTTTCATTTTTTAAGCCTTATCTTATTTTTCTGAAAGGCAGTTACATACATATATACAGAGAGAGAGAGAGAGAGAGAGAGAGAGAGAGAGAGAGAGAGAGAGAGAAACAGAGAGACAGAGAGAGCGATCTTGCATTTGCTGGTTTACTCCCCAAATGAGTGCATTGGTTGGGGCTGGGCAAGGCCAAAGCCAAGGAGCCTGGAACTCCATGTAGGCTTCCCATATTGGTGGCAGGGCCTGAGTATTTGGACCATCTTCCACTGCTTTCCCAGGCGTGTTAGCAGGGAGCTGGATTGGAAGTGGAGTAGCTGGGACTAGAACCTCATGCTCATAAGGGATCCTGGAGTTCTAGGCGGTGGCTTAACCCAATGCACCCCAGAATCTTGCTTTTTTTTTCTTTTGAATACATTATAATCTAGATTTCTACTTCTCTAGCAGGTTTTTTTTTAAAGTGGTTTTTAAGATTTATTTGAAAAGCAAAGAGAGAGAGAGATTTTCTACCTGCTGGATGGCTGCAATGGCTGAGGCTAGGCCAGGCTGAAGCCAGGATCCCAACACGGCATCCTGGTCTCCACATGGTAACAGGGGCCTAAACACTTGGACCCTCTTCTGCTTCTTTCCCAGGCTTGTTAGCAGGGAGCTGGATTGGAAGTGGAGCAGCCAGGACTCAACCGGTGATCTCACATGGGATGCTGGGGACATGGGTGCTGCTAGGCCATAGTGCTGGTCCCACCAGCAGAGTTGAGACTCTTTTCTTTGTCTTCAATGTTTTCTCCCTCTTCACTTGTAATCTTCTAAAACTATGGACTGGCGCCTTTCTCCTGAATTATTGCCTCTGGCCCATTCTCTCATTCTTTGCCTTCTGGAATTACAATTTGTTGTATATTCGACATTTTCATTTTATCTCTCATTTCTCTTTTCTGTCATATTTCTGAACTCCCTTGCTGCCATTGTCTAGTTCACATACTCTCTCTTCAGCTATATCTAATATGCTATTTTACGTTATCCATTGACTATTTACTCCAATTATTATATTTTTTCATTTCTAGATGTAATATGTTGTTGTTAATTTTAGAATCTGCTAAGTCTCTCTCTGTCTCTCTCTCTCTCCCCATTTTCTTATTTCCTGTTGATAGTACCAATCTTTGCTATTTCCTCCTTTCAAGCGTTGTTTTTTTGAACTCTGCCTCTGATAATTCCCATATCTGATCTGAAACCTTTCAGATTTGTTTCTGCTGTTTCTCATACCCAGAGGTTTACTTCCCTTTTGTTCTTGGTAATGTTTTTTAGTTTATTTTTTTAAAGATTTATTTTTACTTATTTGAAAGTCAGAGTTACAGAGAGGGTGAGGCAGAGGCAGAGTGGGAGAGAGAGAAAGAGAGAGACCCTGGGTCTCTTCTATCAATCCTCTGTCTTTTTTCACTTCAACATTGTGTTATTATAATTTTCACTTCAACACTGAAGCCATTCAAGGTGCTTCAAGTGCATCCTTGCATATTTTTAGCTTTTTTTTTTTTAAGATTTATTTATTTGAAAGGCAGAGTTACAGAGAAGCAGAGAGAGAGAGAGAGAGAGAGAGAGAGAGAGAGAGAGAGAGATCTTCCATCCGCTGGTTCACTTCCCAGATGACCACAATGGCTGGAGCTGTGCTGATCTGAAGCCAGGAGCCAGGAGCTTCTTCTGGGTCTCCCACATGGGTGCAGGGGCCCAAATACTTGGCCATCTTCTACTTTTTTCCCAGGCCATAGCAGAGAGCTGGATTAGAAGTAGAGCAGCTGGGATACAAACTGGCGCCCATATGGGATGCCGGCACTACAGGCGGCGACTTTACCCACTACATCACAGTGCTGGCCCCTTTTTCAGTAGAAAACAATTTTATTTATTTGAAATGCAGAGAAAGAGAAAGACAAAGAGAGGTTGCCATCCACTGGTTCACTCCCCAAATGCCTGTAGCAGCCAGGGCTGGGCCAGGCCAAAGCCACGAACCAAGAACTCCATCTGGGTCTCCCACATGGGTGGCAGTGGCCCAAGCACTTGAGCCAACAACACCTGTTGTCTCCCAGGGTGCACATTAGCAAGAAGCTGAGTCAGAAGTGGAGCAGCGACTCAAAGCCAGGCCTTCTGATATAGCATGCGGGCATCACAAGCAGCATCCCTACTTAAAAAATAAAAGACGAAATTAGGGCATCAGGCCCAAGACATGGGCACCGAGCTCCTGGTGGAGGGGTGGCCCGGGTGAGGGCCCTGAGGCTCGCTCCCCTCTGGGCTGTGGGAACAGCAGTAAGGTGAGCTCTAAGGTTAGTTATTATCTCATCTACAGATGAATAAAGTAAGGCCCCGCCTTTGGGGGACAGGAGGAGGCAGCAGAGAGAAGCTGGGAGAAAATCCTGGGCCGGAACCACGCCAGGCAGAAAGAGGGGAGGGTGGGCCGTGCAGGCTGAGCACCAGAACCGGCACTGAATCACCATGCGTTCAGTTCCCGGCGCTGCACCGGGCCAGGCTCCAGGGGAAACTGGGAGGGAACAGGTGAGCCTGTGCCTTCCCTGATGGAGCTCGTGGGGTCTGGAAGGGGCGAGGGGGCAGCCAAGACACCAGGCATTCCCGAGCCGTGTGCTTGGTCGGAACCGGCCTGGGGCCAGATGGCTGCTGGGTCCTGAAACTCAACTTCTCATCTATAAAATGGGCTCTCCCCACCCCCCAGGGCAGGTGACTGAAAGAGATGACACAAGGCCACTTCCCACATGGGGACCATGGGCACGTGCGCCATTTTCCAAGCTAGGGGCTGTTGCAGGAATGAGGTACCGTTTAATAGGGCCTGAAGAATGTGGTATTCATCGCGTGTAATTAGGGTACTAATTTTGTGCGACTTCTGTGTGTGTGTGCGTGCACGCCAGGTCATGGGGAAGATGGATTCTCTGTTTCTTTGTTTTGTTTTGTTTTGTTTTACTGTAGGTCACGTCCAAAGATGCTTGAGGGCCACTACCCGTCAGAGCGGTCAAAGCAGGACTTGGGTCCAGCGCAAATGGAGTTAGGGTTAGGGTTAGGGTTAGGGTTAGGGTTAGGGTTAGTTGTGATGGGACCCTTGCCTTCCTTCCAGGGCCTCGCCGGCTGCTTCGAGCCCTGACAAGACGGTGATGTGGACATGCCGCCCAGAGCAGCACCTGCGACAGCTGAGGGCCTCAGGACATGGGGACAAAGGGACCTGACTGTGTTACAGCCCCTGTCACACAGCAGGACCTCAGGCCCGGGCCGTTCCTCACTGAACACAGGAGCAGCAAGAAAGGGAGTGTGTTTAGGCATCTGTGCTCTGGGTACCAGTTTCTTCAACTCTCCCAATGGCTGTGCGACATAAATTCTCTCCCTGTTCCCACTTTACAGCTGAGGAAATGGAGGTCATGGCAGGTGGAGACGTAAGTGGGGGTCTTGGGGCCGGTGCTCTGGTGTAGGGGTAAAGCCGGCGCCTGCAGGGCCCACATCCCTTTATGGGTGCCAGTTCGAGTCCCGGCTGCTCCACGTCTGATCCAGCTCCCTGCTATGGCCAAGGAGGGCAGCGGAGGACGCCCAGGTGCTTGAGCCCCTGCCACTGATGTGGGAGACTCAGAAGAAGCTCCTGGCTCCCAGAAGGCTTCACCTGGCCCAGCCCCAGCTGTTACAGCCAGTTGGGGAATGAACCAGTGGATGGAAGATTCTCTCTCTCTCTCTCTCTCTTTCTCTCTCTCTCTGTCTCCCTCTCACTCTCTGTAACTCTGCCTTTCAAATAAATAGAATAAATCTTTAAAAAAAATAGAAGTCCCACAGGTAAACCAACCACACACACTCCTGCCCCAGCACCCGTGGCATTCCCAGCCTGCTCTGGGGCCTCCTCTGGCCCAGAGGCCTCCAGCTTTGAACATGACGAGCAATGGTCACCATGGATGCCGGGCGTCCCCTGCCCTGCCCGCTGTTTCTTGTTTACCACTCTGGCTCCGTGGGCTTCAAAGACAGGACGGCCCCTCGGGGGTCTTGCTCCCTTCCCACCCACGCTTCTCCCCAGGATGGCTTGGATGCAGGCGCCTTGAGTGGCGTTCAAGGCAGGAGCCTTCTGGGGGCGGTGGCTCTGTCTGCCCCCCACCCTAGCCCCCAGTGGCCAGCAGTGTGAGGCTCGGCGCCCACCAAGATCTCCAGGATGGAGAAATCCCCCGAGAAAAGGGGGACACCCCTTGGAGCCCCAGCTTCAGAGAGCACCCTGGGCCCGCAGCCAGGAGCCTGAGACAGCGCCGCGGCAGCTGCCGGGAGCACGGGCGGCCCACCCTGCGCCGTGTCAGCTGCCGGCTTCCCCCCCATCCATCATCCAGTCCTTAAGACATATTAAAATGGATTTAAAAAGACATTTCGCATTTCCTCTCTTTAACACCCACGTTATTGCCACACATCGGCTTTTGCTTTAATTAAAATCGGTTTTGAAATCCTCCATGAAACTTGAGTGGGATTGTTAAAAGCGGCAATTTCCTTATCGGCAGTGCGTCCCCACGATATACTGTAATAGTTATTTTGCAACAAACCCCAAGTCTTATTAATTTAGCTCAATCAAATGAGCACCGTGATCACTGACGGGGCTGTAAAACTCTGCTCTCTGGATCCAGGATCTGAGGGCAGGCAAGACCCCAAGCGGGGTGTTGGTTTTGTACAATGGTCCCTCGCTGCCTTTCTCTGATTTGGAAGCTTTCCGAGGCGTGCGATGATAATATCGCGTGCATATAGAATTGAGTGTTTGCTATGCCTCATTACCCCCCACAGAGACCCAAAATCATTTGGTATTCAACTCCCACCTAAAATATCTCCTGTTACATACAAATATTTTTTCTGCTTTAAATGGCTTCTCTGTATTACATTTTTCTCCCCCAGGACTGCGAAGCAACATCATTGGCTCGTGGGGTTCTGTTTCGGGCCCGTACTGATCTCCAGTGGGGCTGGCGCAGTGCGGAGCTCGCTCTTCCCCCGGTCAGTCCCTCCCGAGCTGGAGCCGTGCAGGCGTCCTGGGGGTGGTGTTGAGTTTGCTGCTCATCTCCTCTCCCATCCAGCTCCCTGCGTCCTGCCCCCCACACCCCGTGCCTGTGTCTTCTCTCTCGCCCACGTCTTGCTAACAAAGCTTTATAACAGCGATCACCGTCTTTTGCCAGGAGATGCAGCCTGAGGCGCGCCCAGCACAGGGGTTGGAAAGCAGTGTGAGTTGGGGATCGGCAGTCGATGTGGGGTACCAATGAGCCGACGGAGGCTCAGAGAGGACAAGCCACTTGCCTGCAGTCACACAGGCAGCTAGGAGGAGCCGCGAACTCTGGGACGCCATCTGATCCTCTGAGGACCCCAGGGGTGGCTGCCGAGAGATAAGGGAGGGCAGGTGTGTGAAGTGCTTGGTGCAGCGCCGGGCACACCCCTGGTCGTCAGTGGTGCCAGGCGTGAGTGCCACCAGATGGCCCCTCCTCTGCAAGGCCAGGCCCGGTTTTCCCGACACCTGACTCCCAGCTGCAGAGCCGGACGACGCGCCAGGGCCGGCTAAGGGCCATGGTCACGCTGGGCCTGCAGAGTCCCTCTCAGTGCACAGACATGTGCTCCTGTGGGGCTCACACCTGCCCTGGGGATGTCCGTACACTGCTGCACTCACGGCTGCCTGTCTCGAGACGGGCTGGCGTGCAGTCCCTCTCGGTGGGCGGGAAGAGGAGTTTACTGAGTGGCCTGGTGTCAGACACTCGGGATTGGAAGGCAGAGCCAACCCAGGGCTGTGCGTGCCAAGGCCGACACACCCTGGCCGCCCCTGGTGCCCTGGCCAGGCTGCAGGAGCCCAGGGGGATGCTGGCTGGCATTGATGCAGGGAGCAGTGGCTGATGGGACTGCATCTGAGCTGCTTCCTGTGACCTGGGCCAGGCCTTAGAGAGAATCATGTCCCAGGTTAAGTCTTGCATCTTCCCCACATACCAAAGTACTTCCAAAAAGGCATGGAAAGTGGAATCAAAAAATGCTGATTTTAGTGAAAAAAAAAAAAAAAAGTTTGGGAATCCATGCACACAAAGGAGGCCTTCAAAAGTCCAGGCAAAATGTGCATTATCGGGCCGGTGCTGTGGCATAGTGGGCTAAGCCTCCGCCTATGACGCTGGCATCCCATATAGGTGCTGGTTCCAGTCCCGGCTGCGCCACTTCCCATCCAGCTCTCTGCTATCGCCTGGGAAAGCAGTGGAAGATGGCCCAAGCCCTTAGGCCTCTGCACCCAAGTAGGAGACCTGGAAGAAGCTCCTGGCTCCTGGCTTTGGATCAGCACAGCTCTGGTCCTTGTGGCCATTTGGGGTGTGAACCAGCACATGGAAGACCTCTCTCTCTCTCTCTGTAACTCTGCCTCTCATATAAATAAGTAAAATATTTTTTTTAAAAAAATGTGAATCATCAACAAACAGTGCACAGATTTTAAAACTGGCTGGCACCCAAACCAGCCTATCTGCAATGCCATGTTCCACAAGTACCTTGTGTGGACTCCTATTCAGCCATTCTAATTCTACGGCCCACACTGCCCGCCCGTGAACGCTCCTTCTTCGTCCGTGACTGCCAATGGCCTTCCGGGCAGGCCAGGCAGCAGGAGGACTCCAGGGGCTCAGCAGGGGTGTTTGTGGAGAGGTGGACGCTCTGATGTGGGACCCGAGATGCCGTCCCGATGACGTGGCCCGCGCCAGCCCGGGGACAGTCTGCCCCATCGCAGCTCAGCTCTTGGCTGAAATTCACTTTCCCTTGCATGTGACCCAAGCCAGCACGCTCCACACAGCAGCATCGCTTCCTCAGGGCCCAGAACCCACTCTGATCGGTCCAAGGCCATGGGCTGCCAGAGCCGCCTGGTGACCGAAGGTGGGGACTGAAGCCAGGACCTGTGGGAGATGAGCAAGATCAGGTAAGGCCATCAGGTGGGGCCCCAAGGAGGAATCCTGGTGGATTTTTTTTTAAATTATTTATTTGAGAAGCAGAGTTACAGAGAGAGGTAGAGATAGAGAGACAGAGGTCTTCCATCCGCTGGTTCACTCCCCAGATGGCTGCAACAGCCAGAGCTGCGCTGATCTGAAAGCAGGAGGCAGGAGTTTCTTCTGGGTCTCCCATGCAGGTGCAGGGCCCAAACACTTGGGCCATCCTCCACTGCATTCCCAGGTCATAGTAGAGAGCTGGATGGGAAGTGGAGCAGCCAGGACTCGAACCAGTGCCCAGATAGGATGCAGGTGCCACAGGTGGAGGCTGAACCCACTATGCCACAGCGCCATCCCTTTGATGACATTATAAGAAAGGGAGAGCGAGCAGAAGACACACGCACCCACGTGATGCCCTGTATGCCGAGGGACCCTGCCAGCAGGAAGGTCATGGCCAGGTGAGGGTCCTTGGCCTTGGGCCTCCAGAGCCATGAGCCAAAGCAGGTGTGTCCTCTTCTTAACTCAGTCTGCGGTCTTGCGTTACCCGTGACAGGAAAGGGACGAGGCTGCCGCCGCAGGGAGCCAGGCTGCTGGGAGACCTCTCCGAGGAGGTGTGGTGGCGGCGCGGCCAAGGCCAAGGGCTTCACCATGGACCCAGGACAGCGTCTTGCTAAGCCCACTGAGGGCCCCGTGCTCGGCTCTGAGACGAAGCCAGAGCGGAACGCATTCTTCTGCAGAGCTGGCTGTGTGCCTCTTGCATCCCGGGAGCCTCTGTGCCGCTGGCGGCTTCTCCCTCCCCCAGCCTGGGCCGGTGCTGGGGGCTGGGCCCAGGACGTGGAGGACACGCTCACGGAGCAGGCTGCTGTCGGATATCCCGGCTCCATCTCTGCAGGCCCAGGCGAAGGCCGTGCAAGGCCACGTCTCATGGTGGAAGCAGACCGGCGGGCATCCATCACCGAGGAGAAAGGGGTAGCAACTGAGCTGCTGTCAAAACGGCTCCGCTCAGACGAGACCACAGGGAGGTCAGAGGGGCTTTGTGTGAATTAGGAGAAGGCGACATCTTGGGGTGGGCACAGACCCTACAGACCCTCCCACTCCTGGGCTAAGCACACTTGTGCAGTGAACAACCTGTCCAACAGTACTCAGGGGCCTTGCCCCATACCCCAGCTGTATGGCTTGAGTCCTCAGGCCCTTTTCAGTCAGGACTGGGCACCTCTAGATACATAAGAGATCCCAGACCTGGAGCTGGTGTTGTGGTACAGCAGGCTAAGCCACTGCCTGGGATGCCAGCATCCTATATGGGCGCCAGTTCAAATCCCAGCTGCTCCACTTCAAATTCCAGGTTGGCTCTCTGCTGATGTACCTGGGAAGGCAGTGGAAGATGACCCAAGTGCTTGGGCCCCTGACACCCATGTGGGGCCCTGCCACAGCACTGTGGCCATTTGAGGAGTGAGCCAGCAGATGAAAATCTCTCTTTCTCTCTCACCATGCCTTTCTAATAAATAAATAAATAATAATAATAATAAAGAGATCCCAGATGTAAGCCAACTCTTCCCCCCAGAAGAGGGAGGCAACCGGGCTCTGGCATTCCCACCACACACACGCACTCCAGCTCACCCCAAACTTGGGCTCACACCCCGGGGGGCCTCCTCCCCTGTCCTTTCTGTCCTGGGCCAAGACAGGGACGGGGCGGGGGAGGGGAGGGACCCCGCGATCCCCGCTTCTCGCTGCTCCGTAAGACAGCTTTGTGGAGGAGCGGAGGCTCTGCGTGGCAGATGGCGGGGAAGGAAGAGTGGTAAATAGTTTTAATTACTGCATAATGTAAGCGAGATAATAACGGGGGACAGTGGGACAAGCTGCCGCCGCCGCCGCCACCCTGAAGCCTTGCGGGGGCCCAATTTGTCTGGCATGTGCTCGTCCTGGTCTTGGGAGGGCTTTAAAGGGAACGCCGAAAATATTAATTGCCCGCCTCCCTGGCCCATTCATCTTCACAACCGAGTAACACGCTTTTTTAATTTCAGGGGAAGCGTTTTCAAATGGGAATCATGCAAATGAGTATTTTAGCTATTCATTTGTTTTACTGCGAGCGCTTTGTGAGCAAATGGCCTACAGCTTGCAATGAATTAAAAGACATGGGCACTGGAGACCGATTTTTAATACAAAGTCTTGACTCGGAGACGACCCCGACCAGCAGCACAGAAAATGTTGGCATAGCAACTTTGGGCATTTTCATGCAAATTGGCTTCTATATAGATGATACGAATGCAGTGTTTTCCTTCAACTAATCATCATAAAATTAGTTTCACTATATTTAAATGCTTCCACTTAATGCATTATATCCATATGCATGAAATTGCCTCTGCTAATGCAGTACATAAAATGCCAAAGATACAATGAATAGCCAAATTGGAAGCAGTTATGTTATCTCCCATAAAAGCGACTCCCCATCCCCCTTCTCTTTTTGTGAGTGTGGGTGTTATTGAATGTGTGGGCGCCAACAGCATCTATCACACATTGCTATTAACACACAGCCTCCCATATGCACACACACACACACGCGTGTGCACGCATACACATCCCAAAGCCCTCTATGGTTAAGTAACATTAAGGTTGTAATACAGCCAAACAAAAGCCACACGAGGCAGGGGCTGGGCTGGTTGGGCCCACCCCTCTCGCGCAGGGTCTACATCAGGAGAGAGAGCGGCGCCAAGGGCACTTGCCTGACCTCGGGGATCAGCTCCAGCAGCGACTTTGAATGGGGAGGAAAACGACTGTCTGAGCCAGGTACGGAAGATGCCCCAAATCCAACGTGAAAGAATCAAGGTGCTGGAGAGACCAAAACCCTGGGGGAGCAAGGTCAAAGTCAACCTCCGAGAAGGGATCAGAGAGGAAGGGAGACCTGGAACATCCATGGGGCCCCGAGGAGGACGGCACCGTGTGTGGCACTGCACCTGCCGGGTTGGGCCGTTTTCACAACAAACAGTAAAAAGTCATTGCCGGTCTGTGGATGACAAAACGACAAAACGAGTCTCAAAGAAGTTGAATAGAGTATCCAAGTTCATACCACCAGCAGGTAGCAGGGGAAGGGCTGAAATCCAGGTGCCTCTGATTCCAAAGCTGCACTCCCCGCTGTGCCAGGTTGCCCCCTGCAGGCGGCATGGAGTAATGGCAGGAACGGATTCGGGGACCATTTTTGGCTCCAGGAAAAGCTGCAAAGGAGACAATGGCATTGCGAGTCTTTCCCTTTGTCTTTTGGGCAGTCCACAGTGTGACCCCCCAGGTCCTCCAGGGTCCAGAGGATTGGGCTTCACGTGGACAGAGATCAGTGCTCCCCCACTCACCCCCTGGGCAGCCACGTCTTACTGTGCCCCCCGAGGGAATCGGATGCCTCTGCTCCAGCCGTGGAGGACTTCACCCTGTGGGTACTGTTTGTGCCCAGGGTGGGGGTGACGAGAGAGAGAGGCGAAAGGTGCAGTCGGAGACCGTCCGAGCCCTTCCTTTGCAGGTAGAGACAGGCTCCACCCTGGGAGACCCCTCTTTCTCATTCTGCAGAGGGTGCTGGGGTGAGCCCTGGGCTGGCATTTTCCCACTACACTGCAAGAGGTGGATGGGACAAACCGTTTAACACTTCCTCAACAGAAATAAAAACAGAACTAACCTACAGCCCGGCAAGGCTTTTGTTGGGTGTTTACTCAAGGGAATTGAAGATAGGATCTCAAAAAAGATATTTGTAGGGGCCAGTGTAGTGGGCTAAGCCTCTGGCTGCAGCCCCAGCATCCCATATAGGTGCCAGTTTGTGTCTGGGCTGCTCCTCTTCTGATCCAGCTCTCTGTTGTGGCCTAGGAAAGCAGTAGAGGATGGCCCAAGTCCTTGGGTCCCTGCACCCATGTGGGAGACCCAGAAGAAGCTCCTGGATCCTGGCTTCAGATCAGCTCAGCTCTGGTCACTGTGACCATCTAGGGAGTGAACCAGCAGATGGAAGACCTCCCACTCTGTCTCTCTGCCTGGGAACCAACAGGTACCGGCTCAGACGTGGGGCTCTTGCCATCCATATGGGATGCCTGGATTGAGTTCCTGGCTCTCAGGTTCAGGCATTTGGGGGTGAAGCAGCAAGTATGATCTCACTCTTTATCGGAATCTCTCTGTCTTTATTTCTACCTCTCAAATAAATGTACTTTTTAAAGTTGTTTAGGTCGGGGCTTGTGTGGTGCAGTGGGTTAAGCCATTACTAGCAATGCCAGCATCCCATACCGGCACTGGTTCCAAGTCCTGGTTGCTCCACTTCTGATCCAGCTCCCTGCTAACATGCATGGGAAAGCAGCAGAAGATGGCCCAAGTACCTGGGCCCCTGCACCCACACGGGAGACCCAGATGGAGTTCCAGGCTCCTGGCTTTAGCCTGGTCCAACTCTGGGTACTGCAGCTATTTGGAAGAGTGAACCAGCAGATGGGAGATCTCTCTCTCCTTCTGTCACTCTACCTATCAAATAAATAATTTATATTTTTTAAAATGCACGAAGTAGCATGGTATCTTCCCCTAGAGTCAGTATGTCCCAGCAGTCAGGGGCCAGACTCTCTGGACAGCTTGTGAAGAGCAGGGCTGGCCGGCCCTGGGGCAGTGCTTCTGAGGTCAGCACAAGCTTTTTGGGTTAAATTAAGTGGTAAGGTGGGTGAGGCCCATTAGAGGGACAGGACCAACAGGTTCTAGAGAGTAGATCAGGAACTCCTCCAGACGTTTAAGTTGATCTGTCTGCATTCCCTTCTAATTTGCTGCCTTTTGCCTTCCGTCTTGTCTGGACCCTATCTCCCCCCTCCCCATTCCCAATGCACAGATATTTCTATTTAATTTGTCTTCCCTCCATGAGTGGTTGCTCGCCCCCTGGAATGGCTTATGGCTGCTGTGACTTTGCAAGCACTAAACTAAGCGAGTGCCCTCTTGGGCGAGTTGAGTGATATTACCCACTCATGCTTATCACCTAAGCGTGGGGCCCGTGATTCCAGTAGCAGCCACCAGGTGGAGGGTATTGGAAAACCCAACCTCTACCAATTGTGGTAAATACCGCCTCTAGTGGCTGAAGGGAGTCCTGCAGGCCCGATGCCTGGCCAGCAGTTACAGGGGGTGCGCCTGTATGAAACGGCAGCCTCTGAGACGGACTGCGAAGGGAACGGCTCTCGCACCACTCCAGCTGCTGGCTTGCCCTGTCTCCTGCTCCTAGAGCACCAGAGCTGCAGGATTGAGGCCTATGGCCTAGATCCCGAGGTGGGCACAAATGCTCCAGCTCTTTTTGTAGCAACTTTTCCAGTTTCCGCATCTCAGTCGCTCTCCCAAGGAAAGCCTCTTGTCACTTTGTCCCTGGCACACCCTCCTCTTACTTTCTCCACCTTGGGGGTTGCTGGGTCTCCAGCTGGAGTGGAATCTTGTCCTGGACATACAGGGCGGCTGCCTCCCTTTGTAGAACTTTCTAGAACGTTCTAGAATGCTAATAGCATCTCCCATAGTTTACAAGCAGTTAGCAAAACACATGGGCCTGGCCAGGCGTCAGCAAGGATTCCCAGGAGCATGGCGCCCAGCTCCCTGGAAGTCCCTGCTGATGGGACATTGTAAGCATCATGCATTTTGACTTCTACCCAGCGTTTTGTAAACCTCTCCTGTTAGCACGGTAAACGAAGCAGAGAGAGGAGGGGCAACATATGAGCTGAAACACAAAACCCGCAGATTTGCAGCCGGGTCATCAGCGCTGCAGGCGGCAAGGAGGCCACAGTGTGGGGCCCGTTCTCACCTCCGTTCTCTTCTGCATCTTGCCACTCTGAGCGAAGACTCTGGCGGCAGCAGTTCTGCACTCCTAGGCACAGGCGGGCGAAGCATCCGAGGGCCAGAACTTGCACGAGGCAAGTGTTTGGTGGGCTCCCCTCAAATAGGCTGTAGTGAGGTGGGGTTTAACAAGCACTGCAGAGTTCCCCACTGGGGCTCCAACCGTCCATCTTCTGAGCACGCAGTGTGGACATCTGCTTAACCCTAAGGTGTTGGCTCCCCGTACACAGCTTCCTAAACAAAGGCGTGGCCTCGCTGTTCGAGGAAGTGGCGTCTGCTTAGGTCGGACTAATGCAGGTATGGAGGGAGAGTGGTGGCGCTGGGGCCCGTGGTTTAATTTGCCACTTGGGAAGCCAGCATCTCGTACCAGAGAGCCGGTTGGAGTCCCAGCTGCTCTACTTCCAATCCAGGACCCTGTTAAAGCCCCTGGGAAAGCAGGAAAAAATGGCCCACGTAGGAGACCCTGATGGAGTTCCAGCCTCCTGGCTCTGGCCTAGCCTAGCCCTGGCCGTTATGACCATTTGGGGAGTGAACCCGTGGGTGGAAGATTCTCTCTCTCTCCTTCCCTCTCTCTTGTTCTCTTTCTCCCTCTCTCCATCACTCTGTCTTTCAAATAAACAAAACAAATCATAAAAAAAGAAAGGCTGGGGGGACCACTGGATGTGTTACCAATCTGCTTATTAATAATTTGAAATTAATAAGCCGTGTGGGCTCTTGCCTCATAGTCAGGGAAGAATTCTGAATACTGGCACAAATAAGCCAGGCAGCGGGCTAAGTGTTGAGCTTTTTATTTAGTGACAAAGATGCGTAGGAGAGCGAGGGCCCTATCTAAGAGAGAGAGGGCAAGCTGGAGTCAGACTGGGCACCAGGAGCCAGGCCCGTGGCGGAGTGTGCAGGCCGGCAAGCCTGGGGCGGGTGGCCCGAAGGCGCAGGGGCAGCAAGGGAGAAGACGGGCAAAGAGAGGGAGGGCAAGAGGGCCGGGCCCACTGCTTTTCAGGCCTTTACTCCACTCCCAAAGAGGAGTGGTTAATTAGTCTGATTGGCAGGTGGGCACACAGGTGTGGTCAGGTAGGGGTATACGGTCACACAGGGGTGTGGTGAAGGCGTGGCCTTCCAGCTCACAAACCTCATCAGTTTTATACCATCTGCCTGCCTATGACAGGCCCCAGTCAGGTGCCCCTCAGATGACCCACTCCCACCCCCATCCCAGGTAGCCACCCGGCGCCTGAGGGCTCAGGTGTGGGACCAGGATGGCCCAGGATGCTGCAGTCATGTCCTTTGTGGGCTGCTTGAGCTACAGAAGGAGACGAGGGGGCGGTGCTGTGGCGTAGCGGGTAAAGCTGCCGCCTGCAATGCCGGCATCCCACATGGCACCAGTCGAGTCTTGGCTGCTCCACTTCCCGTCCAGCTCTCTGCTATGGCCTGGGAAAGGCAGAGGAAGATGGCCCAAGTGTTTGGGCCCCTACACCCACGTGGGAGACCTGGAAGAAGCTCCTGGCTCCTGGCTTCGGCTTGGCTCAGCTCAGGTTGTTGTGGCCATTTGGGGAGTGAGCCAGAAGATGGAAGACCTCTCTCTCTCTCTCTTTAACTCTGCGTTTCAAATAAATAAATCCTTAAAAAAAAGAAAGAAAGAAAGGAGCCGAGGACACACCTAGTTTCTGCTCCAAAGTCTCTGAGCAGGGACACAGAAAAGGGACCCCATCCCAGTTACTCCCCATCTCCGGCGTCTCCAAACAAGGGCTGGTGTGTTAGTGGGCGGAATGGACACCCGCAGGCAGACTGGGGTATCAGGAGGCCTTCTCTGAAGATGAGAAGGGTTTTTCCAGGGCCCAATAGCGGCAGGGGCCCAGCGGGTCTGGGGCACCCTGAACCCCCTTCCCTGTGGTCCCGTCTATAAACTTACCTTGAGGTCTGTTCCAGGATTCCTCCCTGGCCGCACCCAGCCGGGAGGCTCCCTGACTCATCAGCTTCCCAGCTCCCTCACTGCCCACTCCCTGGGCCACCTGTGGGACCCCCAGAGCCTCTAGCCCAGGGCCCAGGGCCAGCCAATAGTGTCAGCGCTGTGCAGCTAGCAGGGCGGGGCGTGGGGATGAAGCCGGGGGAGGGGGTTTGGGATGCAGCCTGGATTTGGGCCGTGCCCACATCCTCCCTGGCGCTGATGGAAGGTTCTGTGCGGACACTCAGTTTCTCCCTGTAATATTCAGGCCCCAGGACACTCCCAGGTGCCACGAGGTAGAGATGGGGACCCTCGGCAGAGGGGCAGGTATGTGGCTCTCTTGTCTGCCTTGTGAGGAAGTCCCTTTCCTGGGGACAGTGCCTCCTTCCGAAAGTATTGAGGGATGCCTTGGGGGCTCCTTGAACCAGCCCTGCCAATCCCTGGGCGCTCCTGGCTTCTCTGGCCTCATCTTCTCCATCGGTGGAGGGAAGGATGGGGAAGCCACGCCCAGGGGCCGCCATTGGCCGGAGGATCTCGGGTGAGGATCTCAGGGTGACGGACTCCAGGTAATGCAGACAGAAACAGGAATCCAGAAACAAAGCTTGTTTACTGGGGTCGCACAGTGGACGTGTGCACTGTGTAGCCTTTACGGTGAGATGCTTGATTGGAGGCCCTGGTATTTCTTGAATAAGAAAACACAGTAGAGCCATCCTACATCCGGTTCTCCAGATGAGCGGCACCTCTCTGAGATGCTGTATTTCTTTAATCATAGGAAATTTGGGCAGAGCCCTGTTCTGGGCCCCACCCCACCCCCGCCCCCATCCCGGCATCTGCCTCCCTGTCCCCGAGGGGTTCAGTCCCTGGGACCCCAGTCTTCTCTCTGCCTCGGGCGGGCCCCCGCCCCCGGGCCCACGGGCTCCCAGGGAGATAAAACACCTTAGGCTCATTACTCAGATGGCTAATTGCGAACTGATTTAATTAAAGTACACAGATATCTCCCCAAGTTAGTTACATTTCATATGGCTCCATTAGGAGTAATTGGCTGGAATGACGAGCCGGGAGAGGGGGCTGGCCAGGTGGGTAGGTGGGTGGGGTCTCTGGCTGGCTGGGCGGGGTCAAGTGGCTGAGTGCAGCCCAGCTGACTTGGCCCCTCTTGGGCAAAGTGGGTGGCCCTGGTCACTCTAACCCCAGTTCCACCCAGGCTCCCAGCAGGTCAGGAACCCTGGGTGTGAAGTTCACTCAGCACCTGCTCTGGGAGCAGAATGGAACTCCCCAGGCTGAGCCACCTCCGTCTCCTCCTCCATAAATGGGGATGACAGGCGTGCCGGCCCTGTCCATGGATTTTTTTAAAAAAGATTTATTTATTTATTTGAAAGTCAGAGTTACACAGAAAAGGAGAGGCAGAGAGAGAGAGGTCTTCCATCCGCTGGTTCATTCATCCGGTTTCCCCAGATGGTCACAACTGCTGGAGCTGCGCCGATCCAAATCCAGGAGCCAGGAGTTTCTTCAGAGTTTCTCATGCAGGTGCAGGGGCCCAAGCACTTGGGCCATCTTCTGCTGTTTTCCCAGGCCATAGCAGAGAGCTAGATAGGAAGTGGAGCAGCTGGGACTCAAACTGGTGCCCAAACGGGATGCTGGCACTGCTATGCCATAGCGCCAGCCCCTCCCTAATGGGTTTTAAAGGCAGAGAGACCCAGACAGAGGTCTCCCATCACTGGATGACTCCTCAAATGTCTGTAGTAGCCAAAACGTGGCCAGGCCAATGCCAGGAGCCTGGAGCTCCACCCAGGTCCCCCACATGGGTGGCTGGGACCCCAGGACTCGAGCCATCCCCCGCTGCCTGGCAGGAAGCTGGGATGGGGAGCAGAGAGGGACTGGCGTGCGGCCGTCCCGTCGGCATCCTTAGTACTAGGCCGGCGCCACCCCAGTTCGTGAAGGACAGCAGCATTGCTGTTGGGGACAGGTGTGTGGCTACAGCCTGAAGAGCCACATCCGGAGGAGGAAGCGTCCATCTTGGAGTCAGAACCGCTGGGATCCGGTCTCAGAACACCCTGAACTTTCTCTGCCATCTTGAGCCAACTGCTTCCTACCCTGAGCCTCCGTGGACTGACTGAAGGGATGGGCCTGTTCGCCAGTGGCCATCCTCCCCGACTAGCTCCTCAGACAGCTCGGATTGGGGCAGCAACGTACTAGCTACCAAATCCTCATGTCCCAAGCCTCTCTCGGGGGTGGGGCCAGCCCCAAGGACCAATTCTGGTCAATGAGACAAAAGCAAAAGCTGATCCTCACTTCGTAGGGTCCCCAAGAAGTCTCTTCTCAAAGGACCTTCATGCCACCATGGGGAAGCCAGCAGCAGCGCCATTTGGCAAGGAGGACACAGCTGTGGCCTTTGGTGACCTCTCGTTCCCCAGCACTGACCAGCCCTACATTTCACAGTCTGAGAGAGAGAGAGAGGAGAGGGAAAGAGAGGAGAGAGAGGGGGGAGAGAGGAGAGAGAGGGAGGGGAGAGAGAGAGGAGGAGGGAGAGAGAGAGGGGGGGAGAGAGAGAGAGGAGAGAGGGGGGAGAGAGGAGAGGAGAGAGGGGGAAGAGAGAGGGGGGAGAGAGAGAGAGGAGAGGGGGGAGAGAGGAGAGGAGGAAGAGAGAGGGGGAGAGAGAGGAGGGGGGGAGAGAGAGAGGAGGGGGGGGAGAGAGGAGAGGAGAGAGGGGGGAAGAGAGGGGGGAGAGAGAGAGAGAGAGAGGGGGGAGAGAGGAGAGGAGGGAAGAGAGAGGGGGGGAGAGAGAGAAGAGAAAGAGGGAAAGAGAAGAAAGAGAGGAAGAGAGGGAGGGAGAGAGAGAAGAGAGAGGGAGAGAGGAGAGAGAGAGGAGAGAGGGGGAAGAGAGAGGAGAGGGGGGAGAGAGGAGAGAGAGGGAGGGAGAGAAGAGAGAGAGGAAAGGAGAGAGAGGGGAAGAGAAGAAAGAGGGGAGAGGGATGGAGGGAGAGA